>NC_133800.1:32920654-34120654 GCF_043250625.1 Sebastes fasciatus
ATATATTGCACAGATACATGTATTTCACATTCAGTGTATTAATATTGCACAGATTTATTGTTTGTTCAGTGTCCGTATGGCCCAGGGAATTATGCTATGATATGATTATTGCTTGTCAAACTTTTTTATAAAATCAGAATAATGAAAAGTACAAGTTCAGATTGTTTCATAACGCCCATGTACAGTAAAAAAAGAGCAAGTGGCTCCTGCAGCATCAGACTAAAGTGTCTGCAGCAGCTCAGCTCTGCAGAGCTCCAAGAGCTCCAAGTGCATCGTCCCCGAGCAGGTGATCATCCCCCAAAGATTCAGATGTGCAAATGGGAGTAAAGCTGGCTGGCAGGAGAGTTAGGTGTCTTCTTTCCAACTCAAAGCAAACAACAACAAAAACAAATCATCATCATAAATGTATTTCTCTCTTTTATCAGTTTGTTTTTTTTCTCTCTGAGGTCATGGAATCTGCTGATGGCATTCATTTATAACCTGTTGAATGTGAACCTGATGGTTTGCGACACATCATAAATGCAGTGAAGTTGCTCTGAACTCCACCTTAATGTGGATTAATCAGACAAGGTTGACATTTCTTCTTAGTCTGACAGCTGGAAGCAGCTGGAAGCAGCTGCAGCGACGCAGCAACAGGTTCTTGTTTTTAACCTCATGAAGGCTATAAACTTATGTTTTTATTCTATATGTATCACATGCATATTTAATACTTTCTTGACTCAGCACTGCACATCATCTTTACATTTAATGAAATATTCATTCCCAGGATCCCATGTTTTTTATGGCTGTAACATTACATCCATGCTTCGTTTACTGCAGCGTGGCATATTTAGTGTCTTTAGAAATCTTGTCATGTGAACTGCAAATTAAAATAAAGCCCTTTTGGTTTAAGTAATGCATGTTTGTGCAACTTGGATTTGTAATAGCAGACCCACTGCTGATTAGGGGTGTAAGAAAATATCGACAAATAATGAATATTGCGATATTATGTTGTGTGATAATGTATTGATTCTCAAAAACACTGTATTCATTTTGTATTAATAGTTTACATCTCAAAGTAGTGCTATGATGTTGGATGTTACAGCGACTGCAGATCCCACTGTTCTGATTGCATAAAAAATAACTATTTTTGCTCAGATTTTATGCATACGAGAGTGTGTTCTTTATACTATGACAGTTTTCCTAAATTTAGATTAAAAAATCTGGTTATACTTCATTTTACAGGTCTGCAAATTTCATGGTAATTAGGTGATAATTAGTTACCTATTTGAAATTTCTTTGGAATTACTGCCAAATTACCCCAATATTTACCTCAAAATGTATAAAAAGAAATGACTTTATTTGTCTGTCTTGACTCTGGACTTTTATTATTATTATTTTATATCTATTATAAACATTATTTAATAATTATATTCTGCTATTTCCCAATAAGCAGTAATAAATAGCTGGTAATTTATTTAAAACATTTCCAGGAAAAGAATACAAAGTTAATTGATATGCTTTATTTCTCTGCTGGTAAATAGATAATAATTAGCATAATAACTTATTTGAAATTTCTTTAAAAAGCTCCCTGAATCATGACATCATCTACCAGGTTACATTTGTGTCGACAATAAGTCACACAACGGTGAGATTTGATCAGATGTGTCTTCTATTAGTTTTCAACCTCCGATGAAGAGCGGCCGCTCCTCAAGCCTAAGGGCCCTATTTTAACCATTATATGCTATTTTAGCATATCATTATTAAATAATGTTTATAATAAAGTCCTTTTCAATCATGTTTTGAGGTAAATATTGGGGTAATTTGGCAGTAATTCCAAAGAAATTTCAATTAGGTAACTTGTCACCTAATTACCATGGAATTTGCGGAACTCACAATATATCGCCTTGCTTACGGTATCACAATATATCGCAGCTTATTGAATCGTAACCTTCTGTATCGTGATACGTATCGTATTGCCAGATTCTTGCCAATACACAGCTCTACTGCTGAAGAGCTTCATGAAATATGTTGGGCAAACCTGTTGGTGTCTGCGCTCCCTGAAGTTGCCTTTGCATTGTTGCTCCAACAGTTAGGTCTTGTTGCTAGGAAACATTTGAATTACCATTTGCACATGCGTTTCATTGAGAAAAAAAATGCTTTGGCCACAATCAATCCTAGGGGTTATACCAATCAAAGAATCAATCTGTTTTTATAGTAAAAAAAACAACTTTTACCCCATGAATGTAATCAGAGAGCAAACAGAGTGATTTTCTGTTTCTGATCCCAGTTTTGAGCCGGCCTCTGGGAATGTGTGCATGTGTGTGCACAGGCATCATGCCCATCCATTAAAATGTAGGTGGGGGGAGGGATACACTGGAGAGCATTGACTTTTTCACAGTTTGAGCAAGTATTAAGGAGACAGTAAGTGGATGCACAATTAACCACACGAGAGGTCAAAAAATAGTCATCAGAAAAATATCCATCCCTGTCGATTCCCCTCCTGTACTCATACAGATATGTCTGTCTCTTTAACGTTACAGTCACACAATTCATTCCAGATGTATGAAATGGAGAAAAAGGCTTCAGGAGAGCCAGGAGAAGTGTGGTTTTAATCAAGTCATACATAAAGCAAAGAAGTCTTGATTTCTGTAATTGAGTTGTTATTAATGATGAAAGCAGGACATCTCTCTCTCTCTCTCTCTCTCTCTCTCTCTCTCTCTCTCTCTCTCTCTCTCTCTCTCTCTCTCTCTCTCTCTCTCTCTCTCTCTCTCTCTCTCTCTCTCTCTCTCTCTCTCTCTCTCTCTCTCTCTCTCTCTCTCTCTCTCTCTCTCTCTTTCTCTCTCTCTCTCTCTCTCTTTCTCTCTCTCTCTCTCTCTCTCTCTTTGAGGGCAAAATTACATCCGACCGCTAATATCGCCACTGATGTATATAAGCCCTTAAAACCTGTCTCTTCTGATGTTTCCGAGCTCGGCAATTATGATGGTCTTATTTTATCTGCACTCCAAGCTGACTGTCTCTCTCTCTCTCTCTCTCTCTCTCTCTCTCTCTCTCTGTCTCTCTCTCTCTCTCCCCATCTGTCTCACTCTCACACTACAGCTGTGATGTTTAATTAGGGTTATTTTCAATCTGCCCTCAGCTGAAACCGCGTGTACTGCAGTGTAACTGTTTAACTACATAGCCATGCACACAGGAGGCATGAAGCAACGCTGGCGCTGGCATGTTATTTGGGTTATGAGGCTGCATGTGTGTGTGTGTTTTTGAGTGAGTGTGAATCAAGGAGAAGTCCCGGGTTTTATTCCTCGTGCGAGGGTTTGGTAGGGTAAAGTGAGAGAGGGCCTTCTATCTTTCCCATCGGGCGCTCTTGTTCTTCACTGTGTTTCTGTGCGGTAGAGTGAGTCTGCCAGCAACCTGCAGTATTACACCCCCACAGTGAGCCACAATGCAACCACACAAATAACACGCATCTACTGCCCCCCCTTCTCTCTCTCTGTTGTACTCTCAGATAGACGCAAACCCTTCAAATAATTTGGAGAGCGTTCGCACTGGTCGGAATGGTTTCCACAGCGACAGTAGGCGTGCATTGCTGATGTGAACACATGTGTGTAAAAGGCCCGTAGATTTAGCTGTGCATAATTGTATCCCCCCCCCCCATCGTCAAGCGTTGGGTTGTGTTGAAGATTCCCAGAGAGAAGCACAGTTCATCAGAGGCCATGAACCAGGGGAGATGACTGTGCAGGCTCCTGGTACAGGCTCTCACGCATTGACTACTGTAACTCCCTACAGGCAGGCCTCCCTGCATGCACGTTCAAACCTCTGTAGATGAACGCAGCAGTGCGACTGGTCTTCAACCAACCCCAAAACAGCATACGTCACGCCCCTGTTCATATCCCTCCACTGGCTCCCAGTTGCCGCTCGCATCAAATTCAAAACCCTGTTGCTCGCTTACAAAAACAGAAACAAAAACGGCTCCCGCCATACCTGAACTCCCTCATCCTGGTCTACGTTAAGGCCTATAGAAAGGAGGCTGGGTCACGCGTCATCAACGCGTCATATCTTTGGGGGTATAACACATGCGCACTTAAATCTGGTCTGCACTCGCCGAAATTGAGCCAATCGCAACGCACGACCGCAGCTTCAGTAACACTGTGCATGTGTTATACCCCATACCCAAAGACCCGTGACCGCCCTGACCCAGCCTCCTTTCCATAGGCCTTGGTCTACACTCCCTCCCGCCTGCCTGAACTCCCTCATCCAGGTCTACACTCCCTCCCGCCTGCAACGCTCGGCCAATGAAAGGCGCCTGGTACTTAGGGATGTGACGGTGAGGACATTTTCCCACCGGTTAATAAACTTGTGATGACACCGGTGTTACCGATTTACACCGGACATTTTACAAGAAAAGATGATGCAGCGCGCTTACTTTGATCTTTAATGGCAGGTGGCGTTGTGTCTGGCCTGTCCGTTACAGCTTTTGCTACAGGGCTGCCAGGGGTCTACCTGGCGCTCCGTCCTCCTTGCAGCGATTACCTCATTAACGTTACGGTTCCCTTATTGGGTTTAAATCTGAAATATTGCCAAATAGGCGCGTTTGCTTCGATACCAAATCCTCTGCCATCGTCTTATCTGTGTGGGAAATTGCAATAAAAATATTTTGTGCCTAATATCTATGAATAATCGTGATCTCAATATTGATCAAAATAATCTTAAATCAATGCTGTTTTAAACTGACCAACAAAAAGTTCAGCTCTAAAATCATAAAGCTAAATGCATCAAAGGGGCTTCTTCAAATTAAGCTTTTTTTTGTGCTTCTGCTCCCCGCAGGTTTAGGAAAAAGTTTCATCAGCGGAATTTATGAATTCCTCTGGTAAGGGAAGAGGTCTGATTGTTGTTTCCCCTTGATTTCCTGCATTGGGTATTAAATATAAAAAAACAGCATGGCTTGGAGTCCACAGAAAACATTAAATAGTAAATCACCGTTACTTGACATGTTAGGTGTGGCTGTGGTTTGGTAGGTAGAGCAGGTCGGATATCAGGGTTGGTGGTTAGTGGTTGCCCGCATGTCAAAGTGTGTCGCAACTGCTCCTGCCGCTAACACAACCGCTGTGTCACGTGAAAATACTGTATGAGAAAGATACATGAATTATGAACTGGTAATGAAAGTTCAGTCTGAGAGACAGACTCGGTATGGAGGCCCTGAGGTGCAAACATTTTACGAAAATGATTTAACAAAATGCAACATCAACAACAACTTATTTCGGAAAACAAAAATATTTTTTATTTTAACTAGAAGAGTAAAGTACCTGCTGTTTTTATAATTGTGATTTGTGTTCACCTTGCACAGGTGTTCGTGCTGCATTTAAAAACATTTTGCACTCCTTTTTTTGGTTTTGAAAAAAGAACAGATGCACTTGTTTGTTTGTGTGACAGTGTCTATAGCAGCCTTGTTAAAAAAAAAACACATCAAACAGCACGCCATTTTAGTAGCTTCAATGTTTCTGTCCAAAACTAAGTGTAGCCAGATAGTTGTGTATACTGCAGCAAAAAGTTGTATTCATTGCCAAACTTATGATTTGTTTATGAAGGCATTACATTGTGTAAAATAATCAGAACCAGCCTTACTTATTTATTGATGAATCATACAATATGTTGTGTTGTGGCCTTTGCACCTCAGGGCCACCGTACAGTAGGGCTGTGTATTGGCAAGAATCTGGCGATACAATACGTATCATGATAAAGGGGTAACAACTAAATATACAGATATATTGTGATACTGTAGCAAGGCGACATATTGCGATTCTTTTCAAATCTAATTTTAGAAAAAATTTCATGGTATGAAGACGCACCATAAAATCAGAGTAAAAAAAGTCACTAAGTGATTTGGCTATTATGGGGACTAACATCATCACACATGAATACAATTGAGCTCGTTGGATCCACAAGAGTCTCGGCTTTACAGAGATACCCAATTTATGTAATTCCAAGACTGTTTATGGACCCCAGTGTGCAGAAATATTCAAATACACCATTTTAGAATAGGATAAAATAACACGTTTGTACTGCATGCAAGAAACCGCATGTTTTCTGCCCCAAACTGCATGTGATCATCATAAAGTGGGCATGTCTGTAAAGGGGAGACTCGTGGGTACCCATAGAACCCATTTTTATTCACATATCTTGAGGTCAGAGGTCAAGGGACCCCTTTGAAAATGGCAGTGACAGTTTTTCCTTGCCAAAATTTAGCGTAACTTTGAAGCGTTATTTAGCCTCATTCGTGACATGCAATCATGGATTCTTTAGATTTTCTAGTTTCATATGATGCCAGTATCTTCACTCTAGCTTTAAAACTAAGCCCGCTACAACCTCCGAAAGACAGAATAGCAGTGGGGTCCGCCGGATTTTTAAGAGGTTGAAATTTAGCAAATTCCCCCACTGTGGGACTAATAAAGGAATATCTTATCTTATCTTATCTTAAATATTGATACAGCATTTTTGGAGAATCGATACAGTATCACAAAACATAATATCGCGATACTCATGTGTATTGATATTTTCTTACACCCCTACCGTACATAGACACTTCAGTGTCAGCATAGATATGAATTAGGAAATGAGGAATATTTTTCAGGTGTTCCTCCAAGACATGGATGCTTGTTATGTTTGAGTTTGCAGAATATGAGGTTCAGTATCGTCATCAAGGATGCTTCAAAAGAAATGGACCAATTAGCTGTTAAGAGGATTGAACCTGTGACCTTCCCTCCATCCATGCGTGATGCACACGGCTGTAGTGAAGTGAAACCGGAACTCTCATTAGAAACTTAAAGCTCGGTAGAGATATCGGAGGTTAATTCAGTGTGTGATCTGGCTGCTTTGGCTTTAAGAAAGTGTGTTTTTCTTGAGTTATACTGTCGGCACATAGGGACTTCTTCTCAACAGTCTCATTCCTCGGTACACTTGATGCAAGAAAAGTCGGGGTGACACTTTAGAGTTGAAGTGTCAGTGCTGACTTCCTGATGCATGTGTGTGTGTGTGTAATTATTTCTCATTAGAGAGCTCGTCTAGCTCTAAACGGCCCTCTCAGAGCCTCACGCTAATCGTCCGCATCAAGGAACCAATTCTTCTCATATTACTGGAGTCTGATCTGCTTTCCTCCGCAGGCTGCTTTTCATTTTCCTCTTAAGTCTTCTGCCAAGGGCCTGAGCCATTATGGCCCTCATTAGTGTCAGATAAGAATTTACAGCTGGCATCTGCCTTTAAATCTGTCTCTTGTGTTTGAAATAGTGCACTAATCAAAGTATGGACTGCTGTGAGGGTGATCTTACTTTCAAGAAAACACTCCTGGTACAACAACAATGTTCTTGTGTCTAACTCAGAGCATCTATTTCCTGTTCTATGAAAACTATTGTCTCCAAATTGTCAGATGAACTGAGAAAGAAGTAGTACAACATTTTGGGAAATATGGTTGTTTGCTTTCTTTCAGAGAGTTAGATGAGAAGATTGATGCCACTCTCATGTTTGTGCGTCTGGATCTACAGCAAGGAGACGATTAGCTCAGCTTAGCATTAAAACAGAAAGCAGGGTGAAAGGCTGGAGCAGTGAGTCTTGTCGTCACCATGGGGTGGCCAACCAGATGCACAGAAGTTGGAAAATATTGAGCTTAGGTATTGTTAGGATTTCTTTTTTTATTCTTTAAAAGAGAACTTTAATTATCAAGGAAGCAAATAAGTGTATTCCCATAATATTAACTTTCCTTTAATGCTGCTCTAATACATAATTTCATATTAACAATAACCATCATATGATTAAGAGTGATGTGAAAGAGCTTGCTAGTAGTGAATAAGCCACAGAGAATTATCATCAAACTGCAGTTTGTAACGGTTCGTATGATATCTTACCTTTTTCGTTCGTTTTTCCTACGAATGTCCAGCAACACGTGTCAATTTCCGCTCGTTACATGCATACAGTCTTTTCAAAATAAACTTCCATCTTCACAAGAAAACAATGTCCTTAGGTTTAGGCAAGAAAACCTCTTAGTCAGGTTTAGGAAAAGATCGACTTGGATAGGATTAGGAAACAAAAATACTTAGTTAGGTTTAGGAAAAGATTGTGGTTTTGTTTAAAATAACTCCGGGAGTGGCGTAACTTAAGTACGTAAGTTACGTAACAAACAAAATCAACGTTGACATCTGGTTTCACACGGGACATGAGCAGCGGCCTCCTGGACGAAAGTCCGGTATTTTTAGACCCACCCATGTACCCCGATCTACTCCCACTCTTTATATTCCCTGGTTCATGATTACGTGAATTACACACAAACTGATTTCGCGGGATATACACAAATTACTTGCTTTTCGTAGGTATAGCTACGAACTGTGTATGAGACCAGCCTGCCTAGGGAGCCTTTTATTGTCTTTTAGCTCATTGTTTGGTTTTGCTTTTACAGCTCACACAACTTGACTGTTTTGGTTCACTCCTCCTCTGCTCTCTTTAGTGTCATTTTCAGCAGCTCTTTTCAGCAAAAAGCTTTAAAAATCCACTCTGCACTTCCTGCTCAGCTCCACATTTGCTGATTGTCTGTCTGCAAAATAGCAACACAATACGAATGTGTTGCACCGTGCTGATCAGCCTGTCGGGTAAAACTGAATTTGTCAGGGCTAAAATTGTTTATAAAACGTGTCAGTCACCGTGCACGCTGCCTCAGGTTAGGCAGAGGAGAGGTGAGAATAATACATAGAAGAAACATCCCAGCAGGTATATTTCATCACATCTCCTGAAGCGGAGCCGGGCTGCTCAACGGGGATGCCCTGGGTGATAAAAGCTCTCGGGGCATCCAGATCTTCAGTGGTTTTATTGTTGTTGCTGCTGGAGCTGCTCCCATCTATTATACATGCTCCTCCTGACACCAGCTACAGGTGCTGATGTGGAGCGGTAACACACACACACACACACACACACACACACACACACACACACACACACACACACACACACACACACACACACACACACACACAGGAGAGTATAAAATAAACTTTAGCGTCAGGTAATAGGATTGTCAAGTAGTTCCATGTGTGTTTGTTGTCTGTGCAGAGTTTATGAGCGGTGCATTTTACAGGATCAGTTTAGGCAATTCTCAAGGACACAGTAAAACAGATTTATACGGTGTGTTTAGACGCCTCTGCTGTTGCACGGTGGGAGTCGTAGAGCAAACTCTCCAATCCAGCATCTATTGCATTACGGCAGGCGGCGGCAGGATGTTTCCT
This sequence comes from Sebastes fasciatus, assembly GCF_043250625.1. Lineage (NCBI taxonomy): Eukaryota > Metazoa > Chordata > Actinopteri > Perciformes > Sebastidae > Sebastes > Sebastes fasciatus. The sequence goes on from NC_133800.1 coordinate 32,929,897, forward strand.
CAGGCGATGGAGTGACAACTGTGAAGCAACAAATGTGTACGACGGGAGAAAAAGCTTTAGTGATAGCTAGATATGTGTGTATTAATAGTTGTCCTTGATTTATGTAGAGTAGGAGGACAGCAGTGACAGTAAACGGTGGAGGAGGAGGAGGGGAGCAATCTGTTTAATCTCCAGATAAACAGACAGGTAATCCCTGATCAGAGTGTCCTGAGGCGGGCACAACAGTTATTAGTATACTTATATATGTGTATGTGAGATAGTTTTATGTGAGAGACAGAGAGAGAGACGGCCCCATACTTTGTTGTCAGAACTTCTTTGAAGGAAGTGAACAGCATGGAGGGCGATGAAGAACCAGCATGATGCGGGATATTGATTCAGTGATTGTCACATTAGCTGCTACATCATTAGTTGAATTCAGCGGTTACATAAAGCGCTGCTGCCGCCGCCGCTGTCGGATTAATGTTTTTGTATCTCTTCACAATGACAAGTCAACAGGAAATTAAAAACCTGTTCTTGCTGTTTGGATTTCTGGGATTACAGAAAGGGTCTGATAGGAATAGAAATGTGCAAAGAGGGCAATTTAAACTCAAGTGAGAAACTGTCAAAACCGTCACGTTTACTTTTACATCTCATGTATTTTTTTTCGTCATATTAGGTGATCTATTTGTTCCGGCTGTCCTACAACAAAAGCAAAGGGAACAAAGGGAAAACATTTCAAAGGAATAGTTTGCCATTTTGGGAAATATCCTTAATCACATGGTGCCTTCAGATGGGGTCGTGTTTACCGTGTTTACGAGTTGGGCCCATATGAACGCCCCCTCATGTCGTACTCACGACCTCGGAAGTGGAAAGTTTCTGAAATTACAGAGTTCACAACTTGTGACGTGTTTTTTCATTTTGACAAAAATGGCGGAAGTTATGGAAGTTATTTTTTCGGTGCATAATGAGTTAATATATTATAATTTTAGCTGTATATTGTTTGTCTTCGTAATTGTATAATATGTCTGAGGAAAATGTTGATATTCCGAACGGCCTCATCTTTCTCCTCTGTCATTATGTCTTTGCATTTATTGCTTAGTGTTACCCACTTGCTAACTTACTAAATTGTTAGCCTCTGTGGCTACTAGACGCCGACAGTAACGTTGATATTGCCGTTGCTTAGCAGCGGTGTTCTCACGACTTAACCATTTGAACGGCAAGCATATTGTTCACATGGCTTCCCATGTTGTAAACACAGCTCACCAGTTTCATTTGAATGCACCAACAGTCTTGCCAAAGTTCTGAGTGCTGAGTTCTTGCTATAGTTCGTACCTAATATATTTTTTCAAACTGTGTTTTTTTGTCATGAGTACTTTAACACAGAACACGAATATTACGTGTCGAAAAAGCCACGTAATTTTTTTGCCGAAACAATTTTCTGAGCTTTCGCACCGTGAATAAAGGCATTAATAACCAATCACGTTTTGCAGAACGGGATGAGTTGCACCTATATCACAACTTATATCACGTTTGTTGAAACGGTACAATAACCGAGACACAAAAATGTCGACGTCTTATGTGCCTCAGTGACTTCCTGGAGTCTTATTGTCATTGTGAGACAGGCCACCGTTCGGACATGAGAGTGGTATTGATCTTCTCCTCTAACGCTCTTCTTTTAAAGAAGTGAAGGCCGACCGAAATGTCTTCACTTTTACAGGAAGTAACTGTATATGTGGGACTATTTCTTGGCTGGGAGCGGTGACTTCCTTGTGTCTTGTCATCGCTGTGAGGTTGCCTAGCAACCAGAGGAGACTCCAGGACGGTCTCATGAAATAAAAAATGGTAATTTTTACACTTTGGCTTTTGCACGGATTAAACAGACAAGATATGACATAGTCATTAGTTAGCTTTAGAGGTGTTGGTAGACAGATTTTATTACCTTTGGAGAGAGCCATGTTAGCTGTTTCACCCTCTTTCCAGTCTTTATGATAAGCTATGCTAATTGACATTTAACAGACAAATGTGTGTATTGATCTCATCTAAATCTCGGCATGTGAAAAAGCATATTACATTTACTAGGTCATTATTTACTATGGCAAATGTGATGTATAACACCTGGCCACTTATTAAATAAGATGCATGGGTAACAGCCTACTGTACAGTAAAAAACTGTCACATTTATATTAATGAATGCACAAGGTTGTCATGACAATAGCCGTTTGTTTCTTTGTTCTTGTCCTCGGAGCGTTTTATGAAGCTACGTTCGGCACAAAAAAGACATTATTGCCCCTGTGGGAGCACGACAGGAGCTGACAAATGAGAGGAATATAAAGACGAGACGGGTGGGTGGAAAAAAGTGAACCCTTCTTTCCGGCAGTATTTATCTCTCTAAAGCTTCTTCTCACAAATGACTTTTATTGTTTCAGTAAGTGATGTAACCCTTATCATGGCCATGTGCATGTCATCAATTTCACTCTGTCGAAGCCAAAAAGATTCTGCTTAGTTGAAAAACACCCACCGTGTTAGAATAATATCATATATTTTATTTTGTGCCTCTTGGCTTTTTCAGTATTCATACTCTCTGTTTGGTCTTTTCAAACCTAAATAATATTTTTTTGCAAATATGAATTCGATAATGTCTTGCTGATGTGTTTGAGGCATCATTCCCTCATGAGAATAGCAACAACAGGTGGTTTGAGATTAGTTTTAATAATCGCTTGTGATCACTACATGCGGTTCTTTTGTAGTTCTGTTTTCTTCTATTCTTTTGAAAACACAACATGGTGTGTATGTACTGTATATACTCCCACACAACATCCAGTTCTCTCTATAGTTCCACATACACACACATGAATGTGGTCTTCTCTCTGTTGTATTCCTCTGTAATGGTAATTATCGCCCTGCGGGGCTCAGGATCACTGAGCAGTCCCTGCTTCACCACAGCAGTGCAAAGGTGGAGACGTATTATACATCAGCAGAATCCAGCGGAGTCCATTGTGTTAAAACCGCTTGTTAATGATTTTTTTGTAATCAGCACATATGGATCTAAAGAATAGGATGAAACAAAAACCTCTGAAACTTGTCAGATGACAAAGGACATATTATCAGCCAACCTGTGATTGGTTTTCCCTTCAGCACTGTAGTAACCCCTTTCCGTTCCAAGATTTCCAAGATTTGGTGCTAAATTTAACCATTTTTTACCACTCGAGAATTGATAAAAATGATCAATAATCCCTCCAAAATACCATATTGAGACACTGAGACCTTGAGGGACACCATAGAAAAAGCCATGCTGTGATTTGATATCAAAAACTTTTGACATTTAGAGATTTCTGCAAGAATTGCATCTTTCGGCGATTGGATGGCGAGCACTTCTGTTGTGTAAAACTGCTCAGAAACCCCCTTATTGTCAATCTAGCTAGAAAAGCCATCCATCCTCTGAATGCTCTAGGTCACTAGTTTGTGGCTGTAAAGTTTCATGAGGCTGTGATTATCCTAGAGGTCACCACAGGTCATTTTATACAGTGAGGTCACGTTTCAAAAAATGGTCTCACTACAATGAAATGGCTACTATGGGGACTAACATCATCACACATGAATACAATTGGGCTAACGTTATTTAGCAATCTTTCCAACACGCTAACATGACATGGTTGGTACCAATGGATTCCTTAGGTTTTCCAGTTTCATATGATACCAGTATTTTCACTCTACCTTTAAAACTGAGCCCGCAACAACTTGTGAAAGACAGAATAGTGTCCAGGCCTGCCGGCTGGCCGTCAGAGTTTTAAGGGGTTACATTTTATAAACTGTGGCATTTCACTTGCTCATAGCTGCTGTGGAGTAACTTTCTTGTTCCTTCATGGAAACAGTTGGTGTTTGTACTGTTGCATACTTGCTTGCCGTATCTTTTTGCTCAAGGACGGCAGTGTCTTTTCTAAATACTCGCTTTTATTCAAATTAAGTTCAAACTTAGGTTATCAAAGTTCAAAGTTAGGCCAACCTTAGAGGTTTGACATTGATGGAGGTGAGACAAGGCGTGACGATCTATTTTTCTGACCTACGCGGCTAACACAGTTTTTTTATTAGGTTATTTGTATGAAACATTTCTCAGAATTTGTGAACGCCCTTACGTTCATGCTTATATTTATATAACCATGCCAGTGGTTTTGCATGTTTTAACCCATTTACTGTTCTGCAAAATATGTACAGGTCACACGCACCTTAACCATTTGCAAACTGTCGTGTTTTAGAAGTAGGGCTGTACCGCATACCATTTGCCTTTTGGGCATTTTTGGGCTTCAAAACAGGCTTCGGTGAGAAATATTCAAAGGTATTCGAAGCTTTGTGGAGCAGCAGGCTGACATGTTCACCTGTCTGTCTCCATCTCGTCCATTTCAGTGCCGCTGCAGCACTACTGTACACACTCTCACCTCTAAACACAACATCAGCGATATATGTCTGAGAATAACCAACGATAATTAATCTTGAATATGAATCACGAATAATGTTTTGGGATTATTCCTAATTCATGGGCTATTCTGGGATTCATACTTTATTATTACATACTTAAAACAAAACAATAAATCGAAGCATTCGACTACTGAATTGGAGGTAGATTACAATGGCAATGGTCGAAGCATTCGGGTCAGCCCTATTTAGAAATCTGACTATTTTTTCTACTGTTCTATTCAGCTATTGATTTCTAATCGTTCCAGTATGATATGAAAATAGCAAACATTTGAAACTAACTTAAGTTGCACAGTCCATTACATTGAACATTAAAGGTTCTCTATATGATATTCAGAGCATTAATATAGCAGCAAACAACTATTTTGCTATGTAAAGATATAGAGGAGTAATGTCTACCTGAGCAGAGAATGAAGTCTCTCTTCCTCTGTGTGTGTTGTAATCAGAACTTCTCCATGATTTCGTTAGCGTGCCCAACTGGCTAGTTCACGGCCGTCGCTCTGCACTGCCCTCATACGGCGGTTATACAGCTGATGACGCTTTCCTGACAGACGGCGTTGTTGCAGGAGCTTAGCGCCCACCCTTGGGTTAACACTGTTAGCTCTGTCAGCAGCGTTGATGTTGTTTGCACTTTTAGCTCCGTTAGCTGCTAGCCGCCGGCTCAGTTGGCGCCATGTTGAGAGCCGTTGAGAGGCAATAGAAATGTTCTGAATTTAGTTTTGAGCACCTTTTTAGTCCCTTCATGGTATAGTCCTCTCACACAGGTGTTGTCACATGTTGTCTGATAAGACCTCTATTCTCAGGAGTCCTGAGAATAGAGGTCTTTAAAGAGACGGCTCACTGGTTTTCATGTTGTGTCGAAATAAATAGAAACAAATGGCTACCTGGACACAGCATGAAAAATGTGGCTAAAGAGCCGTAAGTGTATAACATGCACTCAAAAGTACAGATGATTTGTAGTTAAGAACATACTGGTCTTTTAAAAACCCGCGGGGGGGAAATAATGTAAATCCTGCAAAAGGAACAATCATGGCAGATAAACGGTACTTCCTATAGTTGCGTTCTGCTGTAGCCTATACTTAAACTATATACTGTATACTATACGTGCTCCATGTGGCACTTTCTGTATTGTCATTCAGCCTTTCAGTACTCTCTGTGTACACACATTTAGTCCCAGTGGGGATCAAACCTTCAACACTGTCAGCACTCGTCCCTTTTTCTACTCATTGAAGTGAACAACATCAAAGCAGTAAAATGCCAGTCGCTGTGAAAGGCTGAGAGAGTGAGAGAAAAACACGAGGTCCATCTGTGGTTCTGTACAACACAATTTGGCCTCCCATCAGTGCCGATACCAAAGCAGACAGCAGTGTTGCATCATTAGTTGCTATTCCAGTCCCCCTAATCATCAGCGGATCCCAACACGATGTCATCTCTGCTTTTAAATATTTATAACACGCGAGTATTTCTGGATCCCCCGGCCATCGTTTGCTTAGTGAATCTATTACAACCAAGTCCGGTTTCATCTTTGACTCTTTAATCTTTAATAGAGAAATTTCACTGAGGGTGTGTGCGGTATGATTCCCCAACGTTCAGTCTCACTGCTCACCTCTGTTCTCAGCAGCGAGCCAGTTTTAAATGACTGACCCGAAATTGCGTCTGAATAATGTTCCTTCATTGTGCCCTTGTCTCGCTCAGTGGTGGTAAAACACACTCTTTTGTGTCACGCTGTCAGTCTCATTTTCTATAATAGCTATTCCTCAGATTAGGTGAAAAAAGGTGAGTGGCAAATTGGTCGTCGGTGACATAAAGAGTAGAAAAACGCGCCTCTGTCTCTTTGTCTCTGTGTTTCTTTTGCTTTTCCTCTCTGTCTTTATTTGTTTAAATGAAATCTCTTACAGTACAGTGGAGGCCCCGAGGGATGGAGGCTACGTTTGAGCTGATTTGAAGGGAGAGAGAGAGAGAAAGGTCCTGAATGGTGCTGTAGTTGAGTTGGGAAGCTGCGTGTTTTAACAGCTCAGAGGGAGACGGACCTCTTACTGCTTTCACCGTGTTCCTCTTTGACTAATGAGGACACGGTACAGCGTTACAGTGTGTTTCACTGCTCTGCATTGTTAATGTTTTCAATGCCATGAGGTCCAGCATGATGCAAAAATCTACTATAAAGGATGTGATACCATTAAACTTTAATGATTGCCTGGGGGCAATTGGGTCACTGCTGCAGCGCGTAGCAGGAGTATATGGCACATATAAAGCATGTATAAAGCAGACTTTACTTATTTAAACATACAAACTGACAACTTTAAAGTGGAAGTGAAACGTTCAACCAAGTTATGCATTTCCACTCTAATGAACAATTATATAACAAACATGACAAATGTCAGCATTTAAAAGAAAAAAGCAGCTTTGTTTCACCTTTCGTTGCAGTACTCTAACCCGTAACGTCACAAGCATGGTTTGCTCGGCTAAGTAACACAGATACAACGGTAGAGACTGTGAAAGACGGAGACTGAGGAGACACAGGACAGAAGGAGACAAAACAGGGGACACTATTCTATTGTTCCAGGATGTAAAGATGAGTTTTACAATGTTAAAACCAACGACAAAACAGCCCATTTCAGAAACTGCCGCTGAAACGGAGATCAGTAACGTAGCTATAGCTAGACGAAGCTACCGGCAAGTTACGTAGACAAATGCTATAACGTGGATTTCAAAATAAAGTAATGCTTTCGATGTTATTTTCTTGGCGACCCTGTCTTTGAACGGTCTGAATGAGACATTAGAGGAAGAGAGACAGGTGATCAGAGATGGAGAGAGCTGCAGCTGGACAGTGCCTGTCGGAGGGCTCTTTCAGTGCCACTAGTCAGCGCTGCAGTAACGTTACTGATCTCCGTTTCAGCTGAAGTGTGCGTCACTCCCGGCGCACTTTCCCTTAGCGTTTAGTATTGCAGCGGATGGGTTAACATTGTAGTTAATGGAACGGCTGGTGCGTTTCATGCCGGCGCTGAGGGGCACCTCGTGTGGCCATGACAAAGCGTCGGTATTTGACACCTTGGGAATGAGAACGGGCTGTTATTGCAGCAGAGTGCTGTTGCTACAACGACCATTTCTTCCACCATTGAACATAAAATAGGAGAATCCACTACAGTCGCTCTCATTGTCATCACTGTATATGTGATAATAACAACAGGGACATCTGTGTGTGATCAAAGCAACTACTTTATGTGAATCAATACCAACATGGTGTGAAAATGTTTATGACTTTAATAAGGCTATAAAAGGCAGATATAATGTGCACTCAATAACCATCAACTCCATCTATATACTGTGTGATCTTAAATGTGCAGAGGCTCAGAATATCCACCTGGATCTCTAAATTAGCTAGATAGTTTGATGTTCTACTTAATGCTGCTTCCTTCTCGCGTCTAAAATTGCAGGATGGATCAATAAAAGCATTAAATGAATAGAGGCAGCAAATGGAAGTGCAAAACACAGCGGAAGCGTCGGATATTGCGTTGCCATGGAAATGTCATCTTGTTAGGCTGTGACACAATTTAGAAATATGTACTGGGTTAGGAAATATTATGTAAGCACTCTCTCTCTCTCTCTCTCTCTCTCTCTCTTTCTCTCTCTCTCTCTCTCTCTCTCTCTCTCTCTCTCTCTGTCTCTCTCTCTTTCTCCCTGTCAAAGACGGTTAGAGCACAGATTATTGTTGATGTAATAAAATCCAGCCAGCCAGTGAATCGGAATGACAGATAGATAAAAAAGCAGGGAGAGGAGGATGGAGATGGAGATGGAGGAGGGTCTCTGAGTAACCTTGGTGACTCTGTCCTCACTGCAGGGGCCGAAGCCCGTCCGTCCTCCTGCAGGGTAAAACGTCTCTCCTCTGGACTCAGTGTGGTTCAGCGGATCCTCACTGAGAGAGACACAAAGAGAGTATGAAGAGATGTGGGGATGGATGATGGAGGAGGAGGAGGAGGAGGAGGAGGAGGAGTGGGTTCCCACAACAAGAGAAGTGAGGATGCTGGCTGAGCGGGGCAGAGGAGGTGGAGTGGGATGATAGGTGGAGTGCAAAGAGAGAGAGAGAGAGAGGAGGAGGAGGAGGAGGAGAGAGGTGGTTGGATGATGAGAAGAGAAGAGAGAAAGTCCATGCAGTCTTCTCTGTGTTCCCTGACTAAGAATAGCAGCTCTTCTGGTAACCCAGTGCCCCGGGACATGACCATTTGAATAAAAGCCTCTATCACTTCACATAATGCCTGCTATCCGTGTGTGTGTGTGTGTGTGTGTGTGTGTGTGTGCTCTACTGTAGGTGTGTATGGCAAGCTGTTTTAATAGCTAAGGAATTAACTTTAGAGATATCCATAACTGCATTTTGACTGGTCAGAATTCTTATTCCAGATATCTGTAACGTCATTTCTGACTGGTCACAACAACAGTTAGAGATCTCTGTAGTTCAGGTTTGAGAGAGAGCTGGAAGGTGAACAGAAAACACTCACATGCACAATGCCTGTAAAGTTTTACAGCACAATCTAATACAGGAAGTGATTCCACTTCTTGGAGGCGTGTTTTGTGCACGAGTGTGGCTGTATTCAAAACTGCGTACTATACTAGTAGTACCTACTGATTTGGCCAAAATGTAGCATGTAGTAGTATGCGGGCAAAAGCAAAATCAGTATGCCAGAAGTACCAGGATGTCGTACTGATTTGGAAAAAAATCTCCAGTATGCATTGGCCCAGTCTACCTCACCTACTGTATCCCACAATGCAAAGCGCTGGACCGCTACAGGCTATGGTTACAACATCAGTCAAAAACGGCTTGTTTTTTACATTTTTCGTAGCTACTGTATTTCATCACTAAATTCAATACTGAATATTTTTGAGGCGAGAAATCAACTGTGTAGATTTTGAATATGGACAGTTTTACGATATTAGATGGTGAATCGAACATTTGCATTTTACAACTTTTAGGACCTCATGATTTAAATAAGGGCTATTAGAGTGTTCGTACTGGGGAGTTGATTCACCAAAAAAAAAATGATCCGCTGAGTTACAGACATCTCTTTCCCGATGTAAGTCTATGGGGAAAAGTCTTTTTGGGGCCCAATGGCATCACATGACGGACACGGAAGTTGTAGTACCGCCTTTTGGCCGCTATGAAAATTGGCATCAACGACCGGCGCTCTTCCTGGGGGCTTTGTTGCATTGCAGTGCCATAGTATGTTTGATAAGCTTCCGCGTCCCACTTGCCGTAGCTGCTAACTTAATTACAGATATCTGCAACGTCATTTCACCAAGTCAAAACTCTATGTCAAGATATCTGTAATTACATTTTGACTATCCGTAACTCCAGTTTGAGATATCTACAACGTCATTCTTACTAGTCAAAATGTTATTATGTAGATATCTTCAATTGAGGGGAATTAAAGACATCTTGAACTGAAATTCGGACTAATCAGAATTAAATTGTAGATATCTGAAACTGGATTTACGACTAGTCAGAATTCAGTTGCGGATATCTGTAATTTCATTGTGGATATCTGTAATGAGAAACCCAATACACATGAATGGCAAAAGTAGTTTGAATCGTACTAGTCAAAATGTAATTACGGATATCTAAAATTAGAGTTTTGCCTGGTCAAAATAGAATTAGGGATATCTTGCATTAAATGACGTTGCAGATATCTCTAATGAATATCCCGTCCAGCTATTAAATGCCATAAGAGTGTGTGTGTTGCATGTGTCTGTATGTAAGTGTGGGGAAGTATTTTGAAGGCAGATACTCAGGGGAATTCATCAGAATAGTAAGCGAGACAGACAGGAAACGAGAGAGAAAGAGAGACAGGGAGCGGGCTAATAGATCTTGATGATAATAGGCTGGTGGAGAAGAGCGGCACGGACCATAACGCCGTCCTGTCTGTGTCCTCTGCCTGCTTCATGTGGAACTTTATATGGGAAGAATCTGGGCAAGAAAAGAGCGTGAAAAGCAAATGTAGTTTAACGCCATGTTTCCATATGTGAGCGCCATATGTCTGATTAGCTGTGACTCGCATCTCAAAGGAGCCACCGAAACATCTTGAGCTGTAAAGTGAAACCGTTGGCACCACTGAGCTGTTTTGTTGTAGATGTGTTAGGCGTCAGGGTCACATATATAAACAGCTTTTCTCTCTTTATATCTCTCTCTTTCTCTCTCTCTCTCTCTGCAGCACTACTTCCTCATCGTGTTTGGTCATGACGGACAGAAGCCTCTGGAGCTGCGGACGGAGGAGGAGAGCGAGTGCGATGAATGGGTGGAGGCCATCCAGCAGGCAAGGTACACACATAGTACTGCATAAAGGGTGTTTGTGTGCTCTGTTTTGTACAGCAGGAAATATGACATCAGACAGCATGACCACAGTTTGATGTGATGTGACAGAACATTAAGATTAGAGAGCATTAACACTGGTGGTTTTTCATTTATATATATTACAGCCCATTAAATATAATTTACTTATTGTGTTCCAAAGAAAACTTCACTTTCTGCCCCTTGTTTCTCTTCCATTAGTTTCACTTTATTTCAGTGCGGTATGAAACTTGCAAGGTTTGGAAAATTTGATACGCAGTAATCCATCTCTTTTTTTTGTCAAACTGGCATTATTGTGGCATGAAGTTACTGCAGCAACTTTTGAAAGCTCCTCCTTGCTGGTGTGTTTCAAAGAGGCTCAGACATCTACGGTCTAGATCCCAACAAACCAAATGTGGGACAAAGAGTATGTTTGTGTGGGACAATGTGGGACACGTTACCAAGGCTGAGAGGTAGTCTACAATTTTGATATAAAGTCTATCTAACTTAAATAACAAACATTTCTATTCTGCCCCTTATCTTTGAAACATCTTTGCCAGAATGAATCCAGAGATCGGCACATCTCTTGTCGCTTCATGTCATATTCTCCCCCCCCGTGTGAAATTGAAAAATAACTGGCAAATTTCACCAAAAACTGAGAATCTCCTTCCACCGGCTTCTAAATACTTATAAGTAGTTTCACAGTCTTTGTTGTAGCTGCTCTTCCTTTTCTTTGTGTTAGTTTCCATCATATTCCGCCTAAACCTGCAGAGCTTTGTGACTTTGCGGTGACTCGCAATTTTCCCCGTTGGGCGTAGCGTAGCAAAGACGGTGAAATGTTAACCTGCACTTGACCCACGTGTGAGCAGTTTGACAGCAAACACAACCTCGTGATGACAGCCTTCATAGGATAAAAAACAGATTTAAAAAATAAAGCGTCTGTCCTGCAGCGGTTTGACTTTTGAGAACTAGAGCCAATGAAAATGTGGGACATCGTCTCAATATGTGGGACGTGGGACAATAAGGGATAAAAATACTGTGCAGTCCGTCGTAAAGTGGGACACCTGGTCACCCTAATCTAAGGTTTGAGGTTTGCAGTTTGGACACGGTCGTCCTGAAAAAGATAATGTGCATTTGATAGTTTCAAAAGCGTGTATTGCTTGTATTGGTCACTGGTCACTGCAGATTCTGAACCTCTTTTGAAATTAGCGGCCGACTGAATCCACATTACATTGTAACCCCTTCCATTAAAAGGCCCTACACACCTGCGCCTGTTTAAACCTTTTCTCTGGACTGTGTGGGCATGTTGAGACAGAGTATGATTGACATATCCGCCTATCAGTGTGGTAGCTTTGATGCACCTATTAACCCTCTGAGACCTGCACGATCCTGACTGACTTTACTGTCTTTCAGAGGCTCTGGTAGGTTCAGTTTTAGGGCTGGAGTGGCACTACTGATATCATATGAAACTAGAAAACCTAAGGAGTCCAATGCTACCAACCATGTCATACTAGGGGAAGAGGCTAAATCACGCTCCAAAGTTGGGCTACATTTTGGGGTCACACTGACAGCTGTTGTTGCCTGTTGGGCTGCAGTTTGCCATGTTATGATTTGAGCATATTTGTATGCTAAATGCAGTACCTGTGAGGGTTTCTGGACAATATCTGTCATTATTTTGTGTTGTTCATTGATTTCCAATAATAAATATATACATACATTTGCATAAAGCAGCATATTTGCCCACTCCCATGTTGATAAGAGTATTAACAGATTATATTATACAGTATTTGAACAGATAAAAAAGGTGTGATGAATTAACTATGCACAATCATGCATAATAATAACTAATTAATAACGTTGTGGACTTCTCTGTATTTTCAGTTACTCCGACATCATCATTGAACGAGAGGTGCTGATGCAGAAATACATCCACCTCGTACAGATCGTGGAGACTGAGAAGGTGGCGGCCAATCAGCTGCGCACACAGCTGGAAGATCAGGACACAGAAATCGAGAGGCTCAAAGCAGAGGTAAAGCACGCATGTTTACATTTCTGTTGGGTCACAAATTAAACCAAATACCGACCCAGTATGAGGTCAAGTTTACCAAGTACCCATTAGCATTAAAACCACTGGGTCACCAGTCACACCCAAAAATGGTTCAGGGTTATTTATATTATTTCCATTTGGGTTATTCAGCCATACCAATATGTTATTTTGACCCAGTAATGGTGTCATATTTACATTTCTGTTGGGTCACAAATTAAACCAAAACGGGTGGTTATTTTTCACCCAGTTTAACGTTATTTTAATTTTTATATTGGGTCATTAATTAAATTAGACCCAGGTTTAGTTTTATGTTGTATTCCCGTCGGGGTATTGACTCATATTCAATTCAAAGTAAAAAGAGACTGTTTTTTGAGTTTTCTCGTGAACAAACACATTGACGTTAACATTAACTGTTACTCAAACGCATTGTGTGTATCCTTGACGTCTAACAAATGCATTTCCTTCCTCATAAAACATTTGCAAAGTTACTTTCTTTAATGTTTTAATCTGTGCATTGTTTACATCCATATTTACATGCTTGCAGTCTTCTTCTTCCCTGCCTTTGTTGGTGCATTACTGCATGTCTTTGAGCGATACCGCTGACTATTATTGATCAGCGGAATAACATGAAACCGGAGGCAGAAATGTGTTGCGTTTGCATATTTGTCTTGTCTGCGCTTGAACGATACAAATAAAACAGGGACCCACTAATAAAAACATTGCTCTATAGCGCTACAGGTGGTCAAAATCTCCACAGGGAACCTGCAAGACTACATTTCCCAAAAACTTGTTTCTACCTCATTGTTTTACAGACATTGAAAAACGGTATTCATACACATACTTGCCAACCCTCCATATTTTCCCTGGAGACTCACGTTTTTCATTGCCCTCTCTCGGTTTCGTCCCGGGGTCACAATTCTCCTATATTTCTCACGATTTATGACGGATTTTCACACCTTTTTTTCTTTTCGTGATCTCAACCTGTTTCTGGCGCTGTACAGCGTGTGTAAGCCCTACTGTTTCCACCCACACAACAATGCAGCCACACCTAATGTTGTTTACTCGCAGACACAACACGGTTTGAGCTGCACTCGCCGCACATCACAACGTGCAGCTACCAAAGTTGGGCTTTACTCGATGCAGCAAGAAGCTGCAGTGGCGTGGCGCAAACCATTGGAAATAACAGGTTTCAGGGCGCAGTGGTGCCGTTGTTGCGTTGTGTCTGAAAGGACCTTCAGTGAGTGAGAGGAGAGAGAAATGAAGAGTACTAAGAGAGAGAAATACTCAAGCAGGGGCAAAAAAATGAACTAGAATGGCACTCGGAGAGCGCAGACCTCCACCAAGGTGCGGGACTTTAAAAACAGATCACAGCTCACAGCTGGCGGTACCGTGAGCTGGTCGGCTTATTATTAACACTGTGTGTTTCCATGTAACGTATCGGCGGATGCCTCTCTCATTCAGCAGCCTTGTTATGTCTGTATAACGTTACACTACGTTGTCTCTCATCCCGTAAACTACCGCTATGTTCTCTCTCACTGCGGACGGCCAGCAGCTGCAGCCGCACCTCGATGTCTCGCCACACATCCACACACGTATCTCTCTGCTCACAGAAGGAGGCAGGGTCACTCGTCATCAATGCATCATCAGTTACACTGTGCATGTGTTATACCCTGTGGTCTTAATGCTCAGGCTGTTCGGAATCCTTAAAAAAATTCCTTAATCCGGATCATGATCTGGATCGCCACCAAAATCTAATGGATTGTTCATTGTGCTACACCCGACCACTCCAAAAGATTACACTGAAATCCATCGCGAGTAATCCTGCTAACGGACAGACAGACAGACAGACAGACAAACAAACCAACAAACCAACGCCAATGAAAACATAACCTCCTTCCTAGGCCTTCGGCCTTGGCGGAGGTAATGAATGCATTAAAACTGATGAATATTAGCCTAGTTTCCTACCAGAGATTCACACAAATTCATGCCAGAGGGGCGAATTATTCTGTATTCTTTCCTGAGAATTAAAAGTAAGATTAAAAGTACTAAAAATTTAAAATGCTGTTGCAGTGTACTTTATTTAATTTTCATTCTTTAAAAGTCACCAGAATGCAGTAAACAAAGTCTCTGAAACTCTAATTTGATTTGATTTAGAAATCCTCCCTATTTTTGAGGTCTCAAGGTTGGCAAGTATGTGAATACATAAAGCTGGCATCACTCACTCACTCACTCACCAACACGCCCACACAACTCTGCTGCCATATACAGTATATATATATATATATATATATATATATATATATATATATATATATATATATGTATCCCTATGGGTATGCAGTGTGTGTGTCTTCTCTTCTCACAGCTGTGTTTATGGCAGCGGAGGAGGAGTGGGTGTGAGCGGTGCTCATTCTCTCTGAGTGTGGGAGGAGAAGCCCACCGCTCAATAAAGACATCCCATCAGCTTCCTTGCAAATTGCTGCTAAACCGTTACGCTTATCGAACGCAACACGTTTCTGCTACGCCGTCACAGCAGGATAAATCAGACATGCGCGCTCACACACACAAACACACATAAAATCAAGAGCTCCCAGCAAGCATGCTGATGCTGCAGGAACCAATGCACGGGCATCGATCGCAGGGACGTCCCACACCAACACACATGGACGTACTGAGGAGAGATGCTGGACAGTGCTGGCTTTCCGATAGTTGTATTATCACTCTTTCCATCCACCACTATTGGTTTTGTGTTATCAGCCCTACTTGTATTAGTTATTACAGCTGCTAGACTGCTATTGTGGCTGCTTCTATATCTCTCTCTCTCTATCTCTCTCTCTCTCTCTCTCTCTCTCTCACTCTATCTATCTGTCCCCCCAGCCGGTCTCGGCAGATGGCCGCCCGCCCTGCGCCCGGTTCTGCTCCAGGTTTCTTCCCAGTAATCGGGGAGTTTTTCCTGGCCACAGTGCGCTTGGTGGATCCTGTTGGGTCTCAAAACTATGGTGTACGGTCATAGACCTGCTCTACATATAAAGCGTCTTGAGATAACTTCTGTTGTGATTTGACGCTATACAAAAATAAATTGATTTGATTTGATTTGATAAAACACAACTGACCTCTACGACGCTGTTAATCTGAACTAATTACAATTCTTTCTCTCACACAACAGCCGGTAATCACTGGTTTATGGTAATTAGATCAATAGAAGCAAACAATAAGTGAGCTACTCTGGATCCTGACGTCACTGTCAGTCACATTGTTTTGCACATTTACGAACAGTTTGTTTAATGCAAAACAGTGGAGCACAGTTTGATATATGATTTTGCATTAATTTGCCATATCTTGATATATAAATATATATTAATATTCGATTTTTTTTTGTTTATTCATGATTTCAACCATTCAGTATTTCCCAGCCAAAAATGAGTGTGTATTGGGCGCAACATAAAACTGACCTTTTTTGTGAAAGTTTCCTGGAGGGAAGTTAGTATTTTGGTATTACTCATGAGTAAAATAGACCATGTGTACCCACAACTGAAACTTTTAATGTCCTTTGGTGTTCTCTGGGCTTACCTAAAGCACAAATGTGAAGAAACTTTCTAAATCAGTCAAACCATTTGGGGACCTAGAGGGTCTACGACCTGGGATACGACCTGCACCCTCACATGTTAAATCCAACGTGGTAATCACTACACATCCAGTAAAGTATGGAAACACTTTGGGTTTCACACATTGCAGGAAAAGCAGAGCTAGACATCACGGCTAAAGCTGCATGCTTACTCCGTCATGGACAGGAGTCGGCCGTCACTCTCACCTCCGTGGTCAAATGGGCCGACGCTACAACTGTAGAGCACCCATATACTTACATTTATGTTAAATGCATTCAAACGGCCCCGATGGAGCCGACCATGGATGGATAAAGAGAACGGAGCTGACGGGAGAGCTAGAGACGGACTTGGAGAAGTTAGAGGAAGTAGACACGTGTGACTATGTCAGGTTTTCAAAATAAGGTGTTAACAAAGGGAACTGTATATACAAAATACATATATGGAAATAAGATTGATTGGATTATATTCACCAGAAGTATGAAACATGACATGTCCCTTATAAATTAAATAGAAAATACCACTAATTTATGAGGGAAATGTCTTTATTCTTTGATTTGTGGGTTGATATATTTGCCTTCAGGACATCTCTGATTACATACATGCTGAAAATCAAACATTTTTACTGTATTAATTAAGATATTTTCCAAAGTAAAGGTCCCTAAAAGTGTATGATTCAACTTTTTTCAATGGTCTAGCGTTAAAAAAGTACAATAAATCGCAATACATATCGAATCGGCACCCAAGTATCGTGATAGTATTGAATCGGGAGATAGGTAAATCGTCTAGGCCCTAATAAACATGTGCCTGATTGAAACTGAGTTGTGGTCTGAGCAGCCGTTGGCCTTGAGGGAAGCTGGGTGATTGTTGGGCCAGCTGCTAACATCTCCATAAATCACAGCTCCGCCGCCATTTCCAGCTCTGTCTCGGCTCATCTGTGTCAATAATGGCTCGTATAAATACTTGTATCGGCTGTCTGAAGAAATAACACTGTGTTTAGCCTGCTACTGCTTTAAGCTGTAATTCTCCCTCAGATTAACAAGTGTGGACGCCTCTCGTCGCTACACGCTGTGATCATATCTCACCGGTTACATTACAGTTGATAATGAAAATGCAAAACAAAAGATATAAGGAAACATCTGCCTGTGTAATTGGGCTTCTCATGAAAAAGGGATTAGACTTTGAGAGCCGGTCGGTGATCCATCTCATTAAAACACACTCTGGTTTGTTTGTTTACGTGTGTGTTGCTCTGTGTTTATGAATAATTAAACCAACTAGCCACTGTAACTGTCAACAGTTGGCAGGCCGGCTCCTCTCTGCTGCCATTTGCATGGTAGCGCTGGTGAGTAAGGAAATGAAGATGAAAGTGTGTGTGTGGCTTTGCTTTGGTTTCATCTTTCATGATGATGTCGTCTGGAGGCCTGGAGGTAGAAAAGCAAATAGGTGGAAGTAATATAGTACTAGAGACAACCTCTGCAGGCTGGGTTCATTTCAACATAGCGTTGCCAAGAAAACCCTTTTACCAGCTACGTTTGAAGTTAGTCATCACTGTTATTTAAAGAGACGTGGTGATATTTATTATTAGGTTTACTATGTGAAATGAGATTTTTTTTTTTTTTCCACGGCTTAATAACATTTTTGAGTATCTTGCCTGGTGTATTCCCGTTGTGATGTGTGGAAGATGAACTTTCAGCCAGCTTTTCTCACCTGCGACAACGAATCTGACGCAGCAGTCTGAAGAGAGTATTTCACGGCTGCGGAGAACTGTCATAATTAGATAGATTACGTCTTTAAAAGGCCTTGACATTATGGTTTCCATAGATCGGTTTGTGCTATAAATATATTAATCTGCAGAGGATTATACGTCGTCGTCAGTACCCGCTGCGCTCCACAATGCACTGCAGGTAATCAAGGGCATCAAAGCCTTCATTTGCCTACTGCCAGCAGCTGATAGCAGCCGGTCATTCTCCCTTTCTGAATGAAGGCGCTAGAGTGTCAAAGAAAAGGAAGTCTGATGTCGATCTCGTGCAGCAAACACACTAACATGACTATCACACATTCAACCTTCAACCAAATTACTTCCCTTTAGGAAATATATATAATATCCTTTTGAATAATGACTTCCTACTCTACCTCAGTAGACCATTGTTTCTATTTATTACACGGCGTTGTTGAATACTCGATTCTGATTGGTCAATCACGGCGCTCTGCAGTCTGTTATTTCTTTATAACAGACCGTACAGCTTTGTAACAAGCGGGATAATGTACAGCTAGCGACTCATTGTTGTGAAATAAACCCCTTCAGGGCGATGCAAGATCGCTCCACTCCCTGTTGGTGTTTATTTCACAACAATGACCGGCTTGCTGTACATTATCCTTTACTTAATGTGATTTTACTGTAATTTAATGTGTGTTTTGTGCCGCTATTTAGTCATCCACATTATGCTCATATTGATTGTGACTGAATCTCTCTTTAAAGATTATAGCTCTGAACAAAACTAAGGAGCGAATGCGGCCTTACCATGTCAACAATGAAAATGAAGACCCGGATATCAAAAAGATCAAAAAGGTGAATAAATATTTTTCTACTTACTGTTGGCTTCATGTGATTTTCTCTTCTGTAATCCTTGTGTCTTACCTGGGAAGTGTTGCATGCACAGTATGTACGCTCCATGTGTGTGTGACTGTGTCTAAAAGCTACCTGGTTTGTACGTCCTCAGGTGCAGAGTTTCATGCGTGGGTGGCTCTGTCGGAGGAAGTGGAAGATCATCGTCCAGGACTACATCTGCTCTCCTCACGCCGAGAGCATGAGGAAGAGGAACCAGATCGTCTTCAACATGGTGGAGGCAGAGACAGAGTATGTCAATACATTATGGAGTACAGCAGCAGCACACACTCTAGAAAAGTTGACACTGTTGGCAACCTTTGCAGTACGTGCCATAACCAAACGGCAACCTCCGGTTAGGGCTGCACAATTAATCGAATAATAATCACTCTCAGCTCGAACAAATAAAATCAGGAAATGTTCTTATCCAACTGTAAGACATCATTTTAACAATGTCTTTATATTTGTCACTATTTGCTCATATACTGTGCACATTTTGAAGATATTTCTATAACTTTGCCGGGGAATCTGCTATATCTCACTGTTTAAGTCTAAACCCAGACATTATCTAGTGATACATGTGACTGTTTTTCTGATTGTCCGTGTGTTTGATGACAGGTACGTCCACCAGCTCTCCATCTTGGTCAACTGTTTCCTCAGACCTCTGAGGATGGCCGCCAGCTCCAAGAAACCCCCCATCAACCACGACGATGTCAGCAGCATCTTCCTCAACAGGTGTGTAGATGTTCTGTCCATCTTTGCTATTAGCTGAATCACTCAAGTGTTAATTATTCTGGAGGCACGAGCAGAGGCAAATACTGAGGATTAAACAAACAAACAATAAAATATCATTTTGTTTTCACACAGTGAGACCATCATGTTCCTACATGAGATTTTCCATCAAGGCTTGAAGGCGAGGATAGCCAACTGGCCAACTCTGGTGTTGGGTAAGCTGTCACTTCGCCTCACACTCAAACACACACAGTATGCAAACACTCTGCAGCCGCGCAGTGACATCAAGGTCAGGTTTTCAGTGGTCCAGCTTGTGTCATTCAAACGTCAGTCTTGACGTTTTACTGCCCCATTCACACACACGCTCGTTTCCCTATCTCCGTCTGCAACGAGCTCGCTGATTGTCTTGACAGACAATGACGACCCAGACCAGAAGGCATCCCACAAATTCACCTCCTAAAACAGAAGCCCCCCCCCCTTGACCGATAAGCATCACCTAGGAGATAGACCGCTGAAAGACACGACAGCAGATTACTTGTGACAACTTCAAAAAGAAAAGGGGTCGACTGATTAAACACGCTTATCTGACGCTGCGCTTCAGGCTGACGCTGAATTGAATTTTGATGTGTTTTACATCAAATCAATTCCTCAATAAAGATTGTTTGTTTCCTTAAAATATTTAGCCTCCAATACAGCATGCTCTTAACCCCACACAGATTATGTTCAAATGAATAGAAGCATCCATCTGTGACTGATGTAATGAAGGATCTTTCAATCTGTTTCTTGCACTGTTTTCATCCTTTTATCCTTTCAATCAGGACGTAACATCTACTTCATCCAGAGTGTCTAATAAATCAGGCTATATTCATTCTTTAACCTCGTAAGCCCTAGGGTGCTGGAAGGTGTGGTTCGCCTAGACAGACATACACAAAATAAATCAAGAATAGCTCCACCACTACCAGGTCTATATGCATGATCTTGGTCTCTATGGATAGGTAAGACCTCAGAGAATTCATCCCTAGTGTCAGTAACATTGTGACTGTTACTATGTTTGAGTAAATTGTGATGAACCAAAGGAAAAATTTTAATTTTTATCCTCGCCTAAAATGTTTTCTAGATTAGATGGTGGATAACACCATTAGAGCAATGATGCCATGCACAGAGATGCCACTGAATTCATTCAACAACTCCTTAACTACAACTGTGCCAAAGCAGATATAAATAACACAAAGCACATAGATTCTGCAAAGGTTTTAGTCAGGATAGGACCAGGAGGACTCTCCATTTGGCCACTTGGATACCTAAAGTGTGCCAAATGGGTTTTCTACCTCTTGAAAGGGAATCTGACTATAAAATACTACTGATATCCACTACAGGAGGCTATGTGACCACAATGGAGCCTTTGGCCGTGACATCTACCCTGTGTATCATCACATTCTACCATTGTGCACAGTATAAAATCAATAAAAAAAGAACTAAATTATATAATTTTGACTCCAAATGGAGTCGTTTTAATATGATAATGAAATATTTCAGCTGTTTTCAGCAGTTACTTATAAATCAGGATTATTATAGTAAATTAAAACTAAAACTTAAAATGAAAATAATCAGTGAAAACTATTTTTACTAAACTGAAACTAAATAAAAAAACTATATATCACTACAGAAAAAAAGGAGACAACATGAATTTCTGTCAACTTTTGTGACATCAAACCACAGAAACTGAATGGACTTGACTTTCCAGGAGATGGAGCCATGCCGCAATTACTTCACTAACGTAGCACAAAAATTAAACATTAAACATCATGGCCGTTCATAGACAGTTCTGCAAATATGTATTTTGTATGTTCAGTATGTATATGTAGCTACTAGGGCTGTCAAAGTTAACGCGAAAAGTAAGGGATAATGTACAGGTCGGTCATTGTTGTGAAATAAATCCTGACAGGGCAATGCCGCACCCCGACACGAAGCATGACTTGAGCATCTCTGCTTTTTAGTTGTATACTTTAACTTTATAGTACTTAATTAATGATTTATGTATTATATTATTATAAAGAGACTTACTCCTTTTGCTATTTGACTTGATGATTTGTGATGAGATGAATTGCTAGTGGTAAATACATCCCGTCATGTCACTTACATACTGTGCTGTATAATAGTATTTAAACTGTATATATGTGTGTATGTGTGTTTTTGCTTCTAGCTGACCTGTTTGACATCCTGCTGCCGATGCTGAACATCTATCAGGAGTTTGTGCGTAACCATCAGTACAGCCTGCAGGTTTTGGCCAACTGCAAGCAGAACAGAGACTTTGACAAGCTGCTGAAACAGTACGAGTCCAACGCCGCCTGTGAGGGAAGGATGCTGGAGACCTTCCTCACGTACCCCATGTTCCAGGTAGATTCACAAACATACCGGAGCACAAATGCATTGTCAATTCATTTATATGTTTTAATAACCTTTTATTCACATTGCTGTTCTCTCCTACAAGATTCCTCGTTACATCATCACCTTGCATGAGTTGTTGGCACACACGCCTCATGAGCATGTGGAGCGCAAGAGTCTTGAATTCGCCAAGTCCAAATTAGAGGAACTGTCCAGGTATGTGTCGGGACCGCAGAACTTTCCTGATACGTTTTGATATTGAACTTTGAACTAACTGGCGCGTTTGTGTGTGGCCAGAGTGATGCACGACGAGGTGAGCGACACGGAGAACATCCGTAAGAACCTGGCCATAGAGAGGATGATAGTGGAGGGCTGTGACATCCTGCTGGATACCAGCCAGACCTTCGTCAGGCAGGGTAAGTCACTGCTCAGCAGACAGCAGAGCTCTGGAGCTTTTCCCGACAGGCTCTTACTGCCGGGAAAAGCTCCTGATCTGAGAGCACAGACACGGTACCTCGGTGGAGCTCAGTCACTGAATCATGACTTTAACTACTGTAATAGTTTCCACTGGGGGAGATTTGTTTCTCTGTGAGCTTGCCCGGTGAAAATGTGATTCTACAAATTGGCTGTAACTTCTCAAAGACATTATTCTGAACGATAGTAACAACTAGCATCATTTAAAGTAAGAATATCTTCCTAATGAATCATTCCCAAGCAGTTCAAACCTGAATTTTATATAAATTTTTGTAGTTTCCTATATTAAACTTTCAGATTAAACCAATTTCCCTTTACTCAATGACACCTCTAAGCACTTACTGTACTGTCTTCACTTTCAGTGCACGTTTTGCAATTGCAAATTGCTTTGGGTAAAAGCGTACATCAAATTAATGTAATGTAAAAATGTATTTAAAGCAACTACAAGTTCTATTACTGTGAAGATAAAGGGATTGTCTGTGATCACTGGTGTATGCTAAAGCCTCAGTGTGGAGTCATGGTGCCAGAACCAACAGCCTGCCTAATCTAACAAAACAAAGTCATTCTTGATCACCTTAATCTCAAATATACCACATAAATCGTACTGTAGCCTATTTATCAGCCATTACTTCATATAATAAGTGGTTGGAAAGACAGTCCAATAAGGATCCATTGTCTTAATTGGACTGTCTCTGTCTCCAAGACCTGCAAAATCTTCACACTGTTGATGTGCTCCTGAGAAAGACACTGAACCATATCTGTACCATGTGTGCTAAGAAGTGTGCTAATTGCTACAGTGTGCAAACCCTAATGACATTGATTTGTCACTTACGCCTTCAGTGCTGACACCAGTTTTGACAGTGCACGTCTTCTCTTGATCCAAGCTTACTGCTTCAAGCAGAGATTCAGTTTTATGCCACTGAATCTGTCTGTTTTAAAAGTACAGTCTGTAGGATTTAGGTGACCTCTGTTTCCTAGACTGCAGTAACGTGAGCCACCAAAACCGCGGTAACGCTGTTCACCTCGCTCAGAGGCCATCCTTACCTTAATAAGTCTACTTTAAGAGCAACGGACGTCAGACGGCTGCTGGCGGTTCCACGGTTTTTCACTCTGCAGCTCACGTTACCACAGTTTCAAAACGTGTTGGGGAACTACGCTGGCCTACAGGTAGCGCAAAAATGCCAAATGCCAAAGCCAGTGTTACTGTAGAAACATGTCAGAGCAACATGTCGGACTCTGTGAAGAGGACCTGTTCCCTATATAGATAGGAAAGAAAGATAACGTAGATAGATAACGAAAACACAACGATTCTTAGTTTCAGGTGATTATAAACTACTGAAAACTAGGCGTTACTGGTTACACCGGACATTTTACAAGAAAAGACGCGGTCAATATCTGTAAAGCGTTTACTTTGATCTTTTGATGTCGGGTTGCTGTGTGTCTGGCCTCTCCGGTCGAGCTTTCGCTGCGAGGTCGCAGGTTTCCACCTGGTGCCGCTGCGCAGCGCACACCGGCTGTGACCGCTCCATCCTCCACACGGCGATTGCATCATTGACGTTATGGTTCCCTTATAGCACTGGGTTTACATCTGAAATATTGCCAAATATATTGCACTTTTGCTTTTTACTTTGACACCAAATCCTCCGCCATCGCCTTGTCTGTCAACTCTCTCTCATCCCGTGTGTGAAATCTGACTCTGTGCTGAGACACTTTCACTTTCACTTTCAGTTTGTAGCCTCCGTTGTCCGACTATGTATTGATAACACGCCACTGATTCGTGAAAATGAACTAAATGGGTTTTAGTTCTATAAAAAAAAGCGATGGGTATGTAATGTAGTCGGAGTATGCACACACACCATGTAACACCGGTAACATCGACTACCGCTAGATAGATAGATCTGCATTCTGCTAATAGATCCCCTAAAATGTGACACAGCTCTGCCAGGTGCACACTCAAAATACATGTGTGTAGAAGCGAGTACAGAAATGTGGCTTTTACACGTGTATGTTTGTGCCGCTGCAGATGCTTAGCAAACACCGCCCTCAGCTTAGTGTCAGCTTAATGACATGTAATGTAATCCTGTGCCCCTCCTGCTCCTCAGGCTCTCTGATCCAGCTGCCGTCGGTGGAGCGAGGGAAGCTGAGCAAGGTCCGTCTGGGTGCCCTCTCTCTGAAGAAGGAAGGGGAACGGCAGTGCTTCCTCTTCACCAAACACTTCCTCGTCTGCACGCGCAGCTCCGGGGGGAAACTGCACCTTCTCAAGGTGAGAACATCTCAGCCTCAGAGTGGAAATTCACTTTTTAATTGATCGCAACTTTGAACCAAAATTAACTGTTGTTATAATTAAACTCTTACAGCAAGGTGGAGTTTTGTCCCTGATTGACTGCACCCTCATAGAGGAACCAGATGCCAGCGACGAGGAGTGTAAGTTTACTAGGGGTGGGGAAAAATCGATTCACCTATGTATCACGATTTTTTTTATTGCAATACTTAAAAATCGCAATACATATCGAATCGGCACCCAAGTATTGTGATAGTAGCCCTAAAGTTTACGCTGGTCGACACACAGGCAGCAGCTCTTATTGGCTCATTTAGGCCCTTCACCACTCACGGAGGTTAATTAGGTGTCAGACGATAAGTGTCCTGAAATTACTTCCCTTTAAATATCAGATGCTCACCCCTTTAAATATCAGATGCTCACCCCTTTAAATGTCAGGTTTTAATCTTTTGACATTGATGATCTTTGTCCATTATTTTTTTTTTTCTTCTTCTGAGGATGCAAATAGGGAGATTGATGAAACACACACACACACACACACACGCACACACACACACACACACACACACACACACACACACACACACACACACACACACACACACACAAGTGCTGAGACAATCATGTGCACACTTCAACACACACCTTTACACTAAAGCCTCGGGGGTGCGTAGGATGGAGATAGCAGGTCCACTTAATTAACCCTCTGTGTGTGTGTGTGTGTGTGTGTGTGTGTGTGTGTGTGTGTGTGTGTGTGTGTGTGTGTACAAGCACAAGCATTTCTTTTTTACCATCATCATCATTAAGAGGATTGCTGCACTGTAAAAGCTGTTTCTCTTCCCTCCATCACACAGCTAAAGCTGGCGGTCAGGTGTTTGGCCAGCTGGACTTTAAGCTGGTAGTGGAGCCAGCAGACACACCTTCATTCACTGTGGTGTTACTGGCACCGTCGCGGCAGGAGAAGGCGGCGTGGACCAGTGATATTAGCCAGGTAACACACAAACACACAAACACACACACACACACACACACACACACACACACACACACACACACACACACACACACACACACGCACGCACGCACACACACACACAGACAGACAAACACACAGCATAACAAGAACCACCAAATAGCGGGAGCGAGTCTCCGCTGGGCATTGAGAAGGCTTAGTGATAAGTAAACACAGACGCGGGTGCAGTTCCCCCGGGGCGGCGAGTTCAGTTCGCTGCCTCGGTGCTTCACAAACAGAGTAGCACCGTACAAGCATATCACACTGGATTAATTCTTATCAGACAAAAAAATACACTCACAGTTTAAAATGGCTTCTTTTTTCCTCAATTCCTCAATCAACCTGACTTTTGAAATATTTCTCAGCATTTGTTTTAATTCAGTGGGAGCGCACAGATAAACAATTAAAGATTATTTCAAAGTAAATCACTAAATCTCTGATGATTAATGGTGTTACAGACTCCACCCATCATCACCCAATTCGACTGTTATCAGGCCATTAAGTAGGTGTTATCGGTCGCTATAAGCACCATAGATGTGGGTCCATAGGGACCTACTGCGCCTACTACGTTGTAAAAATGAAAACAAAACTTATACCTGCAGTAGGCAGAATGTTTTTGGCATCATTGGGCAAAAATTCCATAATAAGAGAAGACTGAATGAGACTGAGAAAACTAGACTTCTGCTCCTCCTCATGTCTCTGTTTTCAGGCTTTAAAAAATCTAGCCCGTGACGGGAGACTTTGACCAATCACAGGTCATTACAGAGAGAGAGAGCGTTCCTATTCGCTGTTCATTCAACAGAGGCAGCTGTAAATCACTCACGAAGTCCAACCAAACGGTCAAACTAAGCAGCACTGATCAAATATGAATCAATATTCTGTTACTGTAATGCCTATTTCTCACCTGTAGTCTACTGTTTAGCTGTAAAATGACAAACGGCATCCACACAGGCTGCATGATTTAAATCAACACTTCCTGCTTCTGTTTCAAAATAAAAGCGCTCTAGCAGGTTTTTTTTCTGTGGAGAGAATTACTTAATTTGTTAACACGAGGCTTTTGTTCTGAAATATTTACAGGACAGTGTTGTAGAACATGCAGTGACTTGCAGGGCTCCATGAATGAATAAAGCACAGGGTTTTAATTATGGATTATTACTGTTATTTACAAATTACCACACGGTTCTTAAGCTTTTCTGTATGGCCCGGGTGTTATACCTTCTTTCAATGATCTACCATGTGAATAGATGATTAAACCTACTAGTAGGTGTAGGAGGCCCCTACTTACCCACATCTATGGGGCTTATAGCGACTGATAACGCCTATTTAATAGCCTGACAACTGTCTAATTAGCTGTTTAAATTCTGTAGGTCGAACAAACATGAGAACAACTTGCAAATATTCTCACTTTTCCATCTCATACTATCATTATTTCACTTTATTCTCTCTTAACTTATCTTATTTTCCTCTCTGTCTCTGCAGTGTATTGATAATATCCGCTGTAATGGCTTGATGACCAGTGTATTTGAGGAGAACTCTAAAGTCACTGTGCCTCATATGATCAAGTAAGTATGTTTGTGTGTGTGAATAGGAACACCCATCTCCTACTGCCAGTGTTGCATACCTGGGTGGAATTGCTACAGTTGTGTTGATGTACTGTAAACTGTAACGCTGTATGTTATGTATTATGCTTTTTTTATATATTTATTTATTTCTGCTCAAAAGTATTCTTTGGTATCCACTCTTATTTTTAGTGTCCTTCTTTGGAATATATTTATTCTTTATTCATTTTTTTTACTTGGCTGTTTTTTGCTCAGCTACTTTCATAACCTTTTCCTTATTTAGCAGCCCAGCAGTCACCCATGCTCGATTGTGTGTGTGTGTTTGTGTGTACGTGTGTGTCCATCAGATCCGATATGCGTCTCCATAAAGATGATGTTGACATTTGCTTCAGCAAGACGCTCAACTCCTGCAAGGTCCCCCAGATCCGCTACGCCAGCGTGGAGCGGCTGCTCGAGAGGCTGACCGACCTGCGCTTCCTCTCCATAGACTTCCTCAACACCTTCCTGCACACGTACAGGATTTTCACCACGGCAACGGTGGTCATGGACAAGCTGGCCGACATCTACAAGAAGCCCTTCTCCTCCATACCTATCAGGTCATACGATGCAAACACACAGATATATGCATTCACAAACACAGAGTGTGTGAAGTATATGTAGGATGTGTATCTGCGTTACATGGGTGTGCTGAGAGTGTTTTATTGGATGTAGTCTGTGTTTTGGACTCTCTGTCCACAAGGTTGAATACATACTGGCTGAAATACATACCAGCCTGTGTGTGTGGAGGCCAGCAGAACAGATGATTCAACAAGGTTTTTGGCACAGCCATAGGAATATACGAGTTTCTCTCTCTCTTTCTCTTTCTACTTTATTCATACTCTCTCTCTCTCTCTCTCTCTTATTAGGTCTCTGGCTGCATCAGAATTGTGTGTTTATATTCCTTCCTTGACTTTAACTTAACTTAACTTTTCAACTGGAAAAGCTCTGTCCTTTCCTCTGCCCAAGGGCAGGTTTGTATGTAAAGCCTAATTCACCGAGGAGAACAGGGAGGACCCATCCAGAGACCAGAGGTGTGCAGGAAGGGTAGCGGGGGCGTTAAACCTTTACTTAAAGCTGCAGTAGGCAGAATGTTTTTGGCTTCATTGGGAAGAAAATTCCATAATAACCTTTCAGCATATTGTAATTCAAGTGTTCTGAGAGAAAACTAGACTTCTGTTCCTCCTCATGGCTCTGTTTTCAGGTCGTTCACAAGTCATTTCAGAGAGAGAGCGTTCCTATTGGCTGTGCTCCGGCTGGTGGGCGGTGCTTGGTATTTCCTCAGCAGATCTCATCATGGCTGCCGGGTCACAAACTTTCTCATTTTACAGCTAAACAGTACACTACAAGATGTTTCTGAAAACATTTGAGGAGAGAAATAAGCATTACAGTAACAGAATATCGATTAATAAGTCAGAGTCCGCGAGTGATTGACAGCTGCTCAGAGACGGCAGACTCCAGCTCGGCTCTGATTGGTTGTTTTCCTCCAGTCTGTGAAATCTTGCAGATGCCGTTAGGAGCACCGGAGGACACAGAGGAACATGATTTTTTTCAGATTACCTGTCTCGTGCACTACTGTCAGGATATAGTGACCGTTTTATAAATATAACTTTTTTTTGTAATCATATTTGCTCCATTTCTACCCACTGCAGCTTTAAAGCAGCTTTAACTTAACGTTGTAAACCCTTGAATATGAAACGATTCACTGAAGTCAGTTGAGAAATTTAGATGTTATAGTGCTTTTTATCCAGAAAAACAGCAGTTTCACACCGTTCACTTGTACGTGTTTACAGGCCAGTCTTGCCCTGTCCAATATGGCGTCCACGTTGATGTACGATGCAGGAGTCTATGTGTATATGTCTATGGCTATACATGTGTACTGTCAGCATACAGATGTTAGCATTAGGCTCAAATCACTGCTATGCCTAAGTAAGCGTAGCCTCACAGAGCTGCTAGCATGGTTGGAGTCTCATAGTCTTGCTTCAACCTTGTGTATTTATATTTCATGGCTCTTTTGTGTGCTACATCTTTCACATGTTATCTTCAAGTTATCCAGTTTTCCACGTCTTTTAATGAGCATTTGTTGACAAAGATTGGAGCACTGCAGTTTCCGACTTTTACAAATGATTAGAGTGCATTTCAAAGTCAAAGTCCCCCCTTTTGGTTGGCTCTAATGCCCCTCGGTTTTTCTATTTTTCTTGATCAAAGAGGTGCCCCCATTTAATTTTTTCCCCCTTCCAGTTAGAGACTCTCGCTGATATGGATAATTACATGGCCACATGGATGCATGACTTTAACACAGCTTTCTGCATCCACTTTACACTGGGTTTTTCTCCCATGTGCTAATATCTGGGAGACTGAACATATGCTGGTGTTCTCTCGCTCACACGCTTCCTCTCCTCTTCCTCCTCAAACACACCTTTCCTCATCCAAGAGATTCATCCATCATCCTTCCATCTATCTCTGTCACATCTCCTGCGTTTGCATTTTCATGTCTCAATCCGACCATCACCCCCCCATCCATTTAATCATTTTTCTGTGTCATCCATCCTCCCCTTTGTCTCTTCATGTCCCCTCTAACTACAGGGTGCAGAACCACTCATTTGAGCGTCTGTCCATCTCATCCATCTGTCCCGACTCCAGTCTGAAGATCAAGAAGATAGCCCTGGATCAGTCCAAGTAACCGACTCCTCTCTCTCTCTCTCTCTCTCTCTTCTTTACTGTCTCTTTCCAACTTTTCCTGCCTGGTCTTCCTCTCCTCTGGTCGAGGGCTGCGGTCTAAAAGTCAAGAAGTTACGTCCTAATGTCTTTTCAGCAGAAACCTTTGTTTGTCATATACAGTACATACAGGTACATACATGAAATCTGACCTCTGCATTTAACCTATCCTCAAGTCCAAGTTTAAGTTTAGTTTATTTTAGGAGCAGTGGGCTGCTGTAAGGGAGCAACTTGGGGTTTTAGTGTCTCGCTCAAGGACGCTTCGACATGCAGCCTGTAGGAGCCAGGGTTCAAATTGCCGACCTTGTGGTTAAAGGACGACCCGCTCCACCCACTGAGCTGCAGCCGCCCCTAACCCCTAACCCCTAACCCCTAACCCCTAACCCCTAACCCCTAACCCCTTTTCCTTGACCTCGATGGAAAACGTCATGAGGTCAAGGAAAGATGAGAAGGAGAATTCATAAGGAAAAGACAACTGTGGTGTTGAGAGAACCTGACTGCAGTTACACTAGGCTCTAATTATGATGCGACGGCGGCGGATGTTAGTGATGCAGGTCTGACGTGGTGAAACTACAATGTTCTGAAGATGGACTACAAAAGGCGCTGCTTCCCCCCCCATGCGTTGTTAAATATCTCTTTCAGTGACAGACTGCTTCACCAGCGGTGCGTGACAGAGATACTGCAGGTTCTTCTGCTGCTGGAACACTTTACATCAACATATAATAAAGGATTATCTGACCTAACAAGGACAACCGGTGAAAAATATGGAATTGAAATAAAAAAAGGAATAACCTACAACAAAGTTTATGTGATAAATATTGAGTTATTTTTGCATCATGGAGAAGGTGTAGAGCTATATGTTTACTGTTCATTATATTTGTAAGTCTTGTTTTATTCTTATTTGTTACTTGTTCGACATAAATAAATAGAAATTAAGTGTAAATAAAATAGTTGTCAGTCCACTCATATTTATCAACATGAATCCCAACTTATGTATGAAAATATTATGCAATATAAGCATATTGTTTGTTTTCATGAACGGCAGAATGGTGCGTTGTTTTAGAACAACGCAAGGAAAGGTGGGGCGGCATTATTTCCTTTCCTTTGGTAAAGGATGGTCCGGTGTATCCTATGCTAAAGGAGATAAGAAAGGAAGCACTGAAGCACCTTTCCTCAACATTTAGAGGATTCAAACAGCTCTTATCATGGCTGCTACTTAAATACTTCCGGGTCATTTCACTCCGTTAGGAACCTTCCTAAGAGAAAAAGACTTTTCGACCGCAGCCAGACACTTCACTGATGCATGACTTCCCCCTCTCCTTTTTAATCTACCTGCTCTCTATCTCTTCATATGAATGGAACAACTCACCGGGGTTGTAATTTCACCAGTTTGCACCACTTTCGGTTGATGATATGTCGACAGGAATGGGAGAAGGGAAATGTTTTGTTCAATCTGCAGCTGGTCTGTAGCATGTTCTTTCTGTGGAGCATCACTTCCTCAAGGCCGTTTTTTCCTCTCCGCATTCATATCGATCCCTTTTTCGTCGCTCCTCTTCAGTCTGCTTTATGTCCTCGTCTTAAGCATCTCCCGCTGCTTGCTTCAGAGCTTTTCAGCATTCCTCCCCTCTGCTTTTCACGCATCTTTCCTTCCTCTATCTGCCTTTCATTCCCTTCCCCTCTTCTCTCAATCTGGGATGCAATTTTGTTCCTCTTATTTCCTGCTGAATAACTTGCTTGTGTGAATAAATGATGGATGTGTTTATCTATGCATGGTTACTCCTCCCTTGATGTAGCTCTGCACACACGACTCTCTGAGCAGTGTTTTGTCATCATTAAATGCTTGTTGATTAAAGCTTTTGCACTTTCATTGCCTGGTAAATAAGGCGTTTAAATGTTGCAGATTTAATCTGCAGTAAAAGATTGATGATTTTTTTTTTTACTCTAATCTATAAAGAAGGGCTGTCAATCGATTAAAATATTCAATCACGATTAATCGCAAATTAATCGCACATTTTTTTATCAACATGGGAGTGGGCAAATATGCTGCTTTATGCAAATGTATGTATATATTTATTACTGGAATCAATTAACAACACAAAACAATGCCAAATATTGTCCAGAAACCCTCACAGGTACTGCATTTAGCATAAAAACAATATGCTCATATCATAACATGGCAAACTGCAGCCCAACAGGCAACAACAGCTGTCAGTGTGTCAGTGTGCTGACTTGACTATGACTTGCCCCAAACTGCATGTGATTATCATAAAGTGGGCATGTCTATAAAGGGGAGACTCGTGGGTACCCATAGAACCCATTTTCATTCACATATCTTGAGGTCAGAGGTCAAGGGACCCCTTTGAAAATGGACATGACAGTTTTCAAATTTGTTATTTAGCCTCCTTCCCGATAAGCTAGTATGACATGGCTGGTACCAATGGATTCTTTAGGTTTTGCAGTTTCATATGATACCAGTATCTTCACTCTAGTTTTAAATCTGAGCCCGCTACAACCTAAAAATCGCAAAGTTGCATTAATGCGTTAAAGAAATTAGTGACGTTAAAACAAATTTGCGTTAACGCGTTATTATCACTTTAACTTTGACAGTCCTACTATAAAGCAATCTATAAAACACATTTGCTGAACACTTCTAGGTTAGTTTGAACCCTTTTTAAAACCCACAATTTTAAGATAAGCAATGACTTTTTTGAGCTAAACAGCAACATTCATCCCCTGACTTTAATCAAAGTACCTAGCTTTTTACACAACCAGTAGACACGGAGCTACATTAGCATTCATTCGGAGTCGTGTTATGTTCACTGGACGAAGTCCAATATTCACTCCCTTTTTAGCTCTGTTTTGGTCACCACCGACTGACAGAAATATCTAGCTCTTAAGCTGCAAAATTTTCCACTATGTTCATCCTTTGAATCGATAAAGATAACGATTAAAGCATATTTAGGTTTATATTAACTTGTCCAACTACCTCCTGGTCATTAAAACTGTGGAACCGTGTATATGTGGATGTAAACACCCTTAAATGAAAGCTTAAAGTTAGCACGGTAACTTCAAAGACAAACCCAGTTTGCTGGAGTACACACACAACACAATAAAAACTGTGTCACTGCTCTAATAACTTCTGACTGCACTGTATGAGCCCACTCATTATAAGTCACTCTGGATAACTACATTAGCTAAATGCCCCAAATAAAACATGTCTTGAAGTCCCCAGTGTGCTGTGAAATCAGAAATTCTGAATCCACAGTATTTTGACTCTAAACCAGATATATGTCTCTAATACTGACAAAATGATGAAACTCTTCTTTTGAGCTGCTGCAATTACACACATTCTCTTTTCATTTCTTTTAAAATAGACTCTTATTTTGCTAACACATTGCTTTTTCTCCCCTTTCAGGTCTTTGGAGCTGTTCTTCGCCACCAACCAGAACAACCGCAGTGGCGAACACACAAACGACAAATCTCCTCGTCTCGTCCGCAAGTTCTCCTCTCCACCTCCGCTGTCCATCTCGTCCCGCACCTCCTCCCCTGTCCGAACACGAAAACTCTCTCTCCACTCCCCCAGCACCGTCAGGGTGGGAGGCCTCGACCTAACCAGTCCTCTGTCGAACTCCAGCGTCAACAATAACACCTCCCAGTCTGCTGGCAGCAGCCCCACATCTGCCAACACCCCCCAAACCCCGACGCCTCAGACCCCGACTCCGACCACCTCCTCTCCTCCTCCTTCCACCTCTCCCCCACCCAACAACTCCAAGTCACCACAGGACCAAGTTCCTCCCATCCCCTCGTCCCCAGACCAGAGTCCCGGCTCGACTGCAGAGGGTGACGAGGTGCCAAAGATCGACCCCTTCTGTTCCAAAATGAGACGGAGCATCCGCAGATGTATGTTATAGTTTACACACAAATACAGTTCAAAAAAATATTTACACTGAACAGATGTATGTAATGTGGTCGTGCACATCCAAAACCGTGGTAAGCCAGTGCTGGACCAGTAGAAGACAGCCATGAAAAACATAGAAGAAGGTCCGCCCTTTAAAGGGACTATTTGTAACTTTCAGAAATGCTTCTTAACAGCGACACCTGTAGCCGTTAAGTCAACGAAAGTCAGCGTCGGGCTCGCACGGTTGCTCGCTCTAAATATACCTGAACGAGCATCGCTCAAAACAGTGAGGCGACACACGTCAGCTAAAAGCACAATATCACTCTATATTTCACCTGCTGGGCAGTAATGTTAGCTGACCAGACGAAGGTCTCTCCATGAATCAATGCTGATCCTAGTGATGGCTTTTCCTGCCTCAGCCTCCAGGAAGCAGCGGGGCTCCGCAGCGAGTAACGTTATCGCCTCCCGACCGCAGCCGGAGAGAGCAGGGAAGACATCGGCACCCGGATCGGAGGCGATAACGTTTCTCGCTGCGGAGCCCCGTCACTTCACAAGACACGGAAAACCTCTGTTGGTCTGGAGGAGCTGCAGCATTTATTTCTGCACAAACATCCACTGTGCATTCAGTAGAAATTCTCAGAGCTAAACTAACTCTTCTGCAGTGTGGAGTGAGCGCGCGTTCACGTCTAGAGGTGGAGCGAGACAGCGAGAACGCGTGCGGTGTGTCAGTGAAGGCAAGCAGGCAGATGAGCAGAGACAGCAGCCACACGCAAGCACACATTTGTGAGCGCGCATGTGTCCCGACCTGGTACATTTATACGCTTAAAAAGTTACAAACAGTCCCTTTAAGCACATCTTAGTTAGTGATGTTCCGAGCACAAGCTCTTCTTCAGACTATATAAATCTGCACAGAGACGCCATCTTAAAAGGTAAACGCTCTGGTCACATGATATCACCAGTGACCCAAATATCCCACATATAATCAAACTTATACAACAATATATACGACAATTAATATACAAACATTTATCAATCAATAATATAGGTAAGTACCTCTCAGCTCATAAGAATAACATATAACTATGGCTGTCATACTGTTTAATTGGCTAGAATTAAATAGAGGCGCCTCTAAAAACAATAGGATGTACCTCAAACATATATAAGAGTAGGAATCCATGAGATATGATGAATATAAAACGAGGGAGGGAACAACATCTATAACTGGAGTCCACATAAATAATGAACACAGTTAGCACAAGATCACTATATCACTTCACATTATGCATATACAAACCATAGAAAAAGGCCATAATATCATGTAAAACCACAATATCACTTACCGTGAAAAGTCCAGTTCAGTGGTTAGATACTTAGTTGATCCAGGAGTCAATGTGGCGTCTATGTATAAAGTATACGTCTATAAGAACACCAACCATTCCCACCTCCACAGGAAGCAACAGCGATAAAGAGTATTTAAATTCTCATGTTGTGCTTCTACACTGTGCCTAGCTTATTAAACTATATATTCTCTATGACTGAACATCGACATATGTAGAGCCTTATTGGAGTACTGAAAAGCTCATGAAGAGCTGGAGGTCACTCCTCACACGGCACAGTGTGAAGTGTTCCCTGTAAGAGAGCAACAGACGCCTGGTGGGACATCATTATCTCCTTACATTGGTGTGCTTGAGTCGGCTACATGCTCAGATCTTCTAATAGTGGTGTTAAACAGGCCTCTCACGCTGGAGAGAGATACTGTCGGAGCATCTGAAGCGGCACAGCGACGACACGCTGCAGTTAGACCCTCATTAACATGTGCACACATATACAATATGTTTGTGTGTGTGTGTAAGAGTGTGTGCATGTGCATGTGCATGTGTGGCAGCTGCTAACCGCTCACTAGGAGTCAAAGAGCCATTAGCGGTCGTACCATGAAGGCACTCTCACCTCCTCTGCATACTGTCTCTCACTTTCTTTAGCTCTTAATCAGACATGTATGTGTTTATATGTATCTATGCACATGCAGCTACTTGCATCTTCCTTTTTTGTCTGTTGATCTTTCTCTTGGCCTTTTTCTGTCACTGACAAATTGGCAGCGTGACGTTCATACTTGCCAACTTTGAGACCAAAAGCTGGGGGGTCTAGGAGAGAAAAACACGAGTTTCAGAGACTTTGTTTCCTGCATTCTGGTGACATTTAAAGAATGAAAATAACAATTCAACAGTGCACTAAAATGTGCCTTTTAGTGCATGTGAGCGTGCCCCACTGGCTAGCTCATGGCGGCCGCTCTGCACTGCTTTCATCCGTTGGTTATAGCTGGAAGCAGAGGCGTAGCGCCCACCCTCCGGTTCTCCCTCAGGTAAACACTGTTAGCTCTGTCAGCACTGTTGCCGCTGTTTGCACTGTTAGCGTTGTTAGCGCAGTCAGCTGCGATACCTTCGCCATGCCTTTCTGATTTGCACAAAATGGCTCGACTGTCGAGTGATAAAGCACCCGGATCATCCGGCGAGCACGTGCCGTAGCGTTTTCTTTAACTCCGCCTCCCAGCCCTCGCTCCAGCCTCGGTCTGGGTCTCATTCACATGAACGGAGGAAGGGAAATAACTCTGGATTCAGCTATTAGTGCATTTTACAACTTTTAGGACCTAATGATTTAAATAAGAGCTGTTCAAGTGTTAATAAAGTTGATTTACCTCAACAACAAAAATTATCCTCAGAGTTACAGACGCCTCTTTCCCATTGAAAGTTTATGGGACAAAGTATTTTTGGGCCCAATAGCCTCACGTGACGGACACAACGGAAGTTGTAGTATCGCCGTT
This sequence comes from Sebastes fasciatus, assembly GCF_043250625.1. Classification (NCBI taxonomy): domain Eukaryota; kingdom Metazoa; phylum Chordata; class Actinopteri; order Perciformes; family Sebastidae; genus Sebastes; species Sebastes fasciatus. Next base: position 32,966,826 of record NC_133800.1, read on the forward strand.
TGGCCGCTATGAAAATTTGCTTTACAACCTGCCGGTCTTCCTGGGACTTGGTTGAGAGCTGTGCAAATTTCGAATTTAGCCCCTTTAAGTGCAATAAAGATCTCCTCTCCAGTAGAGCAGCTACAGTACAGTAATGGCCACCGCCATGACCATAACCATAACTATCATCATCATCATCATCATCGTTATTCTTGTCCCTCTCCTCTCCTCGTAGCTGTGCTGGAGTCGGTGTCGCTGGAGAAAATCATCCCGGAGTCTCCTCAGAGCAGTGAAGCAGGAGATATATCTCCATGTCGCTCCCCTTCCACACCTCGACACCTCCGCTTCAGACAGCCTGGAGGTAACACTGCGTGTGTGTGTGTGTGTGTGTGTGTGTGTGTGTGTGTGTGTGTGTGTGTGATTGTGTGTGTGTGTCTGTGTATGCGGATTTATGACTCATAAACCACAGAGCCATAGCTGGAGGCTCTCAAAGTGGGTAGCACTGTGCCACCCTGCAGAGCGAGGCAAAGATCCCTGACCCCGGAGGCCAACGTCTTTAGTACAGCAGCATACTGTAATATAAAGCTCAAATGCAGCCAGACCGTGGCATAAATGGTCCCATGTGACTGAGTGATGATGCGGATAATGAGGATAATTTCAACGTGATATTAAAGGTGATGACATGATATGATCTCAGTGAGAACTCCTGTATGGCTGTTAGACATATTGCCACCAATGAGGAGTGTTTTTATGGTCTGTAACAAAAATGACAATGTTGATGATTGGTTGGTTTCAAGTGACGATAAAGACAACACATTTTCAGATTTGTATTTTGCATCTATAATTTCTATAAAGTATATTTCAAACACTCACAAACACTAGTACAAAAGATATATTTATCATTTTTTACATGCCTGATGTATTGATTGTAAGTTCATGAGTTAAATAAACTGTCTGCAAACAACATATCCTCTTCATGCAAAGTTATAGTCATAGCCATCAAATTTGGCATAGTGCTTACGAGGGCTGTCAAGCAGTTGAAATATTTAATCGCGATTAATTTCAAATTAATCGCACATTTTTTAACTGTTCAAAATGTACCTTAAAGGGAGATTTATCAAGTATTTAATACTCTTATTAACATGGGAGTGGGAAAATATGCTGCTTTATGCAAATGTATGTATATATTTATTATTGGAAATCAATTAACGACACAAAATAATGACATGGTTGGTACCAATGGATTCTTTAGGTTTTTTTAGTTTTAAATGATGCCAGTAACTTCACTCTAGCTTTAAAACTGAGCCCGGTACAACCTCTGAAGTATCGATTGCGTTAACGCATTATTATTGCGTTAACTCTGACAGCCCAAGTGCTTACACAGATTGGCAAACTTTGAATTGTTTGCAATGCACATACTCATGTGAATATGTCATCAGAAGGTTCCCCAGCAACTACCAACTATTTTGTTATCAATTATGTTGAAAAAGGAAAATTAATGGTGGTTGCTATGAAACAAGAATCTCAATAATAATAGTGCAATTTGACATTTAGGTAAAAAAAAAGTAATAATACCAAAACTTATTTTAATTTGTTTCCAATCATGTTTTATTGTGTTTGTATGAAATCCAAGTTATTTTATTCACTTGTGTCGAATCCTCTTGATGATACCAGCTGCAGAAATTATAACAGTATTGTTGCCGCTGATGATAATTATGTGTTTGTGTGTCTGCAGTCCAGGCAGGGGAGAACTCACGCTGCCCAGTCTCTCCGGCTTCCGCCTTCGCTATCGCCACAGCAGCAGCAGGACATGGTTCACCACCAGGTACGCACACACACGCAAAGAAAAGGATTAAACAATGTAAAAGAAAAGATGTGTTCAATGCCGCTTTAAAAGTAATATATCACCAAAAGTGGGAGGTTTTGTTTCTTGTTTCAGTTTGCAATAGTAATGGTGCATGCGTCGGGGGTAGTGGCAGGACGCCAATTGATGCGGCCAGGCACAGTGAAACCAGAACTATGCTGAGTGCAATGATGCCTGCAACAAGAGTCTACGACAAACGGCTCATGAGTTACGAAAGGGGTGGGGCTAACGTGCAGGAGCGGGGCCATCAGTCTACATTGGTATATAAATGACCTCAGGCCTGGACCACCATCATGGCTGAGAAATTTGGAGCACATTTGACAAAGTACGCTGAAGTTACAACAACTTCCTGTTTCATGGCGATTGGCCCAAAATGGCCGCCCCGCCACGGCAGCTTCGTTTAAAGAAAACTCAGGATTTTAATAACTTTTCATCATTAAGGTCTTTACATGGTCCTGAACAAACTTCAAGTCGATCTGATTAAATCTGTAGGAGGAGTTTGTTAAAGTACCTGAAAAACGGTAAAAAATGGGCGAAAATGGCACATTGAATTCAAAATGGCTGACTTCCTGTTGGGTTTCGGGTATACCTCCAAGAGGCTTTTTTGTGCGTCTCCACTTATTATATCTGCCTACCAAATTTCATACATGTAGATGAAACCTGAACGAGGGGCTCAATTTTTCTGACTTTCTAGGGGGCGCTAGCAAGCCATTTTACAACACCCAAGCCGAAGCTGTAAAATAACTAATTTTTCACCACGTCTGACAAATCTGCAAAGTTTAACAGCTTTTTTAGCACCTTTAGTCCCTCAAAAATGCGATAAATTTCAAGTAAGAAAAAGAAAAATTCCCACAGTTCCAATAGGGCCTTCGCTGCTCGACGTTGTCGGTGCTCGGGCCCTAATTATGACACACAAATGTAGTATTATCACACAATAATAACATGTTCTCTCTGTCTCTCTTTTTCCTTTTTGGTTTTTAATTTCTCCTCCAGTGTTTACTAACTCTGAGAGAACTTGTGATAAAGAGTTCATCATCCGCCGAGCTGCAACTAACAGAGTTCTCAACGTGCTGCGGCACTGGGTTTCCAAACACTCCCAGGTCTGTCTGCGCCCACCACTGTCTGTCTCTGTCTGTCTGTGTGTGTGTGTGTGTGTGTCTGTCTCTGTGTGTGTGTGTGTGTGTGTGTGTGTGTGTGTGTGGTCCCCTGTTTTTTGCTGGGGTGGTGATCAAGTCTGTGGTCTCATTAAAGCAGGTGTCTGATGCCTTTTTCTCTCCGCTCCGCTGCTTTCACTTGAGCATGTAAACAGCCACATGCACACAAACACACACACACAGTGAATATTGTTGCCGTGTCAACCGGACGACCAGCTCAACTCGCCTCGGTCCACCTACTCTTCTGCCGAACAGCCAGCGTTGCCACTAATGAAGTGAATATCGCGGTAATTGCCTGACTCCCCGCTTAGAGGTCCAACTGCATCGATCTGTTTTATGTATTTTTTTTTCAATAACACAAAATGCTGTGATGACAGGCCAGCTTTAGTCGGCTTATTAACGCAGAGACAAAGCACAATCACACACACACACACACACACACATATATACTGTACACCCACTCACATTTCTCTTTGGGAGGCCAAAGAACAAAGAGCTTGTTAAAACTGACCTTTGAACAAGAGTTGAATTGGGGGGGTGGGAGTGAAAGAGAAAGAGAGGAGGAAAAGAAGGTGTGAAGGCTGGGAAGGAATGAGAGGGTTTAGGAGGAGAAATGGACATGAAGGATTATACAGCAGCGACTGATGGTTGGTCAGACTAGTGTGTGGGGACTGGAGAAAGTAAATATATACAATGAAACTTAGGGGTATATAAATATAAATTCATCATATACTTCACTATACTGACTTTGCTGTCTTTCAGAGGCTCTAGTAGGTTCAGTTTTACGGCTAAAGTGAAGCTAGATATCATGTCAAACTAGAAAACCTAAGGAATCCATCGCTACCAACCATGTCATGCTACCACGTCGGGAAGGAGGCTTAATAACAAATTTGGGCTAAATTTTAGTGAGGAAAAACGGGCATGGCCATTTTCAAAGGGGTCCCTCGACCTCTGACCTCCAGATATGTGAATGAAAATGGGTTCTATGGGTACCCACGAGTCTCCCCTTTACAGACATGCCCACTTTATGATAATCACATGCAGTTCTTGGGCAAAAATCATGACTGTAAAGCTGAGACTCTTGTGGATCCAATGAGCCAAATTGTATGTGTGCATGTGTGATATAGTAGCCATTTCATTGACCTCACTGTATAAACTGTATAAAGATTTTCTCCTAATTTATATCTTTTTAGAGCGTTTTAGAGAAGAAGAACAAAGATGTTTTGGTTAGCCTTGACTTTAGAGTTTAGATCAGAATTAGGTATAAGTCGATGTTAGGGTACTATAGTTGAGGTTAGGCATGTAGTGGTGGATGCTGGAGGACCCGTTTCATGTGTCTATAAGGGTCCGTTGCGTTTGTGTTTAGGACTTTGAGATGAACGGGGAGCTGAAGATGTCGGTGGTCTGTCTCCTGGAGGAGGTGCTCCGAGATCCAGACCTCCTGCCTCAGGAGAGAAAAGCTACTGCCAACATACTAAGGTACGGCACAAACATGCAGCATGTGTATGAAGCACCTGAATATAACACTGAATAGTTTCTGCCATCAAATTGTCTTCTATTTATTATTCAATTATCATCAATGCTTCCCCGTATGCTTATGTTCTAATATATTCTATTCTATTCTGTTATACTCTAATCTGTTCTTTTCTGTTCTATTGTATTATGTTCTGTTTTATTTTATTCTCTTTTAGTCTATTCTATTCTACTCTGTCTCCTAGTGCCCTTTCTCAAGACGAGCAGGACGACGCCCAGCTGAGGATAGAGGACATCTTACAGATGGTGAGAAAACTGCAGCACATAAAATCCTCCGTTTAGTGGGTCCTGGTTTAGTGCGTCACTGCAAACATCTTGTTTATGATGGTTAACGATATGATATTATTCTGTTGGATCGAGAAAATAAATTCTACCTTTCGCTGCATATTGTGAACCTCTTGTTATTGCAGAGTGAAGCAGCCTTTAATTTGAATTTGGATGTTAATGTGGTTCTCTATGGGATGATTCAGATTCATTCTTTATTGTCCTCAATAGAGGAAATTCACTTTCACAGTCTGTACACAACAAGTAACACAGCAGGGAATAAACAAACAAACAAGAGCATCATAACTACATAACACAGGTCTGTTACAGTGTGCCCAGGCTGTTTAAGGTAGTAGCAGTTTTCTATATCTACAGCCGGAGGGGAGGAGGATGAAGCAGGGGGTCGTGTGTTGTTGTCAATGCTCTGCGAGTCTCGTCAGTGTCAATGAGGGCTGGCAGGTTGGGAGAGGAGAGTCCAGTTATTTTAGAAGATGAGTTAGTGATTTTCGGGAGCTTGTTTTATTGCTGCACCCAATTTGACTGTTATCAGGCCATTATATAGGCGTTATCAGTCACCATAAGCACCTTAGATGTGAGTCATTAGGGGCCTACTACGCCTACTACGTTGTAAAAGTGAAAGTGAAACTTAAAAACAACACGTTCTAGCACATTGTAAAACTGAATGAAACGTCACGTTTTGAACACAAACAGAAAGGCTTCTTTAGGTTTAGGCAACAAAAACACTTTGTTAGGTTTAGGGAAAAATATTGTGTTTTGGCTTTACTTCTTTAGGTTTAGTCAACAAAACTACAACTTATTTAGGCTTAGGCAACAAAACTACAACTTCTTTAGGGTTGGGCAATAAAAGTACAACTTATTTAGGTTTAGGCAACAAAATTACAAGTTCTTTAGGTTTAGCCAATAAAACTACAACTTCTTTAGGTTTAGGCAACAAAACTACAACTTCTTTAGGTTTAGGCAACAAAACTACAACTTCTTTAGGTTTAGGCAATAAAACTACAACTTCTTTAGGTTAGTCAAAACAACTACAACTTATTTAGTTTTAGGCAATAAAACTACAACTTCTTTAGGTTTAGGCAATAAAACTACAACTTCTTTAGGTTAGGCAATAAAACTACAACTTATTTAGTTTTAGGCAATAAAACTACAACTTCTTTAGGTTAGGCAATAAAACTACAACTTCTTTAGGTTAGGCAATAAAACTACAACTTCTTTAGGTTTAGGCAATAAAACTACAACTTATTTAGTTTTAGGCAATAAAACTACAACTTCTTTAGGTTAGGCAATAAAACTACAACTTATTTAGTTTTAGGCAATAAAACTACAACTTCTTTAGGTTTAGTCAACAAAACTACAACTTCTTTAGGATTAGGCAACAAAACTACAACTTCTTTAGGTTTAGGCCAAAAAAACACTTCGTTAAGTTTAGGGGGAAACATTGTGTTTTGGGTTAAAATAACTACAAACGCAAAGACAACTACATATTGTTGGTTTCACACGAGACGCAAACTCCGGTGTCCTGGGTGAAAACCCGGTGTTATGTGTCCAATCCATCGTCCTTGACCTCCACCTCTTATTGAGTTTCACACTGTCTATACTACAGCGCCTGACTGCTTCTGCTCCTGTCATAATTACTACGGTTGCTAGAGGTTGCTGTCATGTTTTATTTATATTTTATACCTTCTTGCGTTGATCTACCATGTGAATAGATGATAAAACCTACTAGTAGGTGTAGTAGGCCCCTATTGACCCACATCTATGGGGCCTATAGCGACTGATAACTCCTATTACATAGCCTGACAGCAGTCTAATCGGCTGATGGGGGGTGATGATGGTGAAATAGCAGGTGGAACAGTTCAGGAGGATGACCTGGTTCTATGAAGACGACAGGGCCCCTGAAGTATTTACACATTAATACACACCTCCCTCAAATACCGTATCAGTTCCCAGAGATGGAAATAATCAGGAGTCATGGGTGGCCCTGGTTAATTATCTCGGCTTAATAATAACGACTGTGAATCACAAATCCACACACATTGCCTTTGTAAGAGGTGAAAAGCCCTGGTCAGTAGGCTACACACTGCTCTCTCCTCCAGACAGGAGGAGTAAATACACCCTGTCAGCTGTCATTAAACATATCCATCATAGCCAGTTTTTGTATTAGGTATTTATATCGCCTTGTCATCTGTGTTATAGTGTGAATATTTGTTTGTTTATAACTCTGTTTGTCTCTGTATGTGTGTTTTTAGGCGGACTGTCCGAAGGCGGAGTGTTTCGAGTCTCTCTCAGCGATGGAGCTGGCCGAGCAGATCACTCTTCTGGATCACATCGTCTTCAGGAGCATTCCTTATGAGTCAGTCCTCTCATTTACACTCTCACACTGTGACCTGATTCAGGCTAAGCTAAACTAAATCACCTCTATGGATACTGCTTATTATGAGACCAGTTAATCAGCGCAGCGTAGAACAGTATGCTTTTAGAAAGACAAACTGACGTCATTGCATTTTAACTTTAGTTTTACTTAATATCGAATTTACATTGACATGTGGTGAACTGCTGCTATGATGAAGGTTTCTCCGTCAGATCAGCTTTGTGAAACATCTGCAACACCTGCTATTAAATTTAAGATTCTTTGCACCATAAATTTAGTAATTACATTTTTTGATAATGGGTTCTGGAAATAATTTCAGAAACATTCATTTACCCCGGTTTCCTCCTCTACTGCTGGGTTAGGTAAGGTGGGTGGCACATGAAGAGTAATTAAACTCTACATGATGTTCTTTTTTTAGGTGTAAATGTGTTTGTTTTCTGACACATATTTATCCATGCAATTCTGAATCATACAGCAGAGTCAAACAGGGTAAAATCCTCCTTGTATCCTCATCTAATATATATCTTCACTCTGTTACCCTCTCTCAAACAATCTGTAGCCTAAGAAAAAGTATGCAACTCTTCGGTTTGTGAAATTAAAACAGACATATAGACTGATCGATTATCAAAATAGTTGATTAATTTAGTTGACAACTTATCAATTAACCAATTAATCATTGCAGCTCTACTGCACGCCGTTCAGTTCTTGACTTAATAGCCTTTTTGAGACATCTGTCGTTAATCCTTATCAACCCCTGCTGGGACGTGATAATATCCTTAAGTCACAGGCTTTAGCTAATGTCATTTATCCAGCATCTTGTGAGATTACTGTGGTGTATTTTAGTGTGTGTGATCTCATTTGGACTCGTCTCTGTCCCCACTCTGTAAGAGAGTTCCTGGGGCAGGGCTGGATGAAGGTTGATAAGACCGAGAGGACGCCGTACATCATGAAAACTTCTCAACACTTCAATGACGTAAGCTCTCTCAATATATTTAAGACCCTTTTATTTCCTGACCCTTCTGTAAATATCCAACACAGGTCCTTTATGTTCTCTTTTCTTTTCCCTGTGAAGATGAGTAACCTGGTGGCGTCACAGATCATGACCCACACCGATGTGGGCTCGAGGGCCAACTCCATAGAGAAGTGGGTTGCTGTGGCTGACATCTGCCGCTGCCTCAACAACTACAACGGAGTGCTGGAGATCACGTCTGCGCTCAATCGCAGCGCCATCTACCGTTTGAAGAAGACCTGGGCTAAAGTCAGTAAACAGGTGGGATGATTCTCCATCGGTCCTCTCTGTTTACTTAAAACATGTGTATATAAAGATTATCTAAGCATAGAGGAAAAGTTCTTTGCTCTCTCTTCAGATGTATATAGATTTGACGTCATTAGAGAGTTCAGGGAGAGACAATGCAGAGATGTAATGTTTAGTAGCTGCTCTTTGCTCAATTCTGATGAACACTAAATCGATTAAAGTCGTAATCATCCCCTCACCAGACAGTCTGTCTCTCCACCAAGCCGCGCTGCCTATCCAGGGACGAAGCAAATTAGATTTTGTCATTTTATTATGATCGTGTTTTATGAAGACTAAGTGGGTTCATTCTTGTTTGTCCCGTGTTGCTCATAATAGTATTTTTAAATGTTTATTTGTGGTCCTGTCCAGAGTAAAGCCCTGTCGGACAAACTGCAGAAGACCGTGTCCTCTGAGGGACGGTTCAAAAATCTGAGGGAGACCCTGAAAAAGTGAGACATTGCGAATGATATCATTATACATATCACAAATAAGAACATATATGAATGTACTTTTATGTGACTTTGAGACTATTTGTTATTCCTTCACACTTTCCTCCTCCAGCTGCAACCCTCCAAGTGTGCCGTACCTGGGAATGTATCTAACAGATCTGGCCTTTATTGAGGAGGGAACGCCCAATTTTACTGAGGAGGGTCTTGTTAACTTCTCCAAAATGAGGATGGTAGGCACATACATGCATAAAAGAAAATTATGCAAATTATCTGTACATGTATACTTTACTGTGACTGTCAACTTAAATTCCACATTTTCTTCAGATATCCCACATCATCAGAGAGATCCGACAGTTTCAGCAGACACCCTACAGGATTGAGCATCAACCCAAGGTACGTTTCTGTAAACACATTGGATATTTTCTCACAATGGAGTCTCCTTTTATTATAAATATAATAAAAATACTGATAAATAAATCATAAACATTATTGATATAGCATTGATAATAAAAACATAGTGACAAAGGGCTTTAAAAAACATAAACAAAGAAGCAAGAACATTAAAACTAAAGAAATGCTGATATAAAATCATCAAAGATTAGCTGACACAAGGGCAATTCAAAGTGCTTTGCATAAGCATAAACATACAAAACAAATAAGAGAGAAAAAAAATGATAATGAAATAGGATTAAGTAAAACTTAAATAATAACAAATAAGATCAATAACAATGTGAGTAAGATAACAAAAAATAATCCAAAGTCAAGTATGTACATTCAATATAAAAACGATGAATAAAATATATAAAAACATTATAAAGTAAAAACACAATTTTACGTGCATTGATTTTGTAACTAAAATATTGAAATCATCACCAAACAAACATTGTTTGGACAAATTGGAGTGTTGTTTTAGCAGCGTTAAGGCCTCGTCTTTTAGAAACAATCGAAATAAAGACCACCACAGCATTTTATGAAGTTTTTAAAAGCTATGTTTTAACACACAGCTCAGAGAAAAATAGGTTTTAAGACGACTATGAGGTTTTAATTCAGTGTGAGTTAAGCAGCATATTTGCAAAGACATTTTGGTTTATTCCCTATTTAGCCTTTCAAGACATCTAGTCATCTGGTTGCTATTCTTTTTTTTTTTATATCTCAGCCTTTAATTGGAAATAACAAGATGAAGTCGTCGCTGTAAATATAATGTGTGTTGCTGGTCTGTCCAGGTGACCCAGTACCTGCTGGATAAGACTCTCATCATGGACGAGGACACGCTCTACGATCTCTCGCTGAAGATCGAGCCCAGGCTTCCCGCCTGAGTTCCAGCTGTTTGTGGCCAGTGGGAGCCTGCCGAACCTGGACCCCCAAGGGCAACTCGCCCACGTAACCTCATCAATCAAGAGGAAATTGGGAAGTTTTGAGAGCGAGAGATACTGACTGAAGTGAGAGATATCTTTAGAGTCAAGCACGAGGACAGTTGAACAAGCTTTTTACAAGAGACTGAGGAGAGGAGAATTTCTAAAGTGTCGGATTGATTGTCTTCAAGGAGAACAAGAGGAAAAGGTTGCATTGCGTGAGGGTTTTGAGGAAAAATGACGTCCCTCAGTCGAGAGTGTGGTGCGCATGACGTCACACTTCCTCAGACAGCCTGAGAGAGCATGGAGAGCATGGATGAAATACAGTGGATGTAACGGAGATGTAGCATATACAGATAGTGTGACAGAAGAGATGTCTGAGCTCGTGTCTCTGTGCTGTTGTCTGTGTTCTGTTGCCTGTGCGTTTTCCGTGCCACGTCCTGGAGCAAGAGCCCCAAAAAAAATGCTTTGTGTCATGACGGTCACTGCATAAAACTTGCATGATTTCAGCTTGGGATGTAACTGTCTAAATGGCCTTCAACCTGACCCCTGACCCCTCAGCTTAGCATGCCTCACTCTGACCGGGGTGACTCTCTAAGCCACTATGCATCCTCAGTGGGCTGGGTATGGCAAAAACGCCTTTAAGCCTTCAAATATGAAAGATACTAAAATGAAGATAATTTAAATGGAAAATTTGATATATTTTGATGAAGTGGCTGATTTTTCCATTATTGAAATTCTGTATTTGTCTTTAGTAAATCTTTGCCTAAAGATGAGAATGAAAAGCGCTTTCTAAAAAAAAAAATGTCCACATGAATGACACAAAATTAAAAACTTTATCAGTGCCTTCCACTAGTGTAGGTCAATTCCCCCCCCCCACAATTGCAAATTTTACAAAAGTTTTACATGAATCCTGTTTATAAATCTGAAGATTTCCTTTAAAAAATTTGGACTACAGTTCCACTCATTCAACTTCTCTTTTTCAGCCGTGTAGACTAAACAGTAGCATGTTAGTGTGAACACAGTAAAGTCATTGCAGCAAATATCTCCCTCTAGTGTTTAAACATTGTTATAACCTCTACTGACCCAAAGCTTTTGGCAGCGTTTGTGTGCAAGTTAGATTTCTTCTTTGGCTTTGTCAGATACTGACGCGTGTAGTCGGGTCCCAGTGTGTAACTCTTGGATGTAGGCTGGGACAGTTTTTTGCACTCTCTGAGATGTAGCTTCGCTTGAGTGACAGTATGATCGTTGCTATTTATTTCATCAGATGCTGTATTTATGTTATTTTTTTTTGTATATAGTGACTCCACACATATCATGATGATTGATGAAGAAATACTTTGAATTGTTATGCTGTGAATATTGATTTTAAGGTAACATTTTATTTTACAGGTCTGAGAATTTCATGATAATTACGTGATTGAAATTTATTTTGGAATTACTGCCAAATTACCCCAATATTTACCTCAAAATGTATAAAAAAATACTTTGTTTGGCTCTCTTGACTCTGTACTTTTATTATTATTATTTTATCTATTATAAACATTATTTAATAATTATATTCCGCTATTTCCCAATAAGCAGTAATAAATAGCTGGTAATTTATTTTATACATTTCCAGGAAAAGAATAAAAAGTTAATTGATATGCTTTATTTCTCTGTTGATAAATAGATAATAATTAGCAAATATCTTATTTGAAATTTCTTTAAAAACTCCCTGAATCATTACATCAGCTACCAGGTTACATTTGTGTATACAATAAGTCACACAATACCCGCTTCTGAAGCCTAAGGGCCCTATTTTAACCATTATATGCTATTTTAGCATATCATTATTAAATACTGTTTATTATAGAGTAATTTTCGATACATTTTGAGGTAAATATTGGGGTAATTTGGCAGTAATTCCAAAGAAATTTCAAATAGGTTACTTGCTAAATTACCATGAAATTTGCGGACCCGTAAAATATAAGTGTTACCTGATTTAATTGTTTTTTTGTCTCGCTTGCTTTTACTTTGAATTCTAGTTTACAGGCTCTTGTGTTGCAAGAAATCTGTTCAACTTTATTCTAAAATAATATTAAAAAAAAAATAATGATGTCTTATGAAGGTTAAAAAAATGTAGCATTTGAATAAATAGTTTTCCGTATTGCTGATATGGTGAACATAGTTGTCCTGCATGCACACAACAGCTGCATGTTGTGCATGTCTGACTGGACGCTCCTCCCTGTACGTCCTCCCCTCTGCTTCTCTATATTAATATTGTCTCTGTAGCTGCCAGGAGGCTCTGTTAAAAGGCATAGAAACAATATTTTTGTCCATCAAATCTGACACATTTGTCTCTTAGTGTAGCTCATGAAGTCAAGCATATATAGTCTTTAGGCTATGTCATCTGCAAAACAGCCTGTTGTTATGGAGTAGCAGTGTTAGAAGGTATGCAGGCCTCCAGTGAAAACATAAAACAATAACCTTGTTCCAGATCGATTAGAGGAAATGTTTTCAGGCTTTGCTTTTAGAAGAACTTGTCCTTTGCACTGCGTCTGTACTTCTGAGTGTCTGTTTTACACACAGGTTTGGGAACACAGGATGCTGCGTTCGTGTTGTAATAATCATTTTCCTGTATTTGTTTGCATTTTTCACTTGTGGGTGCAGGAGAAATAAATTCAACATGCCTTAGTTGTTTCGCTCATTTCCTTTGGACTGTACAATAATTTTGATGATATTAAAGCAGCAGTGGCTAAAAGTTATTTTCATAAAACGGTCACTGTATCCTGACAGTAGTGCATGAGACAGGTAACCTTAAAAAAATCATGTTCCTCTGCTTCCGCCGTTGCTCCTAACGGCATCTGCAAGATGAACAGCAATTAAAAAAATAATTAAGCCAAGAACCAGGTGTGGACGGGCCTGTGGCACACGAGCCATTCCCTGGACCTGAGCCTGCTCTGACTATGTACAGGTATGTGACCATACTGAAGGAAAACAACCAATCAGAGCAGATCTGGAGCCTGCCGTCTCTGAGCAGCTGTTAATCCTCCACAACTGTCTTTCAGCAATCGTCTTGTTTCTTGTTTTTCACTGAAGTAGGGTTTTTAGGGTTTTGACAACCTCTGTCTTGAGGTTCTGACCTAAAGGCCTCCACACTTCTTGTCCTGTAGTGTGACCTGGCACTGAGGCCATCCTGCCACCCTGTGGTCATGAACAGCATCGCCACTTTTTGCTACAGTAAACTATCTCAGTCTTACAAGTTAAACGATAATGTGCAAAGAGTAAAAAACAAATTTCAACAAACTATACTATGATTTTTTTTATTACATTATGACTTTTTTCGACATACTATACAATGATTTTTTTGACTTACTTAGTTATAGTTTATCCGACAAAGTTTACTATGATTTTTTATGACTTTATTTTGACATACTATAATATAACATGACTTTAAATAAAAACTTTATTGATGTGACTTTTTTATGACTTTTTTTGACATACTATAGTATGACTTTTTAATGACTTTTTTCAACATATTATACTATGACTTTTTTAAAGGTACTATACTATGACATTTATGACATACTATACTATGACATTTTTTGACATATTATATTATGACTTTTTTGAGATACTATTCTTTTACTTTTTTATACTATACTATTTTTGGAGACATTTTTTTTTCAGACATTTGTTGGTATTTTTTTCTTACTTTTTTTTTTTTTTTTTCCTTTTTTCAGATTTTCCTTTATTAACTTTTGTCGGATATCTTCCGGATATTTTTCTGAAATCTTTTTTTTTTTCTTTTTTTTTACTTTTTTTTTTGACATTTGTTGGCATTTTTTCTTACTTTTTTTTTTTTTTTTTTACTTTTTTCAGATTTATTCTTTTTTATTAACTTTTTTTCGGATATTTTCCGGATATTTTTTTTTTTTTTTTTACTTTTTTTTTACATTTCTTTGGCTTTTTTCGGTCATTTTCTGACTTTTTTTCGAACATTTTTCATAGTGGTAAAAATATAGTAGTAGACGACATTATTGCACATGAAATATAAAATGTTGATACTGTACAGGAAATACACATGAATACTTCTTCCACAACTGGATCTACCTTTCTGTTTGTGTTTGTGATGCTGGGTGGAAGCATGCATCTATAAAGAGAAGCAGTACCTGAAGGCAACACTGGTCATTCCCATAAAGAAAAAAGGGAAGAAAAAAAAAAGGAAAAAAAAGGGAAAGAAGCAGATCTTTACTTTTTTATACTATACTTTTTTTGGACATTTGTCAGACTTTTTTTTTCAGACATTTGTCGGACATTTTTTCTGACTTTTTCCGGACATTTTCTTTTTTTACTTTTTTTGACATTTGTCAGACATTTTTCAGATTTTTTTTTTCAGACATTTGTCAGACATTTTTTGTGACTTTTTCCGGAATTTTTTTTTTTTTTACTTTTTTTTTTTTTTTTTTTACATTTTTCAGACATTTGTTGGAAATTTTTTCTGACTTTTTCCAGACATTTTTTTTTTTTACTTTTTTCTGGTATTTTTTTTTTTTAGCTTTTTTCTGACATTTGTCAGACTTTTGTTTTTTCAGGTATTTGTCGGAAATGTTTTCGGACTTTTACCGGACATTTTTTTTTTTTTAACTTTTTTTTTTACATTTTTCAGACATTTGTCGGAATTTTTTTCTGACTTTTTCCGGACATTTTTTTTTTTTTTACATTTTTCAGACATTTGTTGTAAATTTTTTCTGACTTTTACCAGACATTTTTTTTTTTTTACTTTTTTTGACATTTGTCAGGCATTTTTCAGACTTTTTTTGCAAATATTTTGAAAATGTTTCAGCCATTTTTTCCCCAGCCATTTGTCAGAATTATTTTCTGACTTTTTCCGGACATTTTTCCGGACATTCTTTTTTTTTTTACCTTTTTTTCTGACATTTCTTTTTACTTTTTTTTTGACGTTTTTCGGGTATTTTCCGGACATTTTTTTTTTTTTACCTTTTTTCAGACATTTGTCGGACAATTTTTCTGACTTTTCCAGACATTTTTTTTTTTTTACTTTTTTTTAACATTTGTCAGACATTTTTCAGACTCTTTTTTTTTCAGACATTTGTCGGACATTTTTTCTGACTTTTTCCGGACATTTTTTTTTAAAACTTTTTTTCTGACTTTTTAAAGGGGGCATATTCCGGAATTTTGTTTTTTTTTAGCTTTTTTTCTGACATTTGTCGGACATTATTTCTGACTTTTTCCAGACATTTTTTTTTAACTTTTTTTCTGACTTTTATGGCAGGTATTTTCCGGACATTTTTCTTTTTTTTCGCTTTATTCTGACATTTTACAGACTTGTTTTTTCAGACATTTGTCAGAAATTTTTTCGGACTTTTACCGGACATTTTTTTTTTTTTACTTTTTTTTTTTTATATTTTTCAGACATTTGTCGGAATTTTTTTCTGACTTTTTCCGGACTTTTTTTTTTTTTTTACATTTTTCAGACATTTGTCGGAATTTTTTTCTGACTTTTTCCGGACTTTTTTTTTTTTTTTACATTTTTCAGACATTTGTTGTAAATTTTTTCTGACTTTTTCGGGTATTTTCCGGACATTTTTTTTTTTTAGCTTTTTTCTGACATTTTTCAGACTTTTGTTTTTTTTACTTTTTTTTTTACGTTTTTCAGACACTTGTTGGAAATTTTTTCTGACTTTTTCCATACATTTTTTTTTTCTTTTTTCGGGTATTTTCCGGATATTTTTTTTTTTTACTTTTTTTGCAGTTTGTCAGACATTTTTCAGAATTTTTTTTTTCACTCATTTGTCAGACATTTTTTCTGACTTTTTCCGGACATTTTTTTTATTTTACTTTTTCTTTTTTTTTCGGGTATTTTAGTTTTTTACTTTTTTTAAAAAAAATTCCAGACATTTGTTGGAAATTTTTTCTGACTTTTTCCGGATATTTTAGTTTTTTACTTTTTTTTTTTTAATTTTTCAGACATTTGTTGGAAATTTTTTCTGACTTTTTCTGGACATTTTTTTGTATTTCTTGTCAGACATTTTTCAGAATTTTTTTCTTCAAATTCTTTCTTTTTTTTTTTTTTTTTTTTACTTTTTTCAACCTTTTTCGGGTTTCTTCCGTACATTTTTTTTTTAACTTTTTTTCTGACTTTTTTCGTACATTTTTCAGACTATTTTTTTTTTTCAGACATTGGTCGGAAATGTTTTCTGACTTTTATCCGGACCATTTTTTTTTTTTTTACTTTTTTTTACATTTGTCAGATATTTCTCAAGACTTTTTTTGCAAATTTTTCCCTCAACAGGAAGCATGCATTTCTAAAGAGAAGCAATACCTGAAGGCAACACTGGTCATCCCCATAAAAAAAAGGGAAAGAAAAAAAAAACAGCAACCAGCGGATCACATGACCGCCTCCGTTATTTCCTGCAGCACCAACCAGCCTCTCCTCTCCTCTCCTCTCCTCTCAGCTCCTCCAGCAGCAGCCTGCGACAGACAGACAGACAGACAGCTCAGCAGCGGTGAGGTCGCTCTGCTCTGAACCAACAACAGCTCCACTAACGGAGAGAAGAAGAAGAGAAACACTCCGCAAGGCCTCCGCTACACCGAGACAACAGCTGCAGCCACAGCGACCAACTACAGAACAACACAGATATCTGTTTTATACTCTTTAGTTGCTGTTTTTTATTTTATGATAGTCTTGTAAAGAAAGAACCAGCCAGAGCTCAATAATGGCGACAGCAGCTGCGGTGTGTTCCCCTGCTGGCTGCGGCCCCAGCCCCGGGTCCGGTACGGAGCTGGTCCGCGGACAGGCCTTCGACGTCGGGCCTCGGTACAGCAACCTCTCCTACATCGGGGAGGGAGCCTACGGGATGGTCTGGTGAGTTTACACCGACATACCGAGCTGTTTCTGGACATGATTCACTGAGTTTACACCGACTTAACGTTAACTAACCTGCTATCTGTACTGTTAGAAACTTAACGAGCTGATTCTGTCATGTTTTAGCAGCAAGCAACAGTGTGAGAGCGAAGAGAAAACATTAAATCACGGCTGAATTAGATGACTTTAGTGGGTTTGTAATAATGACCAATGTAGTTAACATGGAAGTCTATTTTTTATTTAGGTACAACTACAACTACTACTAATAATGTCATGTTGTTACATATTTTGCATCGCTTTTATTGCATCCTCTGCTCTTAAACGCAGCATGCAGCTCATTAAATGAACAAATCTCTGGTGTTTTGTCAATAATATCACCACAACAGGGTGTGTACAGTCCTCCACGTTGAATTCACAGTGATTTTAATTCACTTTGTGGTGGTTTCTATCTCCCAAACTAGCCCTTTTAATACTTCACCATTGAAAATACAGGTTTTCAGTTGAAATCAATACAGAATTTATTCTAATTTAATGCTATATCTTATTTTTGCTTCACTATATTGTTTTTTTAATTCACTTTGTGGTGGTGTCATCTCCCAAACTATCCCTTTTTAATACTTCACCATTGAATATACAGGTTTGCAGTTGTAGTCAATGTAGAATTTATTTATTTTTCTTTCACTATATCATCATAAAATGTCCACATGTTCTCAGTCATGGTATTTGCACACTGTGTTTAACTTAAACAGTGATTTTAATTGACTTTTTGGTGGTTTCTCTCTCCCAGACTAGCCCTTTTAATACTTCATCATTGAATATATAGGTTTTCAGTTGAAATCAATACAGAATTTATACTAATTTGATACTATATCTTATTTTTACTTCACCTTTTCAGCATTAAATGTTCAGGTAGCTGTACATTATGTGTAAAATTACTGATTTTAATTCAATTTGTGGTGGTTTCTATCTCCCAAACTAGACCCTTTAATACATCACCATTAAATATATAAGTTTTCAGTTGTAATCAATGCTATCTGATACTACTATATCTTATTTTTACTTCACTATTTCATCATAAAATGTTCTCACCAATGGTACCAGTACATTATGTGTACATTTACAGTGATCTGAATTGACTTTTTGGTGGTTTCTCTCTCCCAAACTAGCCCTTTTTAATACTTCAGCATTAAATATATAGGTTTTCAGTTGAAATCGATGCAGAATTTCTACCAATATGATACTACTACATCTTTATTTTTGCTTCACTATCATCATAAAATGTTCTCACACATGGTAGCTGTACATTATGTGTACATTTACAGTGATTTTAATTGACTTTGTGGTGGTTTCTCTGACCCAAACTAGCCCCCTTTTAATACTTCACCATTGAATATACAGGTTTTTAGTTGAAATCAATACAGAATTTATTCTAATTTAATTTTATATTTTATTTTTACTTCACTATTTCATCATAAAATGTTCGCACCCATGGTAGCTGCACCTTATGTGTAAATTTACAGTGATTTTAATTCAATTTGTGGTGGTTTCTCTCTCCCAGACTAGCCCTTTTAATACTTCATTGAATACATAGAAGTTTTCAGTTGTAGTCAGTGCAGAATTTATTTATATTTCCTTCACTATATCATCATAAAATGTCCGTGTGTTCTCACTCATGGTAGCTGTACAGTGTTTGTTCCTTGTACGTTTGTTTCAGTAGCTGATGCTGATGGCTGGTTTCTTATTGTGAAGGAATTTATAGGCGAGACCCACAGTGGAAGCAGTATTTCCTACCTGAACGATATGCTTACAGAGATGTAGTGCAGGATAAACACATCAAAACTAAATTCATGCACAGTTTTATATGTAGTATATAGATTTTACCCCATTCTACTGCATGATTGTTATCGTAACTTTGTGCATTTGTAGTATTCATTCTGATAATTAACACCAGATTGTATGAAGTCAGATCCTTCTCTCCTCTTTCAGAAACACTAAATCTTGTTCTTCAGATTGTGGTACTGTAGTTGACCTTAAAGGAGCACACTGTACTTTATTACATAATATATTATCCTTGTGTCAAACAACAGCAGTTCTTTTTTTCTCTCCTCTGTGGTGAGAGGGTTTTCTGAGAACACTGACTTGACACATAGCACTGCCTACAGTGTAGAGGCACAGCAGGTTGTTGAGCATCTTTCTTTCTGCAAAAAACCCACCAAAAGCACACATGCACGCTTGTTACTGGTATGATTCCCCCTATCAACAGATCGCTGGTTAGATCAAGGCAAGCAGAAATGATGCAATACAGTTCACTAGGCCCGGGCAAGATGACAACATATGTCACCAAAACCATTTTAAATGTCGCCCAGCCCTACAGTTCACTATTAAAGCCCCAGTGTTGGAAGGATGTTTAGTTGTAAAGAATGTGAGTTTGCCATAACATTAAAAGAGACAATAACACTTTAGAATAAGCATTGAAGTCTGTAGAGTGATTGTGAGCGAGGACATAACTGATCCGACGGCCTGCTGGCGAGCCCGGCTGCTGTTCGATCTTTAGGAGGATGTAGCAGCCTCAGTTTTAAAGCTGTGTCATGTCATGCTAGCTTGTCGCGAAGGAGGCTAAGTAACGCTCCAAAGTTACGCTTAATATTGGCGAGGAAAAACTTTTTTTTCAAAGGGGTCCCTTGACCTCTGACCTCAAGATATGTGAATGAAAATGCATTCTATGTGTACCCATTAGGGATGCTCATTTTGCAAAATTTCTTAACTGATAATTGACCCTCGTTAACCAATTATTAACCGTTAACCGACAAGATTTATGCCTCGCATGCAGCGGTGTACCAGCTGCAGGAGCACAACAGACATTCGTTGACGGGAGTCTCCAGTTCACCGTCCGGGAGCGTTAACTTAGCAGCTACGATGCTGCGTGTAGTGTCGTGGACATGCAGCCACTTTTCCAGTAAAGGTCTCCACCGCACATTTAGTTTAGTTTAGCAGCTGTGTGTCTGCCCGGCGTAACTTTAGCGAGTGACCAACAAACAGTGTGTGTATTTGTGCTACGTTAGCAGCTCTAGCATTGCCGAAAGGCTTCACGCTCGCCGCCGCACACGTGGTCTGCGTAACTTTAGCGAGTTTCCAACAGACCGTGTGTGTGTGGTGGCGATGAATGTGAGGTTGTTGGTAGCGTTATAGCTGCCAACGTAGGTGTACAGTTTATTTGTCGGTGAATAAATGCTACGAAACAACAACTCCTACGCTCAAGTGAGCTGGAGCTGTTCTTTTAATACATCCATGGAGAGACCGGAGCCAACTTCCTGTATGCTGCAACTCCAGCTCCGTCTTTTAAGGTGGGCTGTTAAGGTGGACCAGCTTTTTCTCCATAAAGAGACGAGCCGCTCAGCTTTTGAACGAATTATTAACATTTCTTTTAACCGTTTTAAGCGATAGCGTTAATCGGTTAAAATGCTTAATGTCGGTTAAAGGTTAATTATTGATATCCCTAATCGCAATATATTGAATCATTACCCCTGTATTATGATACGCATCATATCGCTAAATTCTTGCCAATACACAGCCCTACTAGTCATAGAGGAAGTTTGGTCACAGTTACTTGAATCTAAACCATTCTTGGGGGAAAAAAATACAGACTGACATCCCGTAAAGCTTGATCTTGGGGGACAAATCCAGAATAAACTGTTAAAGTTTGTAGTAGACATCCTAATATGAGCCAAATGAGGTCAAGATATTTTCAGTGTCTGCAATGCCCTACCCAAAACTCAGCTCACACAAAGACAGCAGACCTGCTTTTGTCATAAGTAAAACTTGGCACGTCGTCCTCTTAGCCAACAATTAATTTTACAAGTGGTGACTTGTGGGGTTTTCATAGCTGTGGTGTGTCTGCACTTAGCCTCTAAGAGATCATCAGTCAGTCAAACTGTGACGTTTTATTCCTTTAACTTTCTCATAGTTTAGTTTCAGTTTCTGTCAGCGGAGCTCTTTTCATTATCTGTTCGCCCATGCTGGCCTTTCTTCTTCTCGTTATTACAAGTAATTCCAGTATTGTGAAATGCATAAGATCAGATATCTTTTTGATGTTGATCTTCTCATCTGTCTGTTGACCAAATGATGGTTAGGTGATGCTGTTTGGAGGAAAACACATGATCACTGATGATTTGATGGGTGAAATTGGAATTTACCACTCAGTTTTAATGCATTTGTTTGATTCATTTGGGCAAGTTTCACCTTTCAGGTCATCAAAAAGCTTCAGCTAATAAATGTGCATTAAATTACAAGTCTTGCTTATCTTCCAAAAGTATAGAGGAGACAGTCGTATTCAGATATCTCATATTATTATCATAAATCAGAGCAACAAGCACAGACAGGAACATCATGCTTTACTAAGATTACAAGAACAGGAACTGTATTTGTTTTAACTCCCAATGATGCCAAAATCTCTAATATGGCAAACTGACAAGTTACAAGAACATTGCGTCCATTAAATGTGACCTTTTTGTTTCTTTTACAAGCCTTTCTCGCTTGTAAGTGTGAGACTAAATATGCAACAACATACACTTGGGTTTGACTATGTAATTCGAGACAGCATTGTGACTGGTTTTCTGAGTTTCTCCAGGAGAAATTCAGATTCTTTTAGGGGCTTTTTTGAGAGCATTGTCCCCATCTTCGCAATGATTTCAATTCCTCTTGTAGCCCTGAATTTACTGTATCAACACCTTTTTATACCCACAGCAAGAGCTGTATGAACAGTCCAGTATTCTTCACTCATGTTCATGTAAAAGCCCAGTTCTTTACTTTGGTGTTGATTCTATATTTTTGGCGTTGGAGTGGGTGATGTGTCAGCCTCGGCCTCAGTGCACTTGCTGTCTTGCTGCGCTCTTCTTTGATACCTGTAGTTTTGAGTCAGTTGGTCATGTTGCTTTGATGTGCAGCAGCCAGAGAAATTGGTGCAGCGTGTACTTTCGTAGACATCCCTTAGTTTGCATCTGAACTATTTTTGAATCAGGAAGTTGTGCTTTATCTGGCTCTTTGTGGTGGCAGTGCACCACTATATACTGGTGTTAGCATCTTGTAAACGGCTCCCCCCCTGGCCTGCATTCAACAAGTATTAGAAAGAAAAGTCAGAAAAGATGGAATGTACCTTAAAGCGAGATTTGTTAAGCATTTAATATTCTTATCAACATGGACAAAAAAATGCTTGCTTTATGCAAATGGCTGTATATATTTTTAGGGCTGGCAAAGTCGTTTTAACGCCACTAATTTCTTTAATGCAACTTGTGATTTTTAGGTTGTAGCTGGCTCAGTTTTAAAGCTAGAGTGGCATAATATGAAACTAAAAAATCTAAGGAATCCATTGGTACCAACCATGTCATACTAGCTTGTCACGAAGAAGGTTAAATAATGCTCCAAACTTGCGCTACATTTTGGCGAGAAAAATCTGCCATGGCCATTTTCAAAGGGGTCCCTTGACCTCTGACCTCCAGATGTGTGAACGAAAATGGGGTCTATGGGTACCCACGAGTCTCCCCTTTACAGACATGCCCACTTTATGATAATCACATGCAGTTTGGGGCAAGTCATAGTCAAGTCAGCACACTGACACACTGACAGCTGTTGTTGACTGTTGGGCTGCAGTTTGCCATGTTATGATTTGAGCATATCTTGGATGCTAAATGCAGTACCTGTGAGGGAAACAAGCATATTTGTCCACTCCTATGTTGATAAGAGTATTAAATACTATACAGATCTCCCTTTAAAGTACATTTTGAACAGGTAAAAAAATGTGCGATTAATTTGCAATTAAGAAACCCTCACAGGTACTGCATTTAGCATAAAAAATATGGTCAAATCATAACATGGCAAACTCAAGTCCAACAGGGAACAACAGCTGCAGGGACCCCTTTGAAAATGGCCATCCCAGTTTTTCCTTGCCAAAATTTAGCATAAGTTTGGAGCGTTATGTAGCCTCCTCCAGTTTAGGTTATCTAGCCTCATATGATGCCAGAATCGTCACTCTAGCTATAGAACAGAGCCCGCTACAACATAAAATTCACAAGTTCTGTTAATGCGTTAAAGAAATTAGTGGCTTTAAAACAAATTTGCGTTATCGTGTTAACTTTGACATCCCTAATTTTATTATATACATTGTATACCTAAGCACATTTCACACA
Organism: Sebastes fasciatus; assembly: GCF_043250625.1. Lineage (NCBI taxonomy): Eukaryota > Metazoa > Chordata > Actinopteri > Perciformes > Sebastidae > Sebastes > Sebastes fasciatus. Next base: position 32,990,160 of record NC_133800.1, read on the forward strand.
TGGAGGTTTTGAAGAAGATTTGAAAAGATTGCAAATGCATACATACAGCTTAAACATGATATAAAAATGTAAATGTATAGTTCACAAGAGCTTTGGTAATTATGCTTCTGCAGGGATGTGTTTATAAAACATCTCTACAGATCTATACAGAGAGGTTATTGTATAACTACATTTGTATTACTGTAGGTTTCAGATGAGGTGCAGACAGGCACACCTCCCACATATCAACAATGTGTCCTGCAGCCCTGTCGATCACAAACAGGCTGATTGGTTGATCCATCTTCCTGTTAGGAGACAAAGCCATACAGAGTATTTTAGCTAAATACATTCCAACAATAAAACTAAAGCTAGATAAAGTGTATGCATTATGCTTATATGTAAAAGACACTTTATATTAAAGTTTTACACCTAGACATGTGAAAAAGTAGCCTTGCAAAATAATACAAAAAAACCTCCACAACTTTCTAAAGCTGAGATGCTGTTTACGGTTGCCATGCCAACAGCTTTGTTCGCTGTCTCCATGTCCTGCTGTTTGCTGCTTTTATTGTTTTCAATGTGTGATCCTAAAAAAAAAAAACAAGCAAGGACAGCGAGTATAACGTTGTGTCGAAGATGCAAACTTGGTGGCTGAGGATTTATAGCTGCTCATGGGTTTTATTACTGGAAAGATGTGGCTCTTATGGAAATGTCTGACCCGTACAGTAGAGACCTGGGATGGACAACCCTTCATCGGTGTCTCATGTCTGATACAGGAGCTACATGATGATGGTAATACATGTAATGGCTCTGATATGTTTTAAAACTGTTTTCTCTTCTTTCTAAATGTGATCTAACAGCAATCACTTTTTAAAGGACCAGTTTGTAACAATTAGGGGATCCATTGGCAGAAATGGAATATGATATTAATAAGTATGTTTTCTTTAGTGTATAATCACCTGATAATAAGAAGCATGTTTTCGTTAGCTTAGAATGAGCCGTTTAGATCTACATAGGGAGTCGTCTTCATCGAGTCAGCCATGTTTCTACAGTAGCCCAGAATGGACAAACAAAACTCTGTTAACTTTTCCTGCTTGGGCCGGAGTCAATGACGTTACTCGCTCCTATTGCCGCCGCTCACTCTCTCTTGCTTCACCACTCACTTCCCACGTACACACACACACACTCTACACACTGGCTCTGCTCCAAAGGGCTTGAAAGAGGGTCATTTGCGTTTTTGCATCGGCCACCGTAGCTCTCCAACATGCTTGGCACACGGAAGAGGCTTCAGTTGGTTGTTGGTCTCCTCACATCATCGCTAGATGATGCCAGATCCTACACACTGGACCGTTAAGTGTTTCTGAGAAGCAGAAGCGTCTGTACTCCAAGCAAAATAGGTATTGACTAGTGTACTAGAAAGTATAATTTGAGCATTTTAAACAAGATAAAACAAATATTTTGTTAGTGTTCTTAGCTGTAGGTACCCTATTAGAATTTAATCAGAGTTGTAGTTTTAACATGTTGTACTGATTTCTTTTAAATTTTAGGGCTGTGTATTGGCAAGAATCTGGCGATACGATACATATCATAATACAGGGGTAACAATTCAATATATTGCGATACTGTAAGCAAGGTGTTATATTGCGATATTGTTTTTTTTATTATTTAATTTTAGGAAAACTGTCATAGTATAAAGAACACACCAGAAATAAACCATTTTAGAATAGGCAAAAATAAAACATTTATACCTCATGGAAAAACTGCATGTGATTAGTGGAAATTTTTCTTCACATATCTTGAGGTCAGTGGTCAAGGGACCCCGGTGTAAATTGCCAAAATTTAGCTTAACTTTGGAGCATTATTTAGCCTCCTTCCCAACAAGCTAATGTGACATGGTGACCAAGGGATTCCTCACGCCGGGGCCACACAGCGCGCATCATGCTCGCATGACGGCAGCGTCACGTCGTGGCCGCGTCATGCCCACCTAGGGTGTTCACACTAGACGCGAGTTACCCACGTCTCGGGAGCGTCCCGGAGCTACCTGTCAGCTGTGTTTTTGCTGTTGCTGACAGCCCTTTCTTTCTACATAGAGTTTGCCTTTTAATGGCCATTTAACTTCATAATAAATGTGATTTATATTTATTTAAGACAAAAAAGGGTAAGAACTGTGTGGTAATTTGTAAATATTATTAAAAACAAGCAAATAAATTCATACATAAATATTAATATATAGCCCATATAAATCCCTCTTTTCTGTCAGTGAAGAGGGATTTATATATATATAAATCCCTCTTCACTGACAGTGAGGAGGGATATATATATATATATATATATATATATATATATATATATATATAAATATAAATAAATCCCTCTTCATTGACAGTGAAGAGGGATTTCTGTGGGCTATATATTAATACAAAAAAATAAATAAATACATTAGTAGTAAGAGAGAGCCTACAGCAATCCCTCTTCACTTTGACTGGCACAGTTTTAAACAACATTTCCAGGGGGTTTCGGGTTCCTGTTCTACAGCATTCCAGGTTGCGGCTTTTATCGAAAACGACTTAATTTACATCTGGGGCGGGACAGCAATTTACATTATAAATGCTGATGTTCCGGCAACTTGGAGCTTTTCACCACCTTGTTGCTGAACTGCGCCTTGATGGAGAAAAACACCTGAAGTATTTCAGAATGATAAATATAAGTAAAGTGTTTCTTTTTTATTATTATAAAACAAAGCAAAATAAACAGTTTCGTTATTTGTTAACCTTTAGAAAACGAAAATTATTATTAAATATCTTTAAAAAAATTAAATAACACCTCTAAAAGAAAGAACAATAAAGTTACGTGGTGTTTGTTGAGAGAGAGAGAGAGAGAGAGAGCGCGCGAGAGAGAGAGCGCGCGAGAGAGAGAGAGCGCATCCGAAAAATACTGCCCATCACCTGATGTTCTTATAACCTATTAACCCAGTCTATTATATGTATAGCATATGTAGGGTTTCTGCTATGACTACTACAGTGTTTACATAATTAAAAGCCTGTACTATATTAACTTGATGGAAACCTGCAAGCCGACAACTGCTTTATTTAGAGTATTTCAGAATAAAAGCATTGTGTAAATGAATGAATGATTCTGTGCACTAAAAACGCTAGAGGACTTTTATTTTGAAATCTAGATAGGAAGTGTAGAATATTGATGGTCAGTGACATATTCTACAGATGTCTAGACATGGAAACTGTAGTAATCTTGCTCATATACTGTCAATAGATCACCTTCACTGTCTGTTGCTGCTGGGAGACGCAGCCGAGAGGTAAGCGGCAAGCGTGAAAAATAGGCGAGCCTTCTATTCTATAAAATAGACGCACGTCTGACGTGCGTCTGACGTGCGTCTCATGCGGGCAGTGTGTCCACTCTAACCTGTTAACATGGACGCCGAAATAAAAAACAACACGCGACGTTGCCGTCACGCGAGCATGATGCGCGCTGTGTGGCCCGGGCTTTAGGTTTTCTAGTTTCATATGATGCCAGTATCTTCTTTAAAACTGAGCCTGCAACAACTTCAGAAAGAGGTTAATTAAACATTGATACAGTGTTTTGGAGAATTAATACAGTATTGCACAACATAATATCGCGACACTCGTGTATCAATATTTTCTTACACCCTTAGAAAATCTTAATAAAACAAGATGGGATAGAGGATTAAAATCAGTCTGTGAGTCTTCAGTTAATACAAGTTGTACAAACAAGGTCTGGTAATCAGGATGTTATTCTACAAAGCTTTGAGTTTGTGTCAGGATATGCTGTATTACGAAATCTGGTTGTGTTTGACTGTAAGGTAAGAGGGCGGTCGACTGTGAGGCATGTCTGTGTCATTTTCAGAGTAGGCCTATTTTTGTTTTCAATAGCCTCTTGTTGACTGCGAGGCTGTTGCATGTCAGGGCTTTCCAGCGGCTGAGGGCTGCACGTAGCCTCTTAACACAAGCTTCAGTTAGTGTACGCCGTCGGGCTTACACAATCGCAAGATACTGTATCACCCTCTGTGATGATATTCAGAGCTCTGCCTCTTTAACACGCCCACATGAGCAGTTAGATCATGGGGGAATGGATGCTGCTCGAGTGGTTCCTGTTGATAAAAAGTTTGATATCTACAGTAAGTGGTGGCAGTTGGTCATGTATGTGGCAAATTGGAAGAAACAAAACAATGGGATGTCATAGCATCTGTTGGTATTGGGAGAGAGAAAGCTGGATAAGTGCATCCCTACAATCAATTCTGATATCTCACCCTATCTTATCGATCTTGCTCTCTTTTTCCCTAAATTTAAAATGTGCATACCGCGTTGCGTGGAGTGAATGTGACCGATAAAGGACTTTTACAATTAAATTGATAAAGAAACTTAATAGCCGATACCTGATCTGCCTTTTACGGTCTGTAACGTTGCAGATATGATCCAACGCATGGGATCAGTGCATCCCAGTGGGCAACTCTGGGGTCTAAGAAGTGAAGCAAATGTGGAAGTGCCTCAAACTTGCATTCTTTCAAACAACCAGCAGGGGGCGACTCCTCTGGTTGCAAAAAGAAGTCTGATTGTATAGAAGTCTATGACAAAATGAGCCTACTTCTCACTTGATTTATTACCTCAGTAAACATTGTTAATATGAATTTATGGTCTCAATGCTAGTTTCAAGTCTTCTTCAATACAGCATGATGTTCATTTAGTAAATTATGGTCCCATTTAGAGTTAAATAGACCATAAAGCAGGGGATGCTTTAGGGCGGGGCTACCTTGTGATTGACAGGTCGTTACAACGGCGCGGTCCGGTCTGGAAGTTATCCGTGTTTTCGTCTTAGAACTTTAACTCTTTCACAGTGTGTTTTCACTTCATGGAAGTTCATTGTAACATTTTGGTCACCTAAAAATGTCTTATTCAGCGTTTGGTTGTACTTAGCTCCACCCTCTCGTGTCACTTCTGGTTGCAAAAATCCAAGATGGTTACGGCTAAAAAGCCGAACTCGAGTCCACAAACCATATCGGCAAATATCGTATCATTGTCCAAAGAGTTGATATAATATCGTATCGTGATGAAACTTGTGATTTACGCCCCTGATATGCAATAAGTTTACATGTAGTCTGGTAATAAGTGCATTTAGAGTCCAGACAAAGCTCACCAGGACATTTTATTTGGATTTGATTGTTTTAAGATACAACTAGTCATCGAGTAATACAGTGTGCCATTTATCAAAATAAATATTGGTATTGTCCGCCACATTTCATATATAGTTAACACATTTCAATCATATTTATATTAAATATCTTTTCTAGTCTTGATCTCAACTCCTTGACCCGCCTGATTCTCACCCGTTGCTGATGCTCTGCTTCATTCTGCCATGAGCCCGTCCTCCTTGAAATGCCACCGTGGCGCCCGTCTCCATGGCAACCCCTCTGCCTCTGACATCAGTACCAGCACTCCACAGCCAATCGGAGAGGGCGGGAGAGAATGAGAGCCTTGACACTCTGAGATCCTGTTGTGCAATTCAGAAGGAGATGTAATTTGTTGTAATTTGGGTGATTATGCCTGCCAAGACGAGCACGATGACTTCTGGTTCAACAAACGCGTGAAACGTTCAAGCACACTGCGGCTTGTTGCATTGAACTTGATGTCGATGTTCATCATCAGGGCCTGGCAGATGCATTTTATTACTGCACTGCTGTTGCATCCACATACTTCTAAGGAAATCGACTGATTCAAATGAGCACGAACTTGCTTTGTTTGAGTAACAGTATGAAAGGTGACTGTGTTGTGGCTTGTGAGGGGAAAAAGAACCAATGACGTGACTCTATGCAAAGTTACATTTGCAGAAGTGGTCAGACAGCATTGATGTGATCTCTTAGTTTCTATTTTATGAAGTTCCATGGAAATCGGCACACACAACATCTAATTTTGACTCATCTTTTAAGGGAAGTCGTGCTACTGTAGGCACAAAGCAACATGTTGAATTTACTTTCTCAACAGTTGTGCAATGTTGAAGCTCAGACGAGACAAGCCACATATTTGCATGTAACGCAAGTCGTTTTGCATTTTCATGATTCTTACCGCACATTTAGCTAATATTCCAAATTACCAGCATAAGTTACAAATCACCAGTGTGGTTTATTAAACAGGTTGTTAATGGAGAATCGGCAAAGAGATGTGGTTGATTCTCCTGCATGGTTGTAGAGGAAGTATATATAGATGAGTAGCTGTAGCAATGTTCTTTGGATCGTTGAGGGTATTAAGGCTGCAAACTAAAACGTTTTTTTGTTATTGATTGATCTGTCGATTCATTATTTCCTTATTAATGGATTAGTCTCTTAAGTGTCAAAATTGTGAAAAACAAAAATACTTAATTTAAACTAATATTAAAAAAACAACAGAAAAGCAGCTAGAATCAGACAATATTTGCAATTTTTAAACAACTCATGTAGTGTTGCAACAAATGATTAATCAATTTACTTTTCAGATTCATTTCTGTATTAATTGACTGGTCTATAAAATGCCTATTTAAAATGTTCTAAAACCCAAGATGATGTCTTCAAATGTCTTGTCTTGTCTAAAACCAGAAGATATTCAGGTTACTATCACATTAGACGAGAGCTGCAACGATTAATCGATTTATCGATTGGTTGTCAACTATTAAATTGCCAATTATATTGATAATGGATTAATCGGTTTGAGTAATTTTTAAGAAAAAAAAGTCAAAATTCTGATTCCACCTTCTTAAATGTGGATATTTTCTGGTTTCTTTACTCCTCCATGACAGTAAACTGAATACCTTTTGAGTTGACTAAACAAGACATTTGAGGACGTCATCTCTGCTTTGGGAAACACTGCTAAACACAACGTTTTTCACCATTTTTAGACCAAACAACAAATCTATTAATCAAGGAAATAATCAACAATGAAAATAATGGTTAATAGCAGCCATACACACGACAAAGGAAAGTAGCAAATTCTCACAATTGAGGAGCTGGAACCAGTCAATGTTTGGCATTTTTGCTTAAAGAAATGACTTAAATGATTATCAGAATAACTGTTGATTCATTTTCTGTTGACCAACTAATTTTTTCAGCTGTACAGTATACACTATGACTAAAACTTGAAGTTTTGGTTGTGATGTTGGAAGAAGGAGGCTGAATGTAGGTGGAGGCGACAAATTCTTTCTGTAGTCAAATTAATTCTTTGCACAATACTACTGAAATGCTGTCCTATTAGCTCTTGTATTAATTGGTTTTCCTCATTCAGGGATACAAAAGGGTGCTTCATTAAATTGGCTGAATTTTTGTATGTATGCAAAATAACAGCATCTGAATGTGGTTGAATGTAGAGACTCGACTGGTGGTTGAATCTACTGACCTGGCAGATAACGAGCTCAAACAGAGATACAAAGGTCCGAGTGTTTGGTCGGCAACAGCTGGAAGTTTATACAGCTCTTTCTGTAGGAGAGCGGCTGTACTTCAGATTAGACAGTACAGTATTTACAGTGTTTGTCTGTAATGTAATTCAGCTGGGTGTGTAGCCAAGTTTACTTTGGAGTTTTGAGGTAAATGAACTACATATATTTAATCTGATGACACGCTAGTTGCTGTGATAAGGGATGCAAACCTACAGTTAAGGTGAACACATTCATTTATTTGATGATGGAAGTCATCTGTATTTAGTCTGATGTTTTTAATGCAGTCTCTGTTAAGTCTGTTGTGTAATCTAGATGCTATTTGTAGAAATTAGAATAGTGAAATGGCTCCAGCTTCAATCATACTGACTGAAAACAATACAGCACATAATAACTGCTCATTTGGTAAACAGGGTTGATAAAGCAGTCAGTGTAGGAATGAGGAAAAAGGCAATTTACAACAACGAAATTAGTTTTGATTCACATTTTGCTGCGACGCGTTTGTAGTTACATAACTACGTGTCTGTAAGTGCCTTAAATATGGTTAATATCCATCTATTGCAAAAAGTAAAAGTAGTTTTGCTAGTAACTAGCAACACTACCATTTAGTATTATTCTTGTAGTAAATGTATTAGTATTAGTAACATAAATATTATATCAGGGTTTACTTCAGAAAATTGTTTAGCCAAGGCGGTAAGCGACCTGAATCCTGATGCATCTTATGTCGTGATGAATTTTTGTTTGTGTATTATATTATATAGTATATTAAAGGTGCCCTGTGGAGTTTTCTTGTAAACAAAGTTTCTATTGACATTCAGTGTTAAGGCCCTGACACCCCAAGCCGTCAGTCGGGCATTGATGAGCGTCTGTTGGCTTAGTTTTTGCGGTGCGTCCCGCACCGTCGGCACTAGTCTGCTCGTGTTGGAGTTTTTTCGGCCGATTCCGCATGTTGAATCTGCGGCGGAGCCAGTCGGTGAGAGAAATCACTCTGATTGGCTGTTCAACTTAAACGAATCACAGCACGAGAAGAGAAAGGGAAAGCAAGCCAATGAGTAAAGTCAAGAGGACACATACAGAAGGTTCGTCTCATTTTTCATCTTCATCTCATCTGACATGGCCATCTGGAATGAAGCCAAGTGGTGACTGAGAGTGGTGTGACACTGGTCGGCAAACGCCACTTTATTTCATGTACATATAACAACGGCTTTTATATCCGCAGTCCTCAGTCTTCCTGTTTCCCTTTTTGAATGACGAATACAGACTACCGCTTTTACTGGTGTGGAGCGTTATTTCATCTCACGTAGGCACAGAACGTACGTGCTACCTGGCCGTCGGCTGTAGTGTTTGCGGTGTGTTCAAATGCAACTTGTCGGCCAAAACAAATGCGACGCAACAGTCGGCCTTCATCGGCGCTAGTTCTTTGATGTCAGCTTGGTGTCTCTGGGTCTTTAGTCACCAACATGCACTGGGTGAATCCTTGAGGTGTAACTTCCACATACATATTCGTAAGAAAATCTTCTTCCCAGCACATTGCTGCATTTCTTGACACGTTATTGCCATCTGTAGATCAGTGGAACAGTAATCTGTATCACACGTGTAGCACAAGACAAACAAAATGTTAAAACATCACTCGAAACTCCTCAGGGAGTTATAGGGAATATATGGCATTTGCTGTGTGAAATAGCGCCGAGCTCTTTGTCTCATGTGGTTAATGTTTTATTTCATAAAAGGTATATAAAACATTTTACGATGTTCGCAGAGGTGGTGTTTGTTTTTAGGGGAGGTGGCCCACCTTGACTATAAAACACTGCAGGAGACCTTAATGTAAAGCCTGTGATGAAGTACTACACATACCAAAGTGAGGAGGATCTATATAGATTGATATCAATGCTCAGTGGTTATTGTGTGCACAGTGCAAGAAGGGAAAAGTGGCTTCCTCACAAGTTTCCTCACAGTCTGAGAAGATGATTAGAGGCATGTGTTGAATATTTTTGCTTTGCTATAATGAGATCTGCTGGTGGTCACTTATAAAACTTGACAGTGTTATATGTAGTAAAAAAGTAATTATCAGTCATTATTCCAGGATTTGTGTATTTTTCTTCTTATGGCAGAAAAAGAAAACACAAAACAAGTTTCCCTCATAAAGGCAGCATTTGCATTCTTATTTGTATGTACGTGCGCCAGTATTTTCTTGAATGATCCATTGTATTTAACAGGATGATGCTGGAGCCTATCAAAGCATGCATTTTGCAGAAGGCAGGGAAACATACCAGGTTTCCTTTCCATCATAGAGCTAGCTTATCGGATGGTGAAAAGTTCTTGGAAACTTCAACACCTCACAGTCACCTTGCTTAAAACTTGTGGTTAGTACACAGAAAGAGGAAGTGCATTTTGATAAGAAAAAAAAGAAGATGCAGCCAAATCTCTTATAGTTCATGGATAAATCATTACAATAAATATGCAGAACAGAATACATTTTTTTGTGTCCTCAAATTGTGATTTTACTTGGCTAAAGACCCCCATACTACAATTTATTTTGTTTCTACACACAGCTAAGAAGGCAATATTGTGTGAACTCTTGTGGGCGATAGTCGGTGGAGCCTGAGGCTTTACTACTGAAACCTCTCAGAGACAGAAAATGATGATATCAGTTCTCAGAAAAAGATTAAACTTCATTGATTTCTGTGCAGAAACAAAAATGTAACATGGACTCTAAAATTAAGAATACAGGTACACAAATCAAATCTAGAATAAGAAATTAAAAACAGTACATCAGTTTACAGAATAGATTTAAGCGCAACAGGAGCGCCACCTCCCAAACGCGGCATGTTTGCCCGTAAATTGGAAAATCCTACATTCGGAATGAGGTCTAATTCAGAATATCCAAACAGAATAGGCTGTTTACATGACCCGTATTCAATTCGGAATAATAGTGGATATTATTTTGCATGCAATTGTAGTCATTGTAGTTCATTGAATATTCACTTGACTTGGTGTCACACTAGTAAATGTAGTTCTGTACTGTAAATAGCACAATGCACCGTCAGCCTGTGAGTGTCGTCTGACACCTCAGCTCGCGTTGCCTTTAAAGCCTTTGCAGATCGTTGGTCTCGGTCTGTCTTGTTTGTGCATGGACGTTCATATCTGCACTTTCTCAGTACGCGTCGCCCTTAAGCATTGTGAGCTTTTCCCCTTCTTCCTTCAACCCAACCCCTTGAACATCGTCATGGTAACAGCCCTATTGCATAACACAGCGGCTGCAGTGTAAAGCCTTGTATTCCCGTCTCCATGGAAACAGAGCCCCCCCCCTGTACCGTCCTCCCCTCCTCTCTCTGTGCTCCTTCCTGGCCACTGAGCATGCTCAGAAAACAATACAGAAGCAGAGGAAACAGGAAAGGCAGCTCAGAGCAGATTCTCTTCACTGTTGCATACAAGAGCCTGCAGCTCTTATTGTCACCAGAGCATCTTTATTGAGATAAGCACAGGGGATAAATTACAAGAAAATCTGGCACCGCATTTAATGACATACCTGTATATATTAACAAAGATGTGAATAAAAGCTCTTGGAGCTACATTTACCCAAAACCGAGGGGGTCAGAAGAAAACAAGAAGTGTTGCTTTTGATTGATCAGTTTCAACCTTTCCTGAAAATTTTTGATCTAGCCGTCAGCTTGGACTGCAAGCGATGATTATTTTTTTTTATCATCAGTTGATTTTCCAGTTATTTTTTTTGATTCATCAATTAATCATTTGATCAATAAAATGTCAGAAAATAGTTAAAAATGTCCATCACAATTTCAGACTTTACAGACTATTCTCAGATTTAATTTGACATAATTAGGGCTGTCAATCGATTCAAATAGTTGATCGCTCATTTTGAAAAATGTTCTTAACCAATAACCGACCCTCGTTAACCAATTATTAATCGTTAACCGACAAGATTTGTGCCTCGTACCAGCTGCAGGAGCACAACAGATATTCGTTGACGGGAGTCCCCAGTTCACCGTCCGGGAGCGTTAACTTAGCAGCTACGATGCTGCGTGTAGTGTCGCGGACATGCAGCCACTTTCCCAGTAAAAGTCTCCACCCCACATTTAGTTTAGTTTAGCAGGTTGTCAGCTGTGTGTCTGCCCGGCGTAACGATACTTTGTCTGCCCGGCATAACTTTAGCGAGTGAGCAACAAACAGTGTGTGTATTTGTGCTACGTTAGCAGCTCTAGCATTGCCGGAGGCTTCGTGCTTGCTGCCGAACACGTAGTCTGCGTAACTTTCGCGAGTTTCCAACAGACCATGTGTGTGTTGGCGGTGAGTGTGAGGTTGTTGGTGGCGTTATAGCTGTTAACATAGGTGTAGCAGTGTGTGTATAGTTTATCTGTCGGTGAATAAATGCTACGAAACTCCTCTTCGCTCAAGCGAGCCAGAGATCGGAGCCGACTTCCTGTATCCAGCTCCGCCTCTTATTGAGCAAGGTGTGGTCAAGTCGCAATAGATGTCGTGTGTACAGAGTAACAACATAATGAAATTACAACATAGAAAATCCATATGACAAAATTGATGCACATAATGTGAACATCTATGAAAAGTTGTATCTAGGAGGATGTCAAGCAGCTTCCAGGTGTCCCCAAACAGACAAAGCCTGACCAACACGACATGTGGTCTCGGATAAACTCACATCAGTAAAAATCAAAAGGCCTGAGAGCCTGACCGCGCCATTCTCAGAAATGAAAGTCCACCCTTCAGTGATAAGGCTGAGCAGGTCAAGACTCTCCTAGTACCCTGAGGCGAGCATATTAATACTACACACTCAGCTCGGTGTACTTTGTACTTCCTCAAAAGTTCCTTCTGGTTCACGCCTGGACAAACTGACAAGGAACTGAAGGGCTTGCCTCAGTAAACATGGTGAAATGTAGAGTGAACTCATATTGTCCTCACTTCTCTCTGCACTTAACAGAGCCCCTGATTTCCTTTTTGCAATGCAAGCACTTGAGCATAAACATTTAGAGAAGACGGGGGGCAGCACGTTTAGACCATTTAAAAAAGTGTTTTAAGTGGGATTTTTTTAGATAAGTGGTTTAGCGATTAAATCATTATCCATTAATCTGTCCATTATTTAGGATCATAGGATTATTAGTTTAATTTATAAAATAGTAAAAAAAAAAAGTCCATTATTTAGGATTGTAGGATTATTAGTTTAATTTATAAAATTGTGTAAAAAATAAAAATAAATAAACTTGTCCATTTATTTAGGATTATAAATTTAATTTATAAAATAGTAAAAAAAAAAAAAATCTGTCCGTTATTTAGGATTATAGGATTATTAGTTTAATCTATAAAATAGTAAAAAAAAATAAAATAATAATAAAAAAAACCTGTCCATTATTTAGGATTATAGAATTATTAGTTTAATTTATAAAATAGTGTAACAAATTTAAATAAATAAACTTGTCCATTTAGGATAATAGGTTTAATCGCTGCTGCCGACTGCTGTTTGTTTTAGTTTTTGACCGATACGGAACGGATATGACGTCACACTATTCAATTCTGGCATTAAAAAGTCTAATTCAAAATCGTAAAAAAAAAAAAATCGCGATACATAGGTGATACGATGTTTTTTCCCCGACCCCTACTAGTTATTTAATTAAAGCAGTTAAAATATGCACAATCCCGTGTATGCATGCCAAATTAGGCATGCATTTTATCTTGTGCAGAAATGTATGCATTCAATTTTGTCATACATTTGGAGATGACGTAGTATTGTGCAGACATTAGGCTTGTGAGTTTACATCATGCATGAGAAAATGTTATGCTGTGTCAAAAATGGGTGGAGGCTACTGTATACTGTACCATTGACTGCTCTAAAAACAATCTGAAGACGTGTCTGTGCCAAACTGGCTCTGCCCTGGATCACATCTGAGCTTTGATGAATAAGTCTTGTAGCTGCCTGCTTCTCTGTGCATGACGATTGTATCTGCTGGTGTAGAACAGTTAACATGGAGAGCTATTTCCTCCCACACACACACACACACACATTCCTCTCACACAAGTGGAAAGGAAGGTCACTCATATTTCCCTCGCAGAAGGCTGGCACACTTGTGTTTACATTTCAGTCCCTACACCCCCATCACTATAGCAACTCATTTTCTTATTTTGTCATACGACGTGGGTGTTTTTCAGTCATCTCTCTCTGTTGTTTGTAATGTGCAGACATAAAATCACTCTTGGCTGTAGATGTAAATGATGGAGCTCAATATGAACTTGTGGTTTTCTCAATTAGTTATCCTGAAGGTACAGCTCTGTTGGGCAATTTCGGTTTCGTAACGGCTCCAAATGGCAGCAACTTGCAATAGTTTGACAGCAGATGACTTAGAAATCCAGAAAATCTTGGAAGCTGGAAGCAGTCATTTGCATTTTCTTGGCAGTAGGTGGTGAGTTTGGACTTGGTTTTTGGTGTGTCAGTTCCTGGGCACTCAAGATGTCTGGCCAGTTTTCGTAACACCAGACTATTATATAAATTGTCATTCTTTGGGACAGACTACAAATTAGGTGGACTGAATTTCTGTTATTACATTAAAACCTCAATGTTCTTTAATTATCAAGAACGCAATACTTTCATGTAACCCTAAAAATAACTAAAAAGGATATACATGTATTAGTCACAGCACCCAGACATCTTTTTATTCCCATTTTATTGATTTTAAAGGGCGGGAAACGGCCACTCAGCCGTCCAAAAGCAGTGACGTAGGTTTCCAAAGTAAGCTAATCAAAGCTAATCAATGAGGTTATGAACAATGTGAACGCTAGCACTAGCTGAGACAAAGTTAGCAGTGTAAAGTTTGGAAATAACTGATAAGGTTATTTCAGATTTTTTGAAGTGGGGTTGTATAAGATAAGATATTCCTTTATTAGTCCCGTAGTGGGGAAATGTTCAGTGTACAGCAGCAAAGGGGAGACTGCACAAAAACGATGCTTCAGCTAACACAGTAAAAAAGAGTTAAACAAAGTGTAACAAAATATGAACCATTTAAATAGAAGGAAGTATAAAAATAGGAGCAGTATGTATAAACTCCCACGTACTACGAGGTAAAATTACTGTTTCGTGGATTGAGTCTGGTCTGGTCTTGAAGACCGCGTTTTAACGGCTTCAGTTACTGTCGGAAACGGGCTTTCTGACAGCGAGGTAAAGTGGCTGTGGATGGGAGCAGCAGAAAAATTTATTTTTGCAAAAAAAAAATCAATAACAGTTTAACTGTACGCTATATATAGAATATTTTTACCGCTTTAACTTGCCATCGGACAGCCCTTTTTGACGGGGAACTGAAGGCATACCTTCAAAGCCACCAGACTCTATTGTCTGGGAGTTGCTGGTCTGACGCTGCCTTGATCGGTTAGTTTGTTTATTGTGTGACTTTTGACTCTGAACTAACGTGGCGTCCACGTACTGGTACTCCTGTCTGTTTCTCCAAACTTGGGAGCGTGCCGACCGTCATCTAAGTTACTGTATTTGACTTTAAGGGTGTGTATACTGTATATGTAGCAGAGAAGCAGAAACCTACGTCAGGTCACGTGGGAAAAAAGTTATTAGAAGTGCTTCGGAAAATAGCATTTTGACGCTAAAACATATGTACTTTGACCAAAGTTTTAATGTTTGAATTTGAATACATAAGGAACACCAATGTGAGGCCACAGAATGATATAAAAAACTCAAATAATGGACCCGCCCTTTAAAAACAATGAGATGACGGCTAGAGTTGGCATGCATCACGCAGGTTTGTGGGAATTCAAAATATCTCAGGCTAAGTGAGCGTGGGGAAGTTGAGACGGCCACTAAGCCAGTGAAAAGAGCCAGCAATTCACCAGTGGACATGTCTGTACCTGGACTGGTGCGGAGGAGGTTTCTCACCACAGGCACTGCCAAGACTTTAGAGCGGAATTGAACAATTAATCTGCTGGATGTCGACACACTCAAGACAATCAGTCATATGTTTTATTACACGTGTAAAACAGTAACTCCCTTTGTTAGTTTTTATTGCGTTTTGCTTGGAATCATTAATTTGGACAACAGGGTTTTGTACTAGAATACATTTATCATCACTTTCACACTCCTAACACACACCTGGACCTGCCAGCTGCTATAAAACTGCTGTTTCAGCACAGCGGCTAAAACAGAAAACAATTAAAAGCAAGCAGAGTAAACAAAAATCCAATGCTCCCAAAAGACCTCAGGGATCATTGAACATGTTAATACTTGTTGACTCAACTTAGTAAATGGTGAGCATCATCCCGACAAGAAAGGGCCTGCAGGCAAAATATACGTAGCCCAGTTTACACCACAATTATCTGTTTATGCCAAAGGGCATGTTGGCTTTCTTTCTGTTCACAAACAGGAGTTTTATGTCTGTTCAAGTGCCGTAGTGCCCTTTATCTTGATAAGATGAATATGTGTTTTTTCCAGTTTGGATATTGTTGTAATTTTTTTTTTTTTAATCAAACAATTGTTTGCATAATAAGTAAAACCTTTCTATTTACTCTTGTAGCAGTATAGTTGACACCACTCTCATTGGATTGAGTAAACCACCTCTGTTCTGTTGTGCAGATGTGCATGTGAAAGGCTCATACCTCCTAATCTGTGTGCATTAACTTCTCTGGATCTGGCTTTAGTGTGACATCTGCCAGACTCAGGAATCCCATACATGCAAACATGCTTTATCATTTCCTGTATATGTTATTGGAATTTTAAGATGCCATTCATACCAGCATTCATACCCACTGAACAAGAGGCAGGCGTTATTGAGTACTGAATATTAGTAAAGAATATCTGCAGTTAATTGAGTTTAAATACTTTATGGTCTCTTTTTCTGAGCATACGTATGAAATGTTTCAAAAGAATAGAAAATATGTGATAAAACTTGATGACATGTCATAAAATCGTAGATAAATACTATATTTACTATATACTAGAAATTATATCATTTATGAAAATTCAAAAATAAACTCTTTTGGAGGATTTAGTGATGAATTATACACGTCATTGTATTTAGGGCTGTCACATTTAACGTGATAACGCATAAACACAAATTCGTTATTACAGCACTAATTTCTTTAACGCATGACGTGATCATACGCAGCGTCACTGCATCCTCTCTGCTGAACTGCAGTAATATGGACCAGCTTGGTAGTGACTGAGCTGTGTGTCATTGTGCTAGATGTGCAGGTATCAGTACTTAAGTAGCTCTTGTGTGGAGTAAAATGTTCTCTTCCTACATCCCTGTTCTTGCTTTTATCTAACAGATACTGCAGCAGCCTCATTGTTTTCTGCTCCACGCTGTATCAGAGGGGGATTTGCTTTGTTAAGATACTGCTAATGCAAACCAGGGTTATTTTAGTCAACTGAAACTGAAAATAAGAAGTGTAAAATATTTTTAGCAAACTGATACTGGATTAAAACTATATCCTTTCAAGAAAGACTAAACTGAGAAGATATTGCCTGGTTAAAAATATTATATAAAAATATATATATTAAAATAAAATAGAAATGAACGTAAATTAATTTCAGTTTTTTAGGTTTAATATATCACAACCAAAAACGGCATGAATTTGTGTCACCTCTCGTTACATTGAAATTGAAACACAGAAATGTAACAGACTTGACCTACCAGGAGACGGCGCTATGCTGCAATTGCTTCACTAAAGTAGTGGGAAGATTAAACATTATGCGCCATTCCTACACAGTTTTCCAACCATGTATTTTGTATGTTTATGAAGCTACATGCTTCTGAGACATTATAGTTGGCCCTAACAAAAACAAACTAAAACAAAATTTATAAAAACATTTCTGAAAAACTGAAACTAAATCAAAACTAACAAACACACTTTGAAAGTAATTAAAATGAAACTAAAATTAACCTGAAAAAAATCAAAACTAAAAGAAAAACTATTAATCTATTATAACCCTGACGCATACCTGAACATTTCCTGCTGTTACTACTTCACATTAAAAGCTTTCCACATGCAAACCACAGGAAGGAAGCAGCGTTTGTCACCGAGCTTGGCGTCTGACTGCTGCTGCTCAATAAAACGTGACGTGCACAGCAATATATGAGTTAATATTTCTGTTCCTTCATGTCACTGGATCATTTAAAATATTTCAAAGGGTAATAATGTTGACAGGATGAGGGTGCTTACTGGAGTCTGTATGAACCGGTAACTCTCCAAAATATCAAGCTCCGTAGCTTTTTCTGTACCTTTTTGTTGTTACTGCATCACAGGCTTTAAGCAGTCTGGGCTGCAAGTAACGAGTATTTTCATTGTCGATTAATCTGTCGATCATTTTCTCGATTAATCAATCAGTTGTTTGCTCTATAAAATGTCAGAAAATGGTGATCAGTGTTTCCCAAAGCCCAAGATGACGTCCTCAAATGTCTTGTTTTGTCCACAACTCAAAGATAATCAGTTTATTGTCATAGAGGAGTAAAGAAACCAGAAAATATTCACATTTAATCACATTTAATCAGAGAATTTCAACTTTTTTATCTTAAAAAAAAAGATAGAAAGAGATAACAATGCCATTTTCTGCAGCAAGGATTGTGGTTATCAGTAAGATGGCTTCAGCTGCACAGAAGAGTCTGTACAGAATATACAGAACAGGAAGTTAAAACAGTGTTTAGCCTTTTCAACACTGGTGTCTAATTGTTGTTTTTTGTGTGTGTGTTTTATTTTGAATAATGCAGCTCTGCCTATGACCGGGACAGCAAGACCCGTGTGGCCATTAAGAAGATCAGCCCTTTCGAGCACCAGACGTACTGCCAACGCACCCTGAGAGAGATCAAAATCCTTCTGCGCTTCAAACATGAGAACATCATCGGCATCAACGACATCATCCGCACACCGACCATCGACCTGATGAAAGACGTGTATCCTTTTAACGCGCACCTCTCATGATTTAGACATGTCTGCAGTTTAATCTGCGGACTACAGGTTAATGGCATTAATACTTGTTTTCTTGCATTGTTAATAGCATGTTTGCGATTAGATTTTTGTGCTTTTGTGCTAATATATTTATTTAAAATTACTTCTTTGTGTGTAAGTGTGTGTAAGTTACACGCCAGCATTTGTGGTTGAATCGAGGTTTTCTGTTGTATTTTATTACATAATAGCCACCTGTCGCCATACACTTGGCACAGACGCTCTTCAGTGTAGCCCAGCAGCAACTCTAGCAAACTGGTCTGGTGCGTAGTTACTGTCAGTTTCAGAACGCAGAGTGTGTAGTTTTACACTTAATATTTTACCTAAAAGAACAGTCTGCAGCTCCTTAGCTCGCTGCTTCCTGCTCTCCAGATCAGATGAGCTTTCACCCCCACAAAAAAACCTCTCCTTCCACAGAAATGAGCTTTCTGTCACCTAATTATTAGTCATACCAAACATGGTTTTCAGTACGTACAAGAGCATCAGCTCATTTAACCACCATTTAACTACCTTAGCTACTTTGAGATTTCACTGAATTGAGAGGTTGCCCAAAATACTAATCAAGCCAGCAGCTTGGATGTCTCTTTGTGGCTCTGCCAGCTGGCAGGAACAACAAAATAAGGATAAATGTCTGAGCTAAAAGATGCAAGGTTTTTGCTTTTCTTTCTTTATTTGAGTGTGGTAGTAAAACTTAAATGTATTTTGGATACTCGGCCTGGGCAGTAAAAAAACGACTTTGTTGTACTTAAGGGGTAAGCAGCAGCAGCAGTATGAAGGAATGAATTTATCGTTTGATATCACCAAAAAATAGGCCGCTTAGAGTTATACTGTTGGTTGATTGCTCAGCCATGTTGGATACCTAGAGATCTTATTTTGTAGTACATAACAATGTGGTCCAGATGGGAATAAAAATGTGACTCATATGAGTGGTTGCATTAGACTCTCATTGTCCGTCAATTTGACGGACAGGGTTTTAAAAAATTCCGGCATAATCTATTATTACCCGTCATTTTCATTTTCATTTTTTAATGACAATAGTTCATACCGGTAAGCCTATTTAAAGCAGAGTCTGTGATTCTAATCCAATTCAGTTTTTTGTCAAATACAGCGAATATCTCCTCACGGTCCGCTTTCTGTCCGTTCTGCAAAATAATCCAGTTTTCATACACAGCCCTATCTTTTGTCAATCAATTTGGAGTATTGGACTGAAGACCGACTCACAGCTGCACACACTGGTGGCGGCACTCGCTGTGTGTGTTTGTTTTAATAATTAATATACAGAACAAGTTTATAGGTTATGCATTTATAAGGACATGTAGAGAAAAGATGAACAGAGACATGACACTGCGCGGTCTCTTTTCATGTCAACACACAAAAGCAACCGAATAATTTTTTTCCGTAGTCTTTACCTCGGACAGATGACGCTTCACTGGGAGGAAATCCCGCAGCGTGCGTTCGTTGTGCACCAGCGGCGCAGCTGCATCGGCACCGCTCTGTGACCATTCGGGTCTCCAAGTCCTCCAAGTCCTCCAAGTCCTCCTCCAGTCCTTCAAACTGATGGGCGGCCTTCAGATATTTCCATCGTTGTTAAAAAAATTCAGTCAATGACAGAAAATATTTGGTTAACACGACCTCTGACTCATATATGAACAGGACAACGTTTTAAAATTGCTTTTCCACAACATTAAAGTAGAAGTTCTTTAACGTGGCACCGTGCAGATACATTGTCCAGGACCTCATGGAGACGGACCTGTACAAGCTCCTGAAGACTCAACACCTGAGCAACGACCACATCTGCTACTTCCTCTACCAGATCCTACGAGGGCTCAAGTACATCCACTCTGCCAACGTCCTGCACCGCGACCTGAAGCCCTCCAACCTTCTGCTCAACACCACCTGTGATCTCAAGGTAGCGTCTCAAAGGGAAATGACATCGGGCTGCCCCGTCGTATTCAATTAGTCGACGAATCAGTCGTTTTGGTCTTAGTCGACTAAAATTTCTTTAGTCGTTTTTAATGCTTTTTTCATGCTGAATGACTTATTTCTAAGAAACTTATGAACACATCTCTGGTAAACAAGATTTAAAGTGGTGCTTTTGTGTGATTCTTTGTGGAGAAACTCAGTTTTACAGATCTGTCAATTAAAGTAACTTAGCGATTTAGTCAACAAAGTCGTATAGGTGTTAGTCGACAGCCGTAAATTACGTTGGGCTCCTTTTCTTTTCTTTTTTTATTATATCTGTATATATCGTTACATTTCCTTTCCTTTCTGTTATTTAAACATCTTGACACACATTTTTTATCATTGGGCTTATTTTCAGTCACTGATCATCCATATTTTGTTTCATATTTAAGATTGGTTGATGATTTTCATGCCAAACGTTACAAAATTTGGCCTCTTAAGCCTAAATGTCATTGTTTTTAGTGTCCCATGATGGTCTAAATGCTGGCATTGAAACACTGAAAACTGATTCCTCCATAAAGATCAATATTAGCTAGGGCTGTCAATCGATTCAAATATCTAATTACAAATTATTTTTTATTCAAAATGTACCTTTAAGGGAGATTTGTCAAGTATTTAATACTCTCGTACTGAACATGTTTTTCAACCTGTTGATTGTTTTATGACATCCAGCTGGCATCTTCTAATGTTGCCGTCATTCATCGCCGTGTCTCTCGTCTCTTTGCAGATCTGTGATTTTGGTTTGGCTCGTGTGGCCGATCCCGACCACGATCACACCGGGTTCCTAACGGAGTACGTAGCCACACGTTGGTACCGAGCACCTGAGATCATGCTCAACTCCAAGGTGAGCGTCCTCACCTGCCGTAAACATGTTGACAGTCGGGGGGGCAAAAGAACGAGTGAATGTTTGTTTGTTTTTTTAGTTTCTTTGTTTGTTTTGCTAGGACACCTGAAAATATGATCTCCGTTTGTGGTTACTTTTACTGATCCTCGGGGGGAAATTGGGACATTACAGTTATTCTTATGCTGTATATAAGCATAAGAAATATAAGAATAGAAATAAAGGAGAATGTAAATGATGTACATAATGCTACAAAATATAACACAATATATGTAGAGTAATGTGAATAAATAATAGAAATAAAGAGTGGGATCTATTAAGTGTTATTAAATATAAATGCAAGAATACTATAAATAAGAGTTAAATAAGAATACTTCTTGAAATGTACAGTATAAATATATAAATGCAGTATTAATGAGTATTGCACAGTTGAATTATTGCACAAATTATTGTACAATTAAGTTAAAACCTCCATCGTGCATTTTATTTTGTAAAGTTAAATATGTTGGTAAAGCATATTGACTGCAGGTGCAGTATGAGCTTTTTCTATATATTTTTTTTTAAATCTTAAATTTGTCTTTCTGAATCCTGCAGATGGTCAGAAGAATGAAGCTCTAGTAATTAAGGCCTTTATTCTTACTGGGCCCAACAAGACTTAACTTAATACTGTTTTCATTCATGCTATGTTAATGCTATGCATGTCCACCTATTGATTATTGACTTTAAATGTGCTGTAGTCATGACTGTGTCTTTGTGCCCCTTTAATCTCAGGGCTACACCAAGTCCATAGACATCTGGTCAGTGGGTTGCATCCTGGCTGAGATGTTGTCCAACAGGCCAATCTTTCCTGGAAAGCACTACTTGGATCAGCTTAACCACATTTTGGGTAATAATTCTCTTTATGTGCAGTGTTTTTAGGATTGATGTGGTGCTGCGATATTGTCGTTTAAACTATCGGCAAACCCAGAAAAACTAAAGAAAATAGTTTAAAAATAAAATAATTAGTTTTTTTTTTGGGAGGGAAAATTGCTAGTTTGACATTTAGCTTGTTTTTCTTTCTGAAAAAAAATACATTGAGAATTGAGAACATTTTGTTTTGTAGGATAACGTTCAATCTGGCATCATTTGTGTTAAAGTACAAGTCAATAAGGACTCAAATTTAAATAGTCAAAAAGAAACCTGGACTCATTTGGGTAAACATTGTTGCCATTTCGTCAACAAGATTGTTTCAGAAAGTTTTGGATAAGTGTTTAGAGGTTTCAAATGTGTTTTATTGTATAAACAATATACAGATTATTCTTCTTAAAGGGACTGTTTGTAACTTTTTAAGCGTATAAATGTAGCGGGTCGGCACACATGCACGTTCGCATATGCGCGCTCGCGTGTGGCCGGAGCCTCGTCTCCGCTGCCTGCTCTCCTTCACTCAGACAGCGCTCGCGTCCTCCACCTCTAGCCGTTCATGCGCGCTCACTCCACACTGCAGAAGAGTAAGTTTAGCTCTGAGAATATCTAGTGAATGCACAGGGGACGTTTGTGCAGAAATAAATGCTGCAGCTCCTCCAGACCAACAGAGGTTTCCCGTGTCTTGTGAAGTGACGGAGCTCCTCAGCGAGTAACGTTGTCTTCTCGTTACCGACCGGGTACCGGTGTCTCATCTGCTCTTTCCGGCTGCGGGCGGAGAGAGCAGGGAGACACGCTGCAGAGCCCCGCTGCATCAGCCTGCACTTAGGCAGGAAAAGCCAACACTAGGATCAGATCTAAATCATGTTCATGGAGAGACCTTCGTCTGGTCAGCTAACATTACTGCCAAGCAGCTGAAATATAGTGATATTGTGGTTTTAGCTGACGTGTGTCGCCTCACTGTTTTGAGCGATGCTCGTTCAGGTATATTTAGAGCGAGCAAGCGTGAGCCCGACGCTGACTTTCGTTGATTTCACGGCCACAGGTGTCGCTGTTAACAAGCATTTGTGAAAGTTACAAATAGTCCCTTTAATAATAATAATGATTATTATATTCTCAATCACTAATATTAGTTGAATGTAAACCATGTTTGCTGGAGTGGAAGCTGTTTAGATATTTACGTCTCAAATAATTGTTTATGTAGCTCAACATGAAAATCTGATAATTTTGAAATGGAAGATGAAGTAATATATATTGTGCCCATCTCTCTCGCTCTCTTGATTATATATTTACAATAAGTATATCATGTTGGTCGTCCTGTAGCATATTTTAATAACTTCATGTTTTCCTTTAAGTCAAATGTGAATCTGTTGCCAAATGCAGTTTTGGTTCAGTCTGCATAAAAGATTTGACAACTTTAGAGTTGCACTAAACTTTCACACCCTCTGATGCCGGTCCGCTGATACTGTAGCTGTTAATATTCATTTATAAAGTTGTACTTTTTGGTGCTAGACCACATACTGATTCTCCCATCTGTCATTTTGTTGTGCCTTCAGACGGTTACGTTAACAGGGGATGTGTAAATTAGTTGTAGCAGAGTTGTGCACTTGTTCAAGCTGTTTTTAAAAAGACTCTAGAAGTAATTCTTCTCTATAATCTTGTATTTGTCCTTCAGGGATCCTGGGTTCTCCCTCTCAGGAGGATCTCAACTGCATCATCAACATTAAGGCTAGGAACTACCTGTTGTCACTGCCTTTGCGCTGCAAAGTGCCGTGGAACCGCCTCTTCCCCAACGCTGATCCCAAAGGTCAGAGCCAGGACAAACTCTTCATCGACTAACATGATTACAGGAACAAAACATTTACCCACCACCACAGGCAGCAGTCAAGCAAACGAAGTGGCAATGTTTGGGGGTGGGAAACTAGAGGAGTAGATTAGATGTAACCTGTCCAGTTCCATTGTGACTTCAGGGTACAAAACTAGATTATATTAAGATTTTAAACGTGCAACAGCTCAAACAATTAGTCCCGCACAGCTCAGTAATGCCTTATAAAATGTGTAAAATCAAAAAAGTGAGTCTCATAATCTAGACAGCATGTAGGGAGTGACGGTGCCCTCTAGTGGGCAGGAGTGCTCATTATTGTTTCAGAATCCTGTTAAATGTTCTCCTCCTTGTGCTGCAGCTCTGGACCTGTTGGACAAGATGTTGACCTTTAACCCCCACAAGAGGATCGAGGTGGAGGAGGCCCTGGCACACCCTTACCTGGAGCAGTATTACGACCCCACAGATGAGGTGAGACGCTCGTCTGGGGCTGTTAGATGTCAGATTGTGCTACATGGGCCTGTTTGGAATGAGGATACGTAATCTTATGTTAATCAAGACGTCATGTTTGGAGTTATCTGTTCCTGTTATGTAACTTTTAAATGTCTAAAAACGACAAGAATTAGTTATATATTTTGTTGAGTTGTGTACTTATATTATCCCAAATGTTTCCAACAATGTTCAAACCCAGAGGAATCATTAATTTTAATCAAGGTAACGTGTGCGTTACAATCTAAACTAAATAACGATATATTTCAACCGGATGAAGGATTTTAGTCATCGGACGTCTGGATCTGAAGTTATCAGAGAAATAGCTGAGCAACAAACGTTAGCGGCAGCTCAACTCGCAGCCCCTCCAAGACGTCCTGTGTCCGCCGAACAGCATCGGAGAAGCACTGATTTTTAACGTAAAAACTGCTTTATTCAGTGTTTTTACCGGTTTTAATCACCTGGTCCGTTTGTTTTGGAGAGGAGGAGACCTCTGCGGTAAAAACGCCTGAATGATGAACACTGAAGGAAGAAGCTCACGGCAATAGTGGTGAAGACAACAACTCCCATGATCCCACACTTCTTCACGACGTCACCAAACTCTGTCTTTTGTTATTGTTTTGATTGAAAGACCCCTAGTGGCAGAAAATGACATATTATGCGTTTAAACCTTAAATATATCCACATAACTGAATGATGGTGAACATATTTTAAACATGGGGAATTAGATGTAGCTGTTCTGTCGTAGATTGCTCAGTGGGATCAACACCAGAAGTCTCTAACATCGTCCTCTCTGCCTTTCTGTGTAGCCTGTCGCTGAGGCCCCATTCAAGTTTGACATGGAGCTGGATGACCTACCCAAAGAGACACTGAAGGAGCTCATCTTTGAAGAAACTGCACGTTTCCAGACCATCTTTAGGTCCTAACATCTCACACAGGTACGTCCGCATCGCATGCAGTCCAGCTTATAACCTGAAAACCAACTTAAACTCAAGAGAGGGACCGTGTTCAGAGCTACAGGTGCAGAACAATATCACCATTAGCTGCACTGAAGTCTTGAAACAACCAACTTTTCAAGGGTGACCCTCATCTCCGCCTCTACTTTAAAAACACACAAAAAAAGCGACTGCTTCATTTTTGTTGAATTTAACAACTCACCACTCAAGAGCTGAAGCAAAGACCTCTCACTGCACAATTAATAAATGAATACATTTTGCTTCTGTAGAGTATGAAGTAGAGGTTCACCAGGATAAAACTGCTTTTAAAAACCATCTATCTGAACGGGCACTTTAAAGGTTTCACCACCAAGTATAATTATCAGAATCAGCTTTGTGTCATCCACGTAGACACACACAGGGACTTTTTTCATCGCACTCACATTACACCGAAACAGACAAGCCGCTAAAACAAGGACAAGAATATTATACTATTTAAAAAAAGGTGAAAATATAAAAGTAATAGGCGATAACTTCTCCTCAGATGTGGTGTATTTCCCCCCCTGATCTCTGCTAACCACCAGCTGCTCCCTGACAGGCCTCTTGTTGTGATAATAACTATCAGAGCTACATGTTGTAGCCTATCATCTGCTCTGTGTCAGCGTATGTAATTACTGTGTTTCCTCTCTGCAGCATTTCCATGCATAACATGAGTCTACTGAAAAGGAAACCGAGTGTGACATCTCCTGAATTATAGCACAAAGCTGCTCTCTGCAGTGACAACAGTGTGTTAGTGCAGCTTTAAAATGTATTTTCACATCTTAAATTTCACTTATTTCAGTATCTGTAAGTTCTGTTAATGTATCTTTAACTTTATACTGCCTACTGTCACTTTAAGTTAATAAAAGATGTTTATTTTGATTACTTGAAATAAAGAGGAAAAACAAGTATGTGACAGCTCATGACACGGTCGCTGTTTCTTCTCCCTCCAGATGATTCTGTGGACTGGCTTCTGCTCCTCCTCGCCCTCCACACTGTTGCTGTGATTTTGTTTTCTTTTTGGGTTTTTATTTTCCTCTCCTGTTGTCCACATCACCTGGATTCCTTGGGTCTCACTCGTCAAGTCCACTTTGCTCAGGAATGGCGTCAGGAATCAATCAATCAATCATTCTCCTGTCTCTCTTTTCTCTCTCTCTGAGGTGAGGGGTGAGGGGAGGTCCACATCACAGCTTACAGTTTGGGGGCTGATTTTGTGTTTTAAGCCAAGATAACAATTTTGTGTGTGTGTCTCAAAGGCTCTGGCTATTCCTATTCAAGACCTTTTTATGTCCAGTTGAATGACAGTGATAGACTAGCTGTTGTGCGTGTTTTTTTGGTGCAACTGTCGTGGTTATAACTCTGCCTACATTGCACAAACAAACAACGGTAGATTACTTATAAGAATCATCCATTGTAAAAAAAAAAAAAAAAGGGGTCTTTTGAATTTTTTAACCTTTGTCGCACTGTTACAAGGGATACCTTGATCTTTTTTCTCTCTTTGAAAAAAGAAAAAACCTGAATTAAATCAACTGATTTATGCAATGAAAACACATAATCAGCCACATATTTGTGGGTCAAAAGCCATCACTTGGTGTTGAGGATCTATATTTTAACAAAGACCTATTTCAATCCTCACACAGAAGGCCCAAATGCAAATATAAATATATATATATATATATAGCCCAAAGAGTCTTAAGATATGTTAATGGCAAGAGTGATGATAGAAGGTGAATCAGATCTTTTGTTTCTTTTTATTAAACACAAAAAAATACCCGTTTTCATTTCCCATCGGCTTCAGTAAAATGTCAGGTTGTGTATAAATGCACCAAATTAAAAGTGCATTGAAGGATTTCACCATCAATTTCTGCCTTAGCCATGAGAAACCTAAAGGATATGTCTGTTTATTTCATACAAGTCTGTATGTACAGTATGATATTTTTTCATATGGGAGAAAATTTACAGCGTCAGGACAAGAATTCAGTTATCACACAACTTGTTTTCGTCCGGAGGAAATGTTGTCGTGCCTCCTTTTTTTTTTTTTCCTGTTTCGTGTTTTCTTTTTCTCTCTCGCCTTGTTAGAATAATACTGTGCCCTTTGCATGACTGTTATAAGCTCTGTATACAAAGACGACGATGTTAAGTGCCACAACAAGAGCGCCCAGGCTCTTTCTGTTCAACCTTTTTTGTGGTATATCACACTTCCCAATCACATGGTGCTTTTTGTCCTGTTTTTTTCTTTTGCTTCAGCATTTTCTTTGTCTGTTTTTTATGTCGTTTCTATTTACAGATTTACTCGTTTTTAGCCAAACTCCATCTTGCATGCTGAGACGTCTCGTTGTGGTTGCAAATAGGAGAATAACCATATATCTGTATTTATACCAATCACACAGGAACATGTTGTTTCCTCAACCTGAGAAATGGCATCCAGGCACGATACAGTTGAAATGATACTCAAACTTAACAGATCAGGTTTTTCATTTCGTCCGTTGTAACATTTTTTTTGCTTTAAATTGCACATTTTCACGCTGATAACCGTTGGCAGTGTCGGCACCAGCCGACAGTTGGCGTTGTCAGCACCAGCCGACAGTTGGCGTTGTCAGCACCAGCCGACAACTGCAGTAAAAAAAAGAAGCAGCAGAAGTCAAGACCATCAGTTCTTGTCGGTAACTGCTCATTAAAGACTGTTGAATTTGAAGAATTTATTTCAAGCGAAAGGAATTAAGACTTTAAAAATTATATATATGGAAACTTTGGGGGGGAGAAACAAACAAGCCAGAAGCACCGAGGCTTCAACCAGCCGTGTCTTTCATTTGAGCAGCACTGCAGCGTCTAATGGCTGTCATTTCAGTTTGTTTACAAGTGGGCCTCAAATATATTCAGTTTCATGTTAACACCTAGCATTTGGTTAGGTTAGAGTACTGCAGCATCAAAATTAAAGCTCATTCAGTGATGTGTGAGTGACCTAATGAATGAAACAGAGTATTATTTACGACACTAAAGCATCTCATTGTAGACCTGAATGGATTCTTCAAGAATATGTCTCCGCTGGCACTTAAATAAATTAGAGATTTAAATATAAAATAAGACCATTTCAGAACTATTGAGCAGCTTCAGCTGATTTTTCATTCTTTACAATGATGTGAGAGAAGTATTGGGCGAGCTGTAAACTAACTTTTTATGTTTCTGACAGAAGATGAGCGAAACTAAAACTCAACTTTTGACTCTTTTTCTACATTTGCATACATGTCAAAAAGCAAGTTTGAGTTGTACAAACATTTCTCTTGAGGGCAGAGCTGCTCTGGTCGAATTAAATCACATTTTATATTTGACTTTTGTTCTGGCTGAAACTTAGACTGAAACTAAGTAGAAGCTGAGAGAGAGGAGACTAGTGCTCCGCTGAAATGCACTCAAGCCATAATCTGTCGGTGTGGTGCAACTCTGACCACAGCCAACAGTGATGTCACGGTGTACTGACACAGCCTGGAGTACACTTCTATGTCACTGCAGCCAGGTGAGAAGTTAAACAAACAAAAAAAAGATTTTCAGATGTTGTTCAGAAGTAAGACTCCAGATTAATATGTAATTATCAAGCTAGACCTGAGACGACAAATGTAAACGTCTGGTAACGCTTTATTTTACAGGCCTGTAAATTCTGAATATTCACAAGAAGTTTTCTGGAAAGAACTGTAATTTGGTTGATTGTAGGTAAATTAGAGACCATGTTCAATAGAGCTACAACAAACCATTGTTTTCACCATCGTTTAAAGAGGACCTATTATGCTTTTTACCCTTTCCTTTAGTGTGTTATATAGTTTTTCTGTGCATGTAAAAGGTCTGCAAAGTTACTCTCACCCACAGAAACACTGCTCCCAAACTGCCTGAAACTTGATTGAAGTGCCGCCTTTTCTTCCATAACGTGGTGATATCACCAAGTAACACACTTTGCCTAGCGGCTAGTTTGGCATGCCCTCAAACAAAGCTAGTTAGAGCGGAGCTGAAGAGTTTGGTTCGGTTGACCAATCACAACAGAGTGGATCGGTATGATAAAAATAAAGTGTTTTTTGAACATTAAAGCTATTAAACGTGTTCCAGTAGAAACCCCAAATAAAAGCAGGCACCTGAAAATCAGCATAATAGGTCCTCTTTAATCTGTTGATTTGTTTTTATGAGTAATCGTTTGGTCTGAAAATTGTGAAAAATGCACATCACAACTTCCATGACGTTTTTTATCCCAACAACAGTTGATATTGAGTTAACGATGATATGAAACTGAGAAAAACAGCAATCCTCATATTTTGAGAAGCTGTAACCAGCAACAGTTTAGTGTTTTACCTTTTAGTAAACGACTTAAACAATTAATCATTTATCTGAATTGTTGACGATTTAATCAACTAATTTTTGCATCCTTAGTGTTAAATTGCTCTTCTTCCAATTAATCAACTCCAATTAACTGCTAAGATACCGTAACCTAGGAGTCTTTTAGGCAGCGCGCAGCAGGTCAGACACCAAAATGTGCAATTTTTACAAAGTTTCTAATAATAACTTAATGATGTCCCTTCAAGGAAATTCTTCTGAACACATTTAACTTAAATAACTGCCTCAACTTTGTCTCTATTTTCCATATAATTGATTTGAACTTACACAGGAAACTTGCATGAAAATATAAGGGAAATAACAAACCTGTACAAATAAAGTGTTACCAGAAAATATCATATAAAGTTTATATTTAAAAAATAAAAATTTTGATCAAAGTTCCCTCTTTGCTCTCACCCAAAAAACTTTTGTTGGTTCTGTCGACGGAGATTTAACTCATCTGATGACATTTGAAAAATGACCAAACTCCATTGCAGAAATGACCATTTTTGCACTCTCAAAGTTCACCTGAGCAGACGTTGAACGTGAGGTAAAGACTCGTCTGTTCCCAGTGCTCCTCACTCTCGCTGTACACACCTGTCTGTCACTCGATTATTAAATAAATGCACTTGCTTCTACAGTAGTTGGGATGGGACTTGTAATCCGAGGTGCCTGCCGGGACTTGACTTGCCTGTAGATAGTCATTTTTTGGGGTGGGGTTTAGTCAGAACATTGAGGGCACTGGAAACCTTACTGGGATTAGTTGTATAAAAAAAAGCTTCTGCTGAGTTCTTTGTGCAACCTGTCTGTTTGTGCCTTTTTTGATAGTCTTGATATCCAAGATTTGATGTGCAGCTTTTGTTCAGTCGGGAATCCGTTTGTAATCGCAGTATACGCTCTTAAAAATGAACACAATCAAGTCTGAGGGTGGGAGGGGTCGCGGGAGGGCATCCTTATCTTTCAGTTATGTACATTTTAAAGAGATTTGTTGCCACAGCTGTGTGATTTGTGACTGTATTGAAAAGATGAAAAGCAAACATTTATATTTTTTGCGTTACCCTTTTTGTTTTTTGGTTTTTTTGGGGGTGGGGGGGGGGGGTGTTTTTGTGCAGATATTTTTATTGTAAAATGAATGTTATGTTTCTATCAGACACTAATCTTGTTTGAGTTGTCTCCAGTGGAACTACTTCACTCTGTATGTTTTGATCAGTATAAACCTTTAATTGTGTAGTTAACATTTCTGAAAAAAAATAAAATAAGATCCTTGGTTGTATTTTAAAGGTTCCTGTTTGACCTGCCATAGACATTGTTTGAATTGGTCAGTTTTATTTTGCTGTCGTGTGAAGGATTTGACTTGAACGAAGCATTTCTTTGCTATTATTAAAGACTGACTGACACTTTGAAAAAACTGTTTTTTCGAATGTTTCTTTTTTTGTTTTGCAACTCTGCCATTTTAAATAGACGTTCATTAAAAACACTGTACCTTCATTAACATCTCTGTGACCACTTCTTTAACTGCTATTACACGGCTTTGATTTCTTTATAACAGACCGTTGCTATGGGTGCAGTTCTGATGTCGGACTCTGGCAGAACATTTTTGTGCCAAATTATTGATTTATTCAGTAAGTAGCCGTGTAATAAGCAGGATAATGAACAGCGAGCGGGTCATTATCGTGAAATAACCCCCTTAAGGGGCGATGCAAGACCTGGTTTATTTCACAACAATGACCGGCATGCTCTACATTATCCCTTATTTAATGAGAAGAGTGAAAATTTGTCATAAAGATGGTGTATTACTCCAAAAACATGAAGCGTGACTGTTACTGTCTGCCACGTTTCATTTTGCAATTGTATTTTCCACTTCAAGACTTTCGGGGACGAAAACGTTTTTATCTTAATCTATAATAATACATCATTGATTTATTATATTTTGTATTATTAAACAGAATCTGCAAAGTTATAAAATAAATGTAGTGGAGTAAAATGTACAATACGTGCCTCTAAAATGTAGTAGAGTAGAAGTATAAAGTAGCAGAAATTGGAAATGAGTATCTCAAATTTGTACTTAATTACAGTATTTATGTCTGTTGCCCTTAAAATATTTATTAAATTTAAAGGAAATTTAAAATATTTTTTAATAGTATATCTATTTAGTTTAGATCCAAGCATGGTGCAGTAAATACTACAGACACTATACATAAATAGTAACTACAAAGTGTATTGACACGAAAATAATCACAAATATTCATCATTTGTCATTTTACAACACGGTTACACCATGAAATGTACGCTATAGCTCCTTCCCGTTACACACACATAGAACATATATATATAAATATTTAAATTATAAATATACACAGTTATTTATATATTTATACACATATACTGTATATCTATACACGTGAACAAATGGCGATGAGGAAGTTGCAGTAAATAATTAAATAGAAAAAATGCAAAAAGTGAGAAAAACAAGTAGGAAATGCTGAAGAACATATACAATAATAAATTGACTCCAAAATGAATGGACCGCTAAAAAAAAGTTAAGAAACATTTTATGTCTTTATCTGCAAAGTAATTAAAGTTATACAATAAATGTAGTGGAGTAAAATGTACAATATTTGCCTCCAAAATGTAGTGGAATACAAGTATAAATTAGCTAAAATGGAAATACTCAAGTACAAGTATCTAAAATTTTTACATAATTACAGTATTTAAATAAATGTTCTTGGTTACTTTCCACTACTGGAGAGGTTCGAAATGTTTCCTCCTGTGAGGACTTCTCTCTGTCATCTAATGATGCAATTTCGTGTTGTCTTATTTTTAAGAAGAATTGCCTTTAAAATGTATTAAATTTAGAGGAAATTTGAAATGTTTTTTTTTTAAATATCTATTTAGTTTTGGATCAAAACATGGTGCAGTGAAAATGATAAATCATCAAGAGGAATCAGTAATGTTTTCATCTTTTTAAAGTCTAATTTTAACAAAAAAATGCATGTAATGCATTTAATAAATCCTCATGTTCAACAGATTGAATTATCTCACTCAACTGTATTATAGAGACTTTATGCCGTGGTGTCCTTCAGGGGGCGCTGTTGTATCAGCTAATAACATCTACTGCAGTCTGTCCTTTGTCCAGTCAGCAGTGTGATTCACTTTTTGTAGCCTACAAGCAATAAAAATGTTTAAAATTCAATTGATTTACTTCGATTTTAAAAAGGTTGACATAATTGTTTTCTTTTTAAAAGAAGAGAATAATCCCCATTTATTTACCTGATAAAATAAATGTACGAAAATGAATACAAATTTAAACCTATTTGCTTCTCAAACACTGTACAAAAACAAAAAATACAATGAAGGTGGGGAAATTAGGTTTAAGAAAACGCAAAAAATGTTTTATATTTATATATATATATATGTGTATATATATATATATATATATTTATATATATATATATGTGTATATATATATATATATATATATATATATATATATATATATTTATGTATATATATGTATATATATTTTTATATTTATATACAGTATATGTATATATATATATATATATTTGTATATTTATTTATATATATATATTTGTATATATATATGTTTGAATATTTATTTACATATATATATATTTGTATATATATGTTTGTATATTTATTTATATATATATATTTATTTATATATATATTTATATATATATTTTTTATATTTATTTATATATATATATATTTAAATAAAATATATAATAAAAAGTCATTATTTTAACCCTGACATAAACATGTATAGTAAAACTACAGTAAACACCAGAATTAAACCTCAATCAATTGTATTGATTTGTTTTGGTGGGGGTTTGTTTACTTGCTCTTCTTAACCACGTGCTTGCAATGCGGCCACGCATGCGCACTGGGTAGTATCAGCTTTTGCTGTTGGCACGCGTCTGTTTCGGTGGCGCGCACAGCCAAAAACAACCCTCAGCCCCGCGAGCGCGCTCGTCCAGCGTGTTGATTGGCTGTTGAGATGTAGCCCCGCCCATCCTCGCAGCGGATTGGTCAGACGGAGATTCTACTTGTCGCTGATTGGACGCTATTTGTAGAAGCGGCTGTGTAGCTAGGCTACTGTTGCCTTCACGTACCTCTCCAAAGATCAACTTTAAGAGTTTTTAAAGATGAAGACATGTGCTTTCTGTTGTTTTGTTTGGATGAAGCAGCTTTAATGGATCCAACAGACTCTGTAACAAGTAATAGTGAAAGCAAAAACATAAAAAGTGGTGATTATTTACTTAATAAACAGCTGTTGACATGATTTCTGACTTCATTGTGACAAAGTAGGTTTAAGTTTCCAAGCTTAAAATATACATATTCAACTAACACTGGAAATAAATAATGAAAGTAGCCTAATACAACAAACTGTAGGCTGCTTTTGCTGTTTTGTTCTTTGTTTTTGTTCCATGTTGAATGTTTCCTCATAGGTCAACTCCATCCACTGAGGAAGAAAACCAGATGTGGTTGAAAACTTCTATTACATGTAAGTTACTATTCTAACTTTTATGTTTTTGAGCTATAATGTTTGTATTTTAAAGTATATTCTGAATTGTTTGACTATAGATTGTTGCTGTTTATTGTCATCAATGTATTCCTGTGCATCATGTGTTAAATGTCTGGCTACAAACCAACTTTCCTTTGGGATAAAAATGTGGAATTTGTTCAGACATGTTCCATGTTGAATGTTTCCTCATACGCTCTTAAAACTACAGTATTTGTTTCACAAACACTGTATAAAAAAATAAAATGAATACAATGAAAGTGGTGAAAATTAGGTTTAAGAAAAAATACAAAAAAAGTGAATATAATTTATATTTTCTAAAACAAAATTATACTATAAAAACTGTTGAATGTTTCCTCATACACTCTTAAAACTACGGTATTTGCTTCACCAACACTGTATATAAAAAAAATACAATGAAAGTGGGATAAATTAGGTTTAAGAAAATGCCAAAAAAAAAGTAAATATAATTCATATTTTCTAAAATAAAATTATACTATAAAAACTGTTGAATGTTTCCTCATACACTCTTAAAACTATGGTATTTGCTTCACCAACACTGTATAAAAAAAATAAAATTAATACAATAAAAGTGGTGAAAATTAGATTTAAGAAAATGCCCCAAAAAAGTAAATATAATTATATTTTCTAAAATAAAATGATACTATAAAAACTGTTGTGTTTCCTCAAACGGTCTTAAAACCACAGTTTTTGCTTTACAAATACTGTATATAAAAAAATAAAAAAATAAAATGAAAGTGGGGACAATTAGGTTTAAGAAAATACAAAAAAAGTAAATATAATTCATATTTTCTAAAATAAAATGATGCTATAAAAACTGTTTAATGTTTCCTCATACGCTCTTAAAACTACAGTATTTGCCTCACAAACACTATTAAAAAATAAATTAAAAAAAATACAATGATAAATACAACAAACTGTGTAGGCTACTTTTGCTGTTTTGTTCTTTGTTTTTGTTCCATGTTGAATGTTTCCTCATAGATCAACTCCATCCACTGAGGAAGAAAACCAGATGTGGTTGAAAACTTCAGAAACAAGTAAGTTATTATTCTAACTTTTTAAGTTATAATGTTTTAATTTTAAAATATATTCTGAATTGTTTGACTATAGATTGTTGCTGTTTATTGTCATCAACGTATTCCTGTGATTCATGTGTTAAATGTCTGGCTGCAAACCAACTTTCCTGTGGGATGTAAAAATGTTGAATTTGTTCAGACATGTTTCATGTTGTTGATCTTATGCGCTGAATTCTCTAATCTCCTATTCCCCGTAAAGGCAGCACCTGCAGACCTAATAAAACACAGTTTGTTTTTTGCACAGAAATCAGCTCACACAGTTCACCTCAATGAGACCATAAACACTTACAGACAGAGCGGACAGTCTTGTTGGACGTCTCTGGTGTCGTGGACGTGTTGGTGCATTATTCAGAGGAGCTCATTAGGATCTCAGCATAAGTAAAAGGCCTTAGCTCGGTTTAACGTCGGAGAGCTGAAAGGTATCGAGGTTAAACCTTTTCAGAGAGCTGCAAGCTGCTCCAACATGCACACACTCTTGGACTTCTTAATGGCCGGACCTGGACAGACTGCTGCTGCTACCTTGATGGGACGGTGAAAGGCGTCTTTTCTTTCTGTTTTTTATTTATGTTTTCTACTAAAACCCCTCAGAGAGTCCCGCAGCTGCAGCGGAGGAAGAGGTTCCTTCAGCGGGTTGTTTTGGTGTCCGAGGCGGGGAAGGAGAAGTGGTTTTGGGGTGAGTGCATCTCCAGTGACCTGCTGGAGGACACGCAGAATAATCACCATTATAACTGTCTTATAATAATTGCATAATATTCCTCTAGATAATTAATGTTCCTGTTGCACCAAAGGATTTGCAATTTTTATAGCCTATATTTATATTTTACACCTTAAATGTTTCATTGTTTTTTTTTTTCTGTGTGGGATGCATGCAGAGCCACTAATGCATGAAAAACACACAATAATAATAATAATGCGTAATATTCCTTTAGATAGGAGCTATTTTGTTTGTTTCCTGTTGCATCAAAGGATTTGCGTGTGCATGTCAGAATAATCACTATAATAACTGTAACAGCCTGCTGCCATGATATCCTCTTAGATACAGACTTAGGTCAGTTTAGAGCTCTTATTATACTTTATAGTTCATGTTTTTTTTTCCTGTTGCACCAATTTGTATAGCCTATATTCATATTTTACACCTTAAATGTATTGTGTTTTCTTTCAGAGTCACTAATGCATGAAAAACACTTTAATATTCTGGTAACAATCTAATAATAATTGCATAATATTCCTTTAGATACTAGCTATTTAATGTTCCTGTTGCACCAAAGGATTTGCAATTTGTATAGCCTTTATTTATATTTTACATATTTTTTCTGTTTGGGATGCATGCAGAGTCACTAATGCATGAAAAACACTTTAATATTCAGGTAACAATCCTATAATAATTGCATAATATTCCTCTAGATAGTTAATGTTCCTGTTGCACCAAAGGATTTGCAATTTTTATAGCCTATATTTATATTTTACACCTTAAATGTGTAATCGTTTTTTTGTCTGTTTGGGATGCATGCAGAGTCACTAATGCATGAAAAAACACTTCAATATTCTGGTAACAATCTTATAATATTTGCATAATATTCATCTAGAAGTTTGGTATTTTGTCATATTTCTTTAATCCCCTGCTCCTCTAGGATGACAGCTCTGTAGGATGTTTATAACATTATAATAACATTAATTATTATAAGGTTGCTTCTTTCTTTAATGAGACACAATTTGATGCTTAGAGTTGCATTTAAGAACAAAAACAACCCAGCTGTGCAGCTCCTTCCAGCTTGTAATGTGCAGCTATCTCTCTGTTATGATCATCACCATCACCATCATCATCATCATCCTCATCTCCTCTTTGGCTGCAGATGTCGGTCAGTTTTTTGGGGGGGCTTATGAGGCCACGTGAACAGGAGACAAAAACACAGTGAAAGGGGGATGGATTTCATAACGCTCATGCGCTGCACAGCCTGCAGCTCATGAGGGAAGCTGCAGTGTGTTGTGTCTACATCCATATGGTGAAGCAACACATCTGAGGGTGTTGCAACATGACAGTGCTCGTGCTGCATTGTCAACATGCATGAAAGGCAGTTTTTAAAAATAAAAAAGCAGTGCATGAGTTGTTGTTGTTGTTGTTGTCTTGAAGCTGACGTCAGAATAGGAAGGGTAGGACGAGGGCAGACTGCTGTTTGAGAGGAAGGAACCAGATTACTGTTTAATTTTAGACTATTTTTAGATTTAATGTCATCATTTGTGGCATTATATGTCAGATGTTGGATCTGCCCAATGTCAGGATGATGCAGTGCTGACACAAACAGTGCAGTAGTATGAGGAAGAGGAGGAGGAGGTGTTGGAGGAGGTGTGGGCGGACAGGCTGCTGTTTTTGTTTTTTAAATCTATAAAATATAATAAGAATCTCAGCTTTGTCTCACAAGTCAGAGTCTAAAGAGGAATCTATTGATCTGTTTCTAAAAATAACTAATAGGAGCAAGCTTGTTTTTAGCTCAGAGAGCTGTGTGGATGTTTTTCAGGAATAATCATCCCATAATATTCCTTTTTTTTTATTATAGGTGCTCAGTTCAGTTATGACTTTCTGGTGTTTCTGCTCCCATTTGGTGTCGAGATAATATCACATTGCATGTTTTTGCTGTGTTTGACATCCTTATAAAACATGTCAGGATGCTTTTTCTTTAAGGATTTTAACCCACAATGCCAATCATTTCTATATTAATCAGTCCACAGAATGAATAATATATAAATATCTATCATGCAGTTGGTAATTTGAGTGAAAAGATGTGCCAAAAACATGCAGAAACCAAATATGCCTGTGCCTTTAGTTCCCACAGAGAGCTGCAGGTGGAAAACAGAGCATGACAAACAGAAAGTCTTATTTTTCATATGAGAGAAAGAAGAGGAATCAGATTCATATTCTCATCTTGTATTTATTTACACATCCGGGTATCTGCTCGCTCCCTCCCCCTCTCAGTGGCGCGTTCAGGCCACATGGGAAATAAGCGCTTCAGCAATAACAAAGCCATAACTTTCACAGCTTTGGGTTTTTTTTTCTGACACTAAAATATATGAGGTAATTTGTTGTTTGTGATAAGTAATTCTAAAATGTGTCACACTTTAGACACAGACACGTTATATGTGTTGCAATAGAGTTCATGTTTAAATTTTACAGGTGACATATAAATGTGTTGTGAACATCCTCCACCTAAAACTTCTTCATTAGAGAAGGGTTTAGGTTGCCCAAAGTCAACAACTTAAAGCCTGAAGCGAAACACATGGAAGGAAAAGACTCAAAGGATCTTTTATTTCTTGAAAGCATACAAAAGCGGCACTATTAAGGTGTTTTACAAGGCCCAAACTGAGCAAAAAAACATCAATCCAAACCAAAAAAAGAGCTATTTACAATAAGAATAACTTTACTTTAAGATGAGGTGAAGTTTATTGATTCTATGCGTGGAAACTGAAGTGTTACAGCAGCAAAAGAAAGTAGAAGAACACATGCATAGTATAGATAAGTAACCTTAAATACTTGAATATGATACATTAACGTCATGAGCATCTACTATATACAACAGGCACGCTACACACATACAACATATGTACAAATATTTGAATTATAAAAGAATAGAAATTAAATAAAACAATATATACAATTACTTATATACATATATAATGTATATGTATACATGTGTGCACAAGTGGAGATAAGGAAGTTGCAATAGATAATTAAATAGAAAAATTGCACAAAAAAAGTTATAAAAACAACTAGAACATGCGTAAGAACATATACAATAATAATAAATGAACTCCAAAATTAATGAAAACATTTTATTTCCACCTGGCTGCTACTCTCAAACCTGATTTCCATTTTTCCCACAGGAGCCTGTTAAGGTGTTTTTAAGGCCTAAACTGAGTGAAAAACATCAATCTAAACTAAAAAAATAGCTATACACAATAAGAATAACTTAAATTTTAAGATGAGGTGAAGTTTACTGATTCATGCGTGGGAACTGAAGTGTCACAGCAGCAAAATAAAGTAGAAGAACAGAAGTATAGATAAGTAACCTTAAATACTTTAATGCGATACATTTACGTCATGAGAATCTACTATACAGTATACAACAGGGTTGCACAATGAAATTCAAGAGTTTTATTTGCCACTGTCACCTATAAGTACATTGGAATTCTGAGCAGTTTACACCGAGTCGGCTTTAAGAAAAGAAAAAAGGTAGAAAAGGCACAAGGTAATTACAGTACAAAATAAATAGCACATTCAATTCAACACAATAAATAAATAAATAATTAAAATATAAAACGCCCTCAGTGTAGTCAATAAATAAACTAAACTACCTTCTGCATAGGAACGATACCCCCACAATACAAATATACAGTATATGCTCCATGACCATGTTAAAAGAACTTGTAACTCTCATAAAAAATATTTTAAAAAAGAAATAATTAATATATTTCAGACAACTACGCAGTGGAAGGCAGCATATTGCACAGCATTACAGTCCACAATGAAAACAATATATACAATTACTTATATACATATACTGTATATGTGCACAAGTAGAGATGAGGAAGTTGCAATAAATAATTTTAAAAAATGCATAAAGGGATAAAAACAGGTAGAACATGCGTAAGAACATATACAATAATAAATTAATGGCAAAAAAGAAAAGTAAAAAAAATAACATTTTATTTCCACCTGGTTGCTCCTCTCAAACCTGGTTTCCATCTTTCCCACGGGATCCTGAAGGCATCGCGGCCTCCCATTGGCCAGCCCCGCCTGTCAATCACAGCTCCATCTCCCTCCCACGTGGTGACGTCCCCGTACCAAAGTAACCAGGCCAGTCCATTACGCACACAAAAGACACAACAAAAGCTCGTGTTGGGGAAAAAATGAGATCCGTCAGCACCAAAAGGACACAACAATAAGTTCCCATCTGGCAGCATCACACATGGACCAGAGGCTGGGAGGACGACAATCAGTTATTTAACTTAGAAATAACAACAACAACAAGAATAACAACTGGAAAAAAACATCTCTGTTGTTTCTGCTGCTAGCAGTTCTGCTGCTCAGATGACCCAGGTGGTGAGTACCAGACTCATGTTTACCTCTCAGGTTCTGGTGCTGCTTCTGGTTCTGCAGGATTCACAGACTGCTGCAGGAAAAACAAGCGTTGCACTGTTGCTCTGGAGCTGCGTCGTGGCTCTTTGTTGTGGATCAACACATTTCATTATAAGGAAGGAGGAGGGGGAGGATGCAAAAAGCCTGTCATGTCAACATTAACTTATTTAGGATATAAAAATGATGATAAAAACGCATGTTAGGTGTTGAATGTGTTGTTTTTTTGGTGGTGAGTGGAGAGAGTCTTTTGTCTTGGACACTTCTTCCTGTTAGTGGTTACCAGAGACGCACAGTGTTGCTGCTGCCTCTTTGTTTTCACTTTGCTCTGTTGCAATATCAGCTGTCTTACCTGCAAATTTCTGTTGTTTATTCTTAAAAAAAGTCGTTCAAATAAAAATAAAATAAGCTGTTGCCATGTGAGGAGGAAGGGAACAAAAGAAGCACAAATTCTAGGAGCAGGAAATCATTTTGTAGGATTAAAGGCATCTTTTTTAAGTGTTTTCCAGCTGTTATTGTTGTTAAAAGACAAAAGCAGAAAATGCTAAAATAAGATTAGAAAAGTGAACACAAATAAGACCCTCTTTGTTTTCACTTTGCTCTGTTTCAATATGTTACCTGCAACTCACATCTCCTTTTCTTTCAAATGTTCTTCTGTTTATCCTTAAAAATAAAAACAAAGAGCTGTTGCCATGTGATGAGGAAGACTGAGACAAAAGAAGCTCACATTCCAGTAGCAGGAAATCATTTTGTAGGATTAAAGGCATCTTTTTTAAGTGTTTTCCAGCTGTTATAGTTCAAAGAAATATGCAGAAAATGCTAAAATAAGATCAGAAAAGTGAACAAAAATAAGACCATGTGCTGTCAGAGACCCTGAAGTGCAGCAACTTGGCTTCACAGGGGATCAACACATTTCATTATAAGGAAGGAGGAGGAGGGGGGAGGATTGCAAAAAGCCTGTCATGTCAAGATGAACTTATTTAGGACATAAAAATGATGATAGAAATGCATGTTAGGTGTTAAATATGTTGTTTTTGGGGTGAGTGGAGATAGCCTTTTGTCTTGGACACTTCTTCCTGTTACCAGAGACGCACAGTGTTGCTGCTGCACTCTTTGTTTTCACTATTCTCTGTTTCAATATCAGCTGTTACCTACATCTCATCTCCTTTTTTTTAAATTTCTTTTGTTTATGCTTAAAAAAACGTTGTTTAAATACAAATAAAATAAGCTGTTGCCATGTGATGAGGAAGGAAACAAAAGAAGCACACATTCTAGTAGCAGGAAATCATTTTGTAGGATTAAAGGCATCTTTTTTAAGTGTTTTCCAGCTGTTATAGTTCAAAGAAATATGCAGAAAATGCTAAAATAAGATTAGAAAAGTGAACAGTATAAGACCATGTGCTGTCAGAGACCCTGAAGTGCAGCAACTTGGCTTCACAGGGGATCAAAACAAACAAAGAACCAGCTTCCACAGACGCTCACTTTGTCCTTATTTGGCATTTATGAAGAAAAGAAAAAAAAGGGGAAGGTGTGTGTTGTGTCATGTTGTCAGCAGGCTATTGTCTCTGTGTGTGTGTGTGTGTGTGTGTGTGTGTGTGTGTGTGTGATGCACTGCACAAAGCTGATATAATCACTGATGGTGATGGTGCTCAAGTGTGACACACTCACAAAGCTCTTGTGTCTGTCTGTGTGTGTGTGTGTGTGTGTGTATATGTGTGTGTGTGTGTGTTTACCTTTCCCGTGCACGTGCAGCCGGGGTTAAACTGGGCTAATTCAGAAAGGGGATTTTGTCCTTTTCATGCAGGGATTATGCCTCAGGCACCTGTGCAGATTATACAGTATGTAGAGTATGTAAATACAGCTCGTCTGGAGGCCACCGGGTCAGCCTGCCAGCTCTCACCTTGTTTTCTACCTTCAATGTGAGTTTATATATATATATATACAGTGTGTTTGAGTGTGTGTATGTGTGTGTGTGTGTGTGTGTGTTTGCAGAGCAGCCACGCTTCACGTCAGGTCACGGCTGCTTCCTGTTGAGTTGCGGAAGCTCCTTTGTTTTCTCGTCTGGCTGCTGGCTTCTGTCTCGGCGCTGCTGCTCTTCCTGTTGCAGCACATTGAGCTCAACTGGAAACTTCTGGAGTCCTGTTGTCATTGTGTTCTCACTCTCAGGGATGCAGCAGGGTTATTGTTGTTGTTGTTGTTGTTGGGCTGCGTTGGTGGTTAGAGGGACTGTTGAGCCGTGGGCTGTGAGAGACAGTATATTTTTAAGACAAAGATATTTTTTTTAAAGACAATAGTTCCTAATGTCAACACTTTATCTTTGACAGCGTCTGTCTTTTGTTATGTTTTAAAATACTCTTTCTAAAGAAGTATCAGGCAGAAAGCAGTGGTGGAATGTAACTACGTACATTTACTCAAGTACAATTTTGAGGTACTCAGAGTTTACTTATTAGTATTTCCATTTTATGCTACTTTATACTTCGACTCCACTCCCAGGCAGATAATGAACTTTTTACTCCACTACATTTGACAGCTTTAGTTACTTTGCAGATTTAGTTTGCTAATACAAAATTAGGGCTGTCAATTGATTAAAATATTGAATCGCGATTAAACACGATTGTCCATAGTTAATCCCGATTAATCGCAAATGAATCACATTTTTTATCTGTTCAAAATGTACCTTAAAGGAAGATTTAGCAAGTATTTA
The DNA here is from genome assembly GCF_043250625.1 of Sebastes fasciatus. Classification (NCBI taxonomy): domain Eukaryota; kingdom Metazoa; phylum Chordata; class Actinopteri; order Perciformes; family Sebastidae; genus Sebastes; species Sebastes fasciatus. The sequence goes on from NC_133800.1 coordinate 33,033,345, forward strand.
ATACTCTTATCAACATGGGAGTGGGCAAATATGCTGCTTTATGCCATTATATGTATATATGTATTACTGGTAATCAATTAACAACACAAAAAAATGACATATCTATAACTAATTTATAATTTAATATACATTTTTTATATATATATATATATATATATATATGTATATGTGTGTATATATGTGCTGACTTGACTATAACTTGCCCCCAAATTGCATGTGATTATCATAAAGTGGGCATGTCTGTAAAGGGGAGACTCGTGGGTACCCATAGAACCCATTTACATTCACATATCTTGAGGTCAGAGGTCAAGGGATCCCTTTGGAAATGGCCATGACAGTTTTTCCTCACCAAAATTTTGGTGTTATAAAGTCAGCAAAGTGACTCAGTAATGTTAATTACACAACTATATTTCTAAAGTGTGCTAAAGATAGCTAACATTTATCCACCTAAAGCTAGTTGTCATACCAGAGAGGTTTTGTTTCTTGGTGGTGAATTCAACTTTGTGTGTGCAACGTTGTTGTTTTGGTTGACTCTCACGGCTCTCATCCGCCTTGTTCCCAGCAGCATTAGGTTGCTGTTTTATACTATAAAATCTCTTCCTTTCAAAGGTCTTTTTTATTAAATGTCAATAATCAGAAGAACAGTCACTATACAGGGAAAGTTATTTTTAGTTTTTCTGATCAACACTCCCCCGTGACACAACACATCAATCATACAACAACATACCCACAGACAGCCACAGCTGACCACATGAGACAGAACTGATTCTCATCATGGGTACATCAAATACAAATAGTAGAAAATACAAGGAGAATATCCACAAATAAGTCAGGAAATAATAATAATAACAAAAATTAAATAAACGAAAATTATAAAATAGATTAAAAATGAATAGAGAAAAAAGAAGAGATGAAAAATGTAAAAAAAATCTCTTAAAGCCCAAAGCAGACGGACAACGTTAGCAACTCTCTGGTGAATAAAGTTGAGCATTTAGCAGCTAAAGAGATGGATTATGTTTCTCAGGAGTCGGTGGAAACTTTATAAAGCCGTAATATGTCTGGTTTTGTGTCTGTAGCTTGTTCTGTGTTATTTTATACTTTTATAGATTACTGACAAGCTGATAATAAGATAGTAAGAATGTAAAGAGTAGAATGATTTGAGACTAATGCACAGGGGAAATAAAAATCTAATAATAAAATAGACTCTAACAAATGAAATAGATAAACAAGATACAACACAACAGTAACAAGCTGTTGAAAAGTAAACTAGTAAAAGGCCTATGTTCTCTGAACGGACCTGTGTAACCTCAAACCTCAGTGTGCACTTAAAGACACCAGACATCCATCATCTCCGTGTTTACAGGAACAACACTTGTGTAAAATATTTGTTTTGACAGCTGAGCCTTTTAGTTCCCACTCGGTGTAAACCACGGACACAAACAAAACGATTAATAATGATAATTCAATAGACAAGATAAATAAAAAGGGTCATAAAAGCCAGCGTGGAGGCAGCGGGGTGTAAATACGGAGGGAGATAAAAAAAAAAAAGGGATTATTTAAATAGAAATGGGTCAAATAAAACAAAACTGGTCTGTTTGACGATCTGGATGCTGAACTTAAAAGTTGTATTTGTTATTTTATTTTAAGAGTAAGGAATGTCTTATCATTTAGAATGAATTGCTGTGAGTCTCCAGGTTAAATATGCATATTGTTTGGTATCAGTGTGAGCATGAATGTCATGTTTGATCAGCTGGAATCTAAAGTACAGTAGGAGGTGGAGCAGGTCTTTATTCTGGTGCATATTTGGCGTTGTTGTTGTTGTTCACCTGCAGAGACGTTTAAGTCCACCTGAGTCCCTCGTTCATTGTGTCTGGGCTGCATCGTCTCATCGTCTATTCTAGTCTGTCCTGCAGATGAACTGAACTGGTATGCATTCGGTTCTGCAGAGTTGAATCTCCTGCAGGCGTGTTGAATTCATCTCAGCCATGAAAACATGAGGAAGCTTCTCTAGAGAGATTGTCAGTGATGCTTTGTGATGCCTTTATTGTTTGTTTGTTTTTAACTTTTTCAAGTATATTTCCATTTTATTACAACTTGGATCATGTTTTTGTAGTTTTAGTTTCTGTTTGTTATGATAACATTGAGCTCACCAAAGTGACTGCTGAACTCAAGTGGTGGAATTTAACTAAATATTTACTCAAGTGCTGTTCTTAAAAGCACAAGTTTGAGGTACTTGTACTTTACTATTTTAGTATTTCCATTTTATGCAACTTTATACTTCTACTCAACTACATTTATTTGATAACATTTGTTACAAGTTACTTTGCAGATTCAGATTATTAATTCAAAATATAAATCAACCAATACATTCTGATATATTATTATAGGTTATTATATGGCTTTGATGAAAACTTGATTCTGATTGGTCAATCACGGCGTTCTACGGTCTGTTATCTCTTTATAACAGGCCGTTGCTATGTATAATAGACCGTTGCTATGGATAACAGACCGTTGCTATGGATAACAGACCGTTGCTATGGACGCAGTTCTGATCTCGGACTCTAACGGACCGTTTTTGTGTCAAATTATTGATTTATTAAGCAAGTAGCCGTGTAATAAGCGGAATAATGTACAGTTAGCGGGTCATTGTTGTGGAATAAACCCCTTCAGGGCGATGAGAAACCACTCAGCTTCGCATCAGGGTGCAATATCGCCCTGTCAGGGTTTATTCCACAATAATGACCGGCTCGCTGGCTGTACATTATCCCTTACAGGTTATTCTGAAATGGGCCACTACTTTTTGTACTTTAAGTATATTTTCATGCTAAAACTTTTGCACTTTTACTTAAATAAGATTTTGAATGCAGGACTTTTACTTGTAACAGAGTATTTTTACACTGTCGTATTACAACTTCTACTTCTGTAAAGTTCAGAGTTCTTCTTCCAACACTGCAGAGATCTGGGAATGAGGTCACTAAAAAGAAGTCCAACAGGGCGAGAAACAAACACGATCAGTCAGCTGATCTGACAGGTTGTAAACAAACCCAGAGGTTAGAAGAAAAGAAGGCAAACAGTAAAGTTATTACTCAAACTGTCTGTTGAAAACATCAGTTACAGACTTCCTGCTTCAGCTTCGACCTGCTGAACTTTTCCTGCAGTTTTCCTGCAATGGGAAGTTATTAGCATCATGTCCGACGCTCTCACTCCAAACAAAGAGCTTTAGATCAACTGTTGGATGTTTATAATCCGTCCGTCCAAACAGTCGTGTTTCTTTCCCCCATCCACTTCGTTGTAGAGTACAATCTCTTAAATCATAATCAATAGAAATGATTGCCAAAACCTCACAGATAAGACCAAAATAGATGGATGGACTATTGATCCCAGATTGGGAAATTATTGTGTTACAGTTGCAGGTTATCCAACAGTGCACAGGAACAGTAAATAAAATGTACATATCAACACTAGAGAAATATATATCTATAGAATACACAATATAAAGAATATTAGAATAAACGATAAATATATCAGATTACTACAACCAGCATTAGAAATCTAAAATATAAACATAGAATAACATACTATTTATACTAGCAAAGTTTGCAAGGTACAATGTTTTGTTTTATAAAATAAGTTAATTAATTAATTAATTAATCAATCAATAATAAATAAAAAATAAAAAAAAATTAATAAAATAAAATAATGAATAAATAAATAAAAATCAATGAATAAATATAAATATATTCTGGTTTATAAAATAAACCTGGTACATGTAAATTAATAACTTGCTGTTACCAAAACTATTTAAAAACATATTTAACTACTGGAAAAAAACTGATTTCTCTATGTAATGTTTCCAATATTTCCTCTTTATTTTGACTGACAGGAGTTACAGTTCAAGATTATATTTTTCTTGTTATATCTAATGCAATAATAATTGTGAATGAACATAATAATAGAACTTCAAAATTGCGACTTTTGATAGATACAATAATATATAGATGCCAATAATTAAAAACATGACTATTAGACATTAATTTAAGTTGTTTCTTGCAGTTAAAACAAAGTCTGTAAAACAAACAAATTGTCCTTTTTTAGGGGTTTTGTGAATAATACATGATTTTATTGACTTGAAAACAAATAAAAACACCTAACATTTATCTCAGAAGCAATAATAATATAATCCTGCTTGTATCGGCCCAGTGAGACAGAACAGACGAGGACATAAAATAAGAAAATACAGTTTGTGATCAAGTGAAACATGTCGTGTGGTGTTAGTTTGACGTGTCATAATATTGAGTTACATCACAGCCATGTTGGTCGTCGACAACATGTGATCGTAATCACATAATAGATTATTGTAATCAAATGATTGCTCGAGCAAATGAGCTGAGTTTATATTGGAAATGCAATCAAGATCATGAGCTCTAAAAATAGGAAGTACGGGACTCGTCTCTCACCACATCTCCTCTCTTTTTCCTTTTCGCCCCGCAGGTTTGATTTTCTCCCGTGGCGTCTGTGTGGAGCGTGCCACACACCCACTCCACAACAACGACGGCTTTTGCTTGCATCTTCCAGTGTTTCTTCTGTCAGCAAGTCCAACAGAGCTGCAACTCTTCCAGTGCCAGCCCTGACACCAGCGAAGAGCCCTGCCAAACTGACATGGTGAAGATGACCAAGTCAAAGACCTTCCAGGCTTACTTGCCGAGCTGCCACCGCACCTATAGCTGCATCCACTGCCGGGCGCACCTGGCCAACCACGACGAGCTCATCTCAAAGGTACCGCAGCTCCACTCCTCCCTGTCCTCCACTTGAGTCACCCTGCAGCATTTCACATGACCCGCTCATGCTGTCAGAGCTACCATAGAGCCACACTGTCACTAAACGCACTCCCTGCATAAATATCCAGCTAAGTTTTGAAAGCATTTCCAGAGAGAAGCAGACAGAAGTGTCTACAACATGCGTTTGAAGGATATATCAGGATGTCAAACTGATTACTTTCATCACTGCCTGCGACATAATCCAACTTCTAGCAGCTTATTCACAACCACTTTTCTGTTTACACATGAAGCAACATTCATTTAAAGCCTTCTTTTAGCTCTGTGTTTGTTCTCCACCAACCCCTGAAAATGATATCTGGCTCTTTAGCCGCTAAATGCTCCACTATGTTCACCAGCTAGACGCTAACCTTGTGTGTTTGCCATTTGGTGCTGGATGGCTGGTTACCTCCTTCCAAAGCCTTTGGCCTTGGAAGGAGGTAACTCCAAGGCCAAGGGCTTTGGAAGGAGGTTATGTTTTCACCGGTGTTGGTTTGTTTGTCTGTCTGTCCTTCTGTTAGCAGGATTACTCCAAAAGTTTGGGATGGATTTGAATGAAATTTTTGCAAGGGGTGGGGTGTAGCACAATGGTGGCGATCTGGATCATGATCCGGGTTCAGGAGTTTATTTAAGAATTCCCGATCAGCCTGAGCATTAAGACCACAGGGTATAACACATGCGCAGTGTAACTGATGACGCGTTGATGACGTGTGACCTCGCCTTCTTCCTCCTTCTTTGAGCAGAGAGATAAATGTGTGGATGTGTGCCGAGAATCCGAGGTGCGGGAGCTGCTGGCCGTCCGCGGTGAGAAAGAAAAAAGCTGTAGATGAGGGGATGAGAGACAACGTAGTGTAACGTTATACAGACTTAACAAGGCTGCTGAATGAGAGAGGCATCCGCCGATACGTTACACGGAAACACACCGTGTTAATAATAAGCCGACCACCTCACGGTACCGCCAGCTGTGAGCTGTGATCTGTTTTTAAAGTCACGCACCTTGGCGGAGGTCTGCGCTCTCCGAGTGCCATTCTAGTTTACAATGAATTTATCGTGGGTTGTTTATTTAAAAAGAGTTTGATGACACTGAACCTTGTCATAAATGTGTCGTAAAACCAAAACAATGAGTTAAAAGAAGCTAAAAAGCTAATTAGAGCTGCACATTTGGCAGATAAGTTCCTGAGTTTGGTCTACCAGCTTCTCCTTTTACATCACATATAGACGTTTGATTCAATGTTAGTGAAATGATGAAACGTTTTTTGGCAATTAGATCCAGTTTTTCATTATTCAAATCAAACAAGTGATAAATCTGCGGACTCGTCTGGATAATCTGCGTCTCTTTAATCATCTCCTGGATGACATTATGAGCATTATGATGATAAAGTTAGTTTGACGGCGTCCTTGTAATATTTTGGAAATGAATAAATCCGTGCTGGTCTAACCTGAGACGTCTCAGCAGTGATTGAGTGTTGTCCTCTGGTATTAGTTGAGGCAAATGTCACTTTGGGTTTGACAGCGGTGTCATTTGATTTGATGCTCTCCCGCCTTATTGCATCTCCGCTGCTCGTGTACCTGTCTGCTCCTGCATCTGTATTTTATTTCTGCTGATAAATTCTCAGCGAGGCTTCGATGACAGCCGCCGCTGGTGTTTTTACTGAAGTCGGTTTCTGTGGTCAAGTGTTGCTGCCTCTGCTATTTATGTTTCTTCTGCTGAAACTGAAAGCGCTGCCGCTGCGGCTGACTGAGGTTTACTCTAAAAATATGAGATGAAAAATCAACACAATCAGGCGTCAGATCTGCTTCACTGCCCTCATGTTCTCTATGAACTCAGACTGAACTGTTGTTGTTTGTGTTGTGTCCTCTCTGTGACAAAGATACTCAATACTGCTGAATTTATGGCTCAAAGGTGTCATAAGAGACACAATTAAATTAATCTATTCTAATCTATTAATTTATGGATTATTTTTGTAAGGCTGCCCCGACAATCAATCGTTTTGGACTAAGATTTCTTATTTCCAAGAAACTTATGAGCACATCTCTGGTAAACACAAGACTGAAAGTGATGCTGTTGTGAAATTCTTAGTTTAACAGATCTGTCGATTAAATCAACTCATAGATTAGTCGAAAAAGTGTTAGTTGACTAAGAATTTCTACTTTTTGGATTAAATGATTTTGATCTTTTAGTCTGAAAATGTTAGACAATAAGGACAAATGCCTTTTGCAGGTTCTAAGAGCCCAGCGTGTTGTCTTCAAATTGCTTAAAAGACGCAAAAGGATTTAGTTTATAATGATATAAAATGGAGAAAAAACTGCAATTAGTCACAAAAGAGAGGCTGAAACGTTTATTAAAATTCTTTATTCATTTTATGTTAATTGACTAAACATAACGAAAAGTTGTAGTTTTTGACAGATACATTTTGACTTAAATTAACTGTCCAAAAAGAGAGATTGGACACAAATTAGCCGACAGTTCAAAAACATTATCTGACTTTATATTAGGGCTGTCAATCGATTAAAATATTTAATGATGATGATGCTCCAATCATAACATGGCAAACTGCAGCCCAACAGACAACAACAGCTGTCAGTGTGTCAGTTTGCTGACTTGACTATGACTTGCCCCAAACTGCATGTGATTATCATAAAGTGGGCATGTCTGTAAAGGGGAGACTCGTGGGTACCCATAGAACCCATTTACATTCACTTATCTGGAGGTCAGAGGTCAAGGGACCCCTTTGAAAATGGCCATGCCAGTTTTTCCTCACCAAAATTTAGCGTAAGTTTGCAGCATTATTTATCCTCCTTCTCTACAAGCTAGTATGACATGTTTGGTACCAATGGATTCATTAGGTTTTCTAGTTTCATATGATACCATAATTTCACTCTAGCTTTAAAACTGAGCCCGCTACAACCTCCGAAAGATCAATTGCGTTAATGTGTTAAAAAAATTAGTGGCATATAAACGACTTTGCGTTAAAGTGTTAGCTATTATCATCTTAACTTTGCCAGCCCTAATTTATATAATCAATAGATTTGTGCAATCTAATCTTAACGTTTGGGGAAATGATTTTCATCATCACCTGCTCCTGCTGAGCATTTTAAAATAAGTGAGTTTGTGCTCTTCTGCCTTCACAGGAACAACGTTGTGTGAGTTGTTTAATGCATGTTTCTGTCAGACTGCGAGACTGCAACCTGAAGGGAATCCAAATAACAGTTTTATTATAAGTGTCAGAAAGATGTCTGGAGTTCTTCTCAAATTAATATTCAAGGAAAATGTCTTAAAGATGCGCCAGAAAAGATTTTCAGTATTATTGTGAACATGTCATCTTGACATTGAGCTCTGAGTTAAAAGGTCTTTTCAAACACTCAGAAAGTCTCAAGTGCAACATGAATGTATGTTTCAGCCTTTAAGTGCTAACAAATTATCAATCCTAGCAGAGACAAGAACAAAACCAACTCATCTTACAGTCTGATCACACAGTAGGATGCTGAAGATTCAGCCCATTTCACCCCAAAATGAGACAGTACTGCCGGGTCCGGTCATTTATCCGCCCACGGACGGTGACGAATCTGAGCCTGAGTGAAATACAAACGGCTCTGAGTCACATCCTCTGGTTTCTTTTAGCTGTGAGGCATACAAGATGAATTTGTTGTATGATGTCTGGGTATTGAAGTCCACATTGTCCAAACAGTTGCTGACATTTGGAGCCACAAACATGCACAGCTGCTGCTCTGACCGTAAATCGACAGCTGCTGAGCAAAGAGTGAGTAAAGTTTATAAACTCAATCAGATGAAGCGGACTGAGGCAGTGACCTTTATGTGTTAAAATAAGATGGTGACCGAGTGCTCCCCGTGCGTCGCACTCTCACCGTGCACTAAGCTGATTATTCAAATGGCAAAGATGATCAATCGGTGCACTCGCCACCTCTCCATGTCAGAATCCATTTGCCTCCTGCGGCTCGGAGACTTGGAAGCTCGCCGCTTGTTAGCGCGAGGAGGAAGACGAGCCGGGTAAACAGCTCTACCACCAGACTGTGTTGGTCCTTTCTGCAGGATCAGAGGCCTCAAGATGCTCATTTTGGAGTTGTGAAGTCTGCACAACGACGGATCGCACCGACTTTTAATTGTTAAAGAGCGTTGTAAATCACGCTCGACGAGCCTTTTGGCCAAAAGAGAGCGACTATCCTCGTTTATCTGCACCTCACTTAACCTGTCAGATACGTGGATTAATTGTCACGCAGCGGTGACTGTGTGACAAGGCAGATGACGTTTTATTGGCTCCTGTGCAGGAAGTTAAATTGTTGCTGCAGCAGATTTTAACTGGATGCAGAAACAGAATAAATAAGAGTTTAGAAAAGGAAGGTTCTGCAAATATCCTTCAGTTGAAACACAACGATAATGCAGAAGAAAGATGTGAGATACAGAAGAATCAGGACATCAGATTTAAAGCCTTGAAGTGTCAGTTTGATTCACATCCTCTTGTTTGTAATCAGGAAGTTCATTGGTTTTGAGAAGTGGAAGAAAAACAAGGAAGAAAAAACACCACTAATAATAATAATAATAATAATAATAATGAAACTAAATTTATATGACAGAGTTCATACAAAGTATGTGGCTCAAAGTGTTTAACTTAACGAACACACAGCAAGATGTAAATTCAAAGTGTGATTGAAAAAGAGTTTTTATTTTGATGGATTTACAATGAGGAGAAAAACAAGACAAGAATACAAATATCATAAATAAATCTAATAAACATCAGTTGTAAAATAATATATAAATAGAATATATGCATAGAAAAAAAGGAACCATAAAAAATAACAATCAAAAACCAAACGTTATATCAATAAAAATCAAATAACAGATCAGTCATTTTTATTTTTATTTTTACTTTTATCAATAATCTCTGGAAGGGAAGCTGAGTATCTTCCTTTAAATCTCTTATATTATTTCTTTTATGGCTTTTTTTAAAATTATTAAATTATTAAATCTTATTTATATCTTAAGTTCTGGATCTTAATTACTTTTATAATGTTTTTATTGTAACGCACTTTGTAACTTTGTTTTTGAAAGGTGCTATATAAATAGTTATTATTATTATTATTATTATTATTATTATTATCATTATTATTAATAATAATGATAATGATAATAATAATAAATAATAATAATACAAATATTAATATTAATATTAATAATTAATTATGAGAAAGAAAAGTAGCAAATGTTCACATTTGAGAAGCTGAAACCAGAAAATTCTGGGCATTTATTTGCTGAAAAATGTGCAACAATTAATTAGATTTTTTGCTGATCAACTACCTTTACTAACAATTTCAGCTCTACAATGAATGACAGAAAAACATAACAACCTAAAAGACAAGTGTAAATATGACAATAATCACACAACTTTCTGTAATTAATTTATCAATGGCTGCTAGTTTATTGAAGCTGGAAGATATTTTTAGTCCCAGTCTTGATCAGAAACCCGCTATTAAACGTGTGAATGACTGAACAGTGAGTTGTTGGATGAGACCATTAGCTCTGTCGCTGCAGGTCAGCACATCATTGATACTAGAGTACTTCCGTGTTTATGAATCAAGCAGTACACTAATCAGCGACAGTCATCTCTGCAAACTCCACCCCGAAAGTTCCTGTACTTCCAGAAAGTATTACCCCCCCGACCAGGGCCTTTGTTAGGGCGTAAAAAGCTCCCGTAAAATGTCCCCAGAACCTAATTTAGACCCCAGTCCCTGTGGTTGAAACGCAACAAGTTCCTCAAAAGATTCTTGGTTCCGGGGGAAAGTTCCTGTGGTGGAAACGGGTCTTTTAAAGTTCAACTCACCCTCTCTGGTGGTTCCACGTGGTCTGGAGTGAAGAGAAGAGCATGAAGTGGAGGAGAATAGAGGAAAATGCTTTGAGAGATTATTGGCGTTGACGCAGCGAAGCTGACGCAGCGAAGCCGTACGCCCGCCGGTGCCAAAAACACCAACTAGAGGTCAGCTGTTAAATGTGTCGGCTTGTAAATGAGGTATTTCTGGAGCTGTGGGCTCGGGGGTCACACTGGGGATGATTATTGTACTGATGACCTGCGTGGCCTCAGATGCCCCAAACGTCTATTTGAAGTGATGAGGTTTTGCATAGAATAGTCATCTAAAAGAAAGATTCTTTTGGGCCATTTAACTTCTGCTCAGTTTACCCAAGTAAAACCAAAACCCAGCTTTACTTTTATTTACTTTAATTCTTCTTCAGCTGCACATTTCTAAGTGACAATTGATCAGATGTGTGTGAGTTCAGGCGTTGGTGCTCCTGAGGTCAGCGAGGGAGAGGCTGGAAATGTGAAAGGGTGTTATGTTAATGTTTGTTTAATTAAAGTCACGCCATGTTATTGAATGCTGGAGAACCAGTAGCACCACAGAGCTTCAAACTGGGAGATAAATTTGATTTATTACCTCCCAGTAGTAGTAGTGGAAGCGTCTCAGGGAGTTCCCCAAAGTGCTGAACTGGTCGGCCGCATTAGGAGCCAGTTTGGTTTGTGGTTTCTATTTACATAAGCATCAATTAAACTCCTCTCGGATTGTGGTTCATTTTGAAGACTGTGGTATTTAATTAGTTTTCTATTGCTGTTTGCATACTGTAGATAGGAGAGGCACTGGAACTCTACTGTAGTCTGATGTAGAGCCATACGTTCTAATATGTGGTCGTTATTTATTGGCTTCAGATAGATGTGATGTTTGGGTTTGTTGTGGTTAAGGTCGGGGGGAGGATCTGCTTTTTGCATGAAGACAAAACTCACAACAGTTTTCTAGATAAAGTGGATAAACGTTATAGAGTGGACCAGGGATGACGTATTTTTGTTAGCATCACCCTGGTTCCCTCGACAAAAACCCAACGGGATTGTTCCATTGGGTTTTGTATTATTGCAGAAAATAAACCCTGTGACAAACACAAGTTTATGATACTAACACGTTTTTTTCAGCAAGATAATCTTCACAAATCAACACCACTTTAGTGTGAATTCAGTCGTCAGAAGTAAAAAGATAACATTAGGATATAAACAAACTACATCGCGGTCACATGAGTGCAAGTAACGAGGCTGTAAAGGCGGACGAGTCGGCGTGATGACGTTTAGTAGTCTCATTTAGCCACTTGTTAGCAATCGCCTCTTTTAGGACACATAAAGGCTTCAAAATTCACGAGTGGGATATTTGCTGATGTATTTGATCTTGTAGAACAGACCTTATTTCAGACATCTAACTAAAGAAACATTAAAAAAAACCTTGACTTTGAGACGAGGGAACTGAAAGTGCTAAAATAAGAAACTCATTTCCGGGGTTTAAGACTCATTCCTGAATCACTCTATTGTCCACCTCAGTGGAAATTTATCCTGTAAGAAGAAGATAACTAACTTTAAAATATTTTTATTAAACGGCCAACACAAACACATCATTTGTTATCAACCTTTTAGATTAAATTGATTCACAGTGTTGTGCAAAATAAATACAAACATCACTGCAACAAGTGACTTTTGCATTGATGGCGTTTTAAGTGTCCACATTTTGTAATCACTCCGTGTTTGTCTTTATTAGGAGTTCAGAAAGACTTCCCCTGCCAACATCAGAACAAAACATTTTATGAATTATAAACTGGCTATATCTTACACACCAAAAGTCATATTTTGCATCATCTAGTCACTAAATTGATAACAAGATGTGTCAGGTGACAAACTCCTGCATGCTCTGCTGCAGTGTTGTATCTATAACTGCATTCTTCACTGTTATGTAACTCCACAACCTGTTTGGAAGCCGCTGCTGTAGTGAAACCGTCTTCACGTCAGAGTTCCCTGTTTGTAATCTGATCTGTTGGCCTTCAAGGAAGTTTTGGCAAATGTCTCACCTCGGTGCGATCTCGGCTTCCTCTCTTGAGTCTGAATGTACCTCGGCTCTGCAGAATTTAGCAGGAAACTCAAGTTCACCGGACATAAACACGTCAGTTTTCTCTGATATTAATGGAACACATACTGTTGTACAAGTTTTGGAAATAAAGCTCTCTGATGCACGTTTTCGGTTGGACTTTTTAGTTAACTTGTGCAGCATGAGGTCAGTATTAAGTATGAACTTTGCCAGTTTCCCAGGAGTCACAGGATTGTGGTAATTCTTAATTACATTAAATGCAAACCCTGTCTTCTTTATCGCTTGGGTCGCACTTTCTCAGAAGTTTCGGCATGTGCGCCAAATGAAATAAAAAATCTTTATTCATATAAGTTGTGTATTCTTTAAACAAATCTTTCCAGAAATCCTGATTTAAAGGAGTTTAAATTAAGTTACTGTCAAAACGTTTTCTTTATATTGCGTTAAATTACATTAAACTACATGCAGGTACTAGAACTAGAGCTGAAGTGATTAGCCAGCTAATCAGTTTAATGATGGACAACAAATATTTTTTGTAATAATAAAATCTTATATTTTCAACAACAATTGTTTTACATTTTTTTTTAAATAAAAATTCTAAAAATGCACTTAAACATAAATATTTGCAGGTTTTCATCACCTGCTATGATAGAAAACTGAATATATATTTTGGACTATTGGTTGGACAAAATGATCAACATCAATATAAAAAGCTTGATTTTTAATTCTTATTGAGGAAATGATAAGCAGTTTAATTGATAATGACGTTCAGTGACTTATAAGCTGCTCAGCATTAAAGACTCAGAGAGAGACCCCCGCAGTGAAGAGTGAACCGGGTTACGTTTCCTGGTGTATTGGGCCGAAGCCATCCGGTGACTCCTGACAAACGACCTAATTTAGTCACAACAACAATCCACTTTAATAATAAAGTAGATTTAATTAAGGGGATCTTCTTTGGGCAGTCTGTCTTTTCTCACGGAGGTTTCACAAAGTAAACATGTTGCTTTGTTGCCGGTACGGCAACACATCATACATCTGTATCTGTCGGACAACATCTGGCAACGTTGTTAGTTTAAACAGGCTGGTCTCAAACACCGTTGGTAACTTTACTTATGAAAAGTAATTCACTGTGCTTTGTGAATATACCACAAAATCAATTTGTATTGATTTTGCGACTGCGCGCTCGCGTATGCGCGCTCGCGTATGCGCGCTCGCGTATGCGCGCTCGCGTATGCGCGCTCGCGTGTGGCCAGAGCCTCTCCTACTCTGCCTGCTTTCCTTCACTCAGACAGCGGGCGCGTTCTCGCGTACTCGCTCCACCTCTAGACGTGAACACGCGCTCACTCCACACTGCAGAGGAGTTAGTTTAGCTCTGAGAATATCTAGTGAATGTACAGTGGACGTTTGTGCAGAAATAAATGCTGCAGCTCCTCCAGACCAACAGAGGTTTTCTGTGTCTTGTGAAGTGACGGGGCTTTGCAGCGAGAAACTTTATCGTCTCGTTACCGACCGGGTGCCGGTGTGCGGAGGGAGACGAGTTTCTCGCTGCAGAGCCCCGCTGCCTGAGCCTGCGCTGAGGCAGTAGAAGCAAACACAGTATCAGCAGTGATTCATGGAGAGACCTCCGTCTGGTCAGCTAACATTACTGCTAAGCAGGTGAAATATAGAGTGATATTGTGGTTTTAGATGACATGTGTCGCCTCACTATGTTGAGCGATGCTCGTTCATGTCTATTTAGAGCGAGCAAGCTCGACGCTGACTTTCGTTGATTTCACGGCCACAGGTGTCGCTGTTAAGAAGCAATTTCTGAAAGTTAAAAATAGTCCCTTTAAAATGATACAGAAAGCAATCAAGATATTAAAAAAAAAAGAAGCAAATATAAGCTTAGCCTGTCATGCCGTATTTCAGTCTTTAAATGCAAACTGTAAATAAACTCCATTTATCTGAGAAATGTGAGGAAAAGTGTCCTAAATCAGATCGGATCTTTAAAACTGTTGACAGAAATGCGACTTTAAAGAAACTTTTCAAAACTTCCTTTAAAACCTGTAACTTCCTGCAAGTTTTACACAATTCTCTTATGCAAATTAATGATTACCAACAAATTATAATTCAAGAAAAACTCAATTATCATTCAAGTTTTTAACTCGTAAAGAGTTTAGTCTGATGTAATGCATAATAGTGGAACACAATCCACTGCATTGAACATGTTTTTGATCACTTTTAGGGCTTCAACTATATTACTATTATTTTTTTGATTATTCAATTAAATGTTCAGTCTTTAAAATGTAAAAAAAATAGTAATATATGTCTATTATAAGTTCCCAGATCACGAATATAATGAACAACAGTACAGAACTTCAATCTAAAATGATATAAAAGCAGCAGATCCTCACATTTAAGAAGCTGTAACTGGAGAGTATTTGGCACATTTGTTTGATAGATAACTTTCAGCATTTAAATATCTGATTTTGCAGATACAGTATTTTCCACATCTTTGATATACAGTAGATGGATTAACATCTTGATATTGATTGTGACCATACTGCCCACAGATCTATTAATAAAGCTCTGTATTGGCTGCCACACCTCGTTAGTATTTGTGTGTTCAGTCGTCCGAGGCAGCATCACCAGTCCTCAGCATCAACCCTTCTAAGCCGATTATGTTACTTAGGAGAAGATGACACCGTAGTCTGGCGTTTTCCACTCCACGCTGCCAAGGGCCACGCGCCCCCGTCCGTGTTTGATTTTCATCTCATGTGAAATTCTTATTAACTTGTGAACGGAGTAGAGAAAAGGGGGGTGGGGACTAGTTTACCGGGCCGTGTTAACAACAAAGGAGGAGGTGTTGGGGGAGCTCTGCAGCTTCTGGCAGATTGCTGATGCTGGAAATCTCCTGAGCCAGGTATAAAAAAAACTGTTTCCCTCTCCTCGAGCTTATGCGCCGAGTCTTCGAGGCATGCCTGCCGGCAAGCAAAAAGATGCAGATGGAGAAGCCCGAAAGAGAGGATTAACCTGAGCATACGGGCCAGAAGGAAGTATGGCAGCCCCCCTCCTCTCCATCCCTTCAACCACTAAACTACATACTGTATGAGAGGCTTCTGAAATAAGACCTGAAGTTTTCTTTTCGCAGTAAAACTCCACTTCAATTAATGGTGGATGTTAATGAGGCTGCTGCAACTTTCATTATCTATTAACCTGGCCACTATTTTCTTTATTATTAATCAACTTTAGCTGTTAAGTCTATAAAATGTCAGAAAATAACACAGTTCGGTTTCCCAGAGCCCACGATGCGTCTTTAAATGTTTTGATTTGTGCGTCGAACAGTCTGAAACACCAAAGTATTCAGTTTACAACGATATAAAACAGAGAAAAGCAGCAAATCCTCACACTGTAAGAGGATGAAACAAGCCACTGTTTTTGGCGTTTTTGCTTGAAAACGACTAATCAATTAATGAATCGTTTCAGCTCCACGCACACTTGACCTTTAGTCTTAAAGATCCCGTTTTGTAAAAAGTGACATTTTCATGTCTTTTATATTATAAAGCAGCTTTAAGTTCTATATAAATACTGTGAAAGTATCGAAACGCTTAATCCACAGAGAAATACTATACACCATATACTATACTAGTATTCCGAAACTGAGCTTTTGAAACAAGCCGTCAGGATTTCTGTCCATTTGTGATGTCATAAATCTACAATATTTATACCATTTCACAGTTTTAAACGTAAACATTCTCAACGTGTCCACAGTTTATTTCCGGTTGCAGTGTATGTGAATGACATCAGCTGACAGGAAGTAAACATGGACCCAAGCTGTTGCCTAGCAACGCAATTCTGTTGCAATTCCATTGCAATGTACTAAAACGGAGCGTTTCAGACAGAGGGTAAATACAGGTATATTCAAGCAGACAGCATGAGGAAAATAAAGTTTTTTTTTAAACATTAAAGGATGTAAACATGTTCTAGTAGAAACCCAAAATACAAGTATGAACCTGAAAATGAGCATGATATGGGACCTTTAATCAGGCTGCGTTCACACTGCAGCTGAAAGTCTGTACGTTCTGACATTTTTCCCTCACGTTCCTATTTATAATCAGCAAAGAGCAGCATAACGGCCACACAGGAAGGCGTGTATGCAATGTTTTACAATAATGTTGACAATGGCGGATTTGCCAGTTAAAATGTGTAGTAATTTTGGCAACAATGGGTTTTCAATTTCATGCATGAATAAGTCTAAAGGCTTCTTGTTGCGTCTTCAGTCGGCTGGTTTTAAAATGACAACCCTGTGAGAGAGAAAAGGATCTGAGGATGAGGATTAACCGATGTGTTTGGCAAATGTGACGTAATCTCCGGTAACGAGTTGCTAACGAGTGTAAACTTCCCCCAAAACCAAATAAAGAGCAGGACAGAGCCGCTAACGTTAACTCGGTGTTACCAGGTGTAGCCTATTTACTATAAGTATATGCATTAACTACAGTAAATGACGCAAAAACAGTGCATTCATGTCGTCCAGGCAGCAACAGGTTAGTTTGTGCATCAGTGAATTGGTCTACATGTTCACAGAGCTATATTTTATTTATAATACTGTACCTAAATAAACTTGGCCATTTTAAGACATAGTTGAAAGACCTGTTTTGGGAAAACTGCCTTTAATGCTGACACACTAAACATGTATGGTGTTATAGATATTACAATACATGAGGCAATGATGCTGTTGGACTTTAAAAGCAGTGTATATAGTTTTGCAGGGGCGATATTCTGAGTTCTGGTTTTGTCACACAGACCTGGCAACCCCCGCGTTAGCCTAAACTCTGATGTCGTAGCATCTTGGCTCCCACGCAGTGAATGTCCACATTTTTAAGGCCTTTTCACAGCGATTAATGCGCACGTCAATATATTTTTTCAAACTGTTCTTTTTGTCATGAATACTTTCACACAGAACACAAATATTACGCTGCGAAAAAGTGTCATAATTTGTTTTTGGAACGAGGCAATAAAGGCATCGAAGAGATAAAATGCATAGTTTAAAAATCATCAACACCGCATTACATTAGATTGCACTGCATCTAGGTTCAGTTTTCAACGATCCATCGGCTGACACTCGACGTGTATAAAAGGTGTTTCATTTTCCAGACTGGTTTTGAGGTTTAAGTCTGTCGTAAGACCTTACTTGTCACAAAAGGTGTTGCATAAACAGGATATGAAGTCTTTTGCATACAGAGTTCTGCAGAGTGGACTCAGTCTCATGCGTTGTGCGGAACGGGTTGTGTTGCGCCTGTATTTATATTTATATCAACATTAGCAAACTTTATTTCTCCTTGCAACCTTAACAAAGGCATCGCAGATCAGATCCACTCCTTCCGTTCTTACCTTTCACAATAAAAGCCTTTGACTTATAATATTCTAAGGCGAGTATTTCACATTTTTGTGTGGTTATTACATCACGTGCCTGGTGTGTAAAGGCCTTAAATGAGTATTTTTCCCAACAAAACCTGTAATCCCTCAAATTTGAGTTATTTGATTAACGAAGTTAGCTAATATTATGATATTAGATCACTACTGTGAGCTAGTTAGCCGGGCGTGATAACTTTAGAGCAGACAAACACAGAAAATAATCAATTCAACTTGTGTTTTTTGTTTTTGGAAAGAGCACCCTTCACACACTCTTTGTAAACTTGAGTATCAGTCTTATTGATCTGCTCCATGCACGCTGTCCCGCTACAGTTCCTAAGACATGATTGTACGGTCAACTGGACGACGGCTGTCAGCATGAAGGCCAACGAGTAAAACATAATAACAGACTTGACTTCATTTCTATCACCCAAAACACGCTGAAAGCAAGAAGTGTCTGCACAAAATCAGATGTGACATCTGTTGTGATTGTCATCCTGAGCACGCTGCATCTTTTCCACATCGCCGTCACTTCATATTTTTATCAGATATATGGGTTACATCCTTCAGCGGATAGGAGCCCCATCCTGAAATCAGATAGCGGTTTGAGAGCAGAGGACCTGCAGTGTGAATGTGGTCCTGGAGCGGGACGACGCAGCCTGAATACTGAGGAGGAGGAGGAGGAAGAGGAGGAGGAGGAGGAGGAGGAGGAGGAGGAGGCGGCGGCGGCGGCTCAGAGTTTTATTCTGCACCTTGGCTTCGTCCCACCCATCAGGCTGATGGAAGACCCCTCTAATGGATTGATCACACTTTTCTGTTCTCGCCATTAACAGACGCATTTCCTTTTGGGGGTATTTTGTTCCAGCTGGAAGTTGGCCAGTTTGACTCTGGTGGTTTACATGTGGCTGACGTAACCGTGACACAACACTCAATCTGTTACTGTTCTCCCTCTCTCTCTTTTTTAATATCATAATGAAACCAAGCGTCAGCGAGGTTTAATTAAATATGTAGTAGCCACACAAGCAGAGGGGCTCTATGGGATGCCAGTCAGTCGGCCACCACGTTGGTCCAGACTAGTGAAATATCTCAACTAGTATCGGAGGATTGAAATTACATTTTGTCCAATATTTTGGTATATGGCCAAATGGTGTTTAGTGCTAATGTTATCATGCAATAATGCTACATTAAGATGGTGAATGTGGCTTTAATCAGACAGAACTGCCTTTTTGTTTTCCTTCAGATAAAAAAATGTGTGAATAATTTGCGATTAATTGGATTAACTATGGACAATCGTGTGATTCGTCGTGGTTAAATATTGTAATCGATTGAGCAGCTCTAATTGACATGACTTTTAATCACAAGACAACAAATGAATCCAGGATATTACTGTTTACTGATGAAGTTAAAACGTTTGTTTACATCAGAAAACATAGACCCATCTTATCAGTTTATCATTAGTTAAATCTCTCTAGAAATACACCGATCAGCCATAACATTAAGACCACTGACAGGTGAAGTGAATAACATGGATTATCTCGTTACAATGGGACCTGGCAGTGGGGGGGATATATTAGACAGCAAGTGAACATTTTGAACTTTGTGTTGGAAGCAGAAAAAATGGGCCAGCGTAAGGATGTGAGCGGCTTTGACAAGGGCCAAACTGTGCTGGCTAGACGACTGGGTCAGAGCATCTACAGAACTGCAGCTCTTGTGGGATGTTCCCAGTCTGCAGCGGTCAGACTAAAGCACCAAAAGTGGTCCAAGGAAGGAGAACCGGTGAACTGGCGACAGGGTCAGACCCGAGGCTCATTGATGCACGTGGGGAGCGAAGGCTGGCCCGTGTTGTCCGATCCAATAGAAGAGCTACTGGAGCTCAAACTGCTGAAAAAGTTAATGCTGGTTCCGATAGAAAGGTGTCAGAACACACAGTGCATCGCAGTTTGTTGCCACAGACCGGTCGGGGTGCCCACGCTGTCATAACGTTATGGCTGATCGGTGTATATCTATATATTACTCTAGTACAGTATGTCTGTGAGTTACTCATATGATCGAGGAGGATTGTTCCTTTTGAAATAGCTTGAATGTGAGCCAGCATGTAACATTACTTTTTTTTAGATAAAAGTATTGCAGAACATCGTGTAAGGTTGTAAATATCAGATGTTTAATCCTTAAAAATACTCCCCTTCATTGAATATAAATAGAGCTTTTTGAGGTTTAACAGGATGCATTTAAGTTGGAGTTGAACCTTCGCCTGCCACAGCCGGGCATCTGTTGAGACAGATGGTAAAAGTCGACCTCAGCAGGTTTGTTAATAGCTTCAAGTTAATCTTTATTTCGCCAGGGCCAAAATAGAAATCCCCCTTTTTGTGTGAATTTTGGTGAAATCAGATTCGTCTGAATGTGAGACCGTCAGAGAGCTCGCCTCTCTCTCTCTCTCTCTCTCTCTCTCTCTCTCTCTCTCTCTCTCTCTCTCTCTCTCTCTCTCTCTCTCTCTCTCTCTCTCTCTCTCTCTCTCTCTCTCTCTCTCTCTCTCTCTCTCTCTCTCTCTCTCTCTCTCTCTCTCTCTCTCTCTCTCTCTCTCTCTCTCTCTCTCTCTCTCTCTCTCTCTCTCTCTCTCTCTCTGCAGCTGAAGCTCTTTTTTTTTGCCTCTCGGCGGCGTTTGTATTTGTATTTAGTGTGTTTGGCTGAAGGAGCGGATTTCTCTGAGCGAAGTATTGTTCCCCTTCAGTCCCGCGTGGTCAAGAGGGATTCAGGGATTTTTGGAGATTTGCTTTGTAGAAATTCATTTCTCGGGGAAACAAGCGTTTTAAAACAAATGCAATTGCGGCAGCTTAAAAGGAAAAACGAGCTCGGTAACCACACTCCCTGCTTGCTCATGTTTTATTAAACAGAAACAAAAAAAAAAGAAACCTGTGGGAGTACTTCCAGCGTGCATCTGATTCTCTCTGCACTCTTACATTTTGGAAACAATCCGTCTAATAGGATTGTTGAGAGTCTGCTGGAGGGTTTTAGTGCAGCCCCGAGAGCTGTCTGGCTGCTGTCTGCATCCAAAAAAACATGATCCGACTGTTTCCTTCTGATCTTGTAGGATTTTGCAGTTAGATTCTTAATGGGCTATGTGACAAGCATCCTCCTGGTGTTTTTTTGTAGCCCAGTGATCTACAGTACAGTGCAGCAGCTCGGGGTAGAGAGAGACAAAAAAACGCTGCCAAAGTAAAAATAGACTGTGGGAAACAGATAAGGGCAGCGAGAGACGGAGCCGTCTCTTTTTGCCAGCGGTTAAGTTGATGGCTGAGCCGCAGATATGACACCCAGCTCTTGTCACATGGAGTAACCTCCTCCCTCTCCTCTCCCCCTCCCTGGTCTGTAAACACTGTGGAGAGGACTTGTTGTTGACTCCACGGGGACCGACCTAGTTCCCTCTCGCAGCTAAAGGTCACATGTCTTGTGGTTCTGGACTGTATGTGTGTGTAGAGTTTACTTCAAACACAAACAATGAAGGATGTAACAGCGAGACACCTACAGTGACCAGAGGAGGGGAGCAGAGAAAAGAATAATAATCTCCTATTATCTGAAATAAAAACTTTTCCAGTTCTGAAACATGCTGACAACACCGGGGCAGCTGAAAGTCGTCCCCCGAGCCTCGGCGGTGGCGGTGGTGGTGGTGGTGGCTGTGGTCAGCGGAGGAGGAGGAGGAGGCAGCTGGTGCTCCTATTAGGCGGTATTAGCTCAGCGCCCTCAACCGCAGCCACAAACTTATCTGCCGCACTCATTTGCAATGGAAAAAGCAAAGCCGATTGGGGCCTGTCTGCCGGGCCGAGGATGACGGGGCCGGAGGAGAGAAGCCTGGCAGGCTCTGTCGTCACCCACTGTGACGGCTTTACTGCTCCGTGTTTACATTAATATACAGTAACGTCGTGTGTGGACTCAGCGGCCGACGGGCAGCAGGTTATTTATAAAGACAGGTTTTATTTAACCTCCTAACATTCATCACCACTACATGACTGGTTTAGTGTTGTGTATTAACTTATTTATCTGTTTATAGTAGGGCTGTCAATCCATTTAATCGTGATTAAAATGTACCTTAAAGGGAGATTAAGTATTTAACACTCTTACCAATATGGGAGTGGAAAAATATGCTGCTTTATGCAAATGTATGTATATATTTATTATTAGAAATCAATTAACAACATAAAATAATTACAGATATTGTCCAGAAACCCTCACAGGTTACATTCACATATCTGGAGGTCAGAGGTCAAGGGCATTTAGCATACATTTGGAACGATATATAGCCTCCTTACCGACAAGCTGGTATGACATGGTTGGTACCAATGGGTTCCTTAGGTTTTCTAGTTTCATATAGTGTCAGTACTCGAGCTTTAAAACAGAGTCTGCTACAACCTCAAAATTGCAAGTCACGTTAATCCAATAAAAAAAAGCGTTATTGCGTTAACTTTGACAGCCCTAGCATTAACTTATTTATCTTTTTATTATCATTTCATACATGTGATTGTAGTAATTTTTCAGGTTTAGTTTGAAAAAGCAGGAAAAAATAAAGGGTAGAAAACTGCCTTATTTTAAAGAGGCCCTATTATGCTCATTTTCAGGTGCATACTAGAACATGTTTACCTGCTTTAATATTACAAAAACGCTTTATGTTTCTCATACCGGCTGTGCTGCTGCTCCTCTTTTCACCCTCCGTCTGAAACGCTCTGTTTGAGTCAGCTGGCACACTCTGTTGTGATTGGTCAACCGAATCAATCTCTTCAGACTCCGCTCCAGCTCTGCTCGAACTAGCTTTGTTTGAGGGCGTGCTAAAGTAGCCGCTACGCAAAGTGTGTTACTTGGTGACATCACCATGTTACGAAAGAAAAGGCGGGACTTGAAGCAAGGCATTTCAGGAGCAGTGTTTCTGTGAAGGAAGAGTAACTCCCTTTGGCCTGGACTTTGTAACTTTGCAGACCTTTTACATGCACAAAAAAAAAATATATATATATATATATATATATCACACTAAAGGAAAGGAGAAAAGCACAAAAGCATAAAGGTCCCGACACACCAAGTCGATGGTCGGCCGTCGGACAGTTTGGGGCCGTCGGTGAGCGTCTGTCGGCCTGGTTTTAGCTGTATTCTTTGCGGTGTGTTCGAATGCAAGACGGGCTTCACTGGATATAACTTTGGTTTTTTTTGTGCGTCCATGGAGTTTGTGTTGGACTCTGAGTTGTGGTGGAGGCTGGTCGTTTGTTGGCGTTAGGGGACTCATTTCTAACCGAACATTAGCGACGGCTACGAGCGCGCATGACATCACATCCGTTAGATGAGGGCGCGGGTTCTTCACATTAAAAGCAGTCTACAGGCTGAGAGAGGAATCCCAGAAAGTCGCGGAATGTCTCATATTTCAGGTCAGGTTACAACCTGTTCACACATTGGCAATAAAAAAGATTTATACGTGTAAAAAATGACATACAGTCTCTTTAATTCCAGCCTCATTTGGAAGGAAATACATGTTTTATGCGCCTTAAGGACACAACATTTTGGTGAGAAAGTAAACAGAACAGTGTTTGTTTAGAAGGAAACTCCACAGGGGACCTTTAACATAACTTACTCCTCCATGCATTCAAGCTCACAGGTTTTCAGTATTTACTCCTTTGGGGTTGATGGGGATGTTTTAAATCATTAAATCAGGGCTCAGTATCGTAATCAGCTGTCTGTGTGTGTGTAGAGTTTACATAATATCCCACTATATCTTGGCTCTGTGTTTATTGATGTTTCACTCAGAAAGCTCAGATTGTCGTCATTGTTCAGGCATTAAAGTCTCTTCTTCTATCGGCTGTTAGAAGCTGCTCTAACAGCTGCTTTGTTGTTCTGAATATCTGTAACGCTGAGTGTCAACAACGGAGCCTGACGTCTTTGCAGCAGGGAAAACTCGGGGGGAAAAATGTGACTCTTGGTAGATTTTTATCTAGACTTTTATGTAATCTCATTGATTTTGGCAAAGAGCTTTATGTAAAACACACCAGCAGCCTCTTTCTTCCATCAACTTTCCATCTGTCTGTAAATTTCCAAAACACCAGCAGCTTTTCACATGATTGTCTTAAGAACAAATTAAGTACAAAATTTAAATTTGAGTTAATGTTTTCTGCCCTGATGTAACAATTAGTAACAAGGAAATACAACTTCAGTTCTCAAGAAACAACAACATCCCTGTCGTCGTCATTAAAGTTACATGGTGATGATAGACGGGCTCATTTTATTTCTTACCTCCAGCCAAACTTGTGTGTGTGTGGGAACCTTGACAAGGTGGAGGAGCAAGTATGCACAGCAGTTACTGGGAGAAAAGCACCCCAGGGCGTCAGTTGCTGACATTCTTGTACTCAGCGATGTGGTGCAGCTCTGTATTGTCTACTTACATGGTTTTCTCTCTCTCTCTTTCTCGTTTCAGTCATTTCAAGGCAGTCAAGGAAGAGCCTATCTGTTTAATTCAGTGTAAGTATGAGACACACCACACACCTACAATTCACCTCATTTATTTCCCTCCAGAGATGTTCCCATACTATTTTTTCCTTCCTGATACTGATACCTGAACTTGCGGTATTGGCCGATACTGTGTACCGATCCGATACCAGCGTGATAAATATAATATCTTCGTCACTTTTGGGCTATGTTTGTGGAATTTATCTCGTCGTCGTTGTAATGCAGTTTCCAACGTTTGCTGCTGCGGTTCGTCCTTTTTATCCCACTTTGCATCGGTGAAGTTGTTTTGCTCATTCACGTGACGTATCTTCAAATGTTTTATAAGATTGCTGGTGTTGAAATTGGCAACTAGGGATGTTAATAATTAACCGTTCAGAATTTTAACCAATTAATGCTATCGGTTAAACGAAATATTAAAGATTAATTTAAAGGCTGAGCAAAACCCAGAGGAGCGGCTTGTAGCTTTAAGAAGAAAAGCGGCTCCACCTTAACAGCCCACCTTAAGAGAGTCTGAGCCGGAGTTACAGATACAGGAAGTTGGCTCCAGTCTTGAGGAGTTGTAGCATATATTCACCGACAAATTAACTGCAAACACCCTGCTACAGCTACTTCCACAGCTATAACGCCACCAACAACCCCACACTCACCGCCAACACACACACGGTCTGTCGAACACTCGCTAACGTTACGCCGCCCTGACAGACTGTATGTGTGTGACAACGGCGAGCACGAAGCCACCGGCAACGCTGCAGCTGCTAACATAACAAAAACACACACACGGTTCGAAGGACACTTGGTAAAGTTACGCCAAGCAGACACACAGCTGAACTGGTGACTCACATACACTGCAGCTGGCGCACCGCTGCATGCGACGCACTAATCTTGTCGGCTAACGGTTAATAATCGGTTAACGAGGGTCGGTTATCGGTTAAGAAAAAAAATTCAAAATTAGCATCCCTAATGGCAACACTAGTGCCCGAAACGGAAGCCTTACATACTGCACATGTCGCTGTTTTACTTCTACTGAGACTTTTTCCTCTCTCTGACTGCCGTTACACTCTCCCCTAGCTCCACACTGTTGTTGTTTGCTATCATCATGTGACAAATGATCTGCAATCAGTTCTTCTTCGCTGCTCTAAAGCAGTAGTTGCCAGCGGCAGCCATGATACATCTAGAGCGAAAGCACAGTGAAGGCTACTGTTTTGGAGTGGCGAAGAAGAAGAATTGATTTCTGGTTAAACAAGCTGATGTTTTTCAGCGTAGACTGGCGTACTCGCCGATACCTGAGCCCACATTTTTGGCAGTATCGGATGCATTTCCAATACTGGTATCGGAACAACTCTAGTGGAAGACTTGTTGCTCTTTTTGTGCTTTTGGTTTATTCAGTGTGTGATTTACAAGTGATCTGGGGCTTGTAAATAAAAGTTACAGGGACCAACAAGAAGCTCATTTGTTGGTCGAAGTCATAAAACGTGTTCACACTGTGCTTTTGTTTGAGCTTAAATCAGAGTTCAACCGTCCCGTCTTCACCTAAACCTGCTGCTTTGCTGTCACACTGTTGTTTTCTGTGCAGCTGTTAATGAAGTGAAATTAGTCTCAAAATGGTCACAGATGTGTATTCCATGATCTACTATATTGCTGGACCGTGTTTGGTCAGTCTGAGAATTTGTGGCTGTTCTTCTGCTGGGAAAAAAAAGCTCCATAATATTTCTCCACTGCATAGCTGTTTACGGCCGCTGACTGCTAATACAGGTCAACATTATATTTGAACACAACTTGTAGAGCAATGTCCAGGCAGATGGAGCCACAAACACCTTTACTAACCATATAAAAAACTGAAAAACAAGGGGTGCGTTCACAGCCCACTACCGCAGAATTTACTGCTGATTTTATTCCCAGTAGTCGTATTCGATTATCCGTTTCAACAAACACATCACACTACATTAGATACACTCAGCAGATGCTTTTGTCCAAATTCTCCCTACCCCCATATAAACACCCAGGAGAGGGGGGAAAAAATAAAATCAATGAAATAGAATAAAAAGTGAATAAAGCTCCTCTCCTCGGAAAAAAAAACACATTGCATCCCATCGCCTCTTTGTCACCGGGGGGTCGTTTTATCAGCGCACCGCTGCTAACGATGTTGTTGGCGTGGCGTGTTTTCATCCTGTGGGAGTAACAACACACGCAAACTGGAAAACAGCGTGCTTAAAACCAACGGTAGACCACCTCTCTTTGGCGGAGTTCTTAGTCCCAACAAGATAGCTAGCAAAACTGAACCTGCTACAGCCTCTGAAAGACAGTAAAGTCGGTCGGTATTGGGGTTTCAGGGGGTTAAAACCAGGCTGAAGTCAACGTTATATAATATGTTTAATAATGTTTCAACCGCAATTAAACAACTATATTTGAATGTGAATCAGGTCCTAACTACATGTTAAAATATAGCCAATAATATGCTGTTGAAATCTGGATCTAGAAAGCGTTGATGTCAGTGGATGCTCCAGCAGCAGCCGCTGGTTAACACCCATCTCTTTAAACCCATGAGCCACTTTTAGTGGTTTATTTCTTGCTTGGTTGGCTTTTGGGTCTTGGCTCTCAGTCTTCATGAACCACACAGAAGTTTTCTCTCCCCCAGAGGTCTGAGACATTTTCAGGTGTCACGGTGCAGCTGCTTCGTGCCACCCGACTCTGAATTACATTGTTCCTGCCTGCCAGAGTGAATAGAATAAAGAAGCTCTCCACAGACTCCAGAGTCCTAATAAATCATTCCAATCATGCCCAACGTGAGAGCTCCTGAAACCCAGTGAGCAAGAGTTATGGTGCTTTAAAGGTGAAAAGAAGAAAAAAAGATAGTGTAAAGTCATTTACTTTGGTGGGAAAATTAAAGTTTTGCAGACTTGTTTACATATAACCCATTGTTTATTTATCTGCGGCATTTCCTTTAATTAAAAGCTAATCAGCAGTACAGTGTTTACCGGGAGGGAGTGTTGTTAGTGTAATCTTTAACAAGACAGAAATTACGAGCATACGAAAGAATAAAAAAAAAAAAAAACTATTTCTCTGATCACATAAATAAAGTATTGGCAGTATTTCCATTTTGAAAGACAGTTATCTGAGGATATATCAGATGAGATAAGCTCAGAAAATGTCACTGTTGTCAGGTAAAGAAATGTCAACTTTTTGGGACTAAGCACATTGACACAACTTGTGATATTAGGGTTATTACTGGCTCAGTTTTAAAGCTAGAGCGAAGATACTGGTATCATATGAAACTACAAAACCTAAAGAATCCATCGGTACCAACCATGTCATACTAGCTTGTCGCGAAGGAGGCCAAATAACGTTTCAAAATTACGCTAAATTTTGACAAGGAAAAACTGTCATGGTCATTTTCAAAGGGGTCCGTCGACCTCTGACCTCCAGATATGTGAATGTAAATGGGTTCTATGGGTACCCACGAGTCTCCCCTTTACAGACATGCCCACTTTATGATAATCACATGCAGTTTGGGGCAAGTCATAGTCAAGTCAGCACACTGACACACTGACAGCTGTTGTTGCCTGTTGGGCTGCAGTTTGCCATGTTATGATTTGAGCATATTGTTTTATACTAAATGCAGTACCTGTGAGGGTTTCTGGATCAATATCTGTCATTGTTTTGTGTTAAGTTAATTTCCAATAATAAATATATACATACATTTGCATAAAGCAGCATATTTGTCCACTCCCATGTTGATAAGAGTATTAAATACTTGACAAATCTCCTTTTAAGGGACATCTTCAACAGAAAAAAATTTATTTGCGATTAATCGGGTTAAATATTTTAATATTTCAGCCCTAATTTTCTCCCATTTTTATCTCCAGTTTTGATGTTATTGAATTTTTTAGTCTCCAATTTAATAATAACTTATTATAATAACTTAATAATTAGTACATTAATGTCGGGGAATGTTTTCATTAGTGTATAATCACCTGAAACTAAGAAGACATTTTGTTAGCTTAGAATTGAGCCCTTCATATCTACATAGGGAGCGCGTCCTCTTCACGGAGTCCGCCATGTTTCTGCAGTAGCCTAGAACGGACAAACCACTCTGCCTCTAGAGAGAGACCTTTATGTTTTCACCTGAAGGCCGCCGTAGTTCTCCGCTACACTTGGAGGAGTGATCGGAGGGATACTCAGTCGGTTGCAATCTGCAGCCTCACCACTAGATGCCACTAAATCCTACACACTGCTCCTTAAAGTGACAGATTTGAGCCTTTCTTGCAGCGCCCTCCGTGACCTTTCTCTCCACTTCCTGTCTCCCCTGCAGGGTGAATGTCGGCTGCGGGCCAGCTGAGGAGCGGGTTCTCCTCACGGGTTTACATGCTGTGGCTGATATCTACTGTGAAAACTGTAAAACCACCCTGGGCTGGAAATATGTAAGTCTCACCCTCAGCCCTTTTTTACACCATCTTAATGTTTCTTGATGCACCGCTTAACGCCCGCCGCTGCGTTGTTGTGCAACTTTCTTGGCTTGAAAGACAAATTATGCAATTACAGGTCAAAGGAACAAGGTTGCTCTCATTAAAGCATTGCTTGTTAAAGCCATGGTGGCAGGTTTTTTTTGCTCAGGGTTGTATTTAGGCTCAGAGATTGAGCACTCTGTGGTCTCCTAGCGCGCGAGATAATTACAGTGCCGAAAGGTTGGCTGCAGACAGCCAGACTGGTACCTCTGAGAGTCTACAGTGATTAAATGTCAGGCCATTTTGAAGAGGCTTGTCCCGGTAATTGTCTGAAAAGACTATAGAAGGGTGTAAAATAACTGAACAAAGTATAAGACAGGGACTCACTTAAAGCCGCTCCTTCAGTGACAAAAACAATTAGAGAGTCTCACAAAGGCCCCGCGAGCGGAGCGGAGCTGGTTTACAAGGCAAAGCAGGCTGAGCAAATAATCAAAGTCACGGACGCACATCGACATCCTGATTCTCCCGAAGCTCAGCAGGACTGGGAGATGCATGACGGAAATCATCCGGCACTTCAGGAGATGTGTTGTCAGACAGGAAGTTAAGACGACTCAAAGAGGTGATTTGGTCACTAGAGGAAAGCTTAATTTCCAGTTTTACTCTGCGTCTCTAAACTTCCTGCTTTTCTCAGATAATAATGAGGCCAGAGAATTGTTTTGACTCAAAATCAAATTCACTGCTGAGTTATTGCGTATTTACTTTATGATGTTTGCCTCCTCTGCAGTGTTGTAAATGCATTTTTCTGCATAATTTACTTAAAGAGGACCTACTAGGCTTCTTTCCAGGTGCATCCTTGTATTTAGGGTTTCTACTAGAAGATGTTTACATGCTTTAATGTTCAAAAAACACTTTCGTTTTCTCCTACCTGCTGTGCTGCAACACCTCTTTTCACCCTCATAGAAGTTCACTTTTCGGTACATAACAAATACATTTATTGTAATTTTAGTCGTATATTGTTTTACTTTGTAATTTTATAATACGTCTGAGGAAAATGTTTATATTCCCAACGGCCTCATCTTTGTCCTCTGTCATTATGCCTTTACATTTCCCGCATTACCCTCTGGCTAACTTTCTAAATTGTTAGCCTCTGTAGCTTCTAGACGCCGACAGTAACGTTAATATTGTCGTTGCTTAGTGCGGTTTTCTTTAGGATTTAACTACTTGAACGCCAAGCCTAACGTGTACACGACTTCCCATGTTGTAAACACGAGCTCACGAGTTTCATTTCGAGGCACCGTTAGCTCCACCCTCTCGTGTCACTTCTGGTTCCAAAAAAACGAGATGGCGACGGCCAAAATGCCAAAACTCGAGGCTTCAAAACCGTAGTCCATAAACCAATGGGTGACGCCACGGTGACTACGTCCACTTCATATATACAGTCTAGTAAACAGTAACTAAAGCTGTCATATACTGTAGATGTAGTGGAGTAAAAAGCACAATATTTCCGTCGGAGATGTAGAGCAGTAGAAGTATACAAGGGCATGAAATTACTCAAGTGAAGTACAAGTACTTTAAATTTGTAAAGTAAATGTACTTAGTTACATTCCACCGCTGTTTGTAACTAAAGTTTTTCTCTCTTTTCTGTTGCTTTTTTACAGGAACACGCGTTTGAGAGCAGTCAAAAGTACAAAGAGGGAAAGTTCATCATCGAGCTGGCTCACATGATCAAGGACAACGGATGGGAGTGACGCTGCTCTTTTCTTTTTCCTGACCTTGGAATGCTCTTTAATGAACTGCGTGGAGCGACGACCATCGACCACCCCGCCCTCCCCTCCCAGACCCCATTAAAAAAAGAAAAACCTCCACCTCCACCTCCACCCTTCTCGCCTCCTTCACGTGCACACACACACCCACCTGCTCATCGTGAAACTGAAAAAGAAAAAAAAAATGACGACGAGGAAACGGAGCAACTGTTGAAAAATCACGTCACAGGAGTCCTGTCGTTACTTTAAAGATTGTGTGTTCTCCTTCGCAGCGCCGGAGCTTTTTGGGTTTGACGCCCTGCCGCCCCGCCCGCTCACTCTCACCCCCCCCCCACCGAACCACGCTTTACAAGTGATTGTGGTGAAATGGCGACCACTAAGCGAAAGGAGATCGACTTCACTGAGGGGTTTTCTTTTATTTGGCCCACCCAGCGAGACGGACGAAGATTATTTTAATGTTAGTTTTAACTTGTGGGTTCGGTAAGGTTTCGGTTTGATGGCAGATGGATGTTACTGGTTAGCATTTTATTTCCCTGTCAAGTCTGTCATGTTTTGTCTTTTTTTTGTTGTTGTTGTATCTCTGCCTATAGCTGAGCATGCTTTTCTTTGCTAACGTCCAAATGAGCAATCAGGGACGGGTGAGGAGCGGAGGGGGAAAGGGAGTTTATTGTAGTTACAAATATGTAGCAGCATCTTGCTTTTTTAAAAAAGTGGTGAACGGATGGGATTGCAGTCGTGTGGGATTTTATTTTTTTTTCTTTCTTGTGAATTTTCTTTATTTCCCCCCTTCTGGTACTTCTCAGCACCCAAAAAGCATTGAAAGCAGCACCTCCTATTTGTTGGACATAAATGGATATATATATATATAAATATATAGATATATAAATAAGTGCGATAGTGGCTGGTCCCATTTTGCAAGCGAGTTGAAAAAAAGACCTGAAAAGGAGCAGAAGTAGTTTCTAGACTTGGGGAACGTGACATCAGTGGCCACATGTCATAAAGCATCAGGGCAGACTGTATTATTCCATCGTCTAGTAATGAAACAATAAGAGACACAACTACATATGAATATATAAATATATATAAACACACATACTATGATTACATATCCATAAATACTATGAAAATGTTCGTAGTACGTAGATATTGGAACATTGGATTCTAAATATATATTTGCTGTCATGCACATATGTATATATGCATATGACTGTGTATATATGCATAGTGTGTGTGTGTGGTCACGCATTACACAGTGACATACTTGAACGATGCTACTTCGTTTGCACTTTGCAGAGGCCTTTGGTTCATCTCAGTTTAGAGGCAAAACGTTTGTTCGCTCTTTATTTTTCTTTAATGGCCTTCTCACAGATGATTGTTGGAGACGGAAAGAAAGTTTGACCTGGACAGTTCGAGGGTTTTTTGTCGTCGTCTCCGTTAAGACTGTAGTTAGATGCTTCTAAAAAATTTAATTTTAGTTAAATTAGGGCTGTCAATCAATTAAAATAGTTAATCGCGATTAATCGCACATTTTTTATCTGTTCAAAATGAACCTTAAAGGGAGATTTGTCAAGTATTTAATACTCTTATCAACATGGGAGTGGACAAATATGCTTGCTTTATGCAAATGTATGTATATATTTATTACTGCAAATCAATTAACAACACAAATCAATGACAAATATTGTCCAGAAACCCTCACAGGTACTGCATTTAGCATAAAGTATTTGCTCAATTCATAACATGCAGCCCAACACACAACAGCTGTCAGTGTGTCAGTGTGCTGACTTGACTATGACTTGCCCCAAACTGCATATGATTATCATAAAGTGGGCATGTCTGTAAAGGGGAGACTCGTGGGTACCCATAGAACCCATTTACATTCACATATCTGGAGGTCAGAGGTCAACGGACCCCTGTGAATATTCGAATATTCGAAAGTTGCATTAATGTGTTAAAGAAATTAGTGGCGTTAAAAGGAATTTGCCTTAACGTGTTATCTCGTTAACTTGCAACATGCAAGAAAGTACCCAAAAATTGGTAAAATCTCATGTATGACAAACCTAATATCTCATATATGGAGGAATAATTGAGATAGAATTGGAAATATTCATATTTTCACCCATTTGTATCTCCAGTTTTGATAATTTAATTTCATTTTTAGTCTCAAATTTGTCATAATTAGAACATTACCATTAGTGTATAATAACCTGAGAATCGTGTTTTCGTTAGCTTAGAATGAGCCCTTCATATCTACAAAGGGAGCAGGTCTTGACTCTAGTATGACATGGTTGTTACCAATGGATTCTTCAGGTTTTCTAGTTTCAAATGATACCAGTATCTTCACTCTAGCTTTAAAACTGAGCCAGCTACAACCTAAAAATCACAAGTTGCGTTAATGCGTTAAAGAAATTAGTGCCGTTAAAACTTAACTAAATTTGCGTTATTATCGCGTTAACTTTGACAGCCCTACTTTAAATAATATCAACAAATTCTGCTTTTCCTGTGTTTTGCTTGAGAAAAGTGCAGTTTCCGATGATTCTTTGCTGCTATCGTAGAAATCTCCTTCCCCGCTCTTGTAGGTCTTTTGCACTTTATAATGCTTATCCGTCTCTCTCTCTCTCTCTCTCTCTCTCTCTCTATCTCTCTCTCTCTCTCTCTCTCTCTCTATCTCTCTCTCTATCTCTATCTCTATCTCTATCTCTATCTCTCTCTATCTCTCTCTCTCTCTATCTCTCTCTCTCTCTCTCTCTCTCTCTCTCTCTCTCTCTCTCTCTCTCTCTCTCTCTCTCTCTCTCTCTCTCTCTCTCTCTCTCTCTCTCTCTCTCTCCTCTCTCTCTCTCTCTCTATCTCTATCTCTATCTCTATCTCTATCTCTCTCTCTCTCTCTCTCTCTCTCTCTCTCTCTCTCTCTCTCTCTCTCTCTCTCTCTCTCTCTAAAAGAGCGTATGAATTGTTGTCTCTTTGTGATTTGCCTCTAAGCCGTATGAATCTTGTGCCTCTTCAAAACATGAACAGCCTCCCCTCTTATTTTTCTGTTGTGCAGTGCATAACTCCGAAAACCTTTGTGTGAACCGATGTGTCTTCCCCCCCCACCTTCTGGTTCAAAGTGGCCCTCAAAAATAACGTTCTTCACCAAAATCCTCATTGAGATCTTCCCTGTTTTTCTTTTCTTTTCTTTTTTGTTTCGACAACAGAGACTTGGTATACATACATGCTTATATTTTTAAGATTTAGAGGTGCAAAAACACGATGGATATTCAGTATATTATTTCTCAGAATAAAGCATAGAGGAGGAGGATGGATTGGCAGCGGGTGGAGGTGGAGGTGGAGGTGGAGATGGAGGTGGGGCAGGGCGGGATGGGATGGGATGGGAGAGATTTAAAAATCAGCAGTGATTGATTACTTTGCCGGCAAGGTCAGTCAGATCACTCAACCTTTTATCCTAAAAAACAATGACAATGCAAACCCTTAATAGTTAGCAGTGAGATACCTACTTGAAAATATAAAGACATAAACAGCTGAGATATTGGCCCGTGTTACAGTTTTTTGTACATAAAGTAACATATTTAAGGTTTTATACGTATTTCTACTGGGTTAGTTCTTTTACTTCCCCAACTTGAAGCACTTTTGTTCACTGTACCTCTGGCTGTGTGTGTGTCTGAATGTGTGTGTGTGTGTGTGTGTGCATGCATGTGTATTAGCCCACATGCATGCCTGCACACGAAAAGTGAATGTTTCTTTTCCTCAAAACAGTTTATTTCTCTTTTTGTTTTTTTCCTCCTTTTTATTTTGGTTTGGAAGTGTTTTTTTATTTGTCCTGTCGTTTTTTTTCGCAGCTGTTTGGTTTCTCTCCCGGTGATCTGTGAGGTCGAGAGCCAGGTTAGTTTGTTTGGAAGCGATTTATCCCTGTTTTTTTTCTGTTAGCTTGTTTATTTAGCTTTTGTGGTGAGAGCCCGTTAGAGGGCCGATGTTTAGGTCTCTGCTGAGCCATGTAGACATTGAGGGCGAGCTGGAATCTCCCACCATGTCGCAGGGGAGAGCCTTTACCGAGACCCTTTCGCCACCACAGTCAGTCTCTCCTGTATAGAGGGCTTTCAGGTCATTAAACGCACCCTGCTGGCGGCCATATCGGAGGTCCTTAGCTTTTGGCAACGCTTGGCTGTGAGTTTCTGATTGTATTTCTTGAGAACTTATTTATTTTTGTGCTGGTTTTGACTTAACTGTAACTTCCCAGATCTATTTGATTTATTTTTTGATCGTGATGAGCTACCTGAGCTTAGTCGCTACATCCCAGTTCAGGGGCTGCATTCTTTGACTTTTGCATTTCAAGACTCTGAACAGGTTAAAACAAGGCCTGTTCTACTTTAAACACTCCTTCAAATAGCAGCACTCGGTGTCCCACGATCCACTGCATACCCGTTGTTTAAAGAGCAACTCAACAGCAGCTGAAAGTCTTGTTTTTGCCACCAGATTCGACTGTTATCAGGCCATTAAATAGGCGTCATCAGTCTCTATAAGCACCATAGATGTGGGTCAGAGTACGTTGTACTTCGTCATTTCGTAAACCCAGAAAGTCGCAAAAGGTCTAATCTTTTAGGATAGTTTACAACTTGTTCACACATTGTCAATAAAAAATGTTTATGCATGTAAAAACTTACATACAGTCCCTTTAAATGACTTTACAAAGAGTGCCTGAATGCACCCTTTGGTTTTATGTCCGTGAGGCTACGCTGGCCTTTACTTCCTCCGAAGGGGCTGCATCATTTCAAAGGTTGCAGCTCCCGTATTGGGATGCAGCTTTTATGTCAAAAACCAGCCAGTTTGTTTAGTTTTAACTTTTTCCAAACTCATGGAGCAAAGAGAATGGCACTGGTAGCTACGTTTGGAAATCAAAAAAACCTTACCAGACCATTCACGTCTTCTTAAATTGTTACTGAATGGACCGACTTGTTAACTGTTACACAGCCAGCTCCTCCCAAAGGACCTCCGAGATGGCGCCAGCAGCGGCCGCCTGCAGAGCCTCTATACTCTCCCTTCGATCAGTCAGTCTAAGTCGAACCAACAAAAAGCAGTTGCCAGTGTCACCGCCGGTGTGTACCAAATAAGAACCAGGCTCTATCGAATGCATCAATGTCATGTGTCAGCGGGCAGGTCGGACGCCAGGGGTCGAGTGTCTCCTGGAGATTCAAACTGCTAAACCAAAATTAAAGAGGAGAAATCCTGTCGCGTATGACATCGTCTTTCTGTAGAATGTTTTGATTCTCTGAACTCAACAAAGCAGCCTGGATGATGAAAAAACATGTAGATATTTGCTGCTGAAAAACTGTTTACTTTTTATTGTTATTTTTTGTTTTATTGTGACACTGGCTACCTACTTTTTGAGCTCTGTTACTTTCTAAAAAGACGTACCTGAAAGGATCAAAGTTAAGATGGGTAAACAGGGGGAAAAGACTGTACAAGTTCTTTTCTTAGGACTGTTAAACTACAGTTTAAGGTCTAAAGCATGTTGTATTTATAATGGCTATATGTCGTGCCTGTTTTATTATTATTATTATTATTATTATTATTATTTTCCTAAATTTAAAAACAAAAATATGATATGCTTTTTATTTGACTACATTGCTTTGCATTCTGTCTTAGTAAAGCCATGTCACATGTCTGTTTTCACTCTAATGTAAACTATCAGATATCACAATAAATTTTCAATGGCATTAAGTTGTGGAACGAGTGAAGTCGTCATTCTTTCTTTTTTTTTGTTATGAAATTTGTATTATTATTTGAACCTAAAAGATGTAGACATATACACCAGTGAATCAATTATTATTATCTCTTTTATTCTATTTTATTTTATTAAAATTTTATTATTTTAATACAATTGCTCATTTTGTGTAGTTTCACAATTGTTTTATTTATTTTTATTGTTATTTTTATTTCCTTGTATTTTATTTATCTTTTATTATCTTAAATACACATCTTTTATTGCTTTCTTATTCAATGAACTTTTATATTGGTTGTTTTGGTGTGCATTAGTCTCTAAATCCATTTTCAACACTCTATATTTTTGTCGATCGACTGTCCAGCACTTTGAATTGCATTTGACTTGTTTGAAAGGTGCTTTATAAATAAAGTTTGATCGATTGATTGATTGAAAGGTAATCAATCAAACACTTTAAATAAAAGACTGGTCAGTACGATTTAACAAGAATATGACAGACCACAAAAAGCACATTAAGTCACTCAACATCACTATAATGGATGCAGATGAATAAACATACATCTACACATACATACGTTATGTATATACATGACATCAGCTCACACACAACCTACGCTAAAGATAAAAACATGCAACTAAAAAACTCACAGAAACAGGACCAGAGGGAGATTCATGAATAATATAAAGTTAAATTTGAGAGCTAAATAAATAAATAGATAAAACACAGAAGAAAAAAGGACAGGGGGTTCTTAAGTCAAGAGGGACTGAAATGCTTTTTTATTGAGGGACTGCTTTGCACAGGAAACTGAACTATAAATATTTATCTATTCTACCTTATATTTCATGTTCAGAGGAATCTTATTTTGAAAGCGGTCCCTTGACCTCTGACCTCTGAGTGAAGATACTGGCGTCATTTGAAATTACAAAACCAAAGGAAACCATTGGTACCAACCAGGTCATACTAGGTTATCAAGAAGGAGGTTAAATAACGCTGCAAATGTACGCTAAATTTTGACGAGGAAAAACTGGCACTGCCACTTTCAAAGGGTCCCTTGACCTCTGACCTCCAGATATGTGAATGTAAATGGGTTCTATGGGTACCCACGAGTCTCCCTTTTACAGACATGCCCACTTTATGATCATCACATGCAGTTTGGGGCAAGTCATAGTCAAGTCAGCACACTGACACACTGACAGCTGTTGTTGCCTGTTGGGCTGCAGTTTGCCATGTTATGATTGGAGCATATTGTTTTATGCTAAATGCAGTACCTGTGAGGGTTTCTGGACAATATCTGTCATTGTTGTGTTGTTAATTGATTTCCAATAATAAATATATACATACATTTGCATAAAGCAGCATATTTGCCCACTCCCATGTTGATAAGAGTATTAAATGCTTGACAAATCTCCCTTTAAGGTACATTTTGAACAGATAAAAAACAATTTGATTAATTTGCGATTAATCAAATTAAATATTTTAATCAATTGACAGCCCTATTATAAATACAGATAATGTTTTGACTCAGAACTGTCGGCTAAACTTCCACAACTTTTAGTTAAAGTTTAGTCAAATAACTCAATAAGTCAATTAAGGTACATTTTGAACAGATAGAAAATGTGTGATTAATTTGCGATTAATTGTGATTAAATATTGTAATCGATTGACAGCCATAATGATAAATAATTTAACAGTAAGAAATATATAGCTTTATATTTATATATATATACGTTTTCCATCGAGGTAAAAAAAAGTTTTTAGGAAAAGACATTATTTTTTGACTTTTTGACCTCAGACATTGTTTTTGTACTTCTAGTTCAGGCTGTGATGTGATTGGTCAGATGTTTTAGTAGCAGCTAATTGACCTCTCTCACTCAGGTGTGCTGATTGCTCAGCTGTTGAAAACAGGAACAGAAAGACTTGAATTCAACTTTATCAGTTTTAAATAAAGAGCCTACTCCTCTGTATTTATTACCTACGCCAATAAAAGTCAAGCCACTACGAGCATATTCGGCTGAAAGTCACCAGATAACACGGTCACTCATGAAACCGAAACACCTGTGCAGGTATGAACAGAAACCTGAGGAGCAGGAGGAAGATGTTCAGCCATCACTCTCAACCAAGACCTCCAGTTTCTCCTCAACAAGTGCCAACTAATGGTGACATTATGTGGCCTCTCGTTACCCTTCACATGACAAGCTGTAGGCCTGCTGGTGGAAGACTCTTCTCAACTGGCATCAGGTCATCAGATCAGACTGAACTCTCCTTTCAAAGACGCTCCTTTCAGTGTTCAACATCAAGTCCTGTCGTCTCCTGCTGTAATCATCAACAGTAAGATCATTTACAGTTTTTAATGTTATTGTTTATTGGGTATAGTTTTGGTGTACAATTGGATTTTATGCTGATGTTGTTGCCAGCTGTGAGTGTGAATATGTGGCTGCTGTGTTAAAGTGTATTATTTTTAACATTAATGCAGGTTCTTTATCCAAATGCATGATTAATGATGCTGTGTGAATATGTGGCCGCCGTGCCAGACTATTCTATGATGTAAATGTTTGTCTTGTTGGATCAGAACCAGCTTGACTGGCCTGAGTAGGCCTACACATAGAGGCTTCCAGGAATTTGGTTATTTTACTCTTATTGTACTTACAGAAATAGAAATGCAGCTAAAACAAGGTGAACAAAGCTGAACAAGAGTAAAGAAAGAAGATAAATATAAAGAATACAACAAGGAACAACAGCATACAATATGGCGTCACTTTAAACAAAGCATGGATATGTCAAAGCGATCAAGGTTTATTTAGTCATTATTCTTTTACAAGATAACGATGCTACAGAGAAAAATAAATGATACCATCAGTCACCTGCTGACTGCTCTGCTTTATGGTGTTATGGTGGAATGTGTCCAAGTGCTGTAC
The DNA here is from genome assembly GCF_043250625.1 of Sebastes fasciatus. Lineage (NCBI taxonomy): Eukaryota > Metazoa > Chordata > Actinopteri > Perciformes > Sebastidae > Sebastes > Sebastes fasciatus. The sequence continues at coordinate 33,072,766 of NC_133800.1, forward strand.
TTAAGTACAATTTTGAGGTATTTGTACTTAACTTAGTTATTAATTAATTAGCATACTATACTGAATTCTATAACATACTATACTATGACTTATTTTTTATAATATTTTTCGACATAATATACTATGACTTTTTTATAATATTTTCGATATACTATACTATAACTTTTTTATAACACTTTTCGACATACTATACAATGAATTTCTTTTTATGACATACTATACAATGACTTTCTTATGGCATACCATACTATAACTTTTTTTATAATATTTTTTGACATATTATACTATGACTTTTTTATATTTTCAACATACTATCCTAACTTTTTCATAATATTTTTCGACATACTATACTATGACTTGTTTATAATATTTTTCTATATACTATACTATGACCTTTTTATAATATTTTTTTATATACTATACTATGACTTTTTATAATATTTTTTGACATATTATACTATGACTTTTTTTATAATATTTTTTGATATACTATTATATTACTTTTTTAGAATATTTTTCTATATACTATACTATGACTTTATTATGTCATACCATATTATCACTTTTTTATGACCTACTATCTGTAGTGGCACTTTAAATCTGTAGTCTGAATGATTTCACAGAGAGCGAGTGTGTCCTTTTGGAGTTTTATTGCCATCCATCCATCCATCTGCAACCGCTTATCCCGTTAGGGGTCGCGGGGGGGGCTGGAGCCGACATTGGGCGAAGGCGGGGTACACCCTGGACAGGTCGCCAGTCCATCGCAGGGCTAACACATAGAGACAGACAACCATTCACGCTCACACTCACACCTTCGGGCAATTTAGAGTCCACAATTAACCTAACCTGCATGTCTTTGGACTGTGGGAGGAAACCGGAGTACCCGGAGAAAACCCACGCTAACACGGGGAGAACATGCAAACTCCACACAGAAGGGCCCCAAGCCGTTTTTTTTTAACCTGCGACCCTCTAGCTGTGAGGTGCTAACCACTGCACCACCGTGCAGAGTTTTATTGCGATACATAAAATTCACATTTGCAAATGCTGATGTCCCAGCTGGCTGGCAGCAGAGAGGTACTGAATGAAGTTCACATAAGGATACTTATACATATTTCACCCTCGGCAGGTGTCCTTAAACAAACGTGTCTCGACTGCAGATTAATGACCTCATGTCTAGAGTCTCTCTTTCTGCCTCCCTCGGTTGGGAATTAACAGTTGAAGGCTGAACTCCACATCAAGTTCATGTTCAACTATCTGCATTACCAGATAACACTAAGTGACACAATACTGAACCTAAATGTGATGTATAATACGATGAAGCATCTATAACTGTAAATGCATTATGAAGCTCTGTGATCATCAATAGAATGAAGTCATTATAGCTGAACCATTATGCGACCTGCTGCTGCTGCACAGTTAATTAGACATGAATCATTTGATAAAGTACAGACTGTACACTTGTTGTATGGACTGGAGTTGCTATGGCAGTACATACTTAGATAATTCCCCTCTGCACAGTGCCTTCCACCCGTCTTCTTACTTGTGATTCTGATGCCCACACAGCCTCGTGTTTTGATGTCCTTGAGGTGCCTGGCTTGTCTTCAAGCAGAAAGCAGCCTGTCAGCCTCTAATTTATCTCACACTCCCCGCCTTGTTCTTAAAGCTGCAACATTTTCACATGAATTTAATAAAGCAACAGCATATTTTATTTTCTTATCAGTCACTGTTCTTCAATGCATAATTGGTTCATAGAATAGTTTTCTTTCTGTTTTGTATGCTGAATACTTATCAGGAAAACTCCCCGTGAAACCATATTTACATAATACTTTAATTTACTTCTTTAATGAATATAAATATACCAGTAGAAAATCACTGGCTGGTTTGTTTTGTCCTCAAGTTTATAACAAGCTACGTGCATATTTGTTTGAATTTTACATGGTCTGTAGTTGCAAACAACAGCTTTTCCCACAATGTAATTAACTTAGATAGGCATCGAAGCTAAGCAATGTACTGCTGTGTGGACATCACTTTAGTTTGGATCTGAAAGTCACAAAATAAAACACAAACGGTAGACCAGCAACTTCTGTGTTCTGTGAGGTAAAATTACTGCTTTTGTCAATGGAGTCTGGTGGCTTTGAAGAGAGAATAGATAGAGGCTTCAGTTCCCCATCGTAAAGGGCTGTCTGATGGCGAGGTGAAGTGGTGAACATATTCTAAATAAAGCATACACTTAAAGGTACTATATGTAACTTTCAGAGAATCCCTGTTATTAGTAACACCAGTGGCTGTAAATATGTGAAAACTAAACAAAATAAAATATATTTGTAAAGAGCCTAAAAGCATGAAAAAAACATTCGGAATATTGTGAAAAATATCCGAAAAATGTCGGGAAATTATTAGTAAAATATGTGGAAAAAAATAGTAAAACAATTTCAAAAAATGTGAAAATTGTCTGAAAAATATCCCAAAAATAACTTAAATATGTGAAAACTAAACAATATCCTTTTAATAGAAATCAGACTACAAGCTGCAACCAAGAAAGTCTTGGAAGATCTCAGTTTTTAAGTTACATTACAATCTGTTCACACAATGGCAATACAAAGCAACTAATACATGTAAATTGTTACATATAGTACCTTTTAAACTGATATTGATTTTTTTAGGTAGCTAAACTACGTTTTTCTGCAGCTCTCGTCCACAACCACTTAATGTCACCGTCTGACAGCCCTTTCTGACGGGGAACTGAAGCCGTTATATATCGCTCTCTTCAAAGCCACCAGACTCCATTCACAAAAACAGTAATTTTACCTCGCAGAACACGGGAGTATTTACAATCCCACTTTAAAAAATCCAAACTAACCCTTTCAGTTATTTCCAAATTCAACTGACTCATACTATAAACTTATTGATTAGCTTACTTCCGTAACCTCCATCACTGCGTTTTGCTAACGCCTGAGTGGGCGTTTCCATTTGAACACCCCGTAAACAACCGCAGATGGACTCACCCTTTAAGTGTAAGTAGTTTAGATTATGTATATATTTGTGTATTGATCCTAAATGTTGTAATTTTACTAAATAAGTATTCAGTGTGCAGGCGCCGTTCTGTAGAATTGATATTGTGTTTTTAACAAAATATTCCTCATGCAGGTTAGAGAGGACAGAGCGGTGGATGCTTTTATCCCGAGCACCTCGTGGTACTTTTAGTGCATACATATTTCAGAGCGGCAGGCCCCCAGTGTGAATCACATCTAACCTCTACTTTGTAAGGACCATATCCTGTATGCACAGAGAGAGAGAGAGGTTGGGGGTGGGAATAGTTGTTGGTGTTGTTGTGATGGCTGGAGATAGACAGGAAGTAGTGGTGTTGGCTGTTTATGTCGGCGCGTGTTATTCTCACGCTCACGGTCCTCATGTCTCCTGACCTACTTCTCTACGACGCTCGACCACACAGCTCAAGCTCTTTCACAGGGGGGGGTCTCTCTGTTTCTCACTGGGAGAGGAGGGTGGTGTCATGGTTCAGGCGTCCAGTGGTTGTCTTTCCTCTTTTGTTCGCACTCCATCAACACAGACAGGTCCAGTGTGTGAGACAGGAAGGAGACAGATTAGGATAAACAGTGAGTGTTTGGGTGTGAGAGAAACCAGACGGGTGAGAGGGAAACTGAGGGAGGATGAACCTTTATTCACCAACTGGCCTCATTTAAAGGATCTATACATAAAATCTAGTTTGGCTGTTCTCTATTGACAGATGATTTAAAACGGGAGCAGTGGTGGAAGAAGTATTCAGATCATTTACTGAAGTAGAAGTACCACTGCCATACTATAAAAATACTCACTTACAAGTAAAAATCCTGCAAGGATTATTCTAAGTATAGTAACTATAACGAAGTACATTTACCCGAGAACAATTTTACGTTACTTGTACTTTACTTGAGTATTTCCATGTCATTCTACTTTAAACTTCTACTCCATGACATTTTGGAAGCCAATATTGTAATACAGTATATATTATTCTGCACAATATATATACTTTAAAGGTGCAGTGTGTAGAATTTGGCAGCATCTAGCGGTGACATTTTTTTTTTCCTTCAATATTTTATTTAGGAAGTTCAATACAGTAGTTACATAAAGTACATGTTCAGATTTTTCATTACAAAAAATTATGAATTATTATGGAATAATATTATTTTAAAAATTCAATATATATATATAATATCTATATATTTCACGGTATAATATAATAATAATATAAATTATACAACAACATGAGTAAAAATAAACTTTTAACTAAATAAATAAACTTTATTTGTATAGCACATTTCCAAACATAGTTGCAAAGTGCTTTACATGGCAGCAACCCCAATGTTCAAGGGGTTAGTTTGCCCCTCTATTTTTAAGTACATGTCAGCTGTTGAATAGCCCTTCTCATCTACAGGCACACAACAGATTGGGATGGTGACTCTGGTGTTGATAATGTTGGGTGGTACAAACTTCCTGTGCACAAGTGTCTGATCACTCCCAGAATCAAGTAGGGCTTTGATAGTTGTTCCATTAACTTCAATGTTGATCTTTTCACCAGACTGGTCATTCTTAAGCTCAGGTTCAACATGAGGGCGTGGTACACAGCACTTTTGTGTCATTTTTGCGGAATTTTTAGGGCACATGGGTTTTGTATGGCCTTCTAGTGCACAGAGATAACAGACTGGCTTTTTACCAGTAGGTTTTAATGGTCTGCTAGCTCAATCTGTTATCTCTGTGGACTAGAAGGCCAAGTTAAAATACTGCAAACATCAAGATAAAAACAATACAGAATAAAAACATAGGCCAAAATAAAATGTTGAACATAAGACTTAATAAAACAGTTTGTAAAAAAAATAAAACGTAACTAAAAGTGACGTTGACTTATTTTGTCACGTACATCTTTAGTCACGTGACTCGTTGGACTCGTCGGTCCTGTGAGTCACATGAGTCGCTAGTCAGTGAAGTTAACGTCAACCACGACCGTTTCATAACCCTAACTAAGTGGTTGTGTTGCCTAAACCTAACTTCTGTGAAAACGGAAGTTTATTATGACATGACACTGCATTTATCATTTATCTTATATAAACACGCCGTCCCTGGTTCGTCCAAATGTAACGCAAGAGGGTATACCTCGTGAGTCGGTCTCTGTTGCCGAGCGGTGGTATTTGATGAGTTGGGAGTGAGAATGTGTTGAACTTTATCATCATATGAACTTTAACTGATTTTGGAAGAAATTGTACTTTTGAGACAAAGAACGTTTGATACTTTACTTTTGTTAATACTTTTACTTAAGTAGTAGGATTTCTAATGCAGGACTTTTACCTGTAACAGTGTTTTACGTTCTTCCACCACTTACTGTACAGCATGTGCATCTACAATATGACTCATCTAGTATATTTTATGCTTTGATTATACAATAAGGAAACATGAGAGAAACAGCAGATCCACCAGTGAAAAAACATAATTGCAGCTCTCGCATTTTGCACCCCATCAGCGTGTGATATTAGCTCTCAGAAGAGGTCAAGCCAGTGACCCCCTTTGACTTGTTGCGCCCGCCACTTCATTATCTCCACTGTCACTTTGTTTTTTTCACCCCCGCCTGCCCGTCCGTCCGTCCATCCCTTCCTCGCTCGCTCCCCCCTTCAGCTGGAAGTGGTTGCCCTGGGTTGCAGGCCTCGCAGCAGGCTCCCATGACTGGAAGCTTTAATGCTGCTGCTATTTCAAGCCCTGTGATGTCATCTGAAGGAGGGGCCGGGCCCTCATCCCCGGAGCGGTGAGTCAGAGCCAGAGAGGGAGGAGGAGGAGGAGGAGGAGGAGGAGGAGGAGGAGGAGAGGAGGTTCAGTGAGGAAGAGGTATACAGCATCCAAAACATTAATGGAGGTACAGTGTTTGTCCCCATGTTGTCACCTGGGAGATGGCAAAAGTGCACATGCTGAGGAAAACAGCAACACAAGTGACAACCAGAAGCTACATACCGGTGTAACTTGGCTGATATTGGCCTTTTATCAAGTTTTGTATATATATATGCACCAGTCAGTCAGTAAAGCTGCACTGAAGTGGTATTTTCTTTTCAAGTTTTATTGATTAATCTTTATGTTAAGCAATAGTTTGTCATATTTTATTATTTTCTGAAATATAGCAATAAATAATGCTTCAAAATATTTCTAATTTGTTTTTATATATATATATATATTTTATTTATTTTTTCAGACATTTTTCAAATATTTTTGGAATTTTTTCTGTGAGATTTTTAAATATTGTTTGGTATATTTGGATTTTTTATTACATTTTGTTTTTAAGTATATTTATGATTGCATATGTTTAAAATGTAGTCATTTTTGCATTTCATTGTATATTAATTTTACATTTACACAATTAAAGCGTATTCAACCTATTTCTTTTTTTCTTTTTTATGCTTTAAATTTTTTCTAACATTTTAAAATAATATTTGGTGTATTTGTGATTTTTTTTATATTTTAAATAGTTTTTTCAAATTATATTAAAAAAATGTTTTGCTATATTTGGAATTTTGTAGTGTTTTAAAATGAGTTTTACTCTAGCGTCTTTATATTTCATGGTGTATAATTCTATATTTACACAACCAAAGCTTTTCCAGGAATATAATTCTGAACACTTGTGTGATTTGGGGCAACAAATGGGGCATAAATATTGTTTTTTGTTGGCTACAGTACACTCAAAACATATCAGCACTGGCTTTCATAAACTATCATTGGTTAACTCTTTTTATTACATCATAAAGACATAAACTGTTTTTTACAGGGAATCAAATTTAATTTCCAGGTATTTATGTCCAAGAAACAAACGTCTTTGTCTCCAAATAACATTTTGTGTTACCGTCATGGGCAGAAAAACAGACACAGGAACTGAAGATGTTGTTTTTCTCCTGTCTCCCTGAGTGATATCATCCCCATTCAGACTCTGCCTACACAAAGTCGTGGCAGTGCTCAGCATCCACTGTCGCCATGGCTACAGCCCTGCATCTGCCACACTCCCCACTGCTGAACCACCAGGCGCCATGCAGGCCGCCGTTGGTCAGTGTGTCAGACTGACAGGGCGCTCTGTCCAATGAGCGAGCAGGCGAGTGATGTCATTGAAAGGACAGGACTGAAGCAGAGATGTGTATCCAAAAAGCAGAGTGTCAGAGATCTTCTGCTGACGCACCAACTTAACAAGCGAGGCTGTCACATTAGTGGTTATCTCTTTGAAAGAAACAGGTGAGGGCGGACGTCAGATGTTTTACCGCTGTCTGGAGCTGCTGCCGCTCCTTTTTTTAGTACCATCATAACCAATTAACCCTGGACTCATCACGACGGGGGGCATTTCTGGGTGGGGTTTGGCACAGGGCCGGAAACTGGCTCAACATATTACAGGACTGAGGCTGAGCAGCTTGCATAGCACTTTACTTGATGACTAAATCACTCAAGGGAAAGAAAAAGGTATAACGTAGTAATGGGCAACTGTTTATGATCTGTACAGTGTTATTTTTATGGCTTAAAGCTGCTCTCATCAATATTTTTTTGCATTAAAAGTGGATGTGAAAGGTGTCTCCTCAATTCTCAGAGTATTTTAGTGTCTCTAAGCTCATTTGTTTTGGTTTTCTGACCCCAACGCGCTCTCATCAACATCATTTCCATCAGCAGCATGCAGTTGTTTTCAGTGAAACTAAACTACCGACCCGGCACCAGATGCCAGACAATGTTAGCAACTAGCTGATGAACATAGACATGCATTTCCCTTTTTTTTTGTGATAGTCAGCACAAAAACCATTATTAGGTAATCCAAGTAATTGTGAAACAGGAAGTATAGAGAGCTGAATAGGGGGGAGGTTGGGGTGTTTGGGACGGTCAAAAAACACTTGACCTCTGGCGAACTGGTGTTCGCGACCCGTGTGAAACCAGAAGTCAAAGTTGATTTATTTGTCGCGTAACTTCCGTAAAGTTACGGCACTTCTGGAGTTATTTTAATCCAAAATCATGAAGTTTCCCGAACTGAACTAAGTAGTTTTTGTCACATAACTTATGTACTTAAGTTACGCCATTTATGGTGTTATTTTTACCTAAACCACAATCTTTTCCTAAACCTAACTAAGTAGTTTCGTTGTCAAAGTCTAACCAAGTTGATCTTTTACTAAACCTAACTAAGTAGTTTTGTTGTCGAAGCCTAACCAAATCGATCTTTTCCTATATCATGTAACATATTATATATTATATATACAGTGTGTGTGTGTGTGTGTGTGTATATATATATAACTACATATAAGCAGAATACAGCTGTCATGTTTCACTGAATGATTTTCAGTTAAAAGCTCTAAATTGCTTTTAACTGATTCTGCATATGACTCCGTACAGATTTGACACAAGCACATCTAATCCACCAAAGTGTCTGTAAATGTGTTTTTCTGATAGTGGAGAGTTTCTGTGGCTCACTTCAACATCTCTCTCTGGACGGTGTAACATCATAAATGTTTTAGATTAGAAAGCTACAACTGGGATCGCTCAAATAAACCCTTTGCCCTCCGCCGTGGTGCAGAGAGGAAGGGAGTGTTAGAGAGAGTCACGTATTACCTCCTTTTCCAGGATGGGTGATTCATTTCCTTGTCTTAAAAAGTAACAAGTGATCTCTATTGCTTTCAGCTCCAATGAAATGGTTGCTGCATATAAAATGGAGGGCTGCTGCCCTGTGAAATGAAAGCTCATATTAGGTTATAATTTTGAAAAGGAGAGATATGAAACGGCCTGACCGCTGGTGTTGACAGCAGGTCCCTCGGGGGGGTTCGGTAAGACTGAAGGTTGGATGTTTGTTTGGGCTCTGGAGGGAACATCTATATGAATGCCAGGCGTTTTTGGAAGCTGAGAGAATTATGTTATTCATTGTTAAAGCAACTGATTAAAGCTGGTAGTAAAATCCAAATGAAAATGGTGAAAATGTGGTGTCTAATCAGGCCGTTTGAACTGCTATTCAATAAATATGCTGCAGGCAAATGCAGCATTATCAGGGCAAGGTATCAAACCTTCATACTTTATACTGAAATGTGCACAGCGCTAATGGAGTCCTGAAAACGACTAAATGTTGATATTGAATTTTTGGTCAGAATCTTAATCTTGTTTACTTCCTTTTTAATAAGATATTACCTGATGTAAACTGGTATTTTATACTGTTTATTGAGGCAGGGCTACTAATAGACTGAGAAAAGTTTGCAGGTTTTTTGTTAAATGAAAAGAAGTTTGAGGAAAAACCTGTTTATATTTCCTCAAAGTATGAGTTATTATTCTGAAAACATCTGAGGAGAGAAATAGGCATTAACGTAACATAATATTGATTCTTATTTGATCAGCGCTGCCTAGTTTGACCATTTGGTCAGAGTTCATGAGTGATTGACAGCCGGCTCTCGCAGACAGCAGATGGACAGCAGACCTCAGATCAGCTCTGACTGCTTGTTTTCCTCCGGTCTGTGAAATCTTGCAGATGCTGTTAGGAGAACCGGAGGACACAGAGGCACATGATTTTTTTCAGGTTACCTGTTTCATGTACTACTGTCACGATATAGCGACCGTTTTATAAAAATAAATTTGTTTAATCATATTTGCTCCAATCTGGCCTACTGCTGCTTTAAGTCGGGTTCTCCAAAGGCGTAACAATTCTTCCTGACAGGAACGTACATGTCTGTACCAAACATGGCAGTCCATCCAGTATAGTTATCAAGACATTTCACTCAAACCATCCATCCATCTATCTTCAACCGCTTATCCGTGGTCGGGTCGCGGGGGCAACAGCTCCAGCAGGGGACTCCAAACTTCCCTTTCCTAGGCCACATTAACCAGCTCTGACTGGGGGATCCCAAGACGTTCCCAGGCCAGTTTGGAGATATAATCTCTCCACCTAGTCCTGGGTCTTCCCCTTGGTCTCCTCCCAGCTGGTCGTGCCTGTAACACCTCCCGAGGGTTTTAATTTCACTCAAACCCACAAATGTTAACCTCATGGTGGCAAGTGTTGAAAAGTCAGGTGATCACCAAAGTTAGCAGCATTCCTCCACTGGGACTCATAAATGTCTGTACCAAATTTGATGGCAATCCAGCGAATAGTTGTTGAGATATTTCAGTCTGGACCAAAGTGGTGGACCGATAGACTGACATGCTGCTAGCGCGGCCAATAATGGTTAGTTACGGTCTTCAAACACAGTATTCATAGTCCTGCGTCAGTGTAACATTATGATTTAGTAGGAGGACATAACATTTCAAATGTCAGTCATGACTGAGTTTTAAAAAAAGGTAATGATATTCCTAGAATGTCTAAAAATCTGGAGGAGGATGCAGAAGCAGATAAGAAGCTGACTGCTGAGTGACTCCACACAACATTCACCCACTCTCCCTCTCTCTCTCTTCCTCTACTGTATCTCTGCTGATGTCTATTCTCAATGGTCGACTTCAAAAGAAGGCCTGGAATAAAAAGTGAGAATGAGAGTGTAGACATGATGATGATGTGCACAGACGCACATTGCAATTTTATGCACGTACAAAATCTGCTGAGAGATTTCTGGTCAATTTTTATTACAGAACTGAAGAGGTACGGTGATAACTTTACAAAGACTTTGTCCTCTACTTGTCTTGGTCTTTTATCTACGAGATAAAATTGGATCTAAACTGGACCAATGATTATAAGTATCCCATATAACATGATTCCTAATAAGTGTGTTTATTGTGTTCCTGCCTATTAATGTTACCTTATCTCACCTGAAACTAGAGGTTGCCTGGAGGGCAAAACAATTTCCTGTCTTTCTGTCACGATAAAAAAACAGCATATCTCTCAACGTAGGAATAGCGTGACATTTTGAGGGAACTACGCTTATTCGCTTTCTGTCAGAGACTTAGATGAGAAGATTGATTCCACTCTCAAAGGCTACGAGAGCTTGAAAGACTACTTATGGTGGGCGTGTGGGGAGGTGGATGTGTCCAACAAACATCCGACTTTAAAACAGGAGACCGGTGTTTGAGACCGGTTTTGACTGGTGTTTTGTTTTGTAAGTTACGTTAGTGACGATTGTCACATGTTTTTAGTGATGTCTGTGACGTATTTCACTTATTTTTAGAGCAGTCAGTCGATTAAAATATTTAATTGTGATTAATTGCATTATTGTCCATGATAAATCACATTTAATCACAAATTAATCACATTTAATCACAAATTAATAAAAATGTTTATCTTTTCAAAATGTACTGTAAAGGGAGATTTCTCAAGTATTTAATCCTCTTATCAACATAGAAGTGGACAAATATGCTGCTTTATGCAAATGTATGTACATATTTATTATTGGAAATCAATTAACAACAGAAAACAATGACAGATATTGTCCAGAAACCCTCACAGGTACTGCATTTAGCATAAAACAATATGCTCAAATCATAACATGGCAAACTGCAGCCCAACAGGCAACAACAGCTGTCAGTGTGTCAGTGTGCTGACTTGACTATGACTTGCCCCAAACGGCATGTGATTATCATAAAGTGGGCATGTCTGTAAAGGGGAGACTCGTGGGTACCCATAGAACACATTTACATTCACATATCTGGAGGTCAGAGGTCAAGGGACCCCTTTGGAAATGGACATGACAGTTTGTCCTCACCAAAATTTAGCGCAAGTTTGGAGCGTTATTTTACCTCCTTCCCGACAAGCTAGTATGACATGATTGATACCAATGGATTCATTAGGTTTTTTAGTTTCGCAGGATACCAGTATATTCATTCTATCTTTAAAACGGCGATAAAGGAATTAGTGTCATTAAAACGCATTTGCGTTAACGTGTTATTATCCTGTTAACTTTGACAGCCCTACTTAGTTTACATATTTAAAGCCCAAACATGACATTATTCCTTTACCTAACTAAGTTGTTGTCTTGCCTGAACCTCACTGCGGACGTTTGCGTGGCATACAAATGACACGCGAAATATCCGTGTAATGTCGTGGTATTTATACGCCTTCCCGTAAGACCGGGTTGGTGTGTACATGGGAACTGAGTGAAGGAAAGAAAGAGCGGTGGGGAATGTGTGTGATGGTGTGAGCAAACAAGTGAGCTAGTGGAGCAGAAGAAAGAGTTTAGCTCTGAGAATATCAAGTAAAGAGGTCCCCTACCTCCACACAGTCTATACTACAGCGCCTGACTTCCGCTTCTGCTCCTGTCGTAATTACTACGGTCGCTGTTGTGTTCTTTTATTCTTTCTTTCGGTAGGACAAGAAACCCTAAATGGACAGAAGTGTCAGTCAGACAGACAATGTGAGATATACGACTGTGAGCATGAACGCAAGGGTATAAATGTCGAGAAACGGAGAGACTCAGGGCTCTCAGCCCTGAACATTTATGTTGATGGTTGTTTGCCCACTTGCAAGTGTTTATTAAACCTTTAAAAGACTCTCTCTTGATTTTCGAGTCCTTCTTCACAGAAATTGCTTCCACATCTACCATGTGAATCGATGATAAAACCTACTAGTGGGTGTAGTAGGCCCCTGTTAACCCACATCTATGGGGCTTATAGCGACTGATAACGCCTTTTTAACAACCTGACAACAGTTTAATCAACTGGAGTCCAACGTAAGATTAAAAACTACCACAAAACTTAATCAAAACAAAGAAAAAAACCTGTCAATAAAAACTAAACATCAAAAGCACCACAGATAGTATTACAAGGCCGTTGTAATGGATTGCACTAGATTACAGGTATACCTGATAACCTGGTAATACAGTAAATTGTTAGCCATGTGAGTGCATTATGTAAGCAACGTACTGTCTAAAGTTACTGATCGTTTGTCACTCCGCAGTATCAAGTCACCCATCTAACGCTTGTAAGAACCACAGACCTCAATTATTCATTAAATTAGTGACTTACAGCCGGCTGGAGTTCATTTTATACCGCTGTGCTGACTGGACAGTTGGGAAACAGACTTCCCCCATCACACCGGGGCTCAGTTTTAGCACTCCATGTGTGAAAAGGATAACCGTGTAGGTCTGGAACTTGAGTTTCGGAGGGCACGACTTCATTTTCCACCTCCCGTATTTAGCTTCGTCTCACTCTGGCGGGGGGAAGAGACACTGAGGACACTCAAGGGTGCATTCATTCAGGTAAAAGCCCAAAGCTTGGCAACGGCTGCCAAGAGCACGGCTAAATAATGAGGCTCGAGTGGAGCGGCATTAAGGCCGATAACCAAGCATCCAATAAATTATGTGTTATGTGACACAAGGGTGCTATCACCAATACCGCCGTTTCACCAGCGCAACACAGATCCTAAAAAAGGAATGATCCCACACAGCTTCATGCAATTACAGGCCCGTCTCAGACCATAAAAGCTTTTACATTTGCTGCTCTGAACGCCGGCTATTAAGGTGTTTCTGGGCAAACATTTCTAGTGTATAGAACGAGATGTGTTTTCCAGGAACAACAGGGTGTTTGAAAATGTACTTCACGTTCGTTGTGGCCATTTTTAGATGTTTTTTATGATACTCAGGGCTTGTAAAACTCCACTAGGCAACACATAGAGTTCAGTGTGCACTTCCAGTAGACGTGTCAATGGGAAAAAAGCAAAAATAAAGAACGGACTACTGACCAACTGAGTGCTGCATGAGTCCTACAACACGAAAATGAGTTAGTATTGTAGCACTTCCGGTTCCCTCGTTTGTTTTTTTGAATGGGTTTTTAGTTAGATGCCTGAAATAAGGTCTGTGGTTAACACAAGCTGAAGAGATTTTAACGTTTTGACCTACGATATAAAATATGTCAGTTAATATGAATTTTGTGTCGTCAAAAAGGCGGTTGCTAAGAAGTGGCTAAATGAGACTACTAAAAATGTCACCACGCCTCGTTGTGTTTACTCACGTTCATGCGACCGTGGTCAAAGAACGTATATTGAACAGAAGTGAAAGTCAATTATTCGTTCGATTGCAACATCAGCGCCAAGCAGCAGAGCTACACTTCCGCCATTTTGGACTGAAAGCGACTACTAGACGCCAGTAAAACGTCCATCTAAAACAAAATTATTTCTATTCATATTTAATATCTCTACTGAAACGGTTGAACAATAAAAATATTATAAATATGCATACTATTATAACTATTTACTTACTTACTTATTAAACCTTCTGCTTCCCAGAGGAGCTTAAAGCGAGCGATGGTCATAAATAGAAGTTAGAAAAATCCAGCACACAGATTTTGAAAGCAATCTCAAACTTTTTCATGTCAAGGATCCAAAATAGAGTCCAATAGACCACAGACCATGGATATACAGTATAAGAGGTTGTGTCCTGTGCTTTTGCCCTGCGTGTTAGTAAATAACCTACAACTACATTAAATTCTGTTGATGTCATGCTACTAGCACTACTAGCTACTGGCCGATAGCCGGTTGTTTGGGAACGGAGACGTTAATACATCCACCACGGTACAGGCTTACAGCACACAGCCCATGGGTGTTTTAGAAGATAATAGAAGTGATGAATTACAGCCAATATATCCATTATTACAGCTGCATACAGCTAGCAGGAAGCTGGCAGAACCGGATATGTCATATGAAGCGTGCGGGGCGGTGCGGTCCCGTGGGTCTGATGCACCTTCATTAGGACGGCAAGGAAAATAACTCTATAGTCAGCTATTAGTTCATTTTACAACTTTTAGGACAAAAAAGATTTAAATGAGGGATGTTTAAGCGTTCCTAGTGGGAAGTTGATTTACCTCAGAAGAAATGATCCTCTGATTTTCAGACTTCTCTTTATACATCCATGGCAATGGACTCATTGATGCTTTCAGTCCAAAATGGCGGCAGCGCTACCGCAGAGCCATATAGCGGCTGTTGTCAAAAAAGTAGCAGAGTTTCGTCTCTCTGCTAGTGGTGTAGTTAGTTTATAGCCTAACGTTAGCTTTTTACTTTTGGCGATTGCATTCACACTTCATAAAAAAATCATACAAGTGGTGTTCATTTGTGGAGATTAGTTTATTTATTTTCTGAGTTTATTTTCTGCAATAATCCAACCCCCCCCCCCTCCAAAAAAATCCCATTGGCTTTTAATTGAGAGAACCAAGGCGATGCCAACTTCCTGGTTGGTCTACAAAAATACATAATCCCTGCTCCACTCTATTAAACACATATCTACTGTTGTAGTTGCCGGTAAAACATGAACACCTCTTTATATAAATTATATAGGCTTTATAGAATGGGTTCTTCTGCTCCACATGGCAAATGGAGAAAAAGTAACCAGACCACCAGTGTAGACATAACAAAGTGACCAAGTTCTAAGATTATTTGTTTTATGTGTGCACCACCTTGACTTCACTATAACTCTTTCTGTGGAGCACTGTGCTAAATGATTATGGAAATGTGACGAGCAAATCCATTAAAAACACTCGGGAGAGAACCGGCTCAGAGCTGAAACGGCTGCGTGTCGTCATTCTTCACCACAGAATGAACAGTCTGTGTCGGGAGTTAATCATGTTCAACAAATACTGATTAGAGCATCCTGGACCGCACATTGATTAAACTGTCCAGGACAAAAAGATATCGATCAGGTGGTTTTAGCCCCAAATATTGATTGGAATGTCTCGGTTGACGAAGATAAGATTAATTATGTCTTACACTGAGTTTCCTCTTAATAAGTGCTGATATCTTTATACTGCTGCTTTATTGCACCAAAACTGAGTCAATACATTGTTTTTAAATCAACAGTCACACATGAAGGAAGATATGTTTGTAAAAAGTAACTTTAATTGTTTCCCAAAGATGACAACACTACTGAGAGATGATACACACATGTATGAATGAAATTAATTTTGCTCGCGCTCAACCCGACCAGTAAAAATACAGACTGGTAAATGCCGAATGTGTCGGTGCTACCAGGCGCTGAAGTCTCCGAAGTTGCTCTTCCCTTTGGACTTCTTGGGCGCCGCTCCGCTGGTGGACGGCCCGCTTTCATTTTCAGCAGCCGAACGTTTTCTAAAAAGGGAGAGGAATATAATATCACAATCAGCTGGTTTTTCTCCCACACAGATGTGTGCCACATGTAGATTACATTACTTATAAGCACCATTCAGCCTCCAGGTGTTTAATGTGTTTCCTGCTTTGGCCTCCTGTGACTGGAACATTTTTCAAATGTAAAAGTAGTAATTAGTCCGAGCAGTGCTAACAAAACGTAAAAAAAGCCGGTAGTCTACCATCTTTGTTCTTGTTTCTGGCTAGGGATGTTAATAATTAACCGTTTAACCGTTAACCGACATTAAGCATTTTAACGGAGTAACGCTATCAGTTAAAACGGTTAAAAGAAATGTTAATAATTAATTAAAAATCTGAGAAACTCGTCACTTAAAGGAAAAAAGCTGGTCCACCTTAAGACAGTCTGAGCCGACGTTACAGATACAGGAAGTTAGCTCCCGTCTATAGCTCGCTTGAGCGGAGGAGTTGTAGCCTCGTAGCATTTATACACCGACAACTAAACTGTACACACGCTGTCTGCTACACCTACTGTACGTTCACAGCTATAACGCCACCGACAAACCCACACACGGCTTGTCGGTAACTCGCTGAAGTTAGACACGTGGTATGTGTTAGACAGGTGGTATGTGTGTGACAATGGTGAGCAAGAAGCTCCCAGCATAGCTACAGATGCTAACGTAGCACAAACACACACACTGTTTGTTTGACTAAGTAAACGCTCCCGGACGGGTGAACTGGGGACTCAGTTGTCTGTTGTGTTCATACACTGCAGCTGGCGCACCGCTGCATGCAAGGCACAAATCTTGTCGGTTAATAATCGGTTAACGAGGGTCGGTTATCGGTCATGAACATTTTTCAAAATTAGCATCCCTATTTCTGGTGCATGCTCATTACACAAAGCAACAATCGACATGAGCAGAATGAGGAGAGGACGTCATCGTTTTTAAAAATGTGCACTTTAAAAAGGCGTTTTTACAAATATCTGTATACATGTAGACGGGGCTTTAGTGGACGTAAACTGACGGTGCCAGGTTGCCCCAAATGATTACATTACAGCTCGTTTAGCGGATGCAGCGTTCTCCCTCAGTACCAGACAAATTTCAAAAAGTGTTGTCTCCATTAGTCAGTTAAACACAAAAACATGGGAAAATAGGGTCCAGTTTGAAAAATATCAAAGTTATCCTTTAAATGCACAAATGAACAAGCATTTTCCACACTGATAAATCCCTTTTAAAAGACCATTAATGGCTGTTTAAACACGCCACTTTTTCATTTAACTGTCAGGACAAAATGACTGTTATTTGGAAGCATGAATACGAAACATGCTCTGCATAAAGCTAAATATGTGTGAACATGATGTGATGACAGGAGAAGGATAAGATGAAGATAAAACACCACCAAAGAGACAAATCATGAGCATAATTATCTCCTAATGCACACTTCAGCCAAAGTTGTCAGTTCAGTTAATGCGCCATCATTTTGCATAATGACAGTAATTTCAATATTCCCACTAAAAGCTGCAGGGCTTGTGTAAAGTGTCGTAGATTTAACGTCTTTATTCATCTTTTCTCTTTACGGAACAGATTCTACCTCAAAAATAAAAAACCTGTATGAGGAATTTAATAGTGCAAAGAGACAATAAACTGTTTCTATCTCTTCATCATATTTCATATTTGACAGATTAACAGTAAACTTCAAGAACAAATTGTTGTTAGACATAAAAACCCAAAATGAAACATGTTGTAATGTCACATAAAAACAACACTATATAGCTGAACTCAGCGAAAATATGATCTGGACAATAAAGCTGAATTATCCCTATGGGGGAAACGGGTAATCTTCTACATAATTGGCAATTTTGCACATTATGTTTCTGCTCGTTCTGTGTCGCTATGTAATCATGTTTTATCATCCATTCATTATTATCCTGTTCCTCAAGACGCCAACATCAGACTGTGAGGAGAATGATGTGACGGTTATGTGGAGTTAACTTTTTAATTCAAATTCTGCCTGGAAAGTGGAATAAATATTCGTATGCAGTTTACGCACGTCACAGCGATGCCTAATACAGCAGAAGCACAGTGTAGTTTGGTGAATAGTAAATCAGTGTGTGTGCGTGTGTGTCCTTACGTTGTGGCAGGGTTGATGTATTTCCCCACGCCTGCCTTGAAGGTTTTTGGCGCCTGCTCCTCCTTCGCTTTCTTCTGGGCGATGCTGGTCTGCTGCCGCTCCTCCTCCTCCTTCTGCAGCTCCTTTTCTCGCTCCGCTGCAATCTGAAAAACACAAATCATTATAAATCCCAACAACTTACACGCCAGATCAGAAGGGACACAGAGGCGGCGCTCACACCGCAGGACTTCACGCTCAGCAATTGTTACTTCCATGCTGTGACTCTCGTACTGTGCAATGAGTGCATCTGACGCGGTTCCAGAGTTTGATGTATATTGACAGTTTGGAGCCGTCGGTGAGCGTCTGTCGGTCTAGTTTTTGCGGTGTGTCCCGCACCGTCGGCTCTAGTCTGCTCGTGTCGGAGGCTTTTTGGCCGATTCAGCATGTTCCAATCTGGAATGAAGCTAAGTGGTGGGTGAGAGCGGTGTGAAAATAGTCGGCGAACCTCGCTTTTTTCATCATAACAACGTCTTGAATATCCGCCGTCCTCGGTCTTCCAATTTCCCTTTTTGAATGATGAATACAGACCTCCGTAACCTGCTGGTATGGAGAGTTATTTCCTCTCACGCAGGTGCAGAATGTACGTGCTAACTGGTCTTTGGCTGTAGTCTTTGTGGTGTGTTCAAGGGCAAATTTCTTGCCAAGATAAAGGTGATGTGAGGCGACGCTTCATCGCCGCTTGTTCTGTGATGACAGGTTGGTGTGTCTGGGCCTTTACACACGTAAATACAGTCAATTGTTTTGTTGCGATGGTTCTGTACTCCATCACTTTGGATCTTAAATCAAACAATGCATATTGAGGTAAAGTGCCGACCTCCATCTTTAATTTTAGGGTACACAGTGTATTTTGTGTCGGGAGGGGCCCCGGCCAACTGGTAGACCCAGAACACGCTGGAGAGATTATATATCTCGTCTGGCCTGGGAACGCCTCGGGGTCCTCCAGGAAGAGCTGGAAAACGTTGCTGGGGAGAGGGACATCTGGAATTCCCTGCTTAGCCTGCTGCCCCCGTGACCCGGCCCCGGATAAGCGGAAGAAAATGGATGGATGGAGTGTATTGATTGTAGGCCTAGATTGTGCTGCTGCACTGTTAAACAAATCTGGAAGGACTGTATATAAAAAGGGCCTCACTGTCCAAATACTTACACACACTCATTTATAGGTAGAAATCATCAGAGGGCTTCTCTGTGTGGAAGAAATTGGTTCTATCATAAAGTCGATTTTGTTCATGTATGCAGACGGACAGAGCGATACAGACCTGAGCGTCAGCCTCTTCGTACGGGTCCACGAACACAGTCGCACTTATGATCTTGATCTCCGACTGTAAAACACACAAACTGGAAAAATTAGGATCCCAAAAAAACACATGGCTCCCTCAGAGGAAAACTAAATATTATTTGTGACCTTAAAATGATCTGTGATAATGATACGAGTCGCTAAAACATCACCTAAGAAAATCTAGAAATATTGTGTATCCAATGTCAGCCCACTCATTTAGCGGGAAAAGAAGGTAACGTTGCAAAAAACAAACTTAATTTAAAACTTAAAATAAGATATTGACATCAATATAAATGTGAAGAAAAATATTGTAGCTGCATTTGTAATGTTTAACAGCTTATTTGTAATTGAGAACAATAGAATGACAACACTTCTGTTTCACAAAGACTACATGATGCATGTAAGGGTCAAAATGGCACTGTGGCTGAGTCTTGAACTCCTCAGCTGCTTTTAATGTTAGTGATCTGTAGTGAACTGATTCTACTGTTGCACTCTGTAATTAACTCTAGACAGGGGTATCAACGGCTACATTTCAAGATTGTAAAATGAGACGTAATTTGACCCCAGAAAAACCTGTGGAGGGATATTTCTACACAAACCTCACTACGTCCTACCTTTGGTTTGTCTGATTTGGGATCAGCCTCCACGTTCTCCATGGCTGTGAGCGCCTCAAATCCACCAACAATCCTGCAAAAGAGAAAAACATCCTTCATGACAAGTCCTTTATACATCTATCCTCCCCACACAGGTCCCAGATCACTTTGAGTTTCGACAGGGAAGACGAAACAAAGGCAGCATATTCCTCCCAACAAAATATAGAATATAACCATTAGAGACAAAAGTTGAATTCAGACATTTTTACCATTCAAAATGACATATCCTACAGTATGCAAGTACTGATGTGTTCAATCATGACATCACTCAGGGCTGTAGGGTGGTTTGGAGGAGAAAGATGAAACCAAGTTCAAAACCTCCGACGTCTAGATATGTGAATGTAAATGGGTTCTATGGGTACCCACGAGTCTCCCCTTTACAGACATGCCTACTTTATGATAATCACATGCAGTTTGGGGCAAGTCATAGTCAAGTCAGCACACTGACACACTGACAGCTGTTGTTGCCTGTTGGGCTGCAGTTTGCCATGTTATGATTTGAGCATATTGTTTTATGCTAAATGCAGTACCTGTGAGGGTTTCTGGATCAATATCTGTCATTGTTTTGTGTTGTTAATTGATTTACAATAATAAATATAAACATACATTTGCATAAAGCAGCATATTTGTCCACTCCCATGTTGATAAGAGTATTAAATACTTGATAAATCTCCCTTTAAGGTACATTTTGAACTGATACAAAATGTGTGATTAATCGCGATTCAATATTTTAATCGATTGACAGCCCTAATTTTTTTTATATAGTTTTAAATACAGACTTTTGTATAAATTATTCAGTAAGTGTGTTATGATTTTAGTTATACATGTTCAAATCTAATTTTGACAACCTCAGAACAGGCGCACCCCTTATGATCTTTGGTGCTCCCCTAAGAGGGGGCCCGGACCCCAGGTAGGGAACCACTGCACTAGAGCACCAAATGTGTATTAATCCACAGCTGAAAATAGTCCCCAACAAATGCACTATTTCCTCCTGTTTATAGTGTTTGTTATCAGCACACTGGCCTCATGGTGTAAACACAGCAGAGAAAACAATCGCTGAGGATGCCGAGGGCCAAGAGGCGAATCGGTTAGCGACTCCCCTGCTGCACAGCACTTTAAAGAAGTTGCTCTCACTTTGCTCTTTTAACTGCAAAGTCTTTATCTAGCTGCTCCTGTGGGGTTTCCATGTGTGGAGTGAGAAGACACACAAACGGTACAACCAACAGCTAGCAGGAGGTCACATGTGCTTTTATCCACACGTTCAGTCGAACAGAGGAGCTCCCACACTCGATGACTCACTGACCTATCAGACAAAACTACTACATGATCTATTGGCATAAAATTAGGGTTCTAATTCAGTCAATTGATTAAAATATTTAATTGGGATTAGTCGCATGATTGTCCATAATTAATCGCGATTAATCACAAATTAATTGCACATTTTTATCTCCTTAAAGGGAGATTTGTCAAGTATTTAATACCCTTATCAACATGGGAGTGGACAAATATGCTGCTTTATGCAAATGTATGTTTATTTATTATTGGAAATCAATTAACAACACAAAACAATGACAGATATTGTCCAGAAACCCTCACAGGTACTGCATTTAGCATAAAAGAATATGACTATGACTTGCCTCAAACTGCATGTGATTATCATAAAGTGGGCATGTCTGTAAAGGGGAGACTCGTGGGTACCCATAGAACCCATTTACATTCACATATCTAGACGTCAGAGGTCAAGGGACCCCTTTGAAAATGGACATACCAGTTTTTCCTCGCCACAATTTAGCGTAACTTGTGAGCGTTATATAACCTCTTTTACGACAAGCTAGTATGACATGGTTAGTACCGATGGATTCATTAGGTTTTCTAGTTCTAGATACCAGTATCTTCACTCTAGCTTTAAAACCGAGCCTGCTACAACCTAAAAATCCCATGTTATGTTAATGCATTGAAGAAATTAGTGGCGTTAAAAATGTTATTATCACATTACTTTGACAGCTCTAGTGAAAATATGAATATTTCCAGTTCTATCTCAATTATTCCTCCATATATGAGATATTAAGTTTGTCATACATGAGATTTTACCAATTTTGGGTAATTTTTTTAACTTAAATTCTTTCCAAAATGTAAAAAAAAATACATCACCAAAACAGCTACAATGCTTAGTCCTAAAAACGTTGACATTTTGGAGACATTTCTTTACCTGACAACAGGGACATATTATATATCTTCAGATAACTGTCCTGGGGAAAGTATAAAGTCTCTCAACTTCACTCTAGCTTTAAAACTGAGCACGCTACAACATAAAACGCAAGTTGCGTTAATGCGTTAAAGAAATTAGTGGCAGCCGTTAGACACAAACACATGGGAAAATTGCAGCACATTTTGCAGCTCTCGCTCAATACTGGACTATTTTCAAAAAATTGGTGTCCCCATTAGTCACACAAAAACACGGGAAAAAATTTGCATTTCAGAAAACCTTTCCTCTGTAAAAAGAGTCCACAGACATTATGTACAGCTCAGACCGCCAATCCCATTAAATGTGCAAAGACTACCGTCTGGAAAGGACAGAAAGCTGGACGCGGGGGTTAAAGCAGAAGCTTTTTAAGTGCGTTGACCATGTGAAGAATCAGTCAGCTGAAAGCTGTCTGAATATTTTTAGACAACAGCCAGAAAAGACAACCATTTAAGATCCTGCTCAGCTCAGCAGAGACAGAGGGAGCCTTCAGTTTAGATTCAGCAGCTACTAAATTTTTCACTGCTTCGTGGCCAGGAGTCAGACTGGAAGTCACAATACTGTTTGCACTGTCTGGAGCTCCAGAGGAACCAAATGTGTATTAAAGAATAATACGAGTGGGTGAGACAGAGAGGCAGGGAGTGAGGAGAAGACTAAGAGGACAAGAAAGATAAAGAAGAAGAGAAGAAAAAGAGAACATGTGGTGCCGACCCGGCTGTTTGTGTAAATGGCACTGAGCATTAAGCAAGTGTCTGTCAGGATTGTCACCTTTCAAAGCCGTCTGCCTCAGCTGCTAAATTACACAAAACACTGCTGCTACGCCACAGTGGAGTCAATTTAAAAAAAAAAAAGAAGACTAACACACACTTAAAATAATAGAAGATTTACCTTCCAAATATTGTGTGCTTCCTGTCGAGGTAGGTGCACGACCGGAACGTGATGAAGCTGAAAGAAAACGGAGCAAAAACAACATTATGTTTGGGTAAAACATTCATACATTCATATAGTCAGTTTACACGGCTACTTTAGTTGTACTAAATACACAATCAATAACCCGTCAAAAACAAGTATAAACCGCACATTTACAGGTTCTTCTCATACAAGGTCCATTAGCATTGTGTAGTATAAAGTAAATAGTCAAAAATACTTTTCCTTCATGGAGACGAATTCTTCAAATTGACTTTTTTTAAACGATGAAATTTGCCAAAATGCCTGTTAACTACTAAATAAGTAAATGCTATAATACATAAAACGTTTGTGCATCCAATATATGATATTTTATTCTGACAGCATTGATTATTTTTCTCGTCTTCTTCGCCTGTGGGGCCGCGGCAGAGAAATCAAAAGGAAGGAAGAAGACGGTAAAAAACAAAACATAATTCTCTGCTGACTGACTTTCTAGAACAGAGTGATTGTTGGAAGTTTAAGCTTTTTAAAAAACATTTCTTACAACTGGGACTTGTTGGTGTTTGGACCGGAGTTTGCCATGCTGAGAACCCCCCGGCCGGTATGAGACAGGTTGGGCCGAAACTCATCCTTGAAAGGTTTTCCCCAGAAGGATTCCCCTCCTGGGAAGGGAGGAAGAGCAGGAAAGGGACAGAGAAAGACAAAGAAAGTTGTTGTTACTTCCCTCCAATCAGCCGTCAAACAGTCAGTGTGGTAACGTGTAATTGTTTCTAAGATTAACAGTTGAAGACGTAGTTTCTGTAAGTGAAGCTCAAATATTTGTTCAAATTAAAGACCTTTTGCACACAAGACATATTGACATAAGCAAGAAGAGTACAGGTAAAACTAAAAACAGTGACTACGTTTACATTCACACTAATATCCCACTGTTATTCCGAATATGACAATATTGTGAATTTGATACGGGTCATGTAAACAGCATATTACGTAGACTTTTATTCCGATTAAGACGTGTGATATGCTGATGTTATTCAGGTTTTAGGAGCATTCTTTGGACATGTATACCGCTCATTCAGAATATCTGTCTCAGTTGTGCATTGCAACATCAGCACCCAGCAGCAAAGCTGTGCTTTCGCCATTTTGGACTGAAAGCGAGTACCGGACGCCAGTAAAACGTCCGCCTACAAAAGTGCCGTACAAAAAAAGTAAAACTAAATTATTTCTATTCTATTGTCATAATTTTAATGTCTCTACTGAAATGGCCTGTGCTGAACAATACACATATTATAAATTAGGGCTGTCAATTGATTCAAATTTGTAATCGTGATTAATCGCATGATTGTCTATGATGAATCATTATTAAATTAAATTAATCCAAAAAAATGTCATCTGTTGAAAATGTACCTTAAAAGGAGATTTGATATGATGCAAATATCTTTACTCCAGCTTCAAAACTGAGCCCGCTATAACCGCCAAAGGATCAATTGCATTAATGCTTTAGTGGCGTTAAAATGAATTTGGGTTATTATCACTTATTACACGGCTGTGTTGAATACTCGATTCTGATTGGTCAATCACGGCGTTCTGCGGCCTGTCATTTCTTTATAGCAGACCGTTGCTATGTATAACAGACTGTTGATATGGGCACAGCTCTGATGTGAGACTCTGGCGGACCGTTTTTGTGTCAAAATTTTGATTTCTTCAGTAAGTAGCTGTGTAATAAGCGTGATAATGTTCAGCTAGCCCGTCATTGTTGTGAAAGAATCCCCTTCAGGGCGATGCTGCACCCCTCCGCTTCGTGTCGGGGTCCTGCATCGCCCTGTCAGGGATTCGTTCACAACAATGACGGGCTAGCTGTACATTATCCCTTACACAAACTCTGACAGCCCTATTAGAAATATAATAAACGTCTTCATTCCCAAATGGCGGCATCTACGAGTTTCGTCTCTTAGCTTCTAAACTCTTTGGAAAAGCTAAAATGAAGAGACGTAAGACAAGGTGCCGGAAGACTATGTGGATGTAATGGTAAATCATTCTGGCATTTATGTTAAAGTTTGTCCATGTCGATCAAATGAAGGAAGGGTTTCTAGTTATTCCACTGATCAACACTAAATGTATCAGAACACCAGTAAAACGTGGGAACGGGAGGCTGCTAGCTGATGTAAACAATGCAGGTTTCATAAACTCAGCTTTGCAAATGTTTAACAAGGAAGGACATGTATTAAACACGGCCTCAAGGAGGCAAACAATGAGTTTCGGTTAGAAACAGTGAATGTAAAAATAAGTTTGTTTACAAGAAAACCTCCTCAGGGCATCTTTTAATGTATGAACAAAAACATCACTGTTAAGAAGAAGGGAGGCTTTAAACTCAGCTGGATAAACACTTCTGACGTCCATGAAAATCAATTCAGACATCTTGGGAGGACTGATTTTCCGTCGCTGGTAGGACGAGGCCATTTCTCTTTAAAGAAAATCATTATGTCGGCACCTTCAAGCAGAGAAGTTGGCTGACGGTTCACAGTGTTAATCTGTCATTGAAATGCTCCATCTGGGATTTAATGTATGTAAACAAAACGGAGCACACTTCAGGGAGTAAAGATGAATTCATATAGCGTTTAATTTTCTGCTCCAATGCACAGCATTATTTGTATGTTGTGACATGCGATTAAAACACGTTAAAATGGATTTAGTTTGTATGAAAATGACACAAATTACTGGCTCTATCTACCACTGCTCTTTATTATTCAAATTACTGCGCCATTAGAGGAGCAGAAATAAGGCGCCGTGTATTTTCACAGGACCTGTTTGCCCTTGAACACGGAGCCATGTTGAGAGCCTTCAGCTGTGAATCATTAATTCAGACCGACTTCATCATTAAGAATCATCATGATGAGTATACAGGAATACACACTGCAGGAGCTTATTGGCTCCCGACAGGGGGAGAGGATTTGTGGCCCCGAGGTGTGTCTCGCTGTCCTGCCAGCTGGTGTACGTGCATGAGACAGTGTGCGCATGCTTATAAGTACAGTATGTGTGTGTTTAGTGTAAATGCATATCCAACCAATCAACCCTCCAGAGACTTTGTGCAGCCGTCAACTTCCCCTGGTGACATTTTTGCATAATTTATCAACTCCCTGACATTTCGGAGAACGATTGGATCATAAATGAAGAGAGGAGGATGAAGAGGGGAATTAATTCTCATCAAAGAGTTAACCAATAAATCAAACTCCTTGACTTACATTAACAAACTTCAACACAACAGTAAAGATGTTAAAATATCCTCACGGCTGTGAAGCATCTCCACTAATGAACGCATTATTTGGGCATTTCACGTGAGCTTCATTCCTTTCATATTTCGAACGCGTCTCTGGGATTTAATTTACAAGTCAATGTTTAAAACATTTCTCTCTGAAGCATCTGGTTCTGAAGGGTTTTAGATAAATGAGGTTTTTCTGAACTTAGTGTCAACGCTACAGTGAGCGAGCAGTCTGCCGGATGTGTGAGAAGGATTCACTCAGAGTGGGTGGGCAATTTTCGTAGGATTTTCTTCACACTTAAATGTAAAACATTCAAGTGTCAAGAAAGTATCACATCATGGTTCGGTATCTTATTTTGCCATCTCTATCCCCTGCATGAAAAAAAACACACTCAAATAATTGATTGTCCCCCAAATGATATGCTGTTTTTTCCTCTAGTGTTCCTGCATTGTTGTTATCTTTATCACTAAATGTGAGCAGACAAATTACCTCTTCAAAAAGCAGAATATCAAAGAAAAAATTAAATGTGTCACCTCTGCTTTGGTTTGCTCAAGTTTTAAAAAAAACAAAAACTTTTCTATTTCAAAACAGAATGAAAACAACTAAATGATTTATGACGTGTTCTTAAACCGCAGAATTGTTTGTACCCGTGTTCCTATAATGGTGAATCGCATTGTCCTCGTAAATTGAAAGCACATGCCAGTTTATCCTAATTAGCATAATCCAATCCACGTAAAAGGGCATGAGACTGCACGGCCGTGTGCACACAGAAATTGAAAAGAAAAGTTGAGAGAATTAAGTCAAGTGGTTGCCTGTTGGGCTGCAGTTTGCCATGTTATGATTTGAGCATATTGTTTTATGTTAAATGCAGTACCTGTGAGGGTTTCTGGACAATATTTGTCATTGTTTTGTGTTGTTAATTGATTTCCAATAATAAATATATACATACATTTGCATAAAGCAGCATATTTGCCCACTCCCATGAGAGTATTAAATACTTGACAAATCTCCGTTTAAGGTACATTTTTAGCAAAGAAAAAAAATTTACCATCGATTGACAGCCCTAGTGTATTTATTTTAAAAGATCATAATGGTTTGTAAAATACAGTAATGAAAATAATTTTAAAATGTTATAAATGATAACAAATATTATTGAATTTCGCAATCCTATATTATGCAACTGTAGAACTGAAGAAACGTAATAACCAATTCTATAAGTGTGCGTAGATTCTGTTCTTAAATCCCAAAGAAGAAAACATTAGTAATTATCAGAATCTTAGTGAAAACTGGGTTTTAAGAACAATTTCTTCTTAAGAACAGTTGGTGAATAAGGCTCATTGTTCTTAATGATACACAAAATGACATGCTAGTAACTACACAACTACTGCATGTTACAGGACTGTTAAGAACTAAGAAGAAATCCATCTTTAAAGGTCAGTTAAAGGTCTGTTCATGAGTTCACATTATTCAGTCCAGGTGACGAGGAGAATCTTTACTCACAGGCCAGAAATTCTGCACCTTCATAAATCTGTCATGGTCGACGCATTTTGCGTAGCGTTCAGAGAGAGAGACGCCCACAGACACAAAGCACACTTTGTGCTGCAAACTCTCAGAGCAGCACAGACGACATGAAGGCAGGAGATTAACTGTATGAGGCCTCCCAGTCAATTACACTGAGCTGCCTTTTAAAAACAGGAAAACTACACCGAATGCTGCTTGATTGGTTGCTCACCACACCCCTATTCTGTAGCCTACACTCAGCCCTTTTTCCATCTACATCATCTCTCCGTCTTTGTGTCGTCTGTGCTCCCATGTGCCTTCCCAGAGTATATTTAGTAACACTCTTGACTTGCATCTTGAGTTGCAAGCGGTATTTACGCAAAGCTTCCAAAAAGGAGCTATTAATAATTCAACAGAGGCATGTTATGTAATTCCAAATGTGGTTTAAGTGCAGTCCTCATCTTACCTGTGCCGGTGCCAGTGGGGTCCCCTCCTTGAATCTGGAAACAAGAAGAAACTCTGTTAGGTTTGGCTGATGTTAGCTGCTGCACATTGAAAGAGTTTCTCCTATTACTTATAACAGGAAAATGTTTCGTTTCTGTACTAGTGAGACTTTAAATGAACCTTTCAGTATTTCCTGTTGTCAAATATCCAACTTGGAGGCATGTTCCTTGGAAGCACTAGTAGTACAGGCCTCTATTGTTCATTGTTAACGTCCCTATTATTGTTTATATAGTGGAGCGCTGCTCTGTGCATTTCTTTGGACGTCTTGTTTAAAGACACACTGGGGGTTTGACCATTAGTGCTGCGGTGGAGCAAAGGTTTGATGAGTGGCTCTCTGTAGTGTTACTGTGCAACAACGCACATGAACACCGTGAGCAGAGGGCCGGCAAAATACTCATTTCTGCCAACAGTGTTTTCCAGAAACCAAAAAAGAAGAGAGGATATTCAAAAAGTGCTGTAGTGGTGACAGTTTTCACTGGACTAGTTAAGTACTAATTTACTTCCTCGTAGTACAAATAGCTATATCTGGATTATTCCTTGCAGTATAGAGTAGCTAGTTACATTGAATTCAACATTTTAAAGTAAAAACGGAGTCTGAAATGACTTCAAATTGATCTTAACACGCAATGTAGCCAATGCTCATTTCAAAACATGCTTAAAATGTTCTCATGAGGTATTGAAGAAATACACTGAACATGTTTATTTCACCAACAAAGGGATAGTTTTGGTGTTTTGAAGTGGGGTTGTATGAGGTACTTATCCATAGTCAGTGTATTACCTACAGTAGATGGAGTTTGGAGAAACAGACAGGAGTACCAGCACGGGAGCAAAGTAATGTACTGCTGTGGACGGAGGCAGCAGCAAAAAACACCTAAAGAAATCTATATCAGTTTAAGTGTACGCTATATTTAGAATATTTTCACCGCTTTATCTTGCTGTCAGACAGCCCTTTACGACGGGGAACTTAAGTCGCTATCTATGCTCTCTTCAAAGCCACCAGACTCCTTTGAGAAAAACAGTAATTTTACCTCGCAGATCTCATAAGCTGCTGGTCTGCCGCTCCTCGATCGGTTTGTTTGTGTTATTGAGTGACTTCTGTGAATCCAAACTAACCCTTTAAAACACCAAAGTCAAACAAACTAACCGATCGAGGCAGCGGTAGACCAGCAACTCCAGTGTTCTGAGAGGTAAAATTACTGTTTTTGTCAATGGAGTCTGGTGGCTTTGAAGAGAGCATAGATAACGGCTTCAGTTCCCCGTCGTAAAGGGCTGACTGACAGCAAGGTAAGGCGGTGAAAATCTTCTAAATATAGCGTACGCTAGTAACTGATATTGATTTTTTTAGGTGTCTAAAATCTGTTTTGCTGCTGCCTCCGTCCACAGCAGTACATTGCTTTGCTCCCGTGCTGGTACTCCTGTCTGTTTCTCCAAACTCCATCCGCTGTAGGTAATACACTGATCATGGATAAGTACCTCATACAACCCCACTTCAAAACACCTGATCTATCCCTTTGAGGTCATACACACATGGCCACATACACATTAACATGTTTGGTGAGAGATTTTGAATGTAAACTCACGGTTAATTACAAAAACTCCCGTTTTATGGTCAATAAAAACTAAAAATGAATAGCAATCTAGTTCTCTTACTTCCATGTCACACTACAGCACCAGCGAAGATGTGCTTTTGATGATATTTTTAGTTTGTTTCAGTCGATGAATGCCTTTATGTTCCCTGACTGAACGGAGACAGCAGCTTTATAGAAACTGCAAGATTGCACTATAACGCGGTATCCTCGGCAGACTCGCATGTGAAACAGTTGCATCATATCGGTGTTGAACGATTCTTCTCAGCGTTTGAGCCTGAGGGGTAGCAGCCCTGATGGGCCGCTCACATTTCAATTTTTTAGAAGTGTCTCAGAATGTTCTGTACACTCGCACGGTCCTGATAAACTGCTTTAAAAGGGCCATGATTCTGTTCCCATTATCAAACCGCTCTAAACGTGTTTGTTGCTATGGAATTATTCTCTCCAATCCCGTCCTCCTGTCCTTTTCAGCTGCGGAGGATAAGTCGAAGGCGTAAGTGGCACAGTAATTATGGATAAACAATTCACAGCTTGCCACTGTGTGTGAAAACCACGGGACCAAATAAAAAAAGGTGAGGGTCCCCTTGAGACCAGATGTCCACTCAGAGCCACTTTAATTATGGGACAGGCGGCTCTGAAATACACCAACGAGCGGCTGATCAGAGACCTGGATTTCAGATTCTCAGTCTGGGTTTAGAAGCTGTTTTTACTTATCTCTGAAGCAGCAAACACTTACATATATTATTATTATTTCAACAAAAGACAAGGTAATGAAGCAGTGAACGACAGCGTGGCTGGGATTTATTTAGATTTTGGGTTAACGCTGTGACTTGCACTACTTTTACACAGGGATGTGGTGGATATACAGGTTTTCTTTCATGTTCTTTCTGTGTTCTTTTATGAACATAAATAAATACTAATATAATTAATATTTGTTGCGCTCTGAGGCTGATGTTAGTGTGGTGTCTGTGGTGTGATGAGGTTGGGCGTTGCTTAGGTGCGTGAGCCCGGGGACACCATAGCGTCAGACGACACGGAGAGGTGAATGTTAGCGTAGATGCTGCAATAGCATCAGTTATATCAGAACTTTCTTCTTTGAAAGAAGAGCAAAGAACGGCACTGATTGTGATGTTTTCGCCTTCAGTTAGTTTTGCTTCGTTAGTTTGATTGACAGATGGTTCATCCAAACCCATAACGAGTATTTTTTTCAAGTGCCTGCTCTTTTCCAAACACTTTCCAATGACTGATTCTCAGATGGTTGTGTGTAACAAACCATCTGACAGGGTCAGATTAAGTCCAATTACAAAATTGCTTTATTGATTAGATCTTTTCTATCTGCAAAGAACCGGTTGTAACATCTCACTTGGAGTTTAAAATGTCTGTATTACCCATACAGCACTTTGTTTTGGTCGTATTGTGCGTATGAGAATGTGCTAAAGTCATTTGATGTACACTGGTGGAGGTAAGAAATCAGGTCAAAGTCCTTACCATGAAGTTGCGGATGGACCTGTGGAAGACTGTCCCGTCATAGTAGCCTTTTTTACTCAGACGGATGAAATTCTCTCCAGCTTTGGGAACCTGAAGGAAAGAACATGTAGAGATTGTTTAGAAAAAACAACACCCACAACAAAACTAAATAATTAAAATAAAAATGTTCTCAACTATTCTCAGCTTCCAGTTTTCAGCAAACTCAACGGGCTCTCCACAGCCAGTAATACCAGCTGCTCTATAAGCTTACCGTTACTGAAATCAGTGCTGAGTTATGAAATTATTAAGAAGTATTGACAACAGAGAGTTGTCAGAAATCATTGCTGAGTCACACAGCACACCACACAAGTGGCCAAAAATCAATCATGCCTGCGTTACTGTAGGAGACCTTTAGATAAACCCAGAACCGCAATCACACTCTCAACCTTTAACATTTAGATAAACTGGATGCTGAAGGTCAAAACCTGTCTGATAATACTTTACTTTTATAACAGCCTAGCCTGATGTCATCCAGTAGTCACCATACATATAAGATATTATACTTTTTGAGTTGTTTAAAACACAGATGTATGCTCAATGACCTCTCATGGCTGCGGTCATTCACACTTTTTGAAAAACCTATTTTATTGACTGTTTTATACCGTCATTGACTGCTGACTCCTCGCTCCTCTTAAACCAGCCGGTTGGGGCCGCAAGTGATAAACAACTGATTCAGTAGCTAAAGGCATTTCTGGCAATCGGCGACGCTGAAAACAAGCCTCACCTAGTCTGTTACAGGCCACATGTTGGCCTTTGTCGTGGCTCAAAAACTGACATCCATAGAAAAGTTTGATCTCATTTTGAAACGGAGCAACTGCAGATTAATTCCATACGGCCTCATACGATACTAGAACATTTAAGGAATCCATTGGTACCAACCATGTCATACTAGCTTGTCGTGAAAACGGCTAAATAATGCTCCAATCGTACGCTAAATTTTGGGGAGATAAAACTGGCATGGCCATTTTCAAAGGGGTCCGTTGACCTCTGAACTCCAGATAAGTGAATGTAAATGGGTTCTCTGGGTACCCACGAGTCTCCCCTTTACAGACATGTCCCCTTTATGATAATCACATGCAGTTTGGGGCAAGTCATAGTCAAGTCAGCACACTGACACACTGACAGCTGTTGTTGCCTGTTGGGCTGCAGTTTGCCATGTTATGATTTGAGCATGTTTTTTATGCTAAATGCAGTACCTGTGAGGGTTTCTGGACAATATCTGTCATTGTTTTGTGTTGTTAATGATTTCAAATGAGTAATATATACATATATTTGCGTAAAGCAGCATATTTGCCCACTCCCATGTTGATAAGAGTATTAAATACTTGATAAATCTCTCTTTAAAAGGTACATTTTGAACAGATAAGAAAATGTGCGAATAATTTGCGATTAAATAACTTAATCGAATGACAGCCCTGGTTAAGGGGCTAAATAACAGACTTAGCGTAGCCGTTTGACTCCATCATCTTTATACACAGCTGCCTGTAGTGACAGGAGTCTCTGAAGACATTGGTGAGCTACACAGGCAGGTTATAACTTCCAGGTGGAGCTGACAGTTTTGCATTTACATAAACAAACACATTTTTAACTCTGCGTGACCTGTTAGAAATTGTGTTATACACACAAGTCTGCGATGAGGTGAGATGAGATGATGAGTTCAGCTGCTGCCTGAGGCGGCCTCACGTGTCTATATAGCTAGAAGCCAGGCTTAGCAGTCTTCTATAACTCTCTGTTTTGTTGTTGTAAAAAAACAGGTATTTTTTTCCCCCTCTTGCTGAAGGTACATCCGGGGTCATAAAAACTTTCTACAACTTGTAAATCATTACAAAAACACCCACTGACAGCAGCTAATTTTGACCGACTGGCTCCGTGGGAAATAAGCCGGTATTTGTCCCCGGAGCAGGAGGCGTGGCGTTTACTGTGACGCCGGTCAGGTCTACTGTTATTAACGTCAACAGCCATGAGGAACACTTCTGTGTGTGTTTGCGTGAGAAGCTAACTTTTTCCCCCTTGGCAACAATGGCTGGTGGTTTCCAGGAATCACCAGAAGCCTTCGTAAAAATCTATTTTTATTCATTGGCCCTTCGCTGCTCTACTGCTCTTATTTCTTGCTACGTCTCAATTTTGCAGTTGGGGTTCAACGCTCTGCCTCTTTTCCCCCCTTGATTATAAATCCCAGATTTTCAGAGCACTCTAAAACAGTAAGCCTCTTTGTCCCAAACCACTGGACAAAGAAATGGATTGACTTTAACCATTTTAGACATTAAATTGATTCTTGCAATGGAAAAGAACACCTAAAAACTAATGACACATCAGATTACTTGTACACGTACGAATAAAATGCATCAAAATATACAAGCCTTTCTTTCCACTTTCATCTGAATCCTTTTTGATTTTTGAACCAGAATCACGTCACAGATCTCTATCAGCTGCTGCCCTGCAACGGCGGTTAATGTAGCGTGTCTGTCTGCATGCTTTTGTGTTTTCTGTGTGTGAGTTTGAGCCTGAGAATGTTTAAAATACAGTCCCATTTAGAAACATACCTAGGTGCCTAAAATTGTCAGCAATCAGTGATGTCAGCATGGAAACAATGTTTGCTGATGCAAACAGAAAACTTTGTTGTTTTTTTTTAAACAAAAGTCCCAATTCACATATGCTCGCAGGCTCCTCGAATATAAAGGCCACGAGGGACATAAAACCCATTAAAGTAATTCCATGAATCTGATTTACTTTAACAAATTTTCTGCCAGAATCGTGTACATGTAAGGAGCTTCCTAACAGCCTATGTAGTTATACGGATTTCATGTTTTATTCCTTTTCACCCAGATCTAACATTAGAGCATCTGAAGAAAACTGTGAAAGGTAATAACTATTCTGTGTCATAACTAGGGCTGTCAATCAATTAAAATATGTTATCTGGATTAATCCCACGATTGCCCGTGGTTGATCGCAATCAATCCCAAATTAATCACAATTTGTCTGTTCAAAATGTACCTTAAAGGGAGATTTGTCAAGTATTTAACACTCTTACCAACAATGGAGTGAGCAAATATGCTGCTTTATGCAAATGTATGTAAATATTTATTACTGGAAATCAATTAACAACACAAAACAATGACAGATATTGTCCAGAAACCCTCACAGGTTCTGCATTTAGCATAAAAAAACATGCTCACATCATAACATGGCAAACTGCAGCCCAACAGGCAACAACAGCTGTCAGTGTGTCAGTGTGCTGACTTGACTATGACTTGCCCCAAACTGCATGTGATTATCATAAAGTGGGCATGTCTGTAAAGGGGAGACTCGTGGGTACCCACAGAACCCATTCACATATCTTGAGGTCAGAGGTCAAATGACCCTTTTGAAAATGGACATGACAGTTTTTCATCACCAAAATGTAGCGTAAGTTTGGAGCGTTATTTCGTATAACATGGTTGGTACCAATGGATTCATTATGTTTTCTAGTATCATATGATACCAGTATCTTCACTCTAGAAATTAGTGCCGTTAAAACAAATTTACGTTAACGCGTTATCATGTAAACTTTGACAGCCCTAGTCATAACGTATATATATTTTTAACAGTGTGAATTTGTTTTATATTATTTTGTAGCCCCTTTGGGTTTTTTTCCCTCTCCCTGCACATTAATTTCCATTGCTATTTGTATGTCAAATTGTTTGATTTTCATCTCAAACTCAAAAAGAAAATAACTGGAATATATGTGTTAAGATTTGAAAATGGTTTTGGATGACTAAAATTGTAAATTTAGATACTTTTCTAGCCCACTCAGGTGAAGCCTATCTACCGTGACTAAGGTGCAGGCCGCGTCATCCGATCTCCAACATCTGCCCCCTCACACTTCTCCCAAGTTGGGGACAACGAGGGCGACCGAAACATCCAAAGCCGGGCGAGCAAATGGGCTCTTTACAGGGAGGTGGGCTGTGGATGTGTGTGACTGAGAGTGTATGTGACAGTGAAGCGGCACTCATTAATTCATAAACAGCAGGCCACGAATAGAGCTGCAATCTTGTGTGGAAACCACTGGGGAGGAAGAGGAGGAGGAGGATGTGAGGGGGCACAGAGGGCAGGTTGTCTAACCGCTGCAAGTTTCCCCTCATTAACCTGATTCGACAGCTCAGAAGCCAATGAAAACCAAGCGCATGAAGCGCCTGGTTACCAGGGCAGAAATGCATTCCTGGAACGCATGCTGTCTCTCTGGAGCCCCACACCTGACTTTTAAAAAACAGGAGGCACACAGTTTTGCCAAGATGTAAACTTGGCAACCCGGGGGAGAGACTCTGCAAGAGGCTGATTTCACTGTTTTGGAACCGTCACCTTAAATACGATTTAACCACCTGCTTGGGCCAAACATGCGTCACAAAAACATTATTTGAGAACCTTATACCAGCGAATTAAATCAGCCAAGTCTGAGTCAGAGTCTCAGTGTCAAAACCACCAGGCTTCATTTATAAAACTACATATTTTATTAGCTCCTAAAGGCTTGAAGAAATACTGCTTTTTAGATGTTTTCTTTTCAACATCCTTCTCACACTATATATAGACCTGACGTAGGATTTAAAATGAGCTTCAAAGACCCTTTTTACTTGTAATTTTATCCTTGATCATGTGGAAATTTAGAAAAAATAAACCTGAGGGCTCGTTCAGATCAGTAACAACAGAGAGAATAGAAGCAAAGAGACAAAACTGTGGTGCTTTTGTGACAACAGCCGCTAGACGGCGCTGTGGTCGTGCTGCCGCTATTTTGGACGGAAAAAACAGCAATGTGTCTGTAGCCATGGATGTATAAAGAAACATCTGTAAATCAGAGGAAATCAACTTCCCAGTAGGAACACTTAAATAGCCCTCATTTAAATCATTATGTCCATAAAGTTGTAAAATTCACTAATAGCTGAATCCAGAGTTATTTTCCTCGGCGTCCTAATGAACGTGCCCACAGATCTGCACCGCCCTGCACGCTCATATGACATATCCGGTTCCTGCTAGCTTTAATGCAGCTGTAATAATGGATATATTGGCTGTAATTCATCACTTTTATTATCTTATAATACACCCACGGGCTGTATGCTGTAAGCCTGTACCGCGGTGGCTGTATTAACGTCTCTGTTCCCAAACAACCGGCTATCGACCAGCAGCTAGTAGTGATAGTAGCACGACATAAACAGAATTTAATGTAGTTGTAGGCTATTTACTAACACGCAGGGCAAAAGCACAGGACAAAACCTCTTCTACATCCATGGTCTGTGGTTTATTGGACCCTCTTCTACATCCATGGTCTGTGGTTTATTGGACCCTCTTCTACATCCATGGTCTGTGGTTTATTGGACATCCATTTTTGGATCCTTGACATGAAAAAGTTTGAGATTGCTCTCAAAGTCTGTGTGCTGGATTTTTCTAACTTCCATTTATGTCCATCGCTCACTTTAAGCTCCTTTGGGAAGCAGAAAGTTTAATAAATAAATAAGAAAATAGTTATAATAGTATGCATATTTATAATATTTGTATGGTTCAACACAGGATATTTCGGTAGAGACATCAAATATGAATAGAAATAATTTAGTTTTACTTTTGTACAGCACTTTGTAGGCGAATGCTTTACTGGCGTACGGCATTCAGTCCAAAATAGCAGAAGCGTAGCTTTGCAAACAAACAACTGACTTTCACGTCATTGGTAACAAGGAAAGTTGTGATTTTTTGCTTTATCTTGACTCAAGTTGGGGAGAGTGATTTTCTGTTTGTTGAGTGAATATGCGTGTTATTACCTTGTCACAGTTCAACTCAAGGTTCAGGTCTCCTTTGTTTGTGTGTAGACGGACGTAGCCCTTCTTCTTCACGTACTGGTAACGCACGGTGTCGTCAGCGATGGCGTCTAGAACATAAAAATTTAGCTATTTTAATGTCAGATGACAACGTTTGGGATTATGACAGAGAGGGACTTTTATTATTATTTTCAAAAAACAAATCAGAAGACTTTATTGATTGTTTATGAGCCTCAGCTTGATGTTGCTGCTACTAAGATCTCTGACCTTTAAAATCCCAGCAGAGCCTCAGCAGAGCAGGCTGTTGTAGATTTATGCAAGTCTTATTCTCCTATTAATTATCTTTTTTCTTTAAATATGGTTCAGCCTTAATCTTTAAAAAAAGAAATACCTCCATATAGAAAGAAATTACAAAACCTGACAAACATTTAAATAGAGACATGGCTACTAAAATACAAATCCTTTCCTGCATTCAACACTACATCCCACATTTCAACATATATTATAAAGACAACATGGCTCAGTATTCTTAGACTAAGGCACACATCCATGCCATCCTTTTTCAGGAACCTGAACTTGGACACTGAATCTAAACATTGCCCTCCTCTTCTGAAGTGTACTGAACCTACTATACCGTTGCATAACAGTAAATGTCTCTCTGTGGACAGGAGAAGACATCACAGTCTAACTGAGCAGCTCCCAGTTGTGTGAGCATGAAGCTAAACTTTGCTGCAGGAGAGGAGAGCGGGCGTGACTAGCCGGTCTCCCCTGGATAGATAACAACGATTAAAGCAACTAAAGAAAGAAGAGGTGAATGTTTCCGTCTGGTGGGAATCTGCAGAGGGTTTTTTTGTGTTTGTGAGATGTTCACTTGCCTGCTGTTTGTGTTGTTGCAGGAGTCATGGCCGTGGATGTGAAGGAGGAG
Source organism: Sebastes fasciatus (assembly GCF_043250625.1). Classification (NCBI taxonomy): domain Eukaryota; kingdom Metazoa; phylum Chordata; class Actinopteri; order Perciformes; family Sebastidae; genus Sebastes; species Sebastes fasciatus. The sequence goes on from NC_133800.1 coordinate 33,111,094, forward strand.
GAAACTCTGCCGGTAGAGTAGTGGGCCTGGGAAAAAGAGACAGAAATAACAAAAAATAGGTTTTAGGTCACATTTTTTTAAAGCTAGGGTTGGTAATCTTAAGAAACTAGCAAGAGTACACTAGTTTTTAAAAATGATCCAACTGAAAAACCCAGCCCTGTGTTTTCTCTTGGAAAACTCTTTTCCAATGAAAGCAGCTAGCAGCAGCTCCAAAAGTCGCTAAATCTAGCGAGAAAGTCGGCAAGTCGGCAATACTGACAATCCGTCCCTTCAGGCCTCCCTCTAAAGACACTCCCCAAAAATTATTATTATGCTATAACTGTATCATTACAGTTGGGCCGATTAAATGATTGGACGGGTTTGATACCAGCCAAAGATACCAGATTTTTCTCTCTTTTTTTTGTCAGAGCATTTGATTTGATTGCTGTCGGGATGTAATGAGAATTTCAACAATTATAGCAACTTCAAATTAAGGCTGTCAAAGTTAACGCGGTAACGCAAATTTGTTTTAACGCCACTAATTTCTTTAACGCGTTAACACAACTTGCGATTTTTAGGTTGTAGCGGGCTCAGTATCACTATGTTATACAAGCTTGTCGCAAAGGATGTTAAATAACGCTCCAAACTTGCGTTACATTTTGGAGAGGAAAAACTGGCATGGCCATTTTCTAAAGGGGTCCCTTGACCTCTGACCTCCAGATATGTGAATGTAAATGGGTTCTATGGGTACCCACGAGTCTCCCCTTTACAGACATGACCACTTTATGATAATCACATGCAGTTTGGGGCAAGTCACAGTCAAGTCAGCACACTGACACACTGACAGCTGTTGTTGCCACATGCATACTGTCATTGTTTTGTGTTGTTAATTGATTTCCAATAATAAATATATACATACATTTCCCCACTCCCATGTTGATAACAATATTAAATACTTGACATCCCTAATAAATAGATGACTCAATTATGAAAATAAACACTACTTGCAGCACATATTTGTACATTTATCTTGTGAAATAGTCCTCTGGAGATCAGCATCAGCTGCTCAGAGGCACTTCAACAGGGCAGGCTCATACTTGGCTGGTCCCCACATTCACGCTAAGTGGAGCATCAAGTGCAAACTATCTTAATAACAGCCTCTGCAGCTTGTGGAGATTTATATATTATCTCATAATGACGGGGTATTGGAGATGCTTTAAGATTCTTTGAGGTTAAATTATAGTAGAGTGGCTGAATAGTAACATGCAGCATCCCAAAAATACCACAGACAATGCAGCGAGATTGGAGGTTGTTTAAGTCAATAGAATAAAATCTGTGGGAGATGAAAGCAGAGACGTGAAAATGGATTTCAGAAGTCTACTCTATGGACCTGGTTTAGCATTCTTCTGCTCTAGTTCTCGTGAAGGCGCATGAAAGCCCAGACTTTACCTTGTGTGCTCCGCCTGACCTATATTCCCTGTTCTCTCAGAGGCTGTCAGAGCGTCACCTCGACTGTGAACTCGAGACGGAGAGAAACCGAGGAAAAAGCTATGGCGTAAAAAAATAAATAAATAAAAAAGATGAGACATGGTGAAGCGTCAAAGACGAGCCGATAAGAAGAGAGACATTGATGCCGTTCAAATTGAATCAGACTTCACCCTCTCTGGTTATTCAAGGACACGGTGGTCGTGGTTGACCTTTGTTGTTGCACATCTGTTTGTTTCCCTGCAGTTATAATGACTGAGAGCAGGCATGCAGCAAGGATACACTATAGTATAGTAAGTAAGTATCCAGAAGGTATTTAAAAAATAAAGAATATAAACCTGCTACATATCTAAAGAGGCCTTTGTTTATTTTATTTATTTAATAATCCCTCAGGTTAATGTTTCAGACCTTCACATGTTCTTACTTACATCTTTTTTTTTTAATATATATATATATATATATTATATATATATAATATATATATAAATATAAATATATATATATATATTATATATATATTATATATATATAATATATATATATATATTATATATATATAATATATATATTATATATATATATATTTATATTTATATATATATTATATATATATATAATATATATATATTTATATATATTTATATTTATATATATATTATATATATATATAATATATATATATTTATATATATTTATATATATATATATATATATTTGCTTTAATTCGTACAAAGAAAGTGTAAAATATTCTTCATCTTCCTCACTGCACTGTAAACGGTCTTTGTTCTGTGTCTGGATGCAGTTGTTTGTCTTGTTGCCCACATTACTGTCAATGTATTACTGTGTGTTTGGCTCCCTCCTGTGTACAAAGTATGACATGTCTTCTCCACATGAATGCCCTCCTGAAATGCTGCAGCAGCACAACTGGAGAATTTAATTATTCATAAAAAAGGGAGTCTAAAGGTGCATTGCATTTCAGCTCATCTGGACTTTGTTGAATCAGAAAATTTAGACAATTTCCAGCTAAGAAGAAGCCGGGACACTGTATGGTATGATTGAATGCTCCAGGAAAAAGCCAGTCAATTTATTCTATTTTATTTAAATTATTTTTTGTTTTTGTGCATGTACATGTGGCTTTCGGTCTGTCAAACAATTGATTTAAACATACTACCGTTGGTTTATAAAGCACAGAATGGTTAATGTCTGATGTTCTGCTACATTATGAACCATCCAGACCTCTCAGGTCATCTTGGTTCAGGTCCACTTTCTGTCCCCAGAGTCAAAACTAAACACGGAGAATAGAGGTCGACCGGTGGATTTTTAAAGGCTGATATAATAATGATAGTTTGGAGCAGGAAAAAGCAGATGGCGATTAATTGGCCGGTATCTTCTTTACTTCTGGAGCAGCCTAGTCGGATAATTTGCATACGCCGTTTTTAATAATTAAAAAAAAAAATGGTCCCTAAGAATTTAATAATTCATAAGAGAATATCCTGAAGTGTGATTTGGTGGATTACATCGTTGGAATATGTTCTATTTATCTGCAATGGGCGATGTGCTGTTCTGTGGATTAATGACTGGCCACTATTCTATTCATATTCCTCTCTCCTTCTCTTAGTAGGACTACACAGTTTTCCATAACTTCATCATCATCATTGTGTTTTTGCTTACAGCGTTTAATTTGTCCGTCTTCTTGGCCACTGGCTCTTTCATAGTGGAAGCCAGGAGCTGGTCCCCCTTGTAGTCTCTGTACAGCTCAGCTAAGGTCTCCCTGGTCTCCAGATTGGTGGTCCTCAGGTGGTATGCCGGGTCCAGCTTGGCTTTTTCCTCATCTGAACCGTAAACCAGTTAAAAGGAGAGCAAGAGGAAGGACATGGTTTAACTGAGGCACGTTCATATTCCATGACAACTCAACTCTGATTCCTGATTAGAATTTAACAAACAGTTAATTAACAAATGACAGTTCGATAACCCACCTGGATCCAACACCTTCAGGTTGTTTTTTACGTGGAAGAAGTCAGAGACATTGAACTTATCCAGGTTTGTGGGGTCCTACAAAGACAAAACCAAAAAAAAAATATTAATTTCCCTATATAATGTGCTTTCAACTTTGCAAACCAAAACAAAGCAACAACCCACCTGAAGTACAATAATGTCCTTTCTGGTGAAGGGTTCGTCGGTCAGCAGATCTTTATAACATTTGGTCTTGATGTTGAGTTGCTCAACAGCCTGAGAGGAAACAGAAATATTTCAGAAAACAAAAGCCTCTCTTAGCACACACTAAAGTCACTAATTTATAGGGTTGTGTATTGGCAAGAATCTTGTGAAACGATATGCATCATGATACAGGGGTTGTGATTGAATATATTGCGATACTGTAAATTAGGCGATATATTTTTTCGAATCTAATTTTAGGAAAACTGTCAAAGTATAAAGACACACCATATGTATAAAATCAGAGTGAAAAAAGTAACTATGAAGGCTACTATAGTCAGATATCCATTAGAGCCTCAGCTTCACAGTGATACCCAATTTATACAATTTTAAGACTGTTTAGGGACGCCAGTATGCAGAAATATTCAAATACACCATTTTTAGAATAGGTGAAAAGCTAGCATGTTGTGGTTGGTACCAAAAGATCCCTTGGGTATTTTAGTTTCATATGATGTCAGTACCTTTACTCTAGCTTTAAAACTGAGCCCGCTACAATCCTCCAAAAGACAGAATAGCGGCGGGGTCCGCCAGCGGGCCGTCTGATTTTTAAGAGGTTAATTAAAAATGGATACAGCGTTTTGGAGAATCAATACAGTATCGCACAACATAATATCTCGATACTCACGTGTATCGGTATTTATCATTTAATCTATTTTTAAATGTCGCTCAATAGCAATATGACAGATTTCCGCTTGTTTTGTATTCTACTTTTTCAGTAAAACCAGAAGAACTTGTCCTGCTGTAAACCTAATTTTTTTGCTTTTTTTTGTACACAACTAATTCGATGTGATGTAAGGCAGCATCTTGTGAGAGCATGTGGGCTGAGCATCTGCACTCTATCACACTGAAATCTAAATCAATCTGAGTGTGCGTGTAATTTTAGACATTGATCTGTGTTACAAAAGTATCTGTGTGTGTGTGAGGATCAATGCAGGGAGAGTTTTGTGCGAGTTCACCGACCTCATGAGAAAAGACGTTGCCGGTGACCTTGTTGGCAACGAAGTGAGAATTATTTGTGAAGACGTTGAACATAACAGGGCAGTGATACTTTCCTGGAACGAAATGAAAAGAGGATCAGAAGCAGAGCAGAGCGGCAGAGTTGCCCTCCAGAAGTCAAGAAATACCTCATGTAATGTGCTCCCTGCTGAATTATATCACCTCTCCCACATCTTCCTCCTCCACTTGATTTAATTTACCCCCCAAGAATTACCCTTTAACACTCTTTAAGTCTAAATTTCTTTTTCAAACCTCTCTAACACAGCAGGGCAGTAAGATGAGAGCAGCTTTGACCTTTTTACTCAACTACTGGCTGATTTCGGTGATTAGAATCAGGAAAAAGACGCTCTAATGACATCAACTTATTATCCCCCTAGTTTCTACGTGAGTCCTTTAAAGTACATTGAACACATGTTTATTTATTTACCATCGTTGTTCTTGGCAATGTTAAGTTTGATGAGGGACTTTACTTCCAGTTTCTGTGGGAAAGAAGAAAAGCCGAGGTGTTAGTGTGCAATCATAAAAATAATGTGATCAAAAATTAATTTACAATAACAGAATGGAAAAAGGTTTCCCCCTTTTCTTTAAAAACCAAGATCATCTTAGTGAACTTCTCTTTGAGTCTTTTAAACTGTGAAACAGAGCAGATGTTTTTCAAACTTTCAAAGACCAGCGCAATACATATGAGATAAAAAAAAAACACTTATTATTTATTTTGATTCCATGGGAACTTTAATTTTGGTAGTATTGTGTGACCAATAAGTGTTTGGACATTTTTTTATTTTATTTAAAAAATTCAATTTTAAACCTCTGAAGTATGTCTGCAACAAATTATTATTATCATTTTCATTATCAAATCTTTCAAATAGCCTTTCAATTGTCTATAAAATGTCAGAAAATAATGAAAAATGTTGTTTACAATTCTCCAGTGTCCAAGGTGACGTCTTCAAATGTCTTGTTTTGTCAGACAAACAGACCAAAACCCAAAGATATTCAATTCACAATGATGTGAAATCCTGAAAGCAGCTAAATTTGAGAAGCTGGAACCAGTAAATGTTTTGCATTTTTTGCTTGATAAATAAACAATTAACACAATTGTTGATGATTAATTTTCAGTTCAAATGACTCATTGTTTCAGCACTGCTCTGAGGCAACATTAAGGGGAAATGGGCTGACTGGCAATGAGCATTTATACTGCATAGGATTATGTTTAGATCTATGATTGTATTTAGTGTTTATTGCATTTTGAACTTACTACTAGTAGTAGTAGTAGTGTTTGTGTCTACCTGCCCAATAACTACAGATGAAAGTAGCTAGTAGTTTAATCTGGTAAAATGTATCTATTCTATTCTCTTCGTATGAGATGAATGGTTTTTTTGTACATAGATGGCAGTAGATAAAAGGGGGAGCAGTCTGTTGACTAAACCTGCTGTATGATGCGTGCTTACCTCTCCAGAGCTCGGATTAGTCCCATACTTCTTGATCCATGGGACGATGCTCCTGAAACACAAGGTAGAAAGGAAGTGATCTTTACTTAAGATCAAACCAGACACAACACATGTGAGCTACAATATGTTTTCATCAACAAACATTCTTCATCCTCATCTTATTTTTGGCCTTTAACTATTTCCTTCCCCATTGTGTTCACTATGACACCAACAATAAAAGACTCGAGGCTTGAAGGAGCATTACTAAGAGCTCCATTTATCAACAGGTGCAGAGATATCTTAACCTGAACTAGTTTTGAGCTGACAAATTATAAAACAGTCATCCTTAACTTAACCCTCTGGTAGCAGGCCAAAGCAAGCAATAAGAAACAGCTGATAATTGATTGGTATATTCTTTTATTAGCATCTTCTACTTACAGCAGGTCAAAGATGACTCCCTCATCAGTACAGACCGGATACTCAAACGGCTGCAGGGACAAGCTGAAATGTTTCACACAAAACACACACATCAGAATTTATTTATTTTTATTACATAGATTTTCCCCATCTATGAAATATATTTCTGTAAAGTATCCTCCACTACTGGTAGAAAAGCATGGCTAGAATCTGTTACTGATCTAATAGCAAACTTATTGTGCAGAATAGAAGTAAGACAGATGTAATGTGCCTCTGCTGGAGATGTTAACAAGTCTCTTCTTACCTGCAGTGGTCAAAGGGAAGCCGTCTGAAGTTTGCCTGTGGGATTTCTGAAGAAAACATAAGACAGAGCTTTATTTATCCAGAGGGAAATTGTTGTGCAGCAGTACAAAGTAGGAAAGAGTGCAAATAGAACAAAATATGTACAATAAACTAGATTATCTAAGGTACAAAAAAGGAATGTACACAATGCCAGAAATATAAACTACAAATCCAAAACAAAGCAGAGCTGAAAGGGAGGCTGGAGCCAACTCAGTACCTCATGCTATCAGAACAGTACGATCTGCATTTGCATTTATCACAGAGAACGCATATCTTTGCAAATAAAATATAGTATTGACTGAGTTAATCTTTGCATATAAACTATTAATTAGAAATCAATACAAGGTTTTTGAGAATCGATTTGCAATGTATTGCAATACTCGATATTTTCGATATTTTTTTCAACCCCTAGAAAACACTGAGTCAGTGGTAACAGACAGTAGAAATATGGATCATGTAACCTTAATCCCTGAATATTTGATTTAATTCATTTCTTTACATAAGGAAAACCTGTCACGGGCAACATTTACCTTGTATTTGGCAGGTGTCAGGTGCTACTTTACTTCCCTGCCAGTGATATAATATACTGCACAATGAATACCTTTAACTTTTGGTACTTTAAGTATAATTTGATGCTAATACTTTTGTGCTTTTACTTAAGTAATATTTTGAATGCAGTATTTTTACACAGTAAGGCAAGGCAGCTTTATTTGTAGAGCACATTTCAGCAACAGGGCAATTCAAAGTGCTTTACAGAAACATTCAAGAACATTAAGACAAAGTGCAAAAGAACATTAAGACATAATTAAAACAGTTATAAAAACGTTAAAGATTAGAAAATAAAAACAAGCTAAAAATAAAACCTAGAATAGAAGCTAAAATAGAGTATAACACAAGAGTAAAAGCTCTAGTGCAGTATATAAGATCATTATCTGGTTTAATGAAAGGAAGCAGCAAACAGGACAGTTTGAAGCTCTGATTTAAAGAACTCAGAGCTGGAGGTCCTGCAGGTTTCTGGGAGCTTGTTCCAGATATTTGGTGCATAAAAACTGCTTCTGCATGTTTAGTTGTGACTCTGGGGACACTAAGCAGACCTGATCCAGATGACCTGAGAGGTCTGTAGTATTGCTACTGTTACTCAAGTACTTCTTCCACCACCAGGTTAGAGTATACAACATATAGGCGACAACAAGCAAACAGTAACTTCATAACTATAACAGATAGTTTAAACCAGGTAACATTATAAAACCCAGCTCACCTGATTTCTTCCCTCCATAAAAGTGTGTGTACTCTGAACACGTGATGTACCTGTAAGTCAGATAAAACAGGAAAGACGATGAAGCAGCTTAGATACAGTTTAATGCTAGAGTAAGCTACTGTAGCTAGCTAAGCTAAGCTAACAACAACAAGTAACTGTCGCAGTGTTTTATTCAGGATAACTTACATTTTATCTTTTTGGTGCTGTCGCTTCCCCATTTTGAGTTTTTGTGTCGATCTGTAAGATTATTTAGGTAAAAAAGAGACTTTAACGTCAACAAAACAAAACACACGCTAGCTTGTTCGCCTGGTTGTGACTTCCTGTTTACGTTCTTGGTCGTCGACGTCATTAACGGCAGAGTATTTATATCAGCAGCACTTTGTCGCCCCCTCTGGAGGAACGGTCAAACTACAGTACTGTTTACTTCTTTTTTAGATGGATGGATGGATAGATAGATAGATAAATAGATAGATAGATGGATGGATGGATAGATAGATAGATAGATAGATAGATGGATGGATGGATAGATAGATAGATAGATAGATAGATATATGGATGGATGGATAGATAGATAGATAGATAGATGGATGGATGGATGGATAGATAGATGGATGGATAGAAAAATGGATGGATGGATAGATAGATAGATGGATAGATAGATGGATGGATGGATGGATAGATAGATAGATATATGGATGGATAGATAGATGGATGGATAGATAGATAGATAGATAGATGGATGGATGGATAGATGGATGGATGGATGGATGGATGGATAGAAAAATAGATAGATAGATGGATGGATGGATGGATGGATGGATAGATAGATGGATGGATGGATAGATAGATGGATGGATAGATAGATGGATGGATAGAAAAATAGATAGATAGATGGATGGATGGATGGATAGATAGATGGATGGATAGACAGATAGATGGATAGATAGATAGATGGATGGATAGACAGATAGATAGATGGATGATAGATAGATAAATGGATGGATAGACAAATAGATAGATAGATAGATAGATAGATAGATAGATAGATAGATAGTAACTTTATTGATCCCCAGGGAAATTCAAGTTTCCAGCATCACAGTTCCATAGTGCAAAAACATGTTAGTAAAAAGGCAGTTAAAAAGATAGTAGTGTAAAGTACAAAGTACAAAAAAAATATACCAGATATAATAATACAAGGAGATGAAGAAAACTGTTAAAAGTGAATATAGTGCAGGGTAACAGCAGTGATACAGGACTATTAAAAAAAATCAGTATAGTGCAGAAGAGACTGTTGTCTCAGGGTAACTAGGTTGTGCAGGGTAACTCCAGTAGCTTAGTCTATGAAAGTGCACTGTGTGCATTATTATCTGTCCTGCAGACCGTCCTCCTTTGTCCCTTGTCCCCCCCCCCCCCAGAGAGGTGTTGTACAGTTTGATGGCTCGGGGGACAAAGGAATTCCTGAGTCTGTCTGTTTTATTAGCAAACCCCACATTTATTACCTGCATCATCACGAAAATTATTTTTAAAAAATTGTACCTGTTAATGCATTATAACTGTTTTTTTCTATTGCATATTAACTGGATATTGTGCTCACTCATCATACTCAATCATCATTATAGTGTTAATTTTACTATATTTTGTTGAATCAACATTTTATTGCTGATCATTATCTCTTTTATTCTATTCTATTAAAATGTAATTATTTTTATACAATCTGCTTATTTTGTGTAGTTTCATAATTTGTATTTATTTTTATTTCCTTGTACTTTATTTATCTTTTATTATCTTGAATACCCATCTTTTATTGCTTTCTTATTCAATGAACTTTTATATTGGTTGTTTTGGTGTGCATTAAACTCTAAATCTATTTTTAACATTCTACATTTTTGACAATCGTCTGTACAGCACTTTGAATTGCATTTGACTTGTTTGGAAGGTGTCATATAAATAAAGCTTGATTGATTGATTGATTGATTTGTAGTGTGTGATAATTGTATTTGTCAATACAATGTCTGTAAAATCTATACAGATTATGTTCTTGACAGAATATATGGCATATTCAAAATTATATATTTTTGCTATATATTTTTTTAATCACAAGATGAATTTACAAATAATAAGGCATTCATTACAATTACAAAGTTATCATCCTCAAAACTGAGCAGATATCGCATTAGATATAAAACATTAACAAAGGCAATAAAAAAAAAAATTAGCATTAAATAAGCATTTTAAGCAAAGTAAAAAAAAAAGCATAACATAAATAAAACAAAGTCAAGATTAACCCCCTGAGCTCAAGTAGGTTCAGTTTTAAGGCTGGAGTAAAGTTACAAATATCATAAGAAAATTAGCCTAATTAACGGAAGGAATCCATTGTTACCAACCATGGCATGCTACCAAGTTGGGAAGGAGGCTAAATAACGCTCCAAAGTTGGGCTAAATTTTGGCGAGGAAAAAATGCCATGGCCGTTTTCAAAGGGGTCCCTTGACCTCTGACCTATTAAAGACTTGACAAATCTCACTCTAAGGTGCATTTTGAACAGATAAAAAATGTGCGATTAATTGCGATTAACTATGGACAATCATGCGATTGTGATTATTTTAATCGATTTGAAAACAGCTGCGGTATTTAGTATTAAACCCATTTTCACTCTCATCCTCTACACTGGTTGCATTGTAACCCTATAGTAAGTCTATTATTTCTCTTTTTTTTCTCTCGCATATAATCTACATTTTTCTACTCTGTAACTCTGTTTTAAATTTGTACCATTTAACTAACCGCACAAACAAAACAAAGCAGAATAAATTAATCTACAATGAGTTTATTTCGACTTGGCATTTAATTCATTGAAGGTATTCTCATAACAATTATGGCTAATCATTAACTTCTTCTAACAAGCGAAGGGAGCAAACAAAACTGGTTAGAGGCTTGATGATCCACGTCGGCCCGGTGGTTAGTGATGTGTAGCAGAAGGTACATTCAGATTGCACACATGTCCGCTGAAGCACGGACACATTATACGAGTGCTACCAACCCAAAAAGCATAAAGGATAAGGAAATAAAAAAAGGTGGATCCATGATGAGCAGGAATTAAAGCAAAACCCTTTACAGATGTTGTGGAGTGATGGTGGTTGTATATAAAAATATAATACAGAGCAGCAACACTGCCTGCATACCTGAGTTACAACTGGCTTCCATTTCTCCCATCACTCAGAGCACTTCAACAGCTTGTGAAGGACACACAACAGAGATTACAAACTATAGATTTCACACTGAACTCCATGTTGCACGGCAGCGAGTGAATGTTCTCGTCCTTGGCACTTTATCTGTCAGGCAGAACCAAACTTTGATGGCATATATGAAACAAAGGTTGGGTTACCAGACACTGACACACACACATTTTTATTAATGACAAAAACAAACAGTAAGGAGCACAAACTGACAAAAACAGAGGGGTTGAAGTGAGCCAGTCTGTAGTGGATAAGTTGTTTGCTTGGAAAGTGCAATAATATGTGGATTTCTTTTCTTACAGAGCAAAAAAAAATTAGATTCACAACGTTGTTCCCTTTGAGAACAATAGAAGTCCATAAAAATGGTAAACTGGTGGTCAGTATTTGCTCAGTACCGTCCTGACAATAGGTGTTTTCTCCAGTCTGCGGTTTGATAAAACAGTCTATGAGTGTTCTGGTGGAAAAAAAAGAAATCACCGCAAATCCATCATGGACACAGTGTCGTCGGTGATGTTGACATGTCCCGCGTGCTGAAAAGGAGAAACAGATTTGAGTTAGAGTCTGCTCACAAGGCCAGAAAAAAAAATACAATATATATATTGGGGCTGTCAGTCGATTAAAATATTTAATCAAGATTAATTGCATGATTGTCCACAGTTAATTGCAATTAGTTGAAAATTAATTTTTTATCTGTTCAAAATGTACCTTAAAGGCAGATTTGTCAAGTATTTAATACTCTTATCAACATGGGAGTGGACAAATATGCTTACTTTATGTAAATATATGTATACATTTATTATTGTAAATCAATTAACACAAAACAATGACAAATATTGTCCATAAATAAACCATCTGTGAACAGTCTTAATATTAACATGGGTTTTTTCTACACTTGTTTTAAGAAAGAAAATATTTCAGTAAGAGACGAAGCTGCAGGTGGAGGTGTACTCACTGTAAATAGAGGGGGGTCTTTGCTGTGAGGGTGAAAGCCTTTCTGTCTACATGAGGAGATCTCATCTGTTCCTCGAACCGTCAAACTGAAGTAGCCGATTCTGGGACAAACACAGTCACACTTTAGCATGGAGAACATACACTGGCAGGATGCTGACAAACACGTGTAACAATGAGGAAGGAGAGTGAGCTAAAACACAAAAAATCTCCCCCCACGTGTATGGTTTATAAAGACGGGACGGCAGCAGTTTTCCGACTCACTCGTTAAACTTAGGCGAGCAGACGATAGCGATGGCTTCCGGCAGCATCATCTGATAGGAGCAGTGTGTGTGGAGGTCAACGCTGGACAGGAAGGCCGTCTGTGTGGGGTGAGTCTGGGAAACACACAGTGGACAGTTTACATCAACTCAACTACATTGTTCTTCTTTTTTCTATTTCCGTTTGTCCAACTTTACTCACATGTATCCAGCCCAGCGTGATGAGATCGTACTGGTCCTGTATGAGGAAGAGTTCCTCCTCATTTTCTGTGTCGCAATAGTCCGGTCCGCCGCTCTGCTTTGGTACGATGACGTGGGTCACGGTGAATGCATTTCTGGTCTGGAACAAACACGTCACACTGTTACAATCCTTTAAATTATGCATAGGAACCGTCTGCCAAAAAGCTCTCCAAGGACAAAATTAACAGAGCACTGACCGGTTTGCTGCTGGTAAAAAAAAAAAATGCTCGGTCATGCTCATAAAAAAAAGTGAAAGGAGCTTTAAAGTTAAACTGAACAGCAAATTATATAATTCAAACAAAAGCCACAGCAGATCTGGGACAGTGAGAGAAGTGTCAGATTATGTTCTACCCCTCTGGGGTGGGAGGTCAGCTGATAGCTCTGTTACACATTCCTTATATATTCTCTGGAAAACATCCTTTGTTTTCAACCAACACTGGAACAGAGTATCTCTTTCTTTAACCATCAATAATGCAAAATTTGTAGTTTCACTGATGATTGAATCTAATTTAAAGACACGATGAGAAACATTTTATTAACATCTAATTTATACAAATTTGATGCTTCCTGTAACAGATCTATTCAGAGGGGGAGTTAATAATACTGGTTCTTACCAGTTTGCCACACAGGATGCCACATGTTTCTACAGCTCGGCTCGTGTTGGCCTCGGCCAGCCTCAGAAAGCTCCGGCACAGCTCAGCGGGAACAGCCAACTGCCGAAGGGCATCCGACATCGTAGCTGCAAAAAACATGTAGATGAAAAAACAACGTTTGATTCTTGTGATGTTCTGAAACGAGGCATGGCGTAAACAGGTAACGAAGTAGGTCAGAGGGGGAAATAAATCAGCTCAGAAGTATAAAGACTTTAAAGCAGGAGTAGGGCCATGTTTAAATCCTCTGGAGGCAGAGAAAGATTAACTCACTGTTGTTCCCGGGGCTGACCAGAGAGCCGGGCTTGAGCGTCCGGTCGAAGGTGGGCGGGGCACTGGCAGGTGTGCCGATGGTTGAAGGAGGGCGATCGTATTGGTGGTTGGTGCCGCCAGACAGGTCCCCTGGGCTCTGCGGGGGGGTGGGGGAGGCCTGCGGTGGCCCCTTGATGCCTGGAAGGAGGGGCATGTCGGGGGAAGGCGTGGCGGGCGCGGCGAACTCCAGGAGCACGCGCTGGCGTTCCTTCTCCAGCTCCTGGCGGCGGATCATCTCCTCGAAGGCACTGAACTGCTCCTGCTCCCGCTGCCGCCGCTGCATCACGGCCACGCGCTCCCGCTCCGCATCCAGCGCTTGCTGCTTGGAATGCTCCTGCGCCATCGCCTCCTGCTCCGCTTTCTGAGAGAAAACGCATCGTATACATGCTAGTTTGAGTTGCAGCAGGAGGTCTCAGCAGTTTATGTTGCACAGTAATTCATGTAATACTGTAATACAAAATGTGACTACTCCAGTTCAATGTCATTGTTTTGGCTCCGTTTACTCGGTTAATGAACAAATGGCTCCCTTTATTACAGCCGCGGCATGCAGCTTCTGATTAATAATTCACCTCATTTAGGGTTTACACAACACACTGTAATATCTGTGTACAATGACTGTTGTATTGTACATTAGATATTTCTGTTTATTAAATTAGGTATGTTTTTCATTAAATATTCAGATTAATGTCTTTAAAAAAAAGCAATTACTATGAGGGACTATTAACACATTCATTCACTTTACCTGTTTGACCAGATGCTGTGCATACTCTTGTTCAAATCTCCGCAAAAGAGCTTTTTTCAGAATCTCTGCTTGAGGAAACGCAATATCCTTCAGTTTCTGGAGAAGAAAGACAAACTTTTCAAACAAACATTTCCTTAAAAACAATTAATAGATATTATAAGGAGAGTATAAACACTTTATGTGTACCTTTAATGTGTCCTTCTTCTCAGGTATGTTGGCGGTCTTGTACTCCCGATGTTTGGGAAGTTTTTCTATAAAGAGACTTTGTGAAAAGAAAAAGAAAATATTGTTATTAACTGATGATGCTTGTTCAAAATCATGGCCTAAACATTGTGATTCAGAGAAATGACAGACTACGTAGACTCTGGTTGGTTTTCTGAAAACAAAAACTACTCATCAATCACTGGAGGAATCACAAAATGTAGAGGACACGTTAGAATCACTCTGTTTTGAATTATTTAGTAGCCAAATTCTGAGAAAGATCTTTGTTTCAACGGTCCTGCAAGTTTCCTCTCAACATGATAATTAAACCCACAACATCAGTCCAGCCCGTCCCCGTAAATACTTACGTGATATATTTATTGTAAAGAACGAAGGCGTGCTCGATGTTGCCTTCCTCTGCGTAGACGTTAGCCATGCGGATCATCTCCATGCCGGAGCGGAAGTAGCGGCGTGGTGGCACGTCTTCATTAACCTCCACCGAGCTTCCCTTCTTGGTCAGAGCGCGGACTCGCTCCTCCGGCTGCAGACTGGTGTCGGTGTGGTCCCCCATCCTGACAGCTCAACCTGGAACACTGGGAGGACGAGCTGAACATTTAATACTGTATTCAGAAGAATCTAAAACATTAAAGGTGCTATGATAGCATTGTTAACATTCAGCCACTAGATGTCTCATTCTCCCTTCCCCGTTCCATTGCATTCACTTCACAACAGGTGGTTGCCAGGCTCTCACGTCAAACTCGGACTGTTATTTTCCACACTAACTGATGACACAGAGACACCACGTGATACCAACGTCGTTTTTACTATTGACTCACAAGTCAATCATAATAACTTTTTTAGGAAAAGCCATATTTGTATTCGGCACTTTTCTACAAGCTCTGTGAATGTACTTATTTATTTTTTAAATTGCGACACAATCACAACTCAGTCTGGAACTTGCTGGCTGAGTGTATTTCGAAAAAAAGCAATGACTCTGCTGGGAGGGTCCATTTGGTATGACTTGAGGTTTTCTACTCCTTATTGATCAAATGAAGACAAATGTGAGAATGCTTCATCAGCATGCTGACTAATAGTCAGACGGCTTGCATTGATTCTGCCATGAAGGCCTCTTGGCTAGACGGGACAGCCCACCGAAACACAGTAAAGAGAGACCAGTTGTTAACAGTTAAGCTCAAGAGGTGTGGATCTGACAAAAGGAGAAAGGTGGAGATATTTGAAAGGCGTTGTCTTTGTATTTAAAAAAATAATAATTTCACTTTTATTCAACTGTTTTTAGTTTAAACTGTTGTACAGTCGAGCCGAAAAATGATCAGAAAATGGTCTACCGCAGTGTATCAACACACTTTACAGTGATGAATGTAACTAAATACATTTACTTATGTACTGTAGTTAAGTATAAATTCAAAGTACTTGTGCTTCGCTTGAGTATTTTTATTATATGCAACATTATACTTCTACTCCACTACATCTCAGAGGCAAATATTGTACTTTTTAACTCCACTACATTTATCTGACAGCTTTAGTTACTTTTCAGATAATAATTTTTCCTCCCATTCCTATCCAGTGAAAGCCATGTATCTCCAAATTTGGTGATTTTGAATATTTGTGATAAACCGAATGACGTACTGAGAAAATCCTCCTCCTTCTTCTTAATCTAAATTATCTCTTTAAAAAGCCTCTTGGATCAGCTAGAAAATGCGTATTGTAGATTAAACTACCAAACAGCATATAAAGGAGTTCAAATGATCCCAACTTTAAACATCTACAGCAGTAAAATGCAACATACACATTAATACAGAAGTAATATTAACCCATAAACATAATAGTAAAACACTGACAGGAACATTTTACTACACAATGAGTACTTTAAGTAAATGTTGCTGATACATACTTTTACTTAAATACAGTTTTGAATGCAGGACTATTACTTGTAGTGGAGTATTTTCAGTGTGGTATTAGAAGACTTCTTCCACCACATCTTATAACCATACTTACTGCATATTTATCCTCTATAGATTCTTTATAAGCTGATAATTATAAGTACATTTCGTGTCAGAATTAGCTTAAAAACTCACTCAGAAAAGGTCCACCAGCAGATTTGACAAAAATGCAAAACTGTGGGCCCTTTAGCTCAAATAATGAGTGACACAACATCACTTTAACATCATTTAAACACCTCCTGGTCTCCTGACATGCTCTGGAAGTCATAAAAACATGTTTTGCATCATATAGTAAAACACTGACAGTGACTGCACAATGAGTACTTTTAGTTTTGATAAATGTTGCTGATACATGCTTTTACTCAAGTAAGGTTTTGAATACAGGACTTTTACTTGTAGAGGAGTATTTTCACAGTATATTAGAAGACTTCTTCCACCACAGCTTCTCACCATACTGCATATTTATCATCTTTCGTGTCAGAATTGACTTGAAAACCAAGAAAGTGTCACTCAGAAAAGGTCCAGCAGCAGGTTTGACAGGATGCTAAACTGTGGGCCCTTTAGCTCCACTAATGAGTGTCACAACTTTACTTTCACATCATGTAAACACCTCCAGCTCTGCTGACATGCTCTGGGAGTCATACAGATGTGTTTATCCCTCCTCTGGTGTTGATATCTAACCTCTCTCTGTCACTCAGGAGATCACACGACGTCGCGTTAGCCGCGCTAACTCTGCTAACTTTAACGTTATGAGTTTAAAACGGTTAAACAGCGAGCAACCATTGACTAACTTTATCTCCATTCTTACCTGATCGAGCTGTGAACTGAAGCTCCCAGAGAAACTACATATAGCTGAGTCAAAACACGATGAAATGACAGAGTAACTAAATCAGATAGCTTCAGTGGGCAGCGCCTACAGCTACACTTCCGCAATCAAATCAACTTCCGCCTGATGCGTCATACGTCATCGGAGAACCGGAAGATATCGATTTCTTTAATTTAATTTTTTTTTATTTAATTTTTATTGAACACACATTAAAGAACATACAATACATGGCAGATTTTGCATACATATAATATAACACAATATAAAATAAAATAAAACAAGGGGGATTTATATGAAATTATATATATAAATATATATATAAATTTCTCTCTCTCTCTCTCTCTCTCTCTCTCTCTCTCTCTCTCTCTCTCTCTCTCTATATATATATATATATTTGTTGATTATGTCTCAAAGGGCTTCTTATGATGTTATTTATTTATTGGTGTATTGTAAATACTTTGTTTTTGTTGTTTGTTTGTTATTGTCTGACTTGGTGCCAATCGAATTTCCCCACGGGGATCAATAAAGCTGTCTACTCTATTCTAGTCATATAAATAAACAGTCATGTCTTAATCACTGGGCATAGATTAGAACAAAAAAAAGAATAAAGAAGAGCAATGACTTCAAAAATATGGGGCATTAATCAAAACAATTAGAAACGACATATTTCCTCAGAAATCTTTGTTGCTATTTGTTGCCGTATTAGTCCATTTTTTTTAAAGTGATGAGAAACCAATATTTGAAATCACTTATAAACCACATATTTACCCATATGAATGATTATAGTAATCGAGGCAGCAATAGAAGAGTTTAAATTATCCATATAAAAAATAAGAGAAATATCACAAGGCATGGAGGATATTGATATGCTATTAATTATCAATTATTATTAGCTTAATGAAGAAAAATTGAGATAGACAGGGTTTGAATGAAAATCTATAGGTTTTATAAGACATGTATGTGGCTCGTTGGTCTAGGGGTATGATTCTCGCTTTGGGTGCGAGAGGTCCCGGGTTCAAATCCCGGACGAGCCCAATATTTGCTAAAAATAACAACAATATAGCATGCGAGGCGAAATAGCAACTAATCTATCTGTCATGATTATGATCAGTTTATGAGTCTATTAGCCTCTTTGTAACTGTCCATGTATTATTTAATTTGTTAATTCCGATCTGAGTGAATATAAGCCTAAACAGTTAACATCAATGCACAAAAAAATCTCAGGTTGTTCATAATGTCAAAATAAATATATTGCTTAAAAACATTTGATGAGAACCAAGTAAAAAAAAAACAATATTAATACAATGCAAAGTAAGAAAACAGTTTAATCCTCCTAGGAAAGACTGAAATAAACATTTTCCCAAGTGGCACAGAGCACTTTTCAAGTCTCGCGAGAGTATCAGATTTCGCAGTTTACGGGTTATCTTCTAGACACGAGCTCTTTGGGCAGCCGTGTTTTTTTTTTTTTGTTTTTTTTTTATTATTTCAAAATGACAGTATACATTGTAACAGCAGAAAACATTAAAAACATTTACATACAAAAGAAGCACAGCGAAAACATAAACAAAGAGCTGTGCCAAACATAAAAGGACAACAGAAATGAAACAAAACGAACATAAAATAAGAATAAATTAAAAAAACAATGAAAAAAATAATAATAATAAAAAAGACCCATCGAGAGTATGACAATAATTTCACTTAAAAACTTTAAAGATATTGCATACATTCATTGTTAACATTGCTTTTTTGTTTTTGCGAGGAAGAAAATTGTTGACAGATATAATTCCATTTCTTTCATAAATACAAAGAAATTAGGCTTTTTTTGGGGGTAAATTTACACTTGTGAATGTGGAACTTCGTGAGAATTTAAATTAAATTAATAAGAAAAAATGCATTACTGTCTTTGTCACTGTAATCATAGCAACCATATATAATATTTCTATAGTACAGTGCAAAATCTGAGAAAATGTTAACAAGTATAAAATATTGATATCTTTCCACAATTCACATGTAAATTTACAGAACCAGAATAAATGAGAGCAAGTTTCAGGATTGATGATTCGCAGAAGGAACAATTTACATCTATGTCACTCTTTAACTTTTGTAAGAAATGTTTCACTGGATAGAATCTGTGGATCAACTTAAAGGTCCCATATTATAAAAAAGTGAGATTTTCATGTTTGTTTGTTTTTTTATTATAAAGCAGGCTTAAGTCCTATATAAATACTGTGAAAGTATTGAAACACTCGATCCACAGGGAAATACACACAGCCAATTCAAAAACTCTGCATTTGAAACAAGCCGGCAGGATTTCTGCCCATTCGTGAAGTCACGAATATACCATATTTAGACCCTTGACACAATTTTAAACATAAACACTCTAAATGTGTCCCAGTTTATTTCCTGTTGCAGTGTATGTGAATGTCATCAGCTGACAGGAAGTACACATGGACCCAAACTGTTGCCTGGCAACGCAATTCTGTTGCAATTCCGTCAAAATGCGCTAAAACGGAGCGTTTCAGACGGAGGGGTAAATATAGGCATATTCAGACAGACAGTGTGAGGACAATAAAGTTTTTTTTTAACATTACAACATTACAACATGTTCTAGTAGAAACACAAAATACAAGTATGAACCTGAAAATGAGCGCATGATATGGGACCTTTAAAGGGACTGTTTGTAACTTTTTAAGCGTATAAATGTAGCGGGTCTGCACACATGCGCGTTCGCATATGCGCGCTCGCGTGTGGCCGGATCCTCGTCACCGCTGCCTGCTCTCCTTCACTCAGACAGCGCGCGCGTCCTCGCTGTCTCGCTCCACCTCTAGACGTGAACGCGCGCTCACTCCACACTGCAGAAGAATTAGTTTAGCTCTGAGAATATCTAGTGAATGTGCAGTGGACGTTTGTGCAGAAATAAATGCTGCAGCTCCTCCAGACCAACAGAGGTTTTCCATGTCTTGTGAAGTGACGGAGCTCCTCAGAGAGTTACGTTGTCTTCTCGTTACCGATCGGGTGCCGGTGTCTCCTCTGCTCTTTCCGGCTGCGGGCGGAGAGAGCAGGGAGACACGCTGCAGAGCCCCGCTGCCTCAGCCTGCACTTAGGCAGGAAAAGCCAACACTAGGATCAGATCTAAATCATGTTCAAGGAGAGACCTTTGTCTGGCCAGCTAACATTACTGCCAAGCAGGTGAAATATAGAGTGATATTGTGGTTTTAGCTGACGTGTGTCGCCTCACTGTTTTGAGCGATGCTCGTTCAGGTATATTTAGAGCGAGCAAGCGCGAGCTCGACGCTGACTTTCGTTGATTTCACGGCCACAGGTGTCGCTGTTAACAAGCATTTGTGAAAGTTACAAATAGTCCCTTTAAAAAAAAAAAAAAAGTATAAGTAATATAAATTCTTATTAGTAGTCTCCATTTATATCATCTAGCAAATAATAAATAATGATTAAATTGGTTATCATGCTTTCCTAATGAAGAGCCAGTTTGGGCTTGAAGCGTTGTACTTCTCACTGGATAGAATCTGTGCATCACCTTGAATGACCCCTCTTCTTGGGCCGATATGTTGCAGTACCTGCTGTCGGCCGCATGAGGGAGACACCGCCGTTTTGAAAACCCCTTTGAGGACGAACTTGTCGACGTCACCGCTGAGCCAGTAAACGACCCCTCCACATCCTCACATCCTCCACGCTGCTGCTGCTGCTGCTGCTGTGATGAGATGAGGGTTTGAATGAGAGGACGAGACAAAACACTGACGTCTGTCCTGCTGTGAATGACCGGAGACATCTTATCCACCCGCGTGTATGTGTGTGTGACACCTCCGGTCTGTCGGAGCCCAGAGAGACGCCGTTGTTGAAGAGCAGCTTGACGTCAAAGACAGATTGTTCTGCTCCCCAGCAGCATCAACGGGTAAGCTAACAGCTAGCTTAACGGTTCCTTCAGCTGGCTGACTGAAACCGGCTCCTCATTAACCTGCGGAGATGTTTTATTCAGGTTTGAGCTCACTGGAGCGGAGTTGAATCAAGACTTGCTATAGAAGCTAACATATTGTAGCCAGATCAAAGCTGTGACTCTTTGACTTATAAGATAAGATAAGAGATATCAGGGCACAGAGCACTTCTCAAAGCAATGCCACAATAAGGAGCTTTACAACACTGTAGAGACATATAATAAATAGAATGATAGACAATCAAATAAAAAAAATAATTCTAAAAAAAATAATGAAAACAATCAAATTAAAAAAAATCTAAAAAAAACAAAAAACAACCATGAGATTATAAATTTGTATTCCTTTATTTGAGTAAAATAAGTAATAGCACAGTGCAAAGTCCTGGATTTAAATCTTTACTTTAATAAAAGTATTAAAATAAAAAATCTCAGTACTACTAAAAGCATCAAAAGTAAAATGATAGTGCAAAAAAATAAGATGCATCAGCTAACACAGTAAACAAAAGAGCTAAACAGACTATTAACAAAATTGCACAAGTGGGAAATGATATTGCACAGTATGAATGCATGAATGAATGAATGAATGAATGAATGAAATTCCACATGAAAATATCAGGCATATTAAGCTATATATAAGCTACACTTTTAAAAACTCCTCTTGGTTTGTTCATGCTTTGTCTGTAATATTTGTTTTATTATGAATATATGTTGACAGCTAAATAGGTCAACAAAATATGAGTTTAATTCATTTAAAGAAAAAAGCACAAATGTTTCTCAAGCTCTAAGATAAGATCCGATATTCCTTTATTAGTCCCACAGTGGGGAAATTTGCAGTGTACAGCAGCAAAGGGGATAGTGCAAAAAACAAGATGCATCAGCTAACACAGTAAAGGAGAGCTAAACAAAGTGTAACAAATATGAACCATTTAAATAGAAGGAAGTATAAAAATAGGAGCAGTATATACAGTATTGACAATAAACAGACTATTAACAAAATTGCACAAGTGGAAAATTATATTGCACAATGAGAATTAAATTAAATTACACCTGAAAATATTGCACAGTATGAATTACACCTGAGTAGTAATAATGATATTGCACAGTCATTATACAGTATAGTGCAGTTATGAAGTTACTGTATACTTGTTGTCTTTTATATATTGTATACTCTTACCTAGTGGTGGAAGAAGTTTTACTTGAGCAAAAGTAACAATACTACTGTGTAAAAATACTGCATTCAAAACACTAGTAAAAGCTCAAATGTATTTGCATCAAAATATACTTAAAGTACTAAAAGTAAAGGTACTCCTTGTGCAGTATATTATATCACTGGCAGGGAATGAAAGTAGCACCTGGGAAAGTGGGGAAATGTTCAGTGTACAGCAGCAAAGGGGATAGTGCAAAAAACAAGATGCATCAGCTAACACAGTAAAGGAGAGCTAAACAAAGTGTAACAAAATATGAACCATTTAAATAGAAGGAAGTATAAAAATAGGAGCAGACAACTGTTATTGTCAAACAGTATTGACAATAAACAGACTATTAACAAAATTGCACAAGTGGAAAATGATATTGCACAGTGAGAATGAATGAATGAATGAATGAATGAATGAATGAATGAATGAAATTCCACCTGAAAATATCAGGTTATTGTCAGTTCTTTGGTGTGTAAGTGTTCTACTGGGAGCAGTGCTGGTACACGTGTGATATCTCCCTCCATTTATTCCGCGGGTTTTAGTTTCGTTTTTGTGAGAATAATAATCAAAAACAGAGTGTGTAGGCATGTGGGTGTCCAGACAGGATACTGGAGGAAACATGCAAAATGAGTAATAATGATCCAGTCTCATAGCATCAGTATGACTAGATGAGTGCCTCTGTAATGTTGTGGCACTCATTACTTGAGCTGAAAAGGGCCCACAGTTTTGCATTTTGTCAAATCTGCCACTGGACATTTTCGGAGTGAGTTTTCAAGCTATAAAGAATCTATAGATGATAAATATGCAGTAAGTATGATGATAAGCTGTGGTTGAAGAAGTTTTCTAATACCACACTGTGAAAGTACTCCACTACAAGTAAAGTGCATTCCAAACCTTACTCAAGTAAAAGTATCTATTCTCAAAATGTACTTAGATTAGTAAAAGTACTCATTGTGTAGTAAAATGGGCCCTGTCAGTGTTTATATATGATGTTTCTGGATTAATATTACGGCTGTAGTAATCTGTAGGTGGCATTTTACTGCTGTAGACGTTTAAGGTTGTGCTCACTTTTAGGGCTGCAACTAATTATTTTTCTTGATGAATTGATTAGTTGTTTGGTCTATAAAATGTCAGAAACTGGTGAAAAATGTCGATCGGTGTTTCCCCAAAGCCCAAGATGACGTCCTCAAATGTCTTGTTTTGTCCACAACTCAAAGATATTCAGTTTACTGTCATAGAGGAGTAAAGAAACCAGAAAATATTCACATTAAGAAACTGGAATCAGAGAATTTAGATTTTTGAGTCAAACTGATTAATCGATTATCAAAATAGTTGGTGATTAATTTAATAGTTGAAAACAGTGTAAATCTTTCTCTCTACATTTAGGGACTTTTGGAGATAGTGCTGCAAGCTACTTTCATTGGGAAAGAGTTGGCAATGCTGGGCTGGGTTTTTTGTTTGGATAATATTTAAAATCTGGCTTACTCTTACCTTATCTTTAAGTACATGTCACCTGTGGCCTCTGACCTCTAAGCTGGCCTGTGGGTAAAAGTGAGGGCGTGAGCCAGACCAAGTCATGTCCAAACCCTTTAATTTTATGGTGAATGGTGCTTTGTTGTAGACTCAGGATGAGTGGAGCTCATGGGCAATGTGTTCAGTGAACCAACATAGCCATCTTTCTCTCATCTAATGACCGTCTTGGTTGATGATATCAGCCCGAGAAACAGTAATTATGGGCCTCGGGTAAAGGTTGATGAGTCGATGCACAGCTTAACCTGCCCTTCGCTCTAACAGTATATAAAGGGATCGGGATGAGACAGTTGAGTGTGCAGACGGGAGAGGACATACCTGAGACTGCTTTGATTTAAGAAGGAAGTAGTGAGAGGCAGCTGCTGTTTGTGTGTCTCCATTCATAAAAGGTACCGTATGCTTTATGCTCTAGTATTAGCAGGAGTATGAGTTGAGTTTTGGTGTGGGATTAGCTGCTGCTCTTCTTATTTTGTCTTTATAGTATACTGAATATGTGTTGGGAAAAACAAGACCTGTCACCATGTACTCGTGATAGACATTTTTTCTGATATTTTAAAGATTAATCAATAAATCGAGAAAACAAACGGTAGATCAATTGATAATGAAAATAATTGTAAATTGCAGTCATAATACACAAGCCACAATTCCATGTTACTCATATTTTCAGTGTTTCTTCTGATATATTTTGATAAATGAAATTGTGATGTGGTATTTGATCGCAAATTAGTTTTTATCCGATAAGATAATGTCTTGACTTTATTTGTACTAGCATGTAACTATAATTGATTATATTACTAAAGCATGTCAGTTATCATGTAGCAGCACTACAGCATGTAATAAACTACTAAATGAAAAAGTAACATCAGCTGTGAGCTTTTAAAATAATGTCTTATGATTATTAATAATTAACATATACTGTAGGTAAGCGACAGTGCTGCCAGGCTGCTCCTGTCTGTACCTTTAACTCACTCACTCTCACTTATGTATTTTACAATACCGTAGATGAGTAAATGTACTCAGTATGATAACCGTACACTTTTATACCACGGTATACCTTGATACGGGTATACCGTTACAACCTTACTTGCGCCAGTCTTTTTTTTAGATCACATGAAAAATCACACTTTTATTAAAAGTCAAAATCAGGATTTTTGAAAAATTAGGAAAAACGTTATCATTGTATTTATTAAATGTTTTTCATATGATTTTTTTTACAATGCATATGTGTGCATATGTTTGATATTCAACTTGTTATCAGTTCATAGATACCAAATACTTGATTGCGCTCCTTGTAGTTTACAATATATGATACAGACATTTTCTTATCGTACTATATCTAGTCTTTGGGCACATGGAACTACTGTCTATTGCAAAAGACTAGATATAGTATGATTAGACAAACTCACTTTTTTGCCCAAAGAACACGTCCACCAATAAAAAATAAAAAAATTCGGTTGTGGGCACAATTTTGTTAATAAAACAACACTTTTCCAGGATACTTTAGAAGGTGTTATTTGGCTCATCACCATTATGTAGCACCTTAACTATTCACTAATTTATTTAAAAGCAAGTTGTGTGGGTTTCGAGTGGTTTGTTTGGTTAGATAAATCCTGGCAAAACGGGCAAATGGACCCTCGTGCACCATTTAGCGTTCAGATATCGTTCTTTCCGTATGTTGCTCACAAACTAGTTGCTGGATAAGTGTTTGAATTGGCTGCGTCTCCTGCCTTAGCTCCTGTCACACCGATCAGAGATTTTATTTCCGCTCAGTCAGGTAATGAAGTTGATGACGACAAGGGAAATTTCTGACTGAGCTGTGTTTACACAGGTCCAAAGAGCTCTGTGTGTGTGTGAGATGTGACGTTACTGCTGATAACAGATAGTTTGGTTGCCTGATGAAACCTACTGTATGGACGACATGTGAGTGCCTAGATCGTCTGGTGACAATGGGGATGAAGTGGAAGTAATTTTAATTTTCACTTTCAATTTTCAAATTGAATCCCCTTAAGGGCGATGCTGCACCCCTCCGCTGGGGATTCTTTCACAACAATAACCGGCTTGCTGTACATTATCCCTTACATATTTTCTGTTTTCTTTACTCCTCTATGACAGTAAACTGAATATCTTTGAGTTGTGGACAAAACAAGATATTTGAGGACGTCATCTTGGGCTTTGAGGAGCATTTTTCACCATTTTCTGACATTTTATAGACCAAACAACTAATCGATTAATCAAGAAAATAATCGACAGATTGATCGACAATGAAACTAATCGTTAGTTGCAGCCCTAGTGTGGATAGGAAGGCAAACAGGTGACTTTCTAAGAACAGAGAAATATTTGAAATGCCGAGCAGAGTGGAATCAGCATGCCTTTGGGATTTGAGTCCAGCAGACTGTGACTAAACATTTTCCCTCTTTTCTCCTCTGCTGCTGGCTCTCTTGTAAAACTCATATTTAACATCGTGGCAGCAGAGGCCTTCACAGTTATTGTGAAGGACTAACATCCCCGCTGCAGACTGCCTGTCTCTTCCCACCAGCCTTTATCTCCACAGTTACAAATAGGCCTTGGACTCTAGATGCAATGTGTGTCTGAGGTATGTGCGGTGACATCAGTCTGACCCGACATGCTGACATTTAAAAGCACTTTCTGTGTTGTTTTAATTGGACCGCAGCCATACTGAGACCAAGGCAAATGTCTGCCAGTGAAGAAGGTTTCTGCTCCTTCAGTGTTTATTGTAGCTTCACTGTTTGGACCTGTGCGCTCTCAATGATGATGGATCTTGCGTGTTCCCACTGGTATCATAAGTGCTTTTGCTTCCCAAACTAAAGACCACATTCCCATAAAGCCTGTTATGTCCCAATGCAAATTGATTCCACTTCTTAATCACCTTTTCCTTGGTTGTTACCAGACGTTATTTAAATATCATGAAAATAATGTAGTGCTTATTTGTAGACTTAAATGCAACGTGTACTCTGTCTTTAACCTGTGTGTCATACTGTGTGTTAGATTGCAACACAGTGTTACCTAAATGTAAACAAATTAAAAAAGCACATGTTTATCCAGGGCATGCCTGTCTTGCGTGTTTTACCCACGTCCTACTTCCTTAAGTCACTGTCTCTCCTCTCTCTCTTAATGAAAAATAAATGTGGAGGAGGAGAGCGATATCACTTTACCTCTGGCTGGTTTCCTACAGCCAGAGGCGTGTTGGAGGGAGAGGTATCGAGGCCTATTGTTGGGATGTTTATCCACTTGAAACTCTTGACCAGCGTAGGTTATAGCAGCTGGGTGATATACTACCTCTAGATAATAGATTTAGCTTCTCTTTTTGTTTAACCGTTATTTAACCAGCTAAGTCCCAAGACTTTGCTCAAGGTAGATAGTAGCACAGAAATGAGCTGAAAACCACCGGAGGACTTCCAGTAGTCTTAAATATGGCCAGTGTTATGAGCTTCTTTGATTTAATTTAGCTGTCCCTTTTAACATCTCTGGTTGTGTTAAGCCTTTGTTGCCAATGCTACAAATCAGTGGGAATAACTACATTTTGATAATATATATATATATATATATATATATTTTTTAGGATTTTTGCATTAATGTGATGAAGTTGTCATGGTTTGTGAGGTATTAAAGTACATGGATTAGCCAAAAACAGACATCCCGATCTGTTATTTTATGGAAAAATGGCTAGTAGCAGGAGAACTTGCTACATCACGGTATTTATATCTGTCCCAATATAATATAGAATTGTGTGTTGTAATGGAAGATTTTATCCATATTATGCACAAGGGCTACTACAACAATAACTTTCATTACAGATTAATCTGAGAGTTATTGTTCCAATTATTCGATGAATCATAAAAAGTATAAAAATAGTTAAAAACGTCCACATTTTTCTATAGCCAAAGGTGACGTCTTAAATAACGGTTAAAAACCCAAGGATATTCAATGGGTCAGAGGTCAAGGGACCCCTTTGAGTTTTGAGCATTATTTAGCCTCCTTCGCGACAAGCTGGTATGGCTCCAGTAGGATTGGAGGATAGGAGGACTCCTTAGGTTTTCTAGTTTCATATGATGCTACTATCTTCACTCTAGCTTTAAAACTAAGCCTGCTAAAACCTAAAAATCGCAAGTTGCTTTAATGTGTTAAAGACATTAGTGGCATTAACATGAATTTGAGTTAACCCGTTATTATCACGATAACTTTGACAGCCTTACTACTAAATTTGGCGATCCACTTTCTGCCAATCAGCTGATCGTTTCAGCTCTATTATCCTCTCCTGGCTTCGACCTGGGTTCCACTAACAATAGCAGCCAGCAGTAAGGAGGGCAAGGTCCAGAGCTCCTGCAACGTTTACAAGGATTGTGTAAGAGAGAAGTGCTGGGTACAGAAATGAAAGATTGGAGCTAAAGCTATTTAGTGTACCCTGCTTTCCACCTACTTAAATTCAGATTAAAGCCTCATTAGAGCAAATAGAGGGGGACGATTTATGAGAGAGGATACAATTCATTGACTGAGGCGAAGTCCCTCCTCTTCCGGTGGACCCCACGGGACCTTATTTCAGAAAAAATATGAACAGTAGTCAATGGCGAGAGATGAATATTTTTTTGATCCTGTTTGAACTGCTCCATGAATCACACATATGATGTTTGTCAATTTAAAAGATAATTTTGCAAGTCAAGAAATTCTCCGTTTGTCGTAGTATCATTTAGTTTTGTGTGAAACCGCTCAGTGAACTACCTCTCGTGTCTCGCACAACATACGTCACCAACACTAGCTAGCTTGCTAACGTAGCTATGACCAGGTACAGATGTAACGTTATCTTACCTGATGTGTTTTGTCCAGCGACTCCTGGAAGTACGAGAAAGCAGGCAGACTGACCTTTTTTTTGAAAGTCGACTTTTTCATAAATGTTCTCCTTTATATTCATAATGTCTCACATTTCCACACACAAACACAGATCAGCAGTGTAATGTAAAGAGAGTGGAGGCTGTCTCTCATTTATTTTGACTCTCCTGGCGTCTATAAGTATGTTTTCTAAGCCCTTAGGGACAGGAACTTGATCATATTGCCTGGCAGCATGCCGTTTTCCTCTACAGCAGCTGAATTGGATGTTTGCATCTGCAGTATTTCCCCCTCAGATTCCATTACCGGCTAACTAAATAGTCTCTATGTATCCGCATATAAATCAACAAAGAATGCTCATTCCAGTTTCAGAAAGCAATGATGGTTTGGCTCAGTGCTCGACTTTGTGGCTTGAGTGTTAGATTGGAATTTGAAGAAGGCAAGTCGATGGGTACAGCGAATATAGAACATTTAAGCTGGCAGCTGCCATTTCAGGTTTCTTTACTTATTCACTGGCTCTTTTATATTCCTCCATCCTTTCCTATTTCTTTCTTCCTCTCCGGTGAGTCATAACCTTCGTTTTATCTGCCTCTCTCTCTCTCTCCTCCACAGTCCACTGCACTCCTGAGGAGCTCTCTTCAGGCATTTATTCTTCCTCTCCGCTCGCTATTCCCCCGACTCCCATCTCTGCTCCCAGGAAACCTGTGGGCATTACTCAGCACGCTCGGAGCCTCAGGCTCAGACAGACCAGGCGCGTTACGCACCGTCTATCATTAGAGGCTCTCTAGGAAAAGGTGAGCGTTTCTTCACACAAACCTGAATGGGTCTGTTTATTCAGCCCAGTTTTGCATGTGGACCTGCAGGGTGCACTGAAATGAATCGGTGCTCTGTGTGTTGGAGCGGGGCATGGGAACATCACAGTTTACCCTGTGTGTGTGCTTGAAAGTTTGTGTCAGGGATGGAAAAAGTTGGATGGTGTCGAAATGCTTACATAATATTTTCCTGGCCACATTGGCTGATTCAAAATATGATTTTTTTTAATTCTTGTGTGTTCAACTGAGTAACTTTTAGGTGACGAGGAATCACTAAATCTCAATTGCACAATTGGCTGAACACAGGCAAACACATTATAATAAAAGCTGATATAACTTCAAACAAAAAGCAGTATCTATAAAGAAAGTATGATTAATCGGTGCATGTCTGAGAGTGTTACTGTATTCCTTTGCTGGTTTACTACACTGGTGTCGCTGATAGTGTTCGTGTTGTCTGGTCAATGTGCGCTATAATTGTCTGTAATTGTATGTAATTGGCGTCTGTGTTTATCCCACTGGTTTCCTCCTCCGTCTGTGTGCTTTGTGCTGTAGAGACCGTCTAACAGAGGGCCTTTGGGTGGACTTTGGGTGTTTAATTTGCAGTTAGCATTGCCCCCTTGCCTACTAAACAATTGAATATTCACATACCTAAAGCTGCACAGTGCAAAATACATTCAGTCCCCACTAGGGTTAGGTATCAATGCTCTTTTTTGGAGTAATGACCTACAGTTATTTTGTCTAGTATTCAAAACTGTTGAGTACCAAAAATGAACTTTTATATACAGTCTATGTTTGAAACAGACAATCACAGTTATGGAAAGTTAAAGTTACATCTCTCTCGTACAATTCCCGACAACTTCACTCGGAGCAGCTGTTAAACATGACGTCTCACCCCTTTTTATTGCATCAAATAACTAATTAAAACCAAATTTATCAGAAAAAATGAACACTTGAACATCAGTGTGATAAGAACTACCTAAAATGACTGAAACCATCTTTGGAAAAACTTAATTTGACGTGTACTTTGACTTTTTAGTTTGGCCAATGTCCCATCCACTAACATGGAGGGGGTGGGCTTTATGACCTATACTGCAGCCAGCCACCAGGGTGCAATCCAGATGTTTTGGCTTCACTTTTGGGGAACTGTCATGTCGTCCAGCTTTATATACAGTGTAGTCAATGGTTGAGATGGGTTCAAACACAATTTTGAAATGTTTGACTTTTTTGTTAAAGATATCTGTGGAGTGTTTTTTTTCATAAACAGTGTTTTTTTGTTGTAGTTTTAAAAAGGGAAGTACTCACAGTAAACCAACTGTAAGTATTTCTCTTATTCTCATCTCGCCCTCCCCCCCACAGATCAACGCCCGTCAGCCAGTAAAGAAGCCATGCTTCTCTGGTCCCCTCATGGCCGTGCCACTATGACCATCACCCTCCTCCAGTCCCAGCTGATGTTTGTTCTGGCCCTGACTGTGCTTCTCTGCCCCTTGGGCCGAGTGGCATGTCAGGGGGAAGGTCAGACTCAGTCCCCCGCCCAGGTGCTCCAGGACCTGCTATCCCGCTTTGGAGACAACAGCACCATCACGGTGCCCCAGCTGCGCTCACTGCTGGCCCTCCTGAGCCAAGGTCAAGGTGAAGGTGACAACGGCAGCAGCAATGTGGTGGAGACGCCTACGACAACCACACCTCACAAATCAAACAGCTCCAAGGTGAGAACAAAAGCTTTTCTTATCTTGTGTTAGCACTTTAAGTTCAGGTGCAAACATGAAGCAACCACATTTTGGTTCTACTATGTACGTATAATGTTATGTTTTTCCTGCAAGTGTTAATTAGGACACATGATTTAAAAATATAATAACATACTGTAGACCTTACTCAGGTTTGGCATTGATGCTAACTGAAAGTTCAATGTAAATGCACAAAGGAAGACCTTTGCAGTCACCACTGTTGTAAATTATGTGCTTGGTTAAGTATTAGCTGTTAACTTGGGGAGCCCTGGTGATGGAGGTGTTTAATTCTTTCACCATGAATAATAACATCCTTTGTTCGAGTCCAGCCGGGAACCTTTTACCCTTTTTCCACCAAAATTAACACATATATGCAGGTTTTTTAAACACGGGAAAACACTCCTTTCCCATTGTCAGTAGACAATTATGCCTTTCTGTTTTTTTCTAGTGTGTCATTTCCAACGTCACAAATGCACCAGAAGCAGGATTAGTAAACAGTAAAAATTTAACGGTGATTACTTCTTTTTATATCTGTTAATTATTCAGTTTCGCTTTCAAACTCTCAAACCAGAGTTGGTGATTGTTGGAACAGTGGAAAGACAAACAAACAATTATATTTTATTCTTCTTCTACTCTGTTTACTGGCGGATTACAGCCATGCGTAGCCTATAGCGCCACCTTCTGACCAAACTAGGCTGTAGTCGAGTATATTCGCGCCAAACCAGTTGATGGAAACGCGCCTAATTCACATTTCTTTTTTGTGACATTTCAAAAGTTTGCTTAAAATACGCTTGACAATTGAATGGAAACACGACTAGTGATGGAAAGCGCTTTCATACTTGAAATTTGTGTTTCGGTGTTAAGACTGGCTCCTTCAGGCCTTAAAGGAGGTTCATACAGTAACAGTTATGTAAAAAATAGTATGATAATTCAAACAATCTAAGTCCTGGATGTGTGTGATCAGTTGTCGGTGAGCTGTTTCAATCTATGAAAACTGTATGTGCTAGTGTTGCGTGGTGCATTGACAATGGATTAACCAAACCAAAGAAAGCCGGCATGTGGCTCACACCAATCCTGCACACCAATCCTCCAGGACAGGAAGGTGTGGCCGAACAATTAGACAGGACCTGAAAGCCAGAAGCAGAGGGAGAGGCTTGATCACTAAATCTCTAAAGGTTTTAGATAACATTTTAAAGCTTACTGATCTTTAATGTGCTACATGTTGGCTTCACGATCATCAATCTCTACCAGCATCTCCTAATGCTCTGATGTGTATTCACATTTTTTAGCTGTTGTCAATACCTCCGGCGGAGCCTCAGAGCCAACACACTCTCCTGCAGAAAGGATAAATCCAGCTTTAGTCCCGTCTGGAAGAAGCAGGAGCCACCGGCGCCAGATAACTGAAATATTTAGCATATTTCCCATGCTTAGTGTCGTGGATGATTGACTCACTTGCTGATCTGCTTTTGAATAGATTTACGCTGAGTAATGGTGGCAAAGTTAAACTCTTCTGAGAAATTAGACAGAACAAGAGGCGGGTCACATGTGGTTCAGATGTTGGAATGGAAACACACCTTTGTATGTTTCTGTCTTTGTCTTGTATGAAGATGTAAATACAAACTGTCAGTTCCTGTTTTTGTAGAGGTGTAGAAGACAATAAATGTCACTGCTCTTCCCATTTAGAGCAGGACAGGCCTCTTTTCAGTAACGTGTTCGGTCACGTGTCGCCTGCACGTTTTTAAACACCTCTCACAGGCGGCTACTCGTCACTGAACACGTTGCATTCCAATATTCACGGCTGCCACAATCAATGGTTTGTTTCCTTTTGCTGAGAACGGGTTATACAATCATTAATAGAATATTTAATTATTCAATACATCCCATGCAGTTGTAGAAACCTCCACTTGTGTTTGATTCATCTTCACTTTTTGTCCTCTAGAGATGAAATTGTAACTGGCTGCTGCGTCCTAAGTATAGGAATTAAATATTTACAATGGATATCGTTTCTCTTGACTTCTCAATGTGACTGTTGAGGTTTGATATAGATAGATTTCAGAAGTTGACATCACTGTATGTGTCCTATCAGCCTTTTAATGGCTTTTAGGCGTCGTGTCCGTCCAGGTCTACATTGTTAGTTGACTTTTTAGTGTGCTATTGTTGATAATTTCCGATGTTATTTTAAATTATGTAGAACTGATTGAAATGGCCTAGACCTTAGGGTGCTTTCAAAAGCCAACATTTAGTCCGTTTTAATGAACCCCTGGTGCGGTTTGTTTGGGCAGTTGTGAACGCAGTAATCGTACTCTGGTGCGGACAAAACAACTGGTCCAAGACCGCTTGCGAGAGGTGGTCTCGGACCGTTTCCAAGTGAACCAAAACGTAGGCATTTGTTGAGATGGACACAGGTAAAGGACAGGTTAACATGAGTGGGAGAGGACTGACCTGGATTTCCGCAGAAGTAAATATTATCAGATTTAATCTACAAAATCCAATCAACGTTTTTAAAGCTACGTTGCACTCAAATGTGAGCCTGCCTCATGTCTGGTTAAAACGAACCACCTGGCTAATTCAATTGTTTTAAATTCAAATGGTAACTTCCTTCGGCCGACTGACTGTTTTTTCTGACTGTGTTTTCATTTCCAGTGCTTGCCTGCAGACACGCTGGCCATTTACAGCATCAGCGAGCAGTCGCGGCTGGATGGGAAGGGCTTACAGGAGCTGTGCCCCACCATGCTGCAGCAACTGGACGCCGGCACCTGCAAGGCGCAAAAAGAGGAGGAGTCGATTATTACCCCCACCCCCAGGCCCACAGACGCCGAAGGTGAGCACCGACTTGTTTACCGATCATTAATATAAAATGTAAGCCATTTGTCTATCTTCAGAACACTGGATGTATTGTTTGAATTCCTTGTAATGAACATCAGGTCACATTGTGTTTATCTAACGGATAAGTCTGGTGATATTCTACATTTTTTCTTAACATCATCAACAAATCTATTGAAAGGACCAAAACCAACAATGAATTGATCCTACTAACAAGTACTGTGGAGCCAAAGCATGGTGTAGCTGATTCCAAAAACAGTCCAAAAACTATTAAAAACTCATCACTGAGCCACACCACACATCATAGGATTTGTTGACAATCATCAGCAGCCATCCTTTAACTGTATCTCTATTGTATGTTACATGAACATTGAGTGTTGTGTACTTTTGATATAGTGATTGCATTTGTGTTGTCTGTTGGTCAAACTTTGCTTTTGGCTGTTTTTCCTTTTTACAGCTTCTTTATCTGTTCATTGTGTATCTGAACTCTTTTGCTCTTTCCTTCTGAGTCATTTATGTCAATAACTTACTCCTGTACAAGTTTTACCTCTGTACTCTTTTAGCCTAATGCAAGAAGACCTTGAAAACACAATTTTCTTCACCACATCTGAGCACCAAATGTGTTTGTTGCCTGGAGACAGTGATATCGTGATGTTCCCGAAGGAGATGAAAGCCAAAATAAGCATGGCACGCACAGTTAGCCAAGGCTCAGATTGCATTTCCCAGTTTGGCTTAAAAACAGCCACTTCCTTTTAGACTCCAATATCCTGCCTCAGTCAGCATATCCGCTATGAAGCCGAGATCTCATCCAGGTAAAGACAGTCGGACGGGAAACCATCCCAGCAACAAAGTGCTCTTCTTTCCTCAGCTGCTGACTCACTATAACTCCATACAGACTGTCCTTGAGAGACATAGAAGCTATTTTGGTGGCTGCTCCATCCACATTTAACAAGCCTTTTGAGTTGTTGTTGTTGTGTGGGAGCTAATTTGGCATTGCAGTATGCGGCTGGTATAAGAAGCAAGCTAATGACAGACTTGGAGAATTTGGTCAACTTGTCTTGTGATGTTCTGCCCTTGAGCTTCAGGAATGTTCATAGCACTTAATTAGTTTCCTCTAAAAGAAAAATAGCAGCTTGCATTATGAATGTGATGACTGTGGGCATCAACGGCTTCATACGTTATTACTTTTAACCCAGTTTATCTCATCCTTTTGGCAGGTAGAGGAGAAATGGTGTGATGGCCTCTGGCTCTATCCCCCTCTCTCTTTCTCTCTCTCTCCACTGACAAATTTGTTTTCTCTTATCATCCACTCATGTGCCCTCAGCTCGCCTCACACTTGCCCCAGTAGACAGCTTATTTTGGCTGGAGAGCTGTTTTTCTTTGCAGAGGCTGTGAAGATCTGCCAGCAGCAGGGAGGCAGAGCGGATGCCATGGAGATTCATCTCTACTGCAAATCTCACTGACTTATATATCCTCTTTTTTTTTCTCATTATCTAAATGTGACGCATTTGTATTTTTTTCTTTTTTACAGATCAGATCAGATTTACTATCAAAACCCATCACTAGTCACGTTGAAGTCAAACCTATCCCTCCCCTAACCTGTTACCTGTTTTAAAGATGTAGATGCTGATTTAGTGATGTGTTCTATTAAAGAAAAAATGTGGTATCTGTGGCTGTCGCAGGACTGTAATAAGCCCGTCCAATCATTTAATGCGAGCTGAATGAAATGATTGGACGGGCTTATTAAAGTTGGCCTACCTGCCTGTCTACCTACCTATCTGCATTCCTGGGCGTACTCTGCCAGTGGACTCATTGCATGTGACCAAAGTCTTCCACAAGGCTAGGCAGACAAAATGTCCCAGTACTAACATGCTGGCTTGACAGCTGTGAGTACTAACAATAGCCAGGTTCATTGTTTATGTTCATTATGATAATGATACGTGATAGCCCAGTCGACAATCTTGTAAATTATATTTCAGAAATTAGTGATTGAATTGATCAAAATTTTACCTCAGTTGAATACGGACAAAACCGAGATTTGTTATTTCGCAAAGGCCAAATTAGAGAATCTAGCTAAGAATCTAGAGGCTATTTTTGATTTCCCAAATAATAATTATCTCTTAATTGTATGTTGCTTGTCCACATTTTTGTGCATTTTTTAACATTATTAAATGTCTGTTTTCCGAGAGACTTAAGTTGTACCTTCTTCTCATGAAGAATTCTGCCTCTGCCTTCACCACCAACCCTCGTAATCTACTTTTTGTTTCCTTTCTCAGCATGGAGAAGTTATCTCACAGCATCGAATAGATCATAAAACTCTCTTAACTTAACCTTTCTTTCCCATAAACTCTACAGGTGCTGCAGCCGCAGACAAAATGACACAAAAACATTTTAACTAATATGCACTAGCTTTATTTTGTTTTGTTTACAGGTCTCAGTTAAAGCAGTGATTCCCAATATTTTTTGGCCTGTGATGCTTAAAAGCAAAGCAATGTCTACTTGTGACCCCTTGTCACCAGTTGCATATTTCTGAGTTGTGACTAGTAGGGATGTCACGAAAGCCGATACTTCGGTACCAAGTCAATGCCAAAATTCTGAAATTTGTGACGATACTTGTTTTTCTACAGTACCATAGGACCGTAAGTGTCTTGGGGACAATAGAAAATATGTTTGAGACGCAGTAAACTCACTATCGACGTGTCCAGGGGACGCACCCTATTTTTTCCTTGATAATGCTACAACAACAAATCTGTGTTGAAATCAGCAGGACGAGAGTTAGGTAACTTTAGCTGTTAGCTCCGTGCAAGACTGTGCTGCTTACCGGCTGCTAATGGCTAGCGTAAACTAGCTCTTTTCCTGCCAACTTCAACACGGGAGGTGCCATTGAGTTACGTTATGATGCGTTCAGGCTCTATTCAGTAAAAATGATGGCGTAATCTTGTAAAATGTAGTTTTTGGTGAGAAACTTGAAAAATCCAGTTATTTGAAGGAGATGATTTCACATCAATACAAAATAGATAATAGAGCGGGAATTATGACCTGTTTCACTTCCTATCAAAAAACCCAGTATGCAAACGTTGAGTGTATGTTGAAGTAAATGGGGTTAATTGTTTTACTTTTGTTTTTTACTGTGGTATCATTTCTCTTGTATTGTTATCGACTTACTAAAGTTCTGGTATTGTCACATCCTTCGTGACTAGTTCAACCACAGAGTGATGTTCCCTTTTTTAAATAGTTTCATTTAGAGACAGAAGTGGTAAAACTATCCAGTATTTCACTAGAAAAGCGAAAAATAAGAGAAGTCAGATTATGCTACATGAATTATGTCTATTTTCTATCTAGTTAATCATCTTTCCACCCCCCAATAGAGTCCCGAACCCTTGCTTGAGAACCACCGAGTTAAGGCACTTGTCTGCTGCCTCAGAGTATCTTCACCTCCTTTACATTAAAATATATTTTTAAACCAACAGAGCTGAGTTATATAAATTTACATCCCAAATCACACAGATTTTTTGCACTGAAATGCATTAAAATGCTGCTTTATTTGCTTGCATTCAACACAACTGATGCAGATCTTAGGTAGCATAATTTAGCATTGCATTTATGTGATCACATGATTATATTGTAAGAACAAATGTTTGATTGATGGATGCTGTGCTCACGCTGCATTTACAGCTGAATTACCACACATTGTGCATGTTTTAATGTTGCTCCTTCCTCTTCCATCCAACCTTCCGCATCACCCAAACCTCCAGTGTGGGGCTTTTCTTTCCTGAGCGTGACGGTGATCAATGCCTTCTCCCTCACCGGAGTCTTCATCATGCCCCTGATGAAGACGCGCTATATGAAATACGCGCTCACCTTTTTCATCGCTCTTGCCATTGGCACGCTGTACTCCAATGCCATCCTGCAGCTCCTGCCTGAGGTTTGCCATCCATCCATCCATCCATCCATCTTTCTACATCTTTTCACATCCAATAAACCTTTTTTTTTTGCTTTTCAAAAACACAAACACCAAAGCCTCTTTAGTTCACTGTAGTGTCACATGGCTGTTTATTAAACTAGTGCACCTTTGGCCAAGTGCTCCTCTCTCTCTCCTGTGGTCTTATCTGTTTCCTCTCCTTCCTGCCTTTGTGCTCTCTGTGGTTTTCTCTGGCTCTAATAAGCTCTGTGGAATGCTTTTTTGGTTTCGCTCTACCCTCACTGCATCACCGATCATCTGGTGTTGATGCTTTTCTTTGTTTGTGTGCACTGTATGTTTGTTATCTGCGGCTTTTCTGGCAATGAGATCTAGGCCAAATATGAGTTTTTTCTTGGAGACAGCTCTCTCTTCTACCACTGCAGCAAGTAGAACAGCTAAACAGACAGTGAGTGTTTCACTCACTCTGGTTTTTTTTGGCTTTGGGAATCATACGTTTCAGTTTGTGTAAGACAATCCTGGAGAAATGGGGCGCGGCACCCTTAAAGCGTCCTTCAAATTGAAATGTGACCCCCTTGTTAGCCATGCTTCTTCTGCTACTGTGGGGCTATTTAAAGTTCATTTGCCCCCCTTTGTCTCTGCGGTGATAGCTACTGTGTACCCTGAGGCTAGGACAGTAGTGCAGATGCACCTGAATGAACTAAAACAAAAGCGTGTGTGTGTGTGTGTCTGTGCCCAAGTAAATGTCTTAATCACTTCCTCTCTATCAAAATGCATGGGGTCCGAGGACTGCTTCAAACGGCAGGAGATTCTTATCTTCAAATGCAAATGAAAGGTGGCGTCACTTCTGTTTTGAATCAATGGACAAATGAGCCTGTTGTCTCTTTTTCTCCCCCTCAGGTTGCTTTAATTCACTTCATTTCCTTTCTTTTCAGGGAGTAAACTGGTTGGTGTTTTCTAATTTGTTGCTCCTTACCCTGGTGATTAATCGGATAAAATCAGCTCTCAACTAACTACCTCTCTGTCTTTTTTGTTTCTCCTCACCTTCCCCCTTCTCTTTCCTCTGCCTCTGCCTCCTCCTCCGTTGATCAGTGTGGGGTTATGGGATCCTGTGTGTGACACTGATCTCTCTGTGTTCGCTGGTCGGGGCGAGCGTGGTGCCCTTCATGAAGAAAACCTTTTACAAGCGGCTGCTGCTCTACTTCATAGCCCTGGCCATTGGCACGCTCTACTCCAACGCCCTGTTTCAGCTCATCCCAGAGGTAGTGTCGATGCTGCTGTGACTCACTTAGCTGCAGCTCCTTCACAGCGCAAGGTTGCTATGCACTTTCAAGACAGAGGATGAGTAGGATGAGCTATTGAGTATAATATCTAGGGCTGTCCTCGACCAAATTCTTAGTCGACTAACACTCATATGATTTTGTCGACTAATTGATTCGATGTGTGAAACTGAGTTTCTCCACAAAGAATCACACAAAAGCACCACTTTATATCTCGTGTTTACCAGAGATGTGCTCATAAGTTTCTTGGATATAAGTCATTCAGCATGAAAAAAGATAAAAACAACTAATTGACTAAAGAAATATTAGTTGACTAAAAGGGGGCAGCCCTGATAATATCAAGCTATAGAGTGATATGCCCTCATTGGCAGCCGTCTTGCCGCCAGCCACCGTCAGCATTAACTGAACTGAGGTATTCATTTTGAAATGGAAAATGCATAGTAATCCTTGTCACTGGAAATTGAGGTTATATTTGAGCATAAAAGCATAGATCAGCCACTTCACTCACTTTGTATGTCAAATCAAAGAGCAGCATTTGCAAAGCAAATTCATGGGAAATTTAAAGGTGCTCAATATGGAATTCAGAGCTTTTCTATTGCCTCCACACGGCTCTCAACATGGCGAAACATGGCGTCATTCGGGATGGCATTATCAGCAGTGCAGAGCGGCGTCCGTTAGCGAACTAGTGGGGCACAACAGAGAAACTCGTACACTAAAATGCATGCGCAGCCAGCCCGGCTACGTAAACAAAGCACAGAGAAGCTAGGATTACGACACACAGAGAGGGGGAGTGACTTCATTCTCTGCTCAGGTAGACATTACTCCTCTATATCTTTACATAGACAATAGTTGTTTGCTGCTATATTAATGCTCTGAATCCTGTATATAAAACCTTTAAAATAAATAAAGTTAATTTTGGATATGTTTGTGCTAGGCCTGCCTTTCACAAAAGCAATTCTTGTCCGACTCATAGGTAGCGGTGGTCAAAATCTATCACTATATGTGTATGTATTTTATTTTAATTTGTAATAGCAATATACACTACAGTTTACAGTTTATTAGCTACACCTACATAAACCTAATGCAATCTCCTACAACAATAAATCCTATCCTCAAGAAAGCTATAATGTTCAGTTTT
The DNA here is from genome assembly GCF_043250625.1 of Sebastes fasciatus. Taxonomy (NCBI): domain Eukaryota; kingdom Metazoa; phylum Chordata; class Actinopteri; order Perciformes; family Sebastidae; genus Sebastes; species Sebastes fasciatus. The sequence goes on from NC_133800.1 coordinate 33,151,796, forward strand.
CATTGATTATGGATAGGGTGGGCAAAATAATAGAAACACCTGTCTGTATAATGCAGTACATTATTATTATTATTATTATTATTATTATTATTATTATTGCAGGGCTGTTGTTTGATATTGCATTAGTTTTAGCTAGGTGTACCTAATAAACTGGAAACTGAGTGTTTATTGTGATACAGCAAATTTTCACGAAATTCAATTAGAAAAATGTTTATAGATAAAATAACCAGATGAGAATCTGAGTGATGCACGGAAAACTGAAAGAAGATGCTCATTGATTTGCAGCATTGCCAGTAATATTTAATACATCCAAATATGTTAAAGGGATATTTACCTTTTGAATGAATGCTGTAATGCTAAAGGATGTCTTAAATCTAGTGCTTATAAAAGAGTGTTTTATTCACCAGCTACAGTGAATACTTTAATACAGTTTTAGATCAGTTTGCTGTAGGTCAGCTTTTCACCAAACCCACACAATACAGTTAGAAAAATAAAAACACTGACTACATTTACATGCACATAAGAAACCAGGCCGTTTAGCGTCTGCAGCGCTCTTTCTCAATACTGGACCAATTTCAAAAAGTGTTTTCCCCACTTGACACTTTTATTCAAGAACATGGGGAAATAGGGTCCAGGTTGAAAAATACCAAAATTACCCTTTAACCTGTGTTCACATGCAGCTGATCGTCTTTCTCTCCCTTACAACAAAGCTGACATATTTTAAGTGTATTGGTAATATATGATGCTGTAGACCACTGCTACTCTGTGTGTCTGAAGTCTTATTATACTCTTAACAGTTAGAAGATTAAAGGTAAATATGGCTATTGTCCAATATCTACAGAAGACATTTAACCTTGATATGTACTTGCATAATATTTACCTTCATTAATCTATTCCGATTAAGTTTAATAAGTCAGGTTACTGAAGGAGAAAATGCTGAAATTCAAACTACTTTCAGACTGACAAAACCCACAAATATGAGGAATTGTTTATTATGTTTTAAAATGCGGTCTAGACGGTGCACACACACCCATCATGCCCAGGTTTACAGCTGAATGTGTAATTCATTGCATCAGATCACCTGGGATAAATAGTGGGGGGGAAAAAAACCTTTCTATGCCTCAGAGCTGAAGTGGTTTGATTCATGGGAGGTTTGCGTCTACTGGAGGGGAGACGATTACATACATAATTCAACCTGTCGCTCAGATTAGAGGTTGCTGTGAAATATCTCTGCAATATCTTTAAAAGGACGTCGGCTCTAGTTGATGCTATAGTTCACTTTGTTCATCAGCCGACCCTGACAGTGAATATAAAGGTGTTTTTTCTTTCACTCTTTGCCAGAAAATGAAACTTCACTCTTTGTCCTCAGAGTAAGAAGCCTAGAACTACTTAACACTTCAACACAAGCCATTACTAATGTTCACTCTCAAAAACCTGCTAAATTACATTTCAAATAACATCTTGTTTAATAAAAGTGATGTCAGGCAGTAATGATGTAATAACAGCTACTATAAATACTCATCACAAGCTAACACCATCTTCTTTCCTTCAATGGTAGGCCTTTGGTTTTGACCCCATGGTGGATTTCTACGTGCCCAAATCTGCGATGGTGTTCGCCGGCTTTTACCTCTTCTTCTTCACTGAAAAGGTCCTCAGAGTTCTCCTCAAACAGAAAAACGGGGTGAGTACATACATAGCATAGAATGATGTGATATTAGGGATGTCAGTTGATTCAAATATTTAATCCCGATTAATCACACATTTTTTATCTGTTCAAAATGTACCTTAAAGGGAGAATTGTCAAGTATTTAATACTCTTATCAACATGGGAGTGGGCAAATATTCTGCTTTATGCAAATGTATGTTTATATTTATTATTGGAAATCAATTAACAACACAAAACAATGACAGATATTGTCCAGAAACCCTCACAGGTACTGCATTAACGTAAAAAACAATATGCTCAAATCATAACATGGCAAACTGCAGCCCAACAGGCAACAACAGCTGTCAGTGTGTCAGTGTGCTGACTTGACTATGACTTGCCCCAAACTGCATGTGATTATCATGAAGTGGGCATGTCTGTAAAGGGGAGACTCGTGGGTACCCATAGAACCCATTTACATTCACATATCTTGAGGTCAGAGGTCAAGGGACCCCTTTTGAAAATGGCAATGCCAGGTTTTCCTCGCCAAAATTTAGCGCAAGTTTGGAGCGTTATTTAGCCTCCTTTGCGACAAGCTAGCATGCCATGGTTGGTACCAATGGATTCCTTAGGTTTTCTAGTTTCATATGAAGTCAGTATCTTCACTCTAGCTTTAGCCCACTACAACTTATAAATTGCAAGTTGTGTTAATGCATTAAACAAATTAGTGGTGTTAAAACGAATTTGTGTGAACGTGTTATCACCTTCACTTTAACAGGCCTAGTAAAAACTCTAAAGGCTCTCTCAATAATCAACATCTCTGTAACAGTCTCAACAAAACTGTACCGTGTGAGCCTCACAGAGCTGTTATTTATGGCCGGTTTAAACGGCTTGTATCCAAGGCCAACATGTAAAGACACAACACGGTGTGACGAGCATGAAACCAGGACTCCAAAGAGAAGGAGAAACTAATGTGGTCTCTTGACTTTTCTCACATCATTTCCCCTTAATCAAGAACAGTTGACTCTCAACCCACAAGCTCGTGGAACGTCAAGCAATACGAGACTATTTTTAATTGGCTCTTGCAAACACTGTGCAACTTGGTTGAAAAATACAAATTTTCCGATACCAGTACATTTCTGTAAGGTAAAATTACTGTTTTTGTCAATGGAGTCTGGTGAGTTTGAAGAGAGCAGTTTCAGTTCCCCGTCAGAAAGGGCTGTCTGAAAACAAGGTAAAGCAGTGAAAATATTCCAAATATAGCGTACACTTAAACTGATATTGATTCTTTTAGGTGTCTAAAATACGTTTTGCTGCTGCAGTACATTGCTTTACTCCCAGTATGGTACTCCTGTCTGTTTCTCCATCTACTGTAGGTAATACACTGACTATGGATAAGTACCTCATATAACCCCACTTCAAAACATCCAAACTATCTGTTTAACATACCAAGCCATGTTGTCACATTGTTATCAGGCAACTAAACATTTCTCAGATTATCGGTTCTGAGCACCATCATGACATACGTAAAACATTGAACAGTTCTGTTTTATCCGTGGTAGGTTTAACCAGTTAGACGGGACGTTGAGACACTGGTGATTCAAGTTCACCGTCCTGCCCTCAGAAGTTGACTGTAGGGGAGTGTATCTTAACTGTAACATAGTTTCCTACTGTACACACTGCAGTAAACAGAACAATGTGACGCGTATTGTTCTTAACGTGTCCTTCAGAGAGGAATTCAGCTTCACTTTTGTTCAGCTGTTGGCAAGTTATCTATTTAAAACAAACTGGTTCCAGTGTGGCCTTAGTTTTGGCTCTTGGCTCTGTGCCTTCCCTGTCTATTTGCCTAATTTCTGTAGTAGTCGTAGTGTATGTGGCAGTTGGTTTTAACAGCTGAAATACAGATGTGTAAGTCACTTTGGTTAATCTGCAGCACTGTTTCAACTTGAAGATCCATCCATCCATCCATCTTCAACCGCTTATCCGGGATCGGGTCGCGGGGGCAACAGCTCCAGCAGGGGACCCCAAACTTCCCTTTCCCGGGCCACATTAACCAGCTCTGACTGGGGGATCCCGAGGCGTTCCCAGGCCAGAGTAGAGATATAATCTCTCCATCTAGTCCTGGGTCTTCCCCGTGGTCTCCTCCCAGCTGGTCGTGCCTGGAACACCTCCCAAGGGAGGCGCCCAGGAGGCATCCTTGCTAGATGCCCGAACCACCTCAACTGGCTCCTTTCGACGCAAAGGAGCAAGGACTCTACTCCGAGTCCCTCACGGATGACTGAGCTTCTTACCCTATCTCTAAGGGAGACGCCAGCCACCCTCCTGAGGAAACCCATTTCGGCCGCTTGCACCCGCGACCTCGTTCTTTCGGTCATGACCCAACCCTCATGACCATAGGTGAGAGTAGGAACGAAGATTGAACGGTAGATCGAGAGCTTTGCCTTCCGGCTCAGCTCTCTTTTCGTCACAACGGTGCGGTAAAGCGAATGCAATACCGCCCCTGCTGCTCCGATTCTCCGACCAATCTCACGTTCCATCGTCCCCTCACTCGCGAACAAGACCCCGAGATACTTAAACTCCTTCACTTGGGGTAAGGACTCATTCCCTACCCGGAGTAGGCAAACCACCGGTTTCCTGCTGAGAACCATGGCCTCAGATTTAGAGGTGCTGATTCTCATCCCGACTGCGTCACACTCGGCTGCGAACCGATCCAGTGAGTGCTGGAGGTCGCAGACCGATGATGCCAACAGGACCACATCATCTGCAAAAAGCAGCGATGAGATCCTCAGCACACCGATCTGCAAACCCTCCTCCACCCGACTACGCCTCGATATCCTGTCCATGAATATCACGAACAGGATTGGTGACAAAGCGCAGCCCTGGCGGAGGCCAACCCCCACCGGAAACGAGTCCGACTTACTGCCGAGGATCCGAACACAGCTCTCGCTTTGGGCGTACAGGGATTGGATGGCCCTGAGAAGTGCCCCCCTCACCCCATACTCCCGCAGCACCCCCCACAGTATCTCCCGGGGGACCCGGTCATATGCCTTCTCCAAGTCCACAAAACACATGTAGACTGGATGGGCATACTCCCAGGCCCCCTCCAGGATCCTTGCGAGAGTGAAGAGCTGGTCCGTTGTTCCACGGCCAGGACGGAATCCGCATTGTTCCTCTTCGATCTGAGGTTCGACTATCGGCCGAACCCTCCTTTCCAGCACCTTGGAGTAGACTTTACCAGGGAGGCTGAGCAGTGTGATACCCCTGTAATTGGCACACACTCTCTGGTCCCCCTTTTTGAAAAGGGGAACCACCACCCCGGTCTGCCACTCCTTAGGCACTGTCACCGACTTCCACGCGGTGTTGAAGAGACGTGTCATCCAAGACAGCCCCTCCCCACCCAGAGCCTTCAACATTTCTGGGCGGATCTCATCAACCCCCGGGGCTTTGCCACTGTGGAGTTGTTTGACTACCTCAGTGACTTCCACCAGGGTAATTGATGATGGTCCCCCATCAGCTTCCAGCTCTGCCTCTACCATAGAGGGCGTATTGGTCGGATTCAGAAGTTCCTCAAAGTGCTCCTTCCACCGCCCGATTACCTCCTCAGTTGAGGTCAACAGTGTCCCATCCTTACTGTACACAGCTTGGATGGTTCCCCGTTTCCCCCTCCTAAGGTGCCGGATGGTTTTCCAGAAGCACTTTGGTGCCGACCGAAAGTCCTTCTCCATGGCTGCTCCGAACTCCTCCCACACCCGCTGCTTTGCCTCCGTCACGGCAGTGGCTGCTGCTCTTCGGGCCCGTCGGTACCCTGCAACTGCCTCCGGAGACCTCCGAGATAACATATCCCGGAAGGCCTCCTTCTTCAGTCGGACGGCTTCCCTGACCACCGGTGTCCACCACGGTGTTCGAGGATTGCCGCCCCTTGAGGCACCTAAGACCTTAAAACCACAGCTCACCGCCGCAGCTTCAGCAATGGAAGCTTTGAACATCGTCCACTCGGGTTCAATGCCCCCAACCTCCACAGGGATGCCAGAAAAGCTCCGCCGGAGGTGTGAGTTGAAGATCTCTCGGACAGGGGCCTCCTCCAGACGTTCCCAGTTCACCCTCACTACGCGTTTGGGCTTACCAGGTCTGTCCAGAGTCTTCCCCCACCCTCTGACCCAACTCACCACCAGATGGTGATCAGTTGACAGCTCCGCCCCTCTCTTCACCCGAGTGTCCAAAACATGCGGCCTCAGATCAGATGATACGATTACAAAATCGATCATCGACCTTCGGCCTAGGGTGCTCTGGTACCACGTACACTTATGAGCATCCTTATGTTCGAACATGGTGTTCGTTATGGACAATCCATGACTAGCACAGAAGTCCAACAACAAACGACCACTCGGGTTTAGATCAGGGAGGCCGTTCCTCCCAATCACGCCACTCCAGGTGTCTCCATCGTTGCCCACGTGCGCGTTGAAGTCTCCCAGGAGAACTATGGAGTCCCCTACTGGAGCCCCATACAGGACTCCATTCAGGGTCTCCAAGAAGGCCGAATACTCCGAACTGCTGTTTGGTGCATACGCACAAACAACAGTCAGAGTTTTCCCCCCCATAACCCGAAGGCGTAGGGAGGCGACCCTCTCGTCCACCGGGGTAAACTCCAACGTAGCGGCACTCAGCCGGGGATTTGTGAGTATCCCCACACCCGCCCGGCGCCTCACACCATGGGCAACTCCAGAGAAGAATAGAGTCCAACCCCTATCCAAGAGTACGGTTCCAGAACCGAGGCTGTGCGTAGAGGTAAGCCCTACCAGATCCAACTGGTAGCGCTCCACCTCCCGCACAAGCTCCGGCTCCTTCCCCCACAGAGAGGTGACGTTCCACGTCCCCAGAGCCAGCCTCTGCCGCCCGGGTCCAGTCCGTCGAGGTCCCTGGCCTTCACTGCCACCCGTGTGGCAGCGCACCCGAAGATTTTACTCTAAATTGAATTGTAAAAAACAACTTTACTGAAATGATTCTGTAATAATTATTAAAGCTGCAGACGTTCATAGAGCTTTCCAGTGAGGCTGATTTCATTCACAAAAAGCAGAAGTGAATGTACAGTAAAGGGGGGTGATTGTGGGACGGTTGCTCCACCTTGTGGTTACTGTGTTTTGAGCCATATGGTCCAGCCATCCTGATTAACAACCAACACATTGACCTGCTGATCCAATTACAGAAGCTGTTTGACCCATATTAGCGCCAGCAATGCTGCTGTCAGCTTTAAAAAAAAAAAGCCAATTAACAACTTAAAACCTGTCAGTGTCAACTCATTTAAACTGTTTTCGGAGAAGTGTAGTTTTGCAGTGTAGAAGAAGAAGAAGGAGCCAATCAACACAAGGCAAATTCACACGAGGCAGCTGAAATGTATCACATGCATTTTCGGAGAGGTCACATCGCAGAGTCAGCCATAGTATGGCGCTACTGGAGTCGTTTTTTGGGGGTTTGGTGCCCTGCTCAAGGCCACCTTGACTGTGCCCTGGAGGCATCTCTTCAGCTACCAGTCACCAGGCAGCGACCCTCTGGTTCCCAAGCCAAGTCCCCACGGACTGAGCTACTGCCACCCCATGTTGTTGAGGACGAGGCTAAATAATGCTCCAAACTTGAGCTACATTTTTCAAAGGGGCCTGTTGACCTCTGACCTCCAGATATGTGAATGTAAATGGGTTCTATGGGTACCCACGAGTCTCCCCTTTACAGACATGCCCACTTTATGATAATCGCATGCAGTTTGGGGCAAGTCATAGTCAAGTCAGCACACTGACACAATGAAAGCTGTTGTTGCCTGTTGGGCTGCAGTTTGCCATGTTATGATTTGTGCATATTTTCTATGCTAAATGCAGTACCTGTGAGGGTTTCTGGACAATATCTGTCATTGTTTTGTGTTAATTGATTTCCAATAATAAATATATACATACATTTGCATAAAGCAATAATATTTGCCCACTCCCATGGTGATAAGAGTATTACATTCTTGACAAATCTCCCTTTAAGGTACATTTTGAACAGATAAAGTGTAAAAAAAATGAATTGCAATTAACAATGTTTACAAACTCTCACACAAAACAGCTTCGCTAAAACCTTACTATTTAAAGCACTTCTGCATAAACGTACTTGCACTTAAATAGTCAGGTTTTAGTGAAGATGCATGTGTTTTGGAAGTAGTGAGCATACGACTGGATAAATGAGACTTGGATTATACTGCAGGAGTTGTGTGAGAGTTTTCTTCATGAATTCAAGGTAACACAGGGTTGAGTAATTGATATACAAAGGGTCATTTTGTGTGTGAAGTATTCGTTTAAGCTGTTGTGTAGACCTTCTCTTATTGAAGTTCAAAGTTATTTTGTTTGTCAGGAAGGAAATATCCAGCAGCAATGAATCTATCAAAATCTATTATGTATATTATTTATGAATAATATATTACGTATTGATCATGATGTCTGTTTTGTCTCAGGGCCACGGTCACAGTCATTACACCAGCACAGATCGTTACTCGACACCCGACGGGGGCGTGGAGGAGGGCGAGAAGGAGAAGCTGCAGCAGAACGGAGAAGCCAGCAGTCTGGCTCTGGGCAAGGTGGACGCAGGGGAGGGCGAGCTCATGCTCAGTCCTGCACAGACACCACAGGTACACAGACCTACAGGGTGGGGCAGAGGACGGAGGAGAATAACACCTCCATTTGTTTCGTTGTCATTGTTTTATGATCATTTCATGTTTTTCGTGATTGGACTGGATTCTCTGCATTTTTATTTTCTAAACAATTGGATTTTAATCAGTGAGAATGAGTTTATAAAACCATCATAAATGGACATAAGAGGGGGCGTTATTATGTTATTATTATTATTATTATTACATCTCAACCTTTTAAAGAAATGTCATGAACTCTTTCACTGTAATAAAATAATAGAAGATTACGTTAAAAAGTGGTTCATCCATAGAACGTGAAAGGTTTAAGTGTCTGTTGATGCTTGATTATTAAAGAAAAGATCAACCTCTTGGATGGTAAGAAAATGTTTTGCCATGACTTTTTTCCTGTAGTGTTTACACATTGCCTCGTCTATGTTTTTCGACTCGCCTCTTTCATCTGCTTCAAATTCAAAGTGTTGCCCTATTGGCACAGTTTTAGTTACTAACTCTGCCATGCCTCGTCTCATCACCCCCAAAAAACACCCCACCTCCACTGAAATTTGATCTCCTTCATGTTGCCGGCCTCGGTTCGGCAGCAAATTAAGCACAGCCTGTCAGACACCAGTGGCTCCGTTAGTCCGTTTATAAACAAACATAATATTATGTTAATCACGTTGTCAGATTGCTTATTACTAATGTTATACAAGTTGGATTTAGCTCTATTACGCTGTCAGCACAGGTTGATTCATTTGCTAGAACGTGTCATAATGACAAATGTAGGTTCGGCCAGTTTGCATAACATCAAACCGGTTTAAGTTCGTACACCGGAACGGCAAAACCGGAATTTGACACAACTCCAACTGCAAAATTGTGTGTTTGTGGCGTAAGTATCAGCTGAATTAAGAAACACATCCTTATCATGATGTGGTATTTGCCCACACGTATTTACCTCTAATGGGTGTCCCTACTCCGTTCATCCCAGGACTCCCAGAGCCCCGACAGCGCCGGTCGGTCCGGCAGCAGTGGCGGTGGCTGCTACTGGCTGAAGGGGACGTCCTACTCTGACATCGGCACGCTGGCCTGGATGATCACATTGAGCGATGGCCTGCACAACTTTATCGACGGCTTGGCCATCGGCGCCTCTTTCACCGCCTCCGTCTTCCAGGGCGTCAGCACCTCCGTGGCCATCCTGTGTGAGGAGTTCCCCCACGAGCTCGGTGAGTCGGGACGGGATCTTTAGCCAGCGGATGTTTCGTAATGACCGCTGACGTAAATATCCACAAGCCTGACCTGATACATGTTCTTCTCTTAATGTCGTTGTCTTTCTGTTACCAGGAGACTTTGTGATCCTTCTGAACGCTGGCATGAGCATACAACAGGCTCTGTTCTTCAACTTCCTGTCGGCTTGTTGCTGTTACCTGGGCATGGGCTTCGGCATCCTGGCCGGCAACAGCTTCTCCCCCAACTGGATCTTTGCCCTGGCAGGAGGAATGTTCCTCTACATCGCTCTGGCAGACATGGTCAGTGTTTGGGGGTTAAGGGATGAGGTCAACACAGATTCATGTGTTATAATGCATTCAGCACCTTTAACCTTTTCCACTCCAGCACCCCTCTTTTTCATAGACCTGTTCTTGTCTTTTTTAGGGGGGTCTTTAGTGGGAGATAGCAGGTCAGCAGTAATTGTCACATAGAAGTGGTTTACATCATCTGAAAGCTGGGAACCTGAACATTAATTTGAGATGCAGCTCAGCACTGTTGCTCAAGTTGTTCCAGTCAATATTTCTTTAATTGTGAAAGTGTATAAGGGTTTAGAACATGATGATAGAAGTATATGATGGTCATTCCCAGGCTCATTTATGTCTCATAAATTGTTGCAGCAATTTTTTGGTTGATACCATTTTGATTAAACTTTTGACATTTTGGAGATTTCTGCAAGAATTGCATTTTTTTAATTGGACTTCTGGTAGAAGTTTAAAAAATTCTTTCTCTGTTTCTTGCTTCTCAGTTTCCAGAGATGAATGCGGTGAGTCGTGAGGAAGAGGACGCGGGCGGCAGCAGCTTCCTTCTCACCTTTGGCATCCAGAACGCCGGCCTGCTGACGGGCTTCGCCATCATGCTCCTCCTCACCACCTACTCCGGACAGATACAGCTGGGCTATCAGCGGAGTCCTCTCTGACCAGTGTGAAGTTAAAACTGAGACGTCATGCTGGTTTTGTGCTGGTGTGAACTGACCCAGAGAGGAGGGAACTTTTTGTCCTCTTTATCTTCCTCCCATCCTCAGTTTACAGGACCGTTGGAGTTTGGGTAGTTTGGCTGCTGTGCGGCAGGTACGCACACATCCTCTATCAGAAATATTTGAGTTCCCACATGCAGTAGATCCCAAACAGAGGAGGTTGGCAGCCTTCTTTTTCGTCTTTTATCAACCTTTTCCTGACAGCTGCTCCCTCGAACAGTCTAGAGACATCAACTGAAGCAGCGCTCAGCCTTCACAGACGAGTTAAAGACTTCTTCTGAACTGACGTGCAATACTCACCCAGTCACTCAAACTGTTCAGACTACTGATCAGCCATTTCGACTCCTGCTCTTGTTTTTTTCCTCCTCTCGTCCTTCCCTCGGTGGATGTCACAGAGCCTCAACTGTTGAGATTCACTAGATACAGAGTATTTATATCACTAATCCTCTGCAGCCCGCAGCACTTCCTCGGGAGGTGGGAAAAGCACAATCAGGTAACCGCAGCTGTATTACTGACGTCCTCCAGTCTTTATCCTTCTGTTCCAGACTTTAACGCCCCTCGTCCCTGTTTTTCATTACATACCAAAAATGAGTCGTTACGGACCTGAACTGGAATTTGAATCACCATGAAACTGACTTCCAGCTGGACTTTGTCGTGTGTGTGTTGATGTTATATTTTTTTATACATGATAAATCTGACTTTTCAAGACCAAATATGGGCAGACCATTGAGAATGGTGAAGGGCTACACAGTGACGTTTGGAAGGGCACACTTTATTTCTCCACACTACGGACTTGTCTCCATCCTCGTCTTGCAATTAGAAATCCTTAATGAAGCCTGTTTCGGAGTTTGATATTAGTGGCTTCATCCAGATCAAACGCAACAACCATCTGTGCCCTTCATTATTGAATAGTTTTTTTTTTTATTCCTTATATTCTTGAAGTGCAAATCTCTGGTCTCCGCACATCCCACAGACTATTTTTCCCAGAATGATCTATTCTTTTACAGTAATAGTGTGAACAGAATACTGTAGGCTCAGCTGAATCATATATACACACACACATATCCTCGCCTGCTTTTCTGTGACCTTATCCATGTTAATCACACATAATAATGATAGAGAAATTAAGTTATATACTGTATCTAGTTAGCTTGTTATGACAAACACTCAGATTCTCTCTATAGTTACACTATATGGCCAAAAGTGTGTGGACACGCTTATATGCACTCTTGAAAACGAGACTTATAGGGAACCAATCTAAACACTGATGGTGTCATTATTCCTACAGCCATTACATTGTACATTCAATATTTACTTCATAATGACAAGTTAAAGCAAAAAGCTTGTCTATTGACACTGTAATCAACTATGAAAATAATTGGTAGCTGCCTGCAGCCCTAGAAAATGTGCTTGTATCTTACAACATACAATATGTTGGAGAATGAGCTCCCAACTTTGTGGCAAGATTTTCCGGTTTACTGTTTCAACATGATGACGCCCCTGTGCACAGAGACAGGTTACAGGTTACAGCAATAATAGTGTAAGTAATATTTTGTGTCCATATACTTTTGGCCAGTGAAAAACGGTTTATAATCTGTAATGCTGATTGTTTGTTGGAGCGTTCGAGGGACCTGTTGTTGCTGTATTGTAAACTACAGCAACTGTAACATGTTAAGGATGAAACAGCCATTCACATCATAACCACATCCTCCTTTGTGCTACTATTAACGCTACAAATCTTTCTCTGTTGATCCACATTTACTGATATCATACAGTTGCATTCATTCCAGGAGTGCACAGATTTTTTTCTCCGTTCAATACTCAAAATTCAACACAGAATAAGTGATTCATTCCCAAATCATGCATACTTTTCTGTGGATTCAATATTATCATAGAATAGAGCTGTAGATTGTTATTTATTAGAGATAGAAACTGGAAGCCGTGATTGGCCGTCGCATTGTATAGACTTAAATTTTCTTTTTTTCCTGGATGGAGGAGGCAAAACGGGTACCATGAGGTACAGTATTGCTGCTGCTTGATATGTAAGAAGTACGGGAGATTATGTACTGTTGTTAGAGCCATACAATATTTATTTTATGCTTTACACCCAAGATAATGAATTATGTTAACACCACAAGCCATAAAAGCAGACAAAAAATAAGTCTTTTTATTTGTTGTTTATGTTTTTAGTATTTTATTTTGAAGAAATGGGACATCTCATTGCACTGCAATGCACATAAATTGCACATTTAACTATGTTAAAAGCTGAAGTCAGATCATATACACACATAGATACAGAACTTCTGGTCAGTTATGATAATCTAAACTTCATAATGTTCAGACACAAACCAGTAAATCAGATAATAAATCCAGTAGCACACAGACAATAACACATCATTGGTTCAAAAACACAAACCTTTCAAACAGAAGTGTCTATTTTTTTCAGCGTCAAACAGTCAACCGATGTTTGACTTTCCGGAGATTTTGATAATTTATCGATGCGCTTTCAGACTTCATAATTTTGAAAAATGTTGTACTTAATGTAATTATGGGAATACTCATCAGCCTTCTCTGTGTGTCATGGAAATCTTTTTTATAAACATCCTTTTCCAAGAAAATAATGTGTCAGGCGTTATTATTGTTGTCTTGTTTTATTATCTTAACAGTTTATTCAACTAATTTATGTGCAGGTGAACTGTTCTCCCTTTAGTCCTCTCTTAAAGCAACACTGCAATCAATATGCAGGTGTAATATTCTATATTACTTTTTGAGCAACTAAAATTAGCAGATTAGTTCGCTAAGATGTCCTCCAGTTTTATGTTTAAAAAGCAGATGCTCTTCTCAGAGATAGATTCCTTCTCTAATAGCAGTGGTGGAGGAAGCATTCAGATCTTTTACTTAAAGGATTGTGTAGGATTTGGCGACATCTAGCATCATGTCATACTAGCTTGTCAGGAAGGAGGCTTGCTATCTAACTTAACCAAAAAAAAAACACCTTTTAACAGGGAGAAAAAGGGGGGATCCCCTTCCAGGATGGACAGACGTGCAACAGATGTCGTGTGTACAGAGTAACAACATAATGAAAATACAACGTAGACAATCAATGACCAAAAATAATATGTATAATGTGAATATAAGTGAGAAGGTGGATCCAGGAGGATGTCAAGCAGCTTCCAGGTGTCGCCAAACAGATAAAGCCAGCCAAACAGATGATGTCCACTTCTATGTGACATCTACTGTTGACCTGCTATCTCCCCCTAAAGACCCCCTTAAAATTACAAAAATGGGTCTGTTGTGGGTCTCAGAGGGTTAATTACTTTCCACCACTACAATACAGGAAATGGATGCAATAAAATACTTTAGTTTATAGTTCATGTCTGTGCTGGAAATAGACCCTGATTTAAAGGTCCCATATTATACAAAAGTGAGATTTTCATGTTTTTTTTTTATTATAAAGCAGGCTTAAGTCCTATATAAATACTGTGAAAGTATCGAAACACTCAATCCACAGGGAAATACACGCAGCCCGTATTCAGAAACTCTGCATTTGAAACAAGCTGTCAGGATTGCTGCCCATTCGTGATGTCACGAATATACAATATTTAGACCCTTGACACAATTTTAAACGTAAACATTCTAAATGTGTCCCAGTTTATTCCTGTTTGCAGTGTATGTAAATAACATCAGCTGACAGGAAGTACACATGGACCCAAACTGTTGCCTAGCAACGCAATTCTGTTGCAATTCCTTCAAAATGCGCTAAAAACGGAGCGTTTCAGACAGAGGGTGAATACAGGCATATTCAGGCTGACAGTATGAGGAAAATAACGTTGTTTTTTTAACATTACAGCATGTTAACATGTTCTATTAGAAACACAAAATACAAGTATGAACCTGAAAATGAGCATGATATGGGACCTTTAAATAGATTTTGAGCCACGCTGGCGCTCTCTGGCGCTGCTGCTCTCTCTGGCGCTGCTCTCTGGCGCCGCTGCTGCTCTCTGGCGCCGCTGCTGCTCTCTGGTGCCGCTCTCTGGCGCCGCTGCTGCTCTCTGGTGCCGCTCTCTGGCGCTGCTGCTCTCTCTGGCGCTGCTGCTCTCTGGTGCCGCTCTCTGGCGCTGCTGCTGCTCTCTGGTGCTGCTCTCTGGTGCTGCTCTCTGGTGCTGCTCTCTGGTGCCGCTCTCTGGCGCTGCTGCTGCTCTCTGGTGCTGCTCTCTGGTGCTGCTGCTGCTCTCTGGTGCTGCTCTCTGGTGCCCACCAGGGGGCGGTAGAGGCACTAGAAAAATAATACATAACAAACCTACGTCACTTCCGGGCCCTGCCAACCAGCACTAGTGATTAGAAAGAATCGAAACTGTTGAAAGCTGCTTCGACTCTGATGAGATGAGATGAGATGAGATGAGATGAGATGAGATGGCTTGAACGAGTCACAGACAGTCACATCAGCAGGTGAACATCTTTTATTATAACGTATTTAATTCCCTGTAACGTTACAAGTATATATATGAGTCACCGCCGGCTGGTTAGCCACGTTACATATTAACGTTAGCTTCTCCATTCATTGACGAGCTGTCGGTTAGTTAGCAGCTGATCTAACCTGACGGTGTGTTAAGGTGAAGTTAGGTATTATTATCCATCTGTGTGGTGTTGTAACGGTGCTGGTTATCAGGTAGCTGTGTGGTGTTGTCAGGTAGCTGTGTGGTGTTGTAACGGTGCTGGTTAACAGGTGGCTGCATTACTTTTCGTTAGCAGTGGTAACAAACGTTGAGTTAACCAGCTAACACACGTTAACTAACGTTAAACTAGTTAACTAATGTTAGCTAGTTAACCTGGCTAACTAACAAGAGTGTCTGTCTGTAGCTCAACTGCTAATGTTAGCTAGCTATCTAGCTAGGCTCAGTAACGCTCCAAACTTGCGTTACATTTTGGCGAGGAAAAACTGTCATGTCCATTTTCAAAGGGGTCCCTTGACCTTTGACCTCAAGATATGTGAATGTAAATGGGTTCTCTGGGTACCCACGAGTCTCCCCTTTACAGACATGCCCACTTTATGATAATCACATGCAGTTTGGGGCAAGTCATAGTGAAGTCAGCACTCTGACACACTGACAGCTGTTGTTGCCTGTTGGGCTGCAGTTTACCATGTTATGATGTGAGCATGTTTTTAATGCTAAATGCAGTACCTGTGAGGGTTTCTGGACAATATCTGTCATTGTTTTGTGTTGTTAAATGACTTCCAATAATAAATATATACATACATTTGCATAAAGCAGCATATTTGCCCACTCCCATGTTGATAAGAGGATTAAATACTTGACAATTCTCCCTTTAAGGGACATTTTGAACAGATAAAAATGTGTGATTAATCGGGATTCAATATTTTAATCAACTGACATCCCTAATATCACATCATTCTTGCTATGTATGTACTCACCCCATTTTGCCATGTTATGATTTCAGCATATTTTTTATGCTAAATGGAGGACGGAACTTGCCAAAAATCAAAAATACATCAATAAATAAATGACCCGATACATACATAAATAACATTAATTCATAATAAATAATATTAAAAATAAATGAAGCCATTAATTAATTGATAAAATGTAACAAAAATGCATATAGTGCATTAAGTAAGTGTTGTCAAACTTGACAGTGTTTCTAATATTTAGATTAAATTCTTCAATATTTTCTCACACTGTCCAACTACGTCACTTATAGTTATATCAATCAATAAAACTTTATTTTTATAGCACCTGTCATACAGGTTAGTGCAGTTCAAAGTGCTTCACAGATGAATGACAAGCCGGAAATAAGACAGAACAAGTGTAGACCGTGAAAACAACAAAAGACAAAACAATTTATATTTTAATCTGATAACCTGAGACAATAAAATGCTAAAAGAAAATAACTAATAACAGTAATAGTAGTAAAACAGTGTGAAGTAAAAACTAGATTAATAAAATAACAATAAAATAAAATATAATTTTACAACATAAATACAATAAAATAAGTTAATAAAATAATAACCAGCCTGGCTGAATAAGTAGGTTTTAAGCTCACGTTCAGATTGTGAACACAACAGCTAACAGTGACACTTGTACAACACAACAGCTGTATTTGAGTAACATCTTTTTTATATTAATTGATAATTATTCTCTCTGTTTCACCTTTTTTAGACTAAGGGGAAAACTTAAAACCAAGTGGATATTTCTGTAGCTACAGAACTACTTCGGATTTTATTCTTGATGCTTTGTTTGTCATTTTGTGCACATTTCTTGCCATTTAGATTCAGATTAGATCAGTACTTTTCTGCACCCCATTAGTTTGTATTTGTTTATATTGTAAGTCTGTCGGATTGGAAGTAGTTCAGTGTAAGCAAAAGATAATAAAATGACTTTATGTAAAGTGACTTGGTCAGCTTATCTGATAGCACTGTCTTTGTTTTTTGACTAATCTGGTGAACTACCTTATAAATACCTTAAAAATCAAAACATACTCCTCTTGTGTTTCTAGAGTTTCCAAAGCTTGTTTAAGCACAATTATATACCTTTTTATAACACCAACAAATACACTGAAATAACCAATATACAAAAGTAAAATGTATTTTGAATATCTTTGTGTTGGTGTGATTTGGTAGAAGAAACTAGAGAAGGAGAAGCCATGGCCTGTGCCCGAGTGCCACTGGATGAGCAGCAGGTGACTGAGCCGGGCCCGCTGGGAAAAGAACAGACACTGCCTGCACTTGTGAGTCATATCACCCCATTTTTATACAGAACTACACTCAAACAGCAGTCTGTGGTGCTCCAGGAAGACTAACCTCTCACAAAGACCAGTTTATCAGAATCAAACCCTCAGTTTTCTGTTCCACATCAGCACCCGGCCAGAAAGGAGGACCGCTGTTTTGTGCCTTACAAGCCCCCGCCAGAAGACCGCTCTCCTGCTGAGGTGGAGGCGTTTTTGGAACATGCCAAATTCATCACAGAGGACCTGGAGTGGCTCCTCGCACTGCCCCATGACAAGTTCTGGTGTCAGGTGAGGGGACTGTTAACATGCAAATAAATGAAAATACACTGTAGATTCAGTGACGACATCTAGAATAGTTTTTTCTCTTTCCTTCTTGTAAATGTCTGCTTCCTCCCTCCGTCTCCTCCACCAGGTGGTGTTTGATGAGTCTCTGCAGAGGTGCCTAGATTCATACCTGCATCACGCTCCTCGCGGCCTCGACCTCGCCACCATGCCCTCTTCCCAGGCGGTGGCCGACATGCAGCGCTCCGTCCACAGGGCGGTCTTCTTGACCTTCCTCAGGATGGCCACACATAAAGAGTCCAAGGTAGGAGCAATATGAAGTCTAGAGAGGTAATAATGATCTACTAATCACTAGAAATACCAGTTATGATTAGTAAACATTAGTGTCACTGCCACTCCCAAGTACACAGCCTTGACATAGTGTTTAACCTGTGGCTTTGTGCTCCTCTTCCACAGGAGAACTTCCTCACCCCGTCTGTGTTTGGAGAAATAATTTATGAGAACTTCCTGTTTGACATTCCCAAAATCCTGGATCTATGTGTGCTCTTTGGAAAGGGCAACAGCCAGCTGCTGCACAAGATGATAGGTGAGCTGAGTGAGAGTATTTTTTAATGATTTAAATTAAATATTTTGATTAAAATATGTAGTGAAGATTGGTAGTTTTTATCTGTGTTGTCACTCGTTAACTTTCACAATGATGTCCATTTTCAGAGAACATTTTTACCCAGCAGCCGTCTTACTACGTCGACCTCGGTGAAACGGTGCCCACTGTGTTGCAGGTAAGATTATATTTAAGAAATACAAATGTATATGGAAAGCGTAAGACTCGTAAAAACATGTTTTGGATTATTTAGGCTTTCCAAAAATGTGATTTCAAGGCACTTACGACACAAAGATGATATACTGTTTAGGGTCAATTTTAACTGTCTTTCCGTGAGATTATAGATCATTTTCCTCCTTTTATTCTCCGTCACTTTCAGGTGTTTGACACCATCCTGGACAAGTGTGGTCTCCACTGTGAAGGAGCCACGGCCATGGAGCCGATGAAGCTGAACGCACACAAACAGCCCACTGCCATGACCATGAACCAGCAGGTCAGACAAACACACACATCTCCAAATATAAAAACATCATGCTGTATTTACCGGGCTGTTCTGACATTTAAATATCATCTCTGCAAAAGATAAAACTTCATTGATGACACGCTAAAAAGCTCCTGAATTTGAGTTGATGAAAAGTGGACTGTTATATTTGGATATTCAGTTATCTGGTTTACTAACAGTGACAGGAAGACTTAGTAATAAACCAGTGTTTCATGTTAAAAGTTTGAACTGGAATAAACCTGCTGCTTCATGTCATTGATAATATATGTCTTTCCTTTTCTGTCCTAGGATCTTGTAGATCTTATTCTGTACCTGTGTGACTCGACCACCACCATCCATGCCTTCCTGGACATCTTCCCTGCCGCCTGCTCCAGCTTCCACTCCCATGGCTTCCTCAGCAGGTAGACAGATGAAGTAAACTGGCAGGATCGCAGCCACACCTTCGTAAAAAACTTCTCCTGATCAGTTTGTTTTGTCTCCCGGCAGACTGACCTCGTTTTATGAGACCACTGTGCCTGACCTCGAGAAGGCGGTGAGGAAGAGAAACTTTGATGATAAAGGGTGAGTTTCTGCTGCATTTAACATTTAATACTTTAAAAGAAGCCAAACGATTCAGACCCACTTGCTGAATAATGAATAATCTCCCAAACCCTCCTCTAGTCTTCAGGAGGACTTGTGGAAGAGGTTGTCTCACTCCTGTCGTAAGATAGTGGAGATGGCTCACCTGCTGCTGCATCACACCTGCCTACAGCCGATCCTGGAGGGGTGAGACGTCCAAACTCTCAACGTGCATCTTAGCAGAATTAGCATCACACATACGCTCATTAATTCTGCTGGTTTTGTTTCCTTGCAGGGGAGAAAACATGCAATCATTTGCAGATGAGCTCCTACAACATTTCACATCTTTTTTACCTGAGAAAAGGTAAAATTACTGGTTAAGATCAGAAGGTCACGCCCGAGGCTCTGTTAGTTAGTCCCCATTGAATCTCAGAATCTCACTTTTACTCTTTTAAGTACAATGACAAAGTGTATTAAGCGGTTTGCCGTTTTGTTTTTTGTCCTCTCAGGTTCTTGTCAGACTATGATGAGCAGTTCCCCATCGCAGACGACATCAGCCTCCTACAGCAGGCCCTCCCTGTCATGTATCCTTATCAGCTTAAAGCAATCACTTTGTGTAAACAGATCTTTATGGCTAATAACATTCTGCGTACAGTGATACCTACAAATAACCACATTTCTATGATGGATGTTTGTTTTATGCAAGCGGAGAAAGTCAGATTCAGGACGAAGATGGCCAATAAACTGTGGGCGTGTTTCCAAATGTAAAAATGACTTATGTGTGTTTTCTTAAAGATCAGCAGAAATGTAGATTTACACATCTGCAGTTTTGTACTAGATCTTTAAACTGCTATAGATCTTTGAGTTAATGCTCAATGTTAATTAATTAATTCAACACTTTTCTTGGTTTTACATTACAGTAAATCTTATATTTTTGGGTTTTGAACCATTAGTTGCATCAAATAGACATTCATAACCTCATTTTGGGCTCTCAAATATTATGATAGGCTTTTTTTCTTTTTTTTCTTGATGTTTTATAAACCAAATGATAAATGGATTAATCCAAAAATTAATCAGCAGAAATTATGATATCCATTGTTGGTTGCAGCTCCAAGTCAACAGCCAGTTGTGGTGGAGAGACATCCAAGATGGAAGAAAGTCTCAAAGCCAGACTTTAACTATTAGTAGTACTAGTAGCGGACAATAATCTGTCTGTAGTATTCGTTGTTTCATTTCCTTAAGTGCTTTCCTCAGTGATGAGACCCGGACGTCCTACCTGCTCCAGGGGGTGGAGGATGCCTGGGACTGTGTGGGCCGACGGAGACCTCACAGTCAGATTCAGCATCAGGGAGCGATGGACGGTGATGCTGCTTCTGCTTCTGGTGCTGCCGCCGCTTCAGCTTCAGCTGGCTTTAAACTTCAGGAGGCTCGAGAGCCAGAAGAAGGAGGAGAGAGTCTGAGGGGAGCAGAGGCCATGCTGGATGTTCCCCGAAAAGGAAACAATGTGAGTTCTGTAATAATGAAGTGCTTATGACAGCTCAGTGTCTTGTATTCATCATCACTGGTTACCAGCTGAAGGGATTTTCACAGATGAGCTTAACAAGATGGGTTAACAAGATAGGTTAAGCAGAGTTTCCCCTAGATCAAGTGTTTTGTCAGACATTGTGCGGTTGTTGGAGGTGCGTCTTGCTGCAACTTTGCATGGACCACTTTCAGCACTGGTACATACAGTAGGATAGGCAGGTTTTTCAAGGCATAAAATATGTAAATAAAAATGATGAAACAATAGAAGTAGTAGTGGAGATTCAGTGCATTATCAGCCATAATTTGCAGCTGTATGATAATCCCGACGTTGACGGTGTATTTTATTTTCTGTGTTTGTTATCAGGGTGCGGTGTGTGCGGTGAGCGAGGCGGAGCTGGAGTCTCTGTTGTCGTGTATCAGGGACCTGCTGCCTGATCTGGGCGAAGGCTTCCTGCTGGCCTGCCTGCAGGAGTACAACTACAACACTGAGCTGGTCATCAACAACATCCTGGAGGACCGCCTGGCACCCAACCTGGACAAACTGGACCGGGCCATGCCAAGGTGACACCACACACTCGGATGGCCTTTACATATAATGCAAATCTTTATTTTCTGCCATCGGGCTGCTGAGATTATCATATGGAAAGTACTTCTTCTTGTTCAAAAGAAGGCACTAACTTTTGTTTCTTTCATTTCAATTTGACTCTGGTGGCGATAGTTTCATTCATTTTCTAGTTTCATATGACACCAGTATCTTCACTCTAGCTTTAAAACAGCTGCAGCCTTTGAAAGACAGTATGTCTGCAGGGCCCGCTGTCAGATCGTTAACAGGTTAAGCTACTAATGAATTTTGTTTAGTACATGAAATGTTAAAAAAAATAGATAAAAAAATGCCCCTCACAATTTCCCAGAACCCAACGTGACATTTTAAAATAGTTTTGTCCACCCAAGAGTTCAAAACTTGTAAAAGATAGTCATTTTACATTAATATAAAATAGAGAAAAACAGTATATCCTCTCATTTTAGAAGCTAAAATCTGTGAACCTTTGGCATTTTTGCTTGTTAAATTATTTACTCAGTTAATTGATAATCAAAATTTGTGTGGATACCTTTTTAGACGTAACTGTACGAATCATAAAAATGTCTTGTGCAGGTCATTTGTGGTGTAAATGGAGAAGATAATATTGAAATCAAGAGCGTGTCAGCCATGTTTGACCCTGTTCTTCTTCTGTTCCTTCAGGCCAGTGAAGGAGGTGCTTCCAGATGTTCTGAACGTCAGATCCAACGTGTTTGATGATGATGAGTTTGACGTTTTCCGCCGAGACCAGGTGGATATGTCTCGCATCTGGAAGGGCAGGAGGTAAGAGCACACAGGACGATTCAAAAGCCCCGGACTACTTTTATGTACTTGTACATTTACCTGATTCATGTGTCTATAAAATCAAACGTTTTACATGCTGCTCTGGAAACCTCTGTGTACATACGGTATACATATACTTGTATTTAAAGACGGTGAAGAACAGGTGAGACTACCTGAGGTCAGGTGTAATCTTGTCGTGTTTTCTTACTCTTGCAGGAAAGGTGAGAGCGCTGAAGAGTTGCTGAACGACAAGCAGCACATAGCAGAGCAGAAAGCTCGTTATCAGTCCTACGAGACGGTGGTGGACGTGGTCGTCATTGAACCCGGTGAAAGTGCAGAAGCCTACGACCTGGACGAAGACTACGAAGACGAGTACGACGACACTTACGACATGAGTCAAGTGGGAGCCAATGACCTGGATGGAGAGGGTTTACTGAGCAGAAGGTAAACCACAGATACCCCCTTTTACACCTGGTATTAAAATGCGTTTTGGGTGATCGGATTGCAATCAGATGCTTGACCACATGAAAATGCACCAAAATCTCATTGAGGACGGATTGTGATCCGATCGGCCAAACCACCTCTGGATTGATCACAAATGTAAATGCAACTGTGTTTTTAATCCACATACAACGACCACATAGGCGGAAATACGTAACACTAAGGCGCGGAGTACCATTTTTTGGGCTCTGGAGGTCCGGTAGTAATCAACAGCGAATACTAATTTTCACTTTGTGTTTCTGTTTCTCTGCAGGCCTTTCACAGTCCCACAGATACTGAGAAAAGGAAACAAACCAGAATTGGAACAGGAGGTTGAAGATGAAGAGGAGGAAGAACCACTACAGGTACTGAAATCATTTCAAAACGGCAGATCCAACATTACAGAAAAAAACAACAACATTTGACCCATTTTAAAACTTTAAAAATATTAACTATTTTCTTTACCGGTGTTGCAGTTTACTCCTACAGGATTACTCATGCGTGTAGTTTTAAATAAGACCATTTTAGATAGCACGCTGGTGCAAAGTGCTGACAGAAAGTGATGTTTATACTTAACCTTTATAATAAACTACCCCAGGTAAAAGTGAAGGCCCTGGTGTATAACGCTATTTTTAATGGGCAATTCTGTTAATAATGATCAGAAATGATTAAAAAAAAACATCATCAGTAGTAATAGATTAGTTGCAAATTTAAACCATCTTACAAGTTGTTACATATGTGAAGATTTAACACATTTGCCAACAAAATCTTTAGTGCAGAATTGTGTTTTCCAAACATTTCAATTTAGCTTTATATTCCTTAAAGTTGATGTACTCTTTTGAAATGAAATGCTTCAGCTACAAATGTGTGATCACATCATCATCTGCATGTTTTGTTATTTGCCTTCTTTTTCATGTGTTCACATGTGAATCCTTTGTATTTCAGAACAATGTAAACAGGGACCAGTTCGTGCAGGACCCGGCTCTGCTGAGAGAGAGGGCCGACGCCAGAAGAGCTGCCATGCATCAAAGGAAAGGGTAAGAAGTGTAGTAGTACATAGTATATTATATATCGTATGTCATAGTAAGGTGTGTCATAAAAAGTATATATAAAAAAAGTCATAGGATAGTATGTCATAAAAAGGTAAAAAAAACAACCTCATAGTATGCTATAAAAATGTCACAAAAAGTTATTAAATGTTTTTTTAAACAGTCAGTTTAGTATGTCGAAAAAATGTGATTAAAAAAATACATAGTATAGTATGTTGAAAAAGATGTGATTAAAATAGTAAAAGTCAGTCTGTCATAAAATCGTTATAGTATTGTATGTCGGTTCACCTTTGTTGACGCCCCTTTATCCCTCTTATAGTTTCCGACCGGAGCCGCGTCCCAATAACGTAGTGGGCCAACCCAAAGGCCAAGGACAAACCACGGAGACATTCCTGGACCGACGCAAGAAGGAAGCCAACAAGGGCCGAGGGGCTAACCACAACCGCCGCAACATGTCCGACCGCAAGAGGAACAAAGGCATGATCCCCTCCTGACCTGCGTGACGGCCTGCTGCTCCAACCAAAACAGAAGGACGGTAGGAAGGTGGCTGAGGTGTGAGTTAGTGAAGGGAAAGAAAAATTGTGGCTTTGGCGTTGTCCTGGGTTCAATTTGTCCCCCACGATCACACCTCAGCCCGTCTTTGCTCGAAGGAAAAGCCACCGAAGGTTTTGAGTTGTTGGTGAAAAGTTGCTTTAGTTTACTGACTTTCTTTGACAGGGCTTTTGTGAACGGAAGTTGCCAAGCAGCTTTTAGCGTTTGAGCCTAAAGGACGTTCAGCTCTGGTTTTTAATGAGCTATAAAAAGAAAAATAATTTGGGCCAAAGTCCTGAGTGTGAGCCAGAGACTTGAGGACAAAGAATAAGACCTTTAGTCTTGCCAAGTAACAAATTCAGTTTATTATTAAGATATTTCTTTGACATCATCATCAAATAGACAACATAGGAATAAAAGGAAGCAACATCCAGGGTTATTGGAGAGACTGTGGTTCCTTCTGTAGCTGGAAGAACAATTACTGACCTGGTGATCAAGTCTGGACATCAGTGGCAGGCTGCTCTTACTACTCACTCTGTATGAGTGGCTTGTGTGAAAGCTGCATGCAACGTTCAAGTGCACGCATTGTGATGTCATCCACCCAGTTCACACCACTGTTGTCCAGCCTTCGTAAAAGAAATCAATTCATAACGACGCTGTTGTGTTTGGAAGCACGTGCCGTACAGAGGCGCCTCAGACTAGCTGTGGGGGAAACCTCCGACATGTTGCCATGCACAGACTATTTTCTATGAAGAGAACAGATCTATCAGAGCATTTTGTAACAAAAAAAGCACATGTAATTGCTTTTTGGAGTTGACATTGCAAAAAAAAAAACACCATAAAATAAATACAATAATACTATTGTTTTTGACATCCTTCGAGTTTGAGTCATCACTAACAAAATGCTTTTTCCTTTCACAGTACAGTGTGTTTGAGACTTCACTAGAGATGCTTCAGTACGAGAGTACGGCTGCACAGTTAGGGCCGAGGTTAAGATCAGTTATTTGGTAAGTTAACTGTTTTACTGTGCTAGAACATTTGACAGAAAGTGTCCTCCAATTTCACACTAATGTAGATTTTATTGTATGTAAACATACAGTTGGTTTATCTTAAGTTATATCCAAAGGAATAGGTCGACATTCAGAGAAATAGGTGAGAAGATTGATACCACTGTCACGTCTGTACATGAAGTATGAAGCTGCAGCCGGTTAGCTCAGTATAGCATAAAGACTGGAAACAGCTAGCCTGGCTCTGTCCAAAGGTAACAAAATCTGCCTACCAGAACCACTAAAGCTCACTGATTAACACGTTATATCTCATTTGTTTAAAGGTACGGTGTGTAGGATTTGGTGGCATCTAGCGCTGTGGTTGCAGATGGCAACCGACTGAATACCTATGGGGTCATTATTGTGGCGAAACTATTTGTAAATGTGTTTGCATAAAAGAATCTCTAAATGTGTATGAATACATATTCATACACATACTGAATACACATGTGTATGTATTAAGACACTTTTTATTTACGGATCTCAATACACTTGCAAATTATTTTTCCCCACATTTATAAATTTGATTACGAACACACGGATTCTGAATACACATTTGAAAATTCCTGTACACATTCCCAAATCTCAGTACGCATTTAGACGTAATCGCAATTTCACAAGCGTGTCGGATCAGTTGTGGGTTTTAAAACTACGTGTCATTTTTACACTTTAATTTGTGTACAGATTAAACAAACGAGATATGAGTTAATTAACTAGCTTTAGGCCCTGATCGGACAGAGCGTGATTTGTTGCGTCTTTTTATTCTATATGTTGCTAGGCAACCACCAAATGAGTGCTAACGTTACCTTATTACAAACCATGAACTACACGCGACCCAAATAGTTAACAATACACTTAAAATGAAAAAAGTCTTTATGCTAAACCGCGCTAATCCACTGCTGGTTGTAGCTTCGTTTTTACTTACAGGCATCAAACTCTCAACAAGAAAATTAATACGCTTCTTTCCCAAAATGTTGAACTATTCCTAAATAGATTCTTCTTTTTTTTTACACAAATGTACACCATTGTAATTAATGAGGTTATTACCTGTGCAGCCGTACGTCTGAGGACACGTCTTTCACATGATGTATGAGATGACCTTCTAAAAAGGAAGGAAGCAGATAAATATAATCAAAGAAGGGTGAAAAAAATCCAACTGAGCCGTGGTCACAGACTCTACAAGGAGTTTACAGAAGTACCTGTTTAACATCTCTCACTAATAGTTTCAAACTGTAACTAACTAAATGAGTAACATACACAACTTAATAATAATTTAGGAGGTGTGTTTGTGGTTTCTTTCATTCTGCAGTTAAGTCATATAAGGCATGTTAAGGACAAGTGCAAACACTTTTTCCACATCTGCTACCCCCTGTAGCACGGTTAACGTCTGGACTACAGAACCTCAACATCTAACATTTAATAGCAAAGTATGAGTTTGGACACTAGATCAAATCAGTCATGTTTAAACTCTCACTTTATAAGTTATTGACATCATTTGGACCTAAAGTGAACATTGACACTGACAAGTCGATCAATACATCCCTGCTTAAAACAATTAAGCATTGAATGTCCAAGTAGAAACAACTGACTCGCTCAGTTGCGCCGCTGTTTGCAGAAACCGAGCAGAAGGTGTTTGTGTGAAGAGTCACATTGAGCTCAAACACCCTCATGAGTCACATCTTCCCTGCTGTAGATCACACATACAAATACTTCCACAATTGTACAGTAACATGATCCCAGGAAGCGGTACTGTTTACACACAACAGTACCAGTACAGTACTTCATAGTATTGTGTTTACACTACCACTGTATGTCTTTCTGCACTCACCCGATGGTCAGATGGTCAAAATCTGACCACTCCACAGTCCAGACAGCTGCTGTGATGAGTTTATATTTGCTCCCACAATCCATTGCTGGAAGGAGGAAACGGCGAGGTCAGAAAAAAAAACGGCTACTGGAGAGTCACTGAGGAAGAGACGAGACTTGATTCCCAGAGGTGTGGTGGCGGTGGAGGCGAGGCGACTGTTAACGGTCTCTGCAGACGCTGCCTGGAGAGGGATTGAGAAGAACGGTATTCAACACTTTTTTCATGAAATTTTTCGACTCACTATACTACGACTTTTTTTTCATGAAATTAAACGACATGACTTTTTTAATCACAATTTTTCGTCATACTATACTGTGACTTTTTATCATGAAATTTAATGACATACCATACTATGACTTTTTTTTCATGAAATTTAACGACGTATTATACTATGACTTTTTTTATCACAATTTTTTGACATACTATACAATTACTTTTTTCATGACATTTTTCGACAAACTAGATTATGACATTTTTTCATGAAATTTTTCGTCACACTATACTTTGACTTTTTTTATAAAATTTTTCGACATACTATGACTTTTTTTCATCAAATTTAACATACTATATTATTACTTTTTTAATCACAATTTTTTGACATGCTATACAATTACTTTTTTCATGACATTTTTCGACATACTAGACTGCCATTTTTTCATGAAAGTTTTCGTCATACTATACTTTGACTTTTTTTTATAAAATTTTACGACGTACTATACTATGACTTTTTTTCACGAAATTAAACGACGTACTATACTATGACTTTTTTTTCATCAAATTTAACATACTATATTATTACTTTTTCATGAAATTTTTCGTCACACTATACTTTGACTTTTTTTATACAAATTTTCGACATACTATACTGTCTTTTTATCATGAAATTTTACGACATACTATACTATTCCTTTTTTTCATGAAATTTAACGACATACTAGTCTACGACTTTTTTTCATCAAATTTAACGACAAACTATACTATGACTTTTTTTCACAAATTAAACGACATACTATACTATGATTTTTTACATCAAATTTTACGACATACTATATGATTTTTTTTCATCAAATTTAACGTCATACTATACTATAACTTTTTTTCAGAATATTTTTTCGTCATACTGTACTATGACTTCTTTTTTTTTTTTTTAAAAGTCTCAGTATGGTGCTGTTAGAGAACCTCATCAATGTGACACAGTTGGTGAAATTGCACTTCCTCTTTGCTGTTCTTCTCATTGACAGCAGGTCTATTGAGCGGTGGAGCAGTCACAACTATCAATATGCAAACGGATGTTTAAGGGCGTGCCAGTTGTTAATTTACTCTTTAAAACCTGCATCAGTCAAACATCAATAGATGTCTTGTGTAAATGAACTCACCGAGGATGCTGCGTTTGCACAGAGGACAGGTGTGATGCAGCAGCAGCCAGGGGTCGACACACTCTCTGTGGTACTCATGAAGACACGGCAGCACCCGTAGACACTGAGACAGCACAAGACACACCAACATCTCATATCATTTATCACTGCAGAATCACCTATCCTGCACATAAACTGTATGCCTCAGTAACCTTTTTTAAATCTTAAAATATGGCAGAAGGCAGAGAAACCAAACCAGTGGCAGGAGTTTTTTTCACATGATATTACCACTTCTCCCCTTGCCTGCCTGAATCCAACCAGGGAAACGATACAGCCAAGACTAAATCAGAGAATGTATGTACAGTATGCAGGAGTGTTGTCTGACCTGGTTGTTGTTGAACGGCTCTAGACAGACTGCACAGTTTTCCGTCTCCACCGGCTGGGACGGGTCACACCACGGTTTAGGCTGACGATACGTTTTGGTCTTCAGCGACGACATTCTCTTCAGGACGTCCTGTTTAGGAAAGAGCTGAAGAATACAACACAGCAAACCATCACCTAACAATATATCTAAATGGGGACCGGACAAATTCTCCTAACAGATGACATGATCTGATTCGATATGTGCAACAATCATTTTGTGTTCCCCTTGACTATCAACTTTACTTTCATTAAAAGATTGTGTCCACATTGTACAACTTAACCTGCTTGTTCTAGCAAAAGAAAATCACAGTTACAAAAGAGTAAAATAGTTTGTTAAACCTAAAATATACAGTAAGTATCTTTGGAAACTATGAGACCTTGAGACCAGGTAAATAATAAGTTAATACCACAATGTAAAAATGACATGTTAAAGTCATGCATTCATAATTTTACTTGAGTAAAAGTACAAAAGCATTTATTTATCTTTCGAGAGATAATTTTCCAAGTCTTTTCCAGGACATTTTCAGTGATGATCTATCTGGTTAGACAGGGATCGTGCCATACACCAATATGTTCCTCTCTGTGGAAGTCTGATTTAAAAGATGTGCAGTCTATCGCTATAACTTGTCTATGAAATAACCTCTTACATGCTTAGAAAGTACACGTGACCTTTAGCAACGGAACCAAACACGCTAACCAATTTAACATCATTCAATCGTTTAAAACAAGTTAGGAAGAAAGCAAAGATATGTTGTCTTTCAACCTGCATGTGCTACCGCGTGACGTGTTCACAGCGTTTCCACAACATAACCAAGAGCAGCTCGTCCATAAACTACCATTTGAGCGTTAATATGATTCTGAACATAACTTAGTCCTTTTAGATGGCAATGTTATGCATTTTGGGGGATAGATAGCCTAGTAGTTCATTCTCACCTAAAGGATAATAGGAGAATGTTGAAATAATTTTCCAGGACATTTTACTTTTTCTCTAATTTTTCATGTGTTTTCAATGACTGGAAAATTGGTCAAATGTTTTCCAGGACGTGTGGGGACCCTGAAAAAGTACAATATTTGCCTCTGAAATGTAGAGTAGAGGTATAAAGTAGCAGAAAATGGAACTACTCAAGTAAAGTACCTCAGAATTGTACTTATGTGCAGTGCTTGAGTAAATACACTTGATAACTATCTAATATATCTAATAACTTTCTATAAGAAAAAAGAAACTGCAGTACAGCGATGGCAAAGACATGTTTGTGTAAGTGTTAAACTGCTTAGCAAAACCAAAGTATGGCCTGTGATGATAGTATCATCAGTAAAGACGGAGTGTTTACCTCCAAGTCGTCGTTCGGCTGGTGGTCCTGGTACTGCCAGTGAGCCTGAACAATGACTCCGGTGCTGAGGATCAGAGCCACCAGGAGGACAGTGTCCCACAGCTGCTGCAGGTACTTCTACAGAAACACGAAGAAGACCAACAGTACCCTATCATCTGGTTTCTTTACAGTTCATTCAGAGTATCAGTATCAGAATATGTTTCTGGGTAACAGAGAAGAGGAGGAAAATGCAAATGATGATTACGCACCAGACTTAGTTAAACTACATTTGCATTGAAAGTGGAATTATTACAAAGTGGTTTATATCTTGATTTTTGTAATACTGTATCAAACCTTGTTTTTTATACTATAATAATCAAAATAAACATGATGTGTTCCCCCCACCTGAACCTGAGAGTTGGTCTCTCCCGTGCAGATGACCCCCTGCCACTCTCCGTAGCGACCTCCTCTCGATCGACCGCAGCTGGACCACAGCGTGAGCGTGGCCCCCTGCCCGAACACACAGCAGCATGGACTCACTGTCAGCTCAGCCTGTCATCTGTTCATTCACCACTGGAGGGTGCTAACAACTGAGAAACACACTGTCAGCTGATACATTGAGGAGCTCACCAGGTTGTCCTGCAGGATCGTCTTGTATGTGATTTTTGCGGTCGCCTGAAGACCCCTGTAGAGAGAATAGTCATTTAGTGCAAATAAAGATTCTCCATCACTCCATTTACACACACTCTAACCTGATTACTCTGAATCACCAGTTTGCATGTTTTCTTTCTTTGATAAGTCATGCATTAAAGTTTGTGTTTTGGATTATAGGAAACATCTTATTAGTGCAACAAAATATTACAAAACATTTTAGGGATTCGCCACCTGTTTACACCCAGCTCAGTCTGTGACGTTTGTTGTCAATGTGGAGAATCAATATGATGAAATGAAAATTAGAGATTTACAGTATACTGGAAATAGTTATTAGATTAATGAATAATATGGACATATTGAATTAAGTTATGATTACTCTGATTTTGTTTTTCATTTGACTGTTTATCGTTTGACAATGTTCAGTACTGCAATATGCAATATCTGTGTTTTGGTACCAATCCCAAAACAATATATAATGCCTTCCTACAAAAAATATGTTGGATTTAATTTAACAAAATAAACCTAATTATTTCATCAATATTGATCAAAGGTGTGTTAACACAAATAGCTGCATAATAACTTATCAAACTGTCAATATAAAATTAACAATTTTGTCATTTCAAGGAGGAAATATCAGATCAAAGAATAACTAAACAATTTTCTCAATTTAATACGGACACAATTCAAAAAGTAGTGAAGTTCAGTGCAGAGTTGGACCTGAATTATTGCCCTAAACTGGTTATTGTTTAATTCCTAGCGTTGATAACTAAATTGCATGACAGTCAAAGCACTGTATGATCTCTTGGCAGAAATCCTCAACTGAGGACGCATGATATTATATACCTTTTCTGATTCATAAAAAAACTATAGTTTGTTGCGTTTTATCAATGATATGAGGGAAAGATGCACGTGTTTCATATCTGTTTCCATGTTGGCAGCAATAAATAATAAAGTGTTGTGTACCTGAGCAGAGCTCCGATCAGCTTGGTGACATTTTCAGACGTCTGGATCACGATGATGGGCTTTGACAGCACCTGAGAGAGATCCATCTACAACAGAAACAGGTTTTTAGGTTATAAATATGACCTGGACAAAGTCTCTTTTAAGCTTCAATTTTCAACCAAGTTTCTATCATTTTTCCAAAAAATATTTCAAGCCAAAATCAGTATAAACCATAATATCTTCTGATGGAGCGCCTTCAATTCTCTTTGTTCTGATGTGCAACTTCCCAGGTACATTGCATCAATGGACACACACATACACACACAAAATAACAAATGCAAGAGCCCTTAAAGCATGGAAATGACAAGGTCTTAGAACACTATGATGGAAAAAATGAGAATACAGCTGGTGAGTGAGTTTGTGGAGATTTACCTCACTGACAGTGTTTTGGTTGAGAGCCAGAATGATCAGCGCAGACGCTCCGAGGACCAACGCTCGCTTCATCTTTAACGGAGAGGATGCATGTTAAGTTTTTGTCGTATAAGTGTGAACAAAATTCACAACAGATTTAGATATATTGAACTTCTTACTTTATTGACCATAGCATCGGTGAAGGACTCCTGGTTTCCGGTGGAGGCTTTGCTGTCGTCGATCTCCACAGGCACCACCCCGATCCACAGCTCCTGCTCTTTGGTGTCGTCTTCGTCTTTTCCTCCGCTCACCTGCGTGTCCTCATCCTCCTGAACCTGAGGACAGAAAACAAGCTAAACATTTGTACTGAAAGCTGCCTCACTAAGGGGCTCCTCAGCAGTGGCTGTTTAGGGAAGCAAGACGTATACTTGTTTACTTTTCCAACCACATTTGTGACCTTCATTTCAAACAAAACATCTTAAATTCACTTCATTAAACCAAAAACTAATTCAAGCCTGAAAATACCAGTATGCCTGCATGTCGGCTAATATATAAATGCTGACATTATTACTTATTCTCCTGAAAAATCACTGTATTTCATAAATATATTATATCTCACATTCCTGTTTACTTACTACTGTAAATCATGTTTTTTTCCCATGCAGAGATGTAAATTTAATGTGATATTTGTACAGTTTTCTTTTCTGAATATGTATATTTAAATGTCATAAGGGTTATATCACGTAGTTGAATACTTTGGGTTAATTGACTGTTTATTCAGAAAGAACAGAAGGGAACTAATGAACTCAAGATGATTAACTTTTGCCTAATACAAGCGAAGCTTCTTATTGCTAGACATTGGAAAAGTGATTGTTGTTTATCTTTGAACCTTTGAATTAAAGAGCCTTCCTCTTGCATAGTGAATGAAAAGTTTACATACACAATCCATCAAAAAAAGTAATATCTTTCATAAAATATGGGATTTATACCTTACATTATTGGAATCAGGACCTGATAACTTTTTTAATTTGACATGTACCAATGAGACTGTACCCTTTTCTTTTGGACAAACAGGCAGGTATGTATGCATTTCTGCATGTTGGAATTTTTATATATGTATCCAAGTAATTTAATTTATTTTTGTTATTAATATAATCTTGTAAACTATAATTTTTGTTGTTATCTACTCCGAGGGCTCAGAGTTCATGGGTAGGTTTAAGGGTGAATGGGGGGGAAGACTTGAAAGATGTAACCAACCCATTTTGGAAAAGTGATTTATTATGTTTAAAGGTCCCATATTATGCTCATTTTCGGGCAGAAATCCTGACAGCTTGTTTCAAAATCAGAGTTTCTGAATACGGGCTGTGTGTATTTCCCTGTGGATTGAGTGTTTCAATACTTTCACAGTATTTATATAGGACTTACGCCTGCTTCATAAAAAAACAACATGAAAATCTCACTTTTTTACAATATGGGACCTTTAAAATCAATAAAGATATGTAATATTATGGGGCATTATTTTGGTAACATTTTTGCCATTTTTAGACTACATTATAATCTGATATTCAAAAAATAACACTTAGTGACAGTAAAAGTCTCATATCTCCCAGTTTTCATCCAAATGTGCCATTTTATTAACCTCCAGAACAAGAACAGTGCGTTGTTGTCTACTATAACCGCCTCCCCTCTGGACCGACTCACCAGGACCAGCTCTCCCTCCAGCTCCTCTCGGTCCTCGGAGCTCCTGCTGGTCCCCCGGCCGGACTCCACCACCTCCCCCCGGAGCAGAGCGCTGCCGACGGGCCGCTGCTCCAGGAACACCTGATACTCCACCAGAGCGACCTGATCCGCGGCCACCAGCAGACCCGGCCACCGCAGCAGCACCAGCGGTACCGTCACCCAGAAGAACCAGCACCAGAACCGAGCTAAAGCCATGACCCGAACCACAACACCACCAGCAGAGAGAGAAGACAGAGGACAGCTGTTATAAACACAGAACCCTGATCAGCTGTTCTCCGGCATGCTGATACACAGCTGATGAAATGTTTGTTGTCTCCAGTTAGCTAACTGCAGCTGGACCGCAACCAGAATGTAAACAACGGAAGACAGCTTCCGGCACCAACCGGAAGTAGCGGGAGGATCATCATCTTGTATACAAACCAATAAATCCAATAATTTAATAAATACAAAATAATATAGATGTTTAAGCTAACTGTATATCACATTGAGGCAAATAAAAATCAATTTTAGCGAAAATTCGCGGTGATTTTTTAATTATAATCTAGAGTCTTTGATACACATTTTGTAATTATAATTTACAATCTTTAATGCACATTTTCCAATTTTAATTTACAATCTTTAATGCACATTTTGTAATTATAATTTACAGTCTTTAATGCACATTTTCCAATTTTAATTTACAATCTTTAATGCACATTTTTAGATTATAATTTACAGTCTTTAATGCACATATTTAGATTATAATTTACAATCTTTAATGCACATTTTCCAATTTTAATTTACAATCTTTAATGCACATTTTTAGATTATAATTTACAGTCTTTAATGCACATTTTCCAATTTTAATTTACAATCTTTAATGCACATTTTTAGATTATAATTTACAGTTTTTTGACCGTTGCGTCAAAGAGTATAGAAGTAACTTGAGAGAGTAACGTCCCGTATTTCCTTCTTCGATTTAAAGCCACGATTCATACACGCTATAATAAACAGCTGGAGCCGTGAATAAAACCTTCAGAGCGGTGTTT
Source organism: Sebastes fasciatus (assembly GCF_043250625.1). NCBI lineage: Eukaryota > Metazoa > Chordata > Actinopteri > Perciformes > Sebastidae > Sebastes > Sebastes fasciatus. The sequence continues at coordinate 33,186,736 of NC_133800.1, forward strand.
CACGTCTATTAAAACGAGGAGTACTTAATTTCCACTGTTATAGTCCGATATTTTGTCTGAGTAAACTCTGAAATCTTAAAAACAACCTATAAAGCTACTTGTTCCATTTTGCACTTAGTATTTAGGACATTTGGCTAAACTATGGAAACTATTAGTCTTAAAGAGTAGCAGTAGTAGCTGATGGGAACAACTCAATCACTGAAACAAACAAACCTACAAAAAACAGTTTTTAATACTTCTTGTCGTTTGTGCGCATGTGCGAGATTCTCGGATTAAAAACAAAGATTGTCTATCGTCTTTAATTGGAGATGATTCACTCCACAGTTTGTCCACAATTTCGCCAAATGTGCTAAAAACCCAGTGCAGCAAATTTCAATTTCATAGTTTCACTAACTGAGTTACATTCTCTTGCATTTTATTGACTATATTTGTTAAATTAAGCATTTGATAATATTCTAGCAAAGATGGAGGGTTTTCTGAGTTTAACATGTGATAATTTGACTGGGTACACACTTATCCGTTTGTATGAGCTGTCAGTTTGGGCAGCTTTCATGTTTGGTAATCCTCTTAGAAAGATGCTTGAGATCCCAAAAACCTGTTCTTGACAAGGTACCATCCCCCCCGAATAACACACACGGGAAGCAAAAAAAACAAAAAAGCCATTTCTTTCCTGGAGAACCACTACTAAAACTATTAATATCCAGCGACTTGAATCGTAGAATAATGATAAATAACGGTAGAAACCAAGGATGTATTATGTAATGTATTAAAGGTCCCATATTGTGTTCATTTTCAGGTTCATACTTGTATTTTGTGTTTCTACTAAAGCATGCTGTAATGTTCAAAACAGCAGCTTGGGTCCATGTGTACTTCCTGTCAGTAGATGTCATTCACATACACTGAAACCAGGAATAAACTGGGACACATTTAGAATGTTTATGTTTAAAACTATGTAAAGGGCCTAAATATTGTATATTCGTGACATCACAAATGGACAGAAATCCTGACAGCTTGTTTCAAATGCAGAGTTTCTGAATGAGCTGTGTGTGTATTTCCCTGTGGATAGAGTGTTTCGATACTTTCACAGTATATATATAAACCTGCTTTATATTAAAAGAACATGAAAATCTCACTTTTTTACAATATGGGATATAGAATTATATTAATATCTGAATTACTCAGTATCCGGCAGGTGGGTTAGGGTTATCAAAGCTTCTTGTGAGCTGTAGCTACTGTTAAAATGACAACCTGTGCACATTTTATCAACCAGTACAGTAGTAGATCCCCATATAGACACTGTCTACTACCCTGTTATTTATTTTTATTATTATAAAATATTGGTTAAAGAAACCCAGTGTGTAACACTATAAATGCAAGTGGAATAGAGTGCTCCAGGGATGACATATTTTTGTAGGCCAACCAGGAAGTTAGCTATACTACATACTTGTTTACTTTTCCAACCACATTTGTGACCTTCATTTCAAACAAAACCACTTCAATTTACTCCATCAAATCAAAAAACTAATTCAAGCCTAAAAATGCCAGTATGCCTGCTGCTAACAATCATGTAAGCCAATATATAAACAATGACATTGTTGATTATTCTACTGAAAAAAAACACTGTATTTAATAGATCCATGATATCTCACAGTCCTGTTTATTTCCTACTGTAAATCATGATTTTCCCCACACAGTCAATCAATCAATCAATTTATTTGTATAGCCCTTTACAATAACCAAACGGTTCCCAACGTGCTTTACATTAACATCAATAAATAACAGGAATAAAAACATAACATATAAAATCATAAAAAGGTGCATAAAAAGCACAGGAAAAGGGTCACCGGGCTACTAGGTATTAAAAGCCAATCTAAATAAAAAAGTCTTGAGTTTAGATTTAAAAAGTACTAGGTCAGTGACAGTGCGTATATCAGGCGTATACACAGGTGTATATTTAATGTGATATTTGTACAGTTTTCTTTTCTGAATATGTATATTTAAATGTCTTAAGGGTTTATTGGTTAAAGAAACCCCAGTGTGTAAGAACTACAAATTTTACTTCTCCTCTCTCCTGTTCTGTCCTCCTATCTCTGGCCGAGGCAGCTGATTGGTCGAGAGCTCTGACGCGTTGCTGGTGTCGTGTTTACATTTTTCTCCTTCATCCTCTGACGGTTTGTTTTATCACCTGCGTGCATCTGACAGAGAGAGAGGATAAAACACTCAGAGAGACGCTGCAGCCGCGGAGCAGCATCACCGGAGAGAAACCCGCCTGTCACGGTTAACGGTGACGGTGTTGTTTCTCTTTAAGGTCCGTCAGTCTGATAATAATCTGACTTTGAAGGAGCTTCTTCTGTGTCTGTATCTGTCCTCCAACATCTTCTGGTCGCAGACATGAGCGGAAGAGTCGGAGACCTCAGTCCGAAACAGGCTGAAGCACTGGAGCAGGTGAGTTCAGCTATATTATAATGGTAATAGTAATTGTGCTTTATACTGTAGTATCTCTTTGCCATAATTATCTTTCTTGGCATCCCTGACTGTTATATAATAATTTGTCTGGCACCTTTTTCTGATAAATTATAATTTAAAGTATTTAATGCACATTTTTAGATTAAAATTTGCAGTCTTTAGTGCACATTTGTAGATTATAATTTACAGTTTTTTATGCATAATTTTAGATTAAAAATTGCAGTCTTAAATGCACATTTCTAGATTATAATTTGCAGTCTTTAATGCACATTTTTAGATTATAATTCACAGTCTTTAATGCACATTTTTAGATTATAATTCAGTCTTTAATGCACATTTTTAGATTATAATTTAGAGTCTTTAATGCACATTTTTAAATTATCATTTACAGTCTGATGTAAATTTTTAGATTAAAATTTACAGTCTTTAATGCAACATTTTTAGATTATAATTTAGTTTTTAATGCACATTTTTTATTATAATGTACAGTCTTTAATGCACATTTTTATATTATAATTTACAGTATTTAATGCACATTTTTATATTATAATTCACAGTATTTAAAGCACATTTATAGAATATAATTCATTCTTTAATGCACATTTTTAGATTATAATTTACAGTCTTTGTCTTAGTCTAAACTAAGGCAGCAAAGGACAGTGTTCCTGAGGCAATAATAGATTTTTGGTGACTAAAACTATATTTCAGTTATACTCCCTTTGCATGCTTTGTTTATTTTTTTAATTTTTAATTTATTTTGGTTTTTGGTTAGACATACAACCTCATCTCTGTCTCAGTTTTCTATCAGTGAAACAAATTTTTCAGCAGCATTACAATACAGACATTTAGACCACTTTCTATTCAAAGGATTTATTAGTAAAGTCATTAGTTGCACCTTATAAAGGCTGTCCTTTCAGAAAATGCGTTCCTGCACTTTATAGTTCCTGTGTTTAGAGATCACTTCCACATATCTGTTTTCATGTGATTCAAACATGTTATAAATAGTTGGGTTCACTGTGAGTGTGTGTTATGCAGTAAACAATACATTTAGTTTAACTTAAGGGGAAGTCGGCTGCACAATTACATGAGGGGAATCGAATTACACTATATAGCCAAAAGCTGTATAGCTTGCTGTTTCAACATGACAATGCTCACGTGCAACTGACTGAACTTGACTGGCCTGCACATGTGACCTCACCCCATCCAACACCTTTAGGACAGGGCTGCAACTAACGATTATTTTCATTGTCGATGATCTGTCGATTATTTTCACGATTAATCGATTAGTTGTTTGGCCTATAAAATGTCAGAAAATGGTGAAAAACGTCGATCAGTGTTTCCCAAAGCCCAAGATAACGTCCTCAAATGTCTTGTTTTGTCCACAACTCAAAGATATTCAGTTTACTGTCATAGAGGAGGAAAGAAACCAGAAAATATTCACATTTAAGAAGCTGCAATCAGAGAATTTAGACTTTACTTTTATTAAAAAATGACTCAAACCGATTAAGTTGGCGATTAATTTAATAGTTGACAACTAATCGATTAATTGTTGCAGCACTACTTTGGAATGAATTGAAATGTTGACTGAGACAAAGGCTACAACATCTCCCCAATGCCAACATCTGGTGAAAAGTCTAACACCAGAAGAGTGAAGGCTGTTATAGCAGCACATTAATGCCCATGGTTTTGGAAATATTAAGTAAATTTTTCAGCAAACGTGACAAAAATTCCCTGGTTGCAGCTCCTCAGATTTGAATACTTGCTGGTTTTCTTCATCTTCTATTACAGTAAACCAAATATCATTGAGTTCTTGACTGTTGGTCCAACAAATCAAGCAATGTAAATATGTGAACTTGGGCCGAGCCAAATGACGAATCAAGAAAGATCATTTTGCAGCCCTAATGCTAAAGTGTCCACATACTTTTGGCCATGTAGTGGGTTACCTTGACTGTTTTTCTACCCATGCAAAAACTGTTTACAGACATCCGTTGTTGAACATTGCCCAACACTGCCTTTAAAGTGTTTTAAAACAATTAGTCACAAAGTCACAAGTTGTTCAGCAGCATTAGGAAATAAAACCCACTAATCTAAAATAAGTGAAAAACTTTAAACAAAGAAAAGTACTGTATTTTATTTTACCTCCAGGGTGAAAAGTGTAACTGTAAGGATTAGGTTAAACGTTTCCCTGAATATCGCTTCCTAGTATCAAATCCTCTTTGCAGCTCAAATGTGAAAACACATCAATCATACTTCTCTTCTTCTCTCCTTCCTCTGGCTACAGTTTCGAGAGAGGATACAAGACGTTCTTCCACAACTTCCTGCACAGCATGACCACTTCCTGTTACGCTGGCTCAGAGGTGAGTTGAGAAACGTGAGGCACCTACTGCTTTTCCATAACCACAGCTAGCACTGCACAGAAAAAAAAGCAAAACCTCTCCCGTAATCCTTTACGTTTATCCTGAAACGTGTCATTATTTGCATGTAATCATTTGCATTGGAAAATCTGTCGGTGCCGTTGTGCAAAAAGCAGAAGCTGCAGTGGTTTATTACGTGAAAGGACCTGATGCAACACGTGTAAACAGTCTGTTTGTAGGGTTGAGAAAGAGACTCACATGGTGTTCACGCCTAAACGCGATGCTTCAAACCACAGATGAAGAACTGAACCTGCTCTGTAACCTTTTTATTCAGCAGCGGTTAAAATAAACCAGGAAGACGTCAGGGATTTTTAAAAAAACATTTCAGACTAAATGTGATTCCCCGATTCTGATTTTCCTCGGGTAGGCTGAGGCAGCGTATCTGCAGGCACTGACTTCAGATTAAGTCTTAAATTTAATTTTACAAGTATTTTATCTTGCCTGCTGTAGGCTGTAATGTTTGTTATAAAATGTTTTAATTGTCTGCCATTATTCACCTATAAACTAAAAGTGGGATTGCTGCGACAGTGGCTGCAGGAGGCTGTTCAATCCTCTTTTTTGCAGTCGGTACCATCAGCCGACCACAAGTAAAGTAGCTTATTAGGTATTTAGTAGATATTTAGCCTGCTGGATATCTAGAATGCATCTGCGATGCACCAACGAGCCTCTCGGCTCCCGTCTTTTAACAGTTCACACATAACGCTCGAGCGCCGATATGGGATCGCAGAGCCAACACAGATTTTCCTCTGATCTGGGGCTTTTCTAAGGGAGCTCCAAAAACTGTCGGCAAGTGGAAAATCTGAATCAGAATCAGTTTTATTTGCCAAGTACATATATACAAGGAATTTGACTCCAGTTTTTATGCATCTCTCTCAAGAAAACCTAAGGAATACATTGGTAACAACTATGTCATACTAGCTTATGGTGAAGGAGGTTAAATAACACTCCAAACATGTGCTAAATTTTGGCGAGATAAAACTGGCATGGCCATCTTTAAAGGGGTCCGTTGACCTCTGACCTCCAGATATGTGAATGTAAATGGGTTCTATGGGTACCCACGAGTCTCCCCTTTACAGACATGCCCACTTTATGATAATCACATGCAGTTTGGGGCAAGTCATAGTCAAGTCAGCACACTGACACACTGACAGCTGTTGTTGTCTGTTGGGCTGCAGTTTGCCATGATCTGAGCATATTGTTTTATGCTAAATGCAGTACCTGTGAGGGTTTTTTGGACAATATCTGTCATTATTTTGTGTTGTTGATTGATTTCCAATAATAAATATATACATACATTTGCATAAAGCAGCATATTTGTACACTCCCATGTTGATAGGAGTATTAAATACTTGACAAATCTCCCTTTAAAGGTACATTTTGAACAGATAAAAAAAAAATGGGCGATTAATTTGCGACTTATTGAGATTAATCATGGACAATGATGCGATTAAATATTTTAATCAATTGACAGCCCTAATAAATATTATATAAATACATATAAAAAGCATCAATGACCAACAATAAAATAAGAAATCAAATAAAACATCTATATACAAGTCAAGTCAAGTGTCCAAGTCAATTCAGGGCTAACGTTGTGTACTAGGCATTGGTCGACTAATCGACTAAGAGGGGGCAGCCCGATTAAGAAGGTCTTAAAATGCAGAAGCCCTGGTTTAGTTTACGCGTTCAGACTCTGGAGGAAATGGGCAGCAAGTGATTAAAGGAGGCCTTGTTCTGATTAGTCCTGCAGCAGAGGTCTAGCACTCTGTGTTTCAGGCTAATCCAGAGCTAATCGCATTAAAGACGCACTACGATGGACAACAGCCCGTCTGCCAGGGGACACTCTTGTCTTCCTGTTGCTCCGCTGGGTTCAAGTTCCCTGAAAGTTTCCTCCAAAATGGTTTCATAAGAAGAGCTCAGAGTGGCAATGAAGGCGTATTGTTCTCTCTAATGAAGCCTTACTAAACGACCACAGCGGATGGGAAGGTCGGCGTCACAGCTCCAAAACACAGACAATGAGGTGTTTGTTTGTTCTAATGTACGCTCTGAATGATTCAAGCTATTTCCCTTTCAACATGAATGTAAAGATGGTGACCATCGAGCTGTGGGAATACAGTAAGTGTGAGGACAGCTCAGTGCAGTTCATTGATTTAAAGCCTGAGGTGGCACATAGTGAGCACTAATGATTCACCACAGAATAATCTAGATCAGAATTACACAGTGAAAGCGAGGCTCATAGAGAACCAATCCAAACGCTGATGGTGTCATTATTCTATAACCATTACATTGTGCAATCAACATTTATTCATAATGATGTCTTTTGCTACTTTAAAGTTAGATTTAACCAGTAGATGATCAGAAAAACACAGGTTCTTGGATGGATCTGAACTCAGCTGAGGTAGCTCTAGTGGTTCCTGTGTCAAGGTTTCATATTCACACCGTCTGTCACACTGTATGGATCTATCACACTGTCCAACTGTGTGATAGATCCACCCTGTTACTGTCACATGATAGAAGTTGAGTCTACTAGAGGCCAATGACCCTCTTCTTCTTAGCAGAACCAACTTATCAACAGTTTTCTGTCAAAGTCTGCATCCGGTTGAAGCTCACTCCAACTGGGTGTATTTATCTCTGAGGAGCCTCACCCTAAGAGATAAAGGGGTGGGTAAAGTCTGTGCTGGAGTGCGTTAGGACAAAGTATTATACACTGAAGTGCACATTTTTTTCCCAGAGTTCAGTGAAACTGAATTTTGCAAACAGCAGCTTTTTCTGAAAACCACTGAAGTCCGGTTCTAGTCACAAGACAGGGGTTTTTGAACATCAGGGTCACATGCATGCATTTTGACTTGGTCTTGACAACAGACTGTATAAAATGTGGTCTCCGTGACGTCACCCATAGTTTTCTGAAGAGCCGTTATGAAGCTCCGGCCGTCGTCATCTTGGTAGTGCCGACGCAGCCTAACTCACGGCTAATCCAAAAATGAACAGAGAGGTGGATCATCGGTGGAGCTGAGGCGTCCCGGGTGACGCAGCAGAGCAGACAGCTAGCAGCCAGCGACCTGGTACAGCACCCACCTGTCACTTCAAGCAGCCACGCCCTCAATTATGCCGAACTTTAAGCCTTAATATAATTTAAACGGGTGATTTATATAAAAATTCACCACCGTACAGTTGTCATGAACGGAGAAATTATCTATAGAGACCAAAACCGTTTTTTGTACCAGACTGTAAACATGTTTATTTCTGCTGTAAAGGTGAGCATTTTAACATGGGGGTCTAAGGGGATTGACTCGCTTTTGGAGCCAGCCTCAAGTGGCCATTTGAGGAACTGCAGTGTTTGGCACTCTGCGTTGGCTTCATTTCTCAGCACCGGAGGTTGCCGCTTTAGTGGGGCAGTTAAGCATAACAATTGTGCATTTTACGATAAAAGCAACCCATTTGGCACAGATGTGAGTTTATATAAAAAGATACAGATATTGAGGCGTTGCAAATTTGGCCCTACTTGGGATCTTGAGCCCATGATGACATGAAATATAGTGACTTTTGCCCTCTCTTGACTTTAGCTTATATTCTCTAGGTATAAACATATAGGGATTTTTAGCTTTTTTAGCTACCTCTGCAGCATAAAAAATACTATTGGTGCTGTCTTTTTTTGTTTTAGTGTACGACAGACTAGCCAAGAATAATGCCTTCATGATTAGTCACGTAACAAGAAGTCATATCGCAACACCTACATGTTATCTAAATCTTTCTAAAGATAATATTCAGGTATTATATGCTGACTGGGTTTGTCCTCGTACCGGCTACATTATGAACCTTTATCACAGCTTCAGATAACGTTAATCAGATCATCAAATCTGCACTTGGGTCTGATATCACCTTGAAAACAGAAATAAGAAATAATTACACACAACCTCTTTATACAACAGGATACATAAGAAGCAGAAGGACATCTTTCATCCGGTACTGTGTATATTATTATTAGTTCAAACTTGTTATTATCCAGTAAGATGAAGTGATCGGAGCAAAACACTCATTACCGACTCAAAATAATACACAGCCTGGTCATCTGCAGGAATCTGCTCTGTGCTTTTGTAATTGTAAGTCACTATGTTCCAGTTAAGATGCCAGACTGGAGCATTTGGTGCAGTTTAATCCACTGCCGGAGTAAGTTGTAAGTCTCAATTCAACAGCAACAGCGCTGTTGTGCTTTTTCCACCAGACGGTCAGCTGCAGCGCTAATCACCTTAGATGGAGTAGTATTAAGACAGTGAACTGTGTGTCAACTCTGTTCTGGATCAGTCTCACTGACAATGGTTTTAATATGTAATACGACAGAGAAGAGGAGGTGTTTTGGATGTTTTATAAGTTTATTCCCAGACGGTATCAATGACAATTATACAATTTCAGAGAGTCTTTTATGGAATAGAATAGAAAATATTTTTGCATGCAAAAGGCAGACAGTCTTTGGTTTGCATGTGCAGTTCCTAAAATGTTGTCCCCCCTGTGTGATTTGTGGACGGAGGAGGCATCTTGTAGGAATTATAGAGAAACTTTTAAAGAACTACTGTATAGTTGTTGACATTTATTTTTCACATTTTCACACCTTATTTAGTAATCTACTGATTGTTTCTACTGACACCTATTGTGTTGGTTTTATAAGACATTTATACAATGTTTTTGACACAATTTGGCAAAGAATGTGCCTCCCACTAGTGCCTCAACAGACAACACAATAAGACAGGAACTGGTGGAATCACTAGTTGCATGCAGTATAAATATTATTTTCTCCTATTCTTAAATGGTGTATTTGAATATTTCTGCATACTGGGGTCCCTAAACAGTCTTGAATTACATAAATTGTGGATCCAATAAGCCCAACTGTATTCATGTGTGATGATGTTAGTCCCCATAGGAGACATTTTATTTAAGTAAACTTGACCTCGCTGTATAAAATGACCTGTGGTGACCTCTAGGATAATCACAGCCTCATGAAACTTTACAGCCACAAACTAGAGACCTAGAGCATTCAGAGGATGGATGTCTTTCCTAGCTAGATTGACAATAAGGGGGTTGCTGGGGTGGAAAGGGTTAAAAGCTTTAACTATAACGGTGTGCTCCAGATCTCGTCCCTCCAAATCTTATTACGCTCTTAATTGTTGTTGTTTCAAGTTTCCTCCTTTAAGAAGATTTAGATATAAAAAGGTCAAGCAAAGTGTGATCATGTAAAATCTTTCCAACATTCCCACTATACTTGACTGACTGAATGATTGACACGTTTTAGCCCTTTAAAAAGAGTTTAAAGATGCATTGTTATCACAAGTTATCACATGTCTTTACAGGATCTGTGATCGGTTTCTTAACTTTATATTTTTAGTTTTTTTACACTTTGTCCTTTTCTGTATATTTTCTTCTTTGTCACTTTTATTTCCCTCATTCCCTTTTCCTCCTGCTGTAAAGCACTTTGTAACTCATGTTTTGGAAAGTGATATATAGATAAAGTTTGCTTGCTTTACAATATATTATAGTGTCTCTAAGTGTCTCTCTCTGCATTCTGGTTAAAGACAATATAACATTTATGGATCATGATGTCTGTATTTATCACGTCAGCCTCATTTTTACTTTCCTTTCTCTATTTTTTTTTAGCCAGAAACTTCAACATCCAGAAGTCGGAGGCCATGCTGCGAAAGGTAACATGTTCAGCTTCTCTGTTGAGTAGCATAGGACAGTAATGCAATACTAATCATGTACAGAGTCGAAAGTCGAGGTACAACCACAATGCTTTCTCTTTCAGTGTCTAATTAGTGTTGTGTGAGAGAGTTCAGTTAGCTGCAGCACAGACTGTTCATCAGATTAGGGAGGAACAGTGTGGTGACGGTTCACTGTGGGGAAACTGAGTCATCGCAGCAGTTTGAGATAAGATATAGATGAAAGGGATTAAATGAGTAATTAAAATGACAGAGTAAGATTTACAGCCGCCTAACTTAAAGCTGCATTAACCGATTTGTGTCCACTAGGTGGCAGAAGAAACTGACAGACACGTCACCCTGAGATGTCGTCTTATAAAGTTGTTATATTTCGCAAAGGCTGCCTACTTCCACAAATCAACACAGCAACAGTAGCTTTTGTTTAAAGGTCGACTACATCTGCGTTCTTTTCTGGGTTTTCAAATAGAAACGCCCAGTCAGCTGTTAGCAAAAAGCAGTGACGTAGGGTTACCACTGTAAGCTAATCAATAAGGTTAGGAATAATGCGAAGCTGAGTCAACGTTTGCTGTGCTAAGTTTGGAAATAACTGAAAGGATTAGTTCAAAGTGGGGTTGTATGAGGTACTTATCCATAGTCAGTGTATTACGGCGGTCACCACGTCCCCAGTTTGTAGAAGCAAGCAGAGAAGTTAAGCAATGTACTGCTGTGGACGGGGGCAGCAGCAAAACGTACTTTAGACACCTAAAAAAGAATCAATATCAGTTTAAGTGTACGCTATATTTAGAATATTTTCACCGCTTTAGCTTGCCGCCAGACAGCCCTTTCCAACGGGGAACTAAAGCCGTTATATCACTCTCTTCAAAGCCACCAGACTCCATTGACAAAAACAGTAATTTTATCTTGTGGAACACGAGAGTTGATGGTCTGACGCTGTCTCAATCGGTTAGTTAGTTTGTGTTATTGTGTGACTTTTGAATCCGAACTAATGTGGCGTCCACACAGCAGTACATTGCTTAGCCTCCGTGCCGCTGTCTGCTGTTCAGTTAACGGAGCTGCCTTTTGGAATAGAGATTAAAAAAACAGGCTGTGTAACTGTAGCTTTAATCTTTGAACAAACCTTATCAAACTCCATCTGAACCACCTTGTTCCGGTATCTTCATTATTTCTCGCCTCAGTAGTTAAAACTATCTGTCATTTCTTAAATCTATTTATAAACCTGTAAATGTATATATCAAAATGGCCTGAGAGCCAGTTTGAAACATCTCTTTCCTCCCTTTGTTGGTGTGTTTGAGGTTGTAACCATGTGTTGGCATGTACCAGTATGTGTGTACTACTGATCCCCTTCCTGCTGACGGGGCAGCTTTTACATCTCCTACTGTCTGAAACCTCCTAAGCCACTTAAATCACTACATTGTGCTTGGGCGGATGTGCCACTGTGCAAGCAGTCTATCATCAAGGAAGTAAAAAAACAACCATGCTTTAATGTACTTATTGTATATTATTAATCCTATGATTGCACCCGTCTTTTCTTCCAGCATGTTGAGTTCAGGAAACAGATGAAAGTAGACACAATAACCGAAGACTGGCGTCCACCAGAGGTAATACTAACCCCGTAAACATTATAAACCAACACCTACTGTAGGTTCAGTGTACTTAAAGAGTCATTTTAGGATTTTTTTCTCAAATAAATGCGTCAAATATTCCAGTACACGACTGATGGAACCATTTAAAACGAATGCTGATTGCAGGTGATAGAGAAGTATCTGTCAGGAGGGATGTGTGGTCACGACCGCGAGGGCAGTCCTATCTGGTACGACGTCATCGGACCCATGGATCCTAAAGGCCTCTTCCTGTCCGCCGCCAAGCAAGACTTTATCAAGTCCAAGATCAAAGACTGCGAGGTCCTGCAGAAGGACTGTGCCCTCCAGTCGCAGAAGGTGAGAGTCACGGTTTGTCGACTGCCGTTTGGAAGCCTGGAGTTCGGTATTTTGGCAGTCGCTATCTTGTTTTTTGCAACCAGAAGTAGCACGAGAGGGTTCAAGTTGGTCTGTTTTTATTCTATTCAGTTTGTCTCTATCAGATGTCACATGGCTTTATCGCTCGGTTTCATTACATTACATTCATTTGGCAGAAACTCTTATTCAAAGTGACTCACATTTGGGGAGCAATTTGAGGTTCAGTGTTTTTCTCGTGTTCACAGAAGGAGCCACGAATAAACATAATAAGTAAAACCACCCAACAATGAATGGCCAGCCTGCTCTACCAACTGAATTACAGTTTCACAGATTACATTTCCCTGTCTTTCTGTCACCAGCTTGGGACGAACGTGGAGGCGATCACCATGATCTACGACGTAGAAGGTCTGGGTCTGAAACACTTATGGAAGCCTGCTATAGAAACATATGGAGAGGTAGGTACAAAGAGACATAGACCTCACAGAACTAATACTGGAAACAGACTGTTGACATGTTCCTCTGTGTCACCAGATCCTCCAGATGTTTGAAAACAACTACCCAGAAGGCTTGAAAAGGCTGTTCGTCATTAAAGGTAAATTTGTCCTTCCTCCGTGAATGAGTGGGAGTAATTAATAGATTTCAACTGTGTTTCTTTGTTCGTCTTTTTATCATCATGTCCTGCTTTTGAAGAGTTAGAGATTTGATTACACCCATTTGGTCAATGCTATTTACTTTTTCTCCTGCAGCACCCAAACTCTTTCCTGTGGCCTACAACCTCGTCAAGCACTTTCTGAGTGAGAACACAAGACAGAAGATCTATATCCTCGGGGGTGAGACACTACAAACATCTTATTTTAGAGAATATTTCACCCACTTTCACCTCCCTCCTTCCTGATGAAATGACCCGTCGTTGTTTCTACAGCTAACTGGCAGGAGGTTTTACTGAAGTACATTGATCCAGAGGAGCTGCCGGCGATATACGGCGGTAAACTGACGGATCCGGATGGAGATCCTCGCTGTCGGACCAGGGTGAGTCAGTGAATCACACAACAACCCAAACTGCACACCCATAGGTGCTGTCGTTTTGGTAAAGGTGGGCTGATGATGAGTTGGAAGAGACAAGTATCTGTTGCAGATGCTGCATAATTTTTGAGATACTATTAATACTTGGATATACATTTATTGAAACATTCATGAGGATAAATTAGAGTAAACACAATAAGCTGTTTGCTCTTAATAGTTTTCTCCCCAAATGTTACTTAGTCCTACAATTACCTCAAGCTAAAGCAAAAAAGAGCACCAAAGTATGTTTACCGAATCCAACTGTTTATTTCTTTGAGTGCCATCACTCGGCAGATAAAAGCGTCAGTTCTTGCACTGATGTGATTGAAATCAATCTCACGATATAAATAAGGATCATTTTCTGGTATTGATATTTATCATGATATGGTATATGCATGCAAAATCACATGAGATGATAAAACTAATGTTCAATGTCATAAATGATGTCCCAGTTGAATGCATTACTTAAGACATTATACTGCATTCACATGATATTTCGCTATGGTGATGTCATATTGTTTACAAATTATTATTTTATTTTATGTAATTATTCTAGTGATGCATGTAGCTATAAAATGCAGCTTTCTCTTAATATTCTATTGCAAACTCTTATAAAATATTTTAACTTTGTGCCATCTACCATAACCGGTATTCTCTGCTGGCCTCGCCTAATTTTACTCTCCTGCTCTCGTCCAATAAAATGATATCCGGTTTGCCGTCTACCATCTGCCTGCAGTATAACCTTTCACAAAAACAAATTAACACATTTTGTCACTTTTAGTATTTAAATTTTCTTGGAATCAACAGAAATTTATAATTTTGTTATCACAATAAAAACCAAAAGTCAAATTAATGTACAATAATTAATGTCCAGTGCTACAGACAGATGTTTTGAAGAATATGTGGCAACTTTGCTTTTCACAACGACGTCAGACAGATGTACCAACAGTCCTGCAATAGATACGATACGTCTGATTCCAACAGCAGCTGATCAGCCCTCCTGTAAATGAAACATGCGACAGTACGCCTGCTTTGGATTAGTTTCAAACATTTATATATGGACTCTGTTTTCATAGACTTGTGAGTCCTGCCCTGTAGTTTTCTTTCACTGGTTTGCATCATGTGCTCATGTAGTTTGGCAGCTTTCAGCTTTGCTTTGGGGACACACCGTCTGGCGAATATGCATGCAGTGTGTACATGAAACATTGTGGGTTTACATTTGACTGGCAAACTACACTTTATGGGAGTTCCCACACTACCAGTTTTATCACCGCCAAGCAAAACATAAAGTTAAATAATTTGCCTAAACAGAAATAATGCAACGGCACAGTCAGGCTACAAACAGACCTGGATGAGATGTTCTCTTTAAAATGTTAATGCTGCCAACACTGGCTGCGGTGTGGCAGTGATCCTATTAAACATGAATGTGCCAGTTTGATCACAGCAGCTCAATGACAATACAAGGACTGTTCTGGTCTGGCAGAATGAATCAATACAGCTGCACACATTCTTTCTGCCAGACATACACAAATGTAAAAAGGAAATGATGCAAAAGGGATCTAATTTGTGGGTCGCCCGATTGCATTCAACACATGGTTTGCTGTGTGAACTATAACAGGTAATGACAGACGATATTTGCAGACAATCCACAGGAAATAGCAGATGAGAAATGAATTATTAATCAAGGAGAACTCCCACTTCATCCCCGCTGCATCCCTGCCTCGCTGCGTAGCCCTCTGATCCGAGAGATTTAGTCAAACCTGGCAGTGTAGTATCGAGCGGCAGCTTCAGTAGTCGCACTTATAGACGAGATATTCTAGACGAGAAAACTGACCGTGCGTTTGTTTCTGTAGATAAATAATTGGGCCCAGGAGAGCTGAGGAACAGGAAGAGAGAAAATCATTTTGGCTGCATTCAAGGAATTGAGATGCTCAGCGTCAAAGTGTTTTCTTTTTTCTACCGTTTTGTTTTATAAGTTTAGCTACCTGTGTGTCCTTGACGTTGTACTGTATTATTTTGTTTAAGTCGTAAGAACTGAGTCATCTTACTAAAGGAATAGTTCAATATTTTGGTAAATGCGCTCCAGTCGCTTGCCGAGAGTTAGATGAGAAGATTGAGACCACTCTCATGTCTGTACAGTAAATATGAAGCTAAAGCCAAGAGACAACTAGCTTAGTTTGGCATAAAGACTGGAAGCGGGGGGAAACAGCTAGCCTGGAAGTCACTCCAGGAAGTCACCACGCCCGGTGAACAAAAGCCGTACTGCATGGTACGGCTCGGCTCTACTTGACTCACTTCTGGTACCAGGTCCTTTTCTCTTGCGGTGTTTCCACTGCTGATAGAACCCCCTCAGTGTAGGCGGGATTCTCAGCTGATCGCCGTAGCGGTGGCGCATTAAATTGCCGTGTCATCATCATCAACGGGACA
This sequence comes from Sebastes fasciatus, assembly GCF_043250625.1. Taxonomy (NCBI): domain Eukaryota; kingdom Metazoa; phylum Chordata; class Actinopteri; order Perciformes; family Sebastidae; genus Sebastes; species Sebastes fasciatus. The sequence goes on from NC_133800.1 coordinate 33,202,768, forward strand.
CTCGCTGAATCATCTGCACTTCCTCAACTGTACGCCGTAGTTTTGTGAGCTGCCATTTTTTTTAAATCTGGGTTGAGTGAATTAAAAATTGTGGTCGCTATTGATGGTAGGTTGGCTATTCAAAAATCGTGGGTTTGTGCAGGATGTCCCGTGTCACGCTCGTGACGATTCTCTCTGACCAATAAGTAGTTGGCAGTGTTTTAACTCCACCTTCTAGTATCGGCTCATCTACCTTGGAAAATCGACCGAGGTGGTACCAAGAATGGAGCGGTTCTATTGGTACCATCCACAACTTTTGCTCATGGAAACGCAAAAAAAAATCATCCTAATGTGTAACAAACTGAACTGGACTGAACTGAACTGGACTGCTTGATGGAAACGTGCCAAAATAGTCCAGCACATTAGTTGTTGGAAGGTGGATTTCGTTACGATCAGATAGAGCTAGGCTAGTTGTTTCCTCCGGTCTTTGTGCTAAGCTAAGTGTAACATTGTGTATTTCCCAAAATGTTGAATTATTCCTTTAAGAATTGGGCATCATTGATGGGCCTGAAGGAATGCACTTATAACATATAATTGTTTGCAAATTGTATGTTAAGATAGAAATGAACTGGTAGAGTTCATTGATCAGTCTCTGTGTGTGATTTTTCTGCATCTTTAGGGATCATTATTGTCGGTCTATTAAGCAAACATTTTCTGAGTTGTTAAAGGTTAACTTCTGTATTTTTCAACCTGGACCCTATGTTGCCATGTTTTTGTGTCTAAGTGACTAATGGGGACAACAGTATTGCACGAGAGTGCTGCAAACCAGAAAATATTCACATTTAAGAAGCTGTAATCAGAATTTTAACTTTTTTTTCTTAAAAAATTACTCTACCAATTAATCGATTATCAAAATAGTTTGCGATTAATTTAATAGTTGACAACTAATCGATTAATTGTTACAGCTGTAGTTGAAAAATACTGAAGTTATTCTTTAATATCGTAGCGAGACCCAGTCTGTTTTAAACTGCAGTGATCTGTGCGGCAGGAAAGATAAAATCTTTGTGATCTGCTTGCTTTAAAAAAAACTGTTGAGCCTTATGCATCTGAGGTTTTTCTCACTTCTCACTTTGCCTGATTGAGTTTTGCTCTCTAATGTGTGTTTTTGTTCTTTTAGTATTGCCTTTCTTTCAGCATCTTTTCTTTTTTGTCGATGACAGTTTCTCAATAACGGTTCTGTTGAAGTTTGACATTTCTGCAAGACTTTTAGAGAAGTGGTTTCAGAGGAGTTCCCTTATAATAATGCTCAGACAGGTCTGAAATAACGTTCTGAGCTGCGTCTGTCCTCTGTAATATACTTAATGTTAATTATCAGCTGCTGGATTTAACTGGATTAAACTCATCCCACTCAGGAAATCACTGCCCTCTGTTGGTTGGTTCCCAGTACTGGGAACACGGTTGACTGGTTTGATATTTATGTGAATAAAACAGTGAAAAAGAGAAAACGTTTTGTGCAACTTATGTAAAATTACAAGCATTCAGACACAAAGTCACAGTAAGTGATGGCTTTCTCTTCTTCCTCCTTCCCCCAGACAACATTTCATATAATTCACTTTTTGACACCCGTATCTCTAACTCTGTTTATGCCCGGTCTCGGATACAGATAAACCACGTGGGCCCAGTTCCCCCCTCCTACTACGTGCGGGACCACGTTAAGGTGGACTACGAGCGGTGTATGACCGTCAGCCGAGGTTCCTCCCAACAGCTGGACTACGAGATCCTGTTCCCGGGCTGCGTTCTCAGGTCAGCTGGATGCAACACGTTTTCTCACAGTGGCAGCAGTGGTGGATAAAATTATTTATTGAAGTCATTTTAGAGCTGAGACAGTTAATTGATTTACTGATTAGTTGATTAAAAGTTATTTATTAAGAAAACATTTTTCCGAAGCTTTTCTGTTTTACATCATTGTTGATTGAACATCTTTTAGTTTTGGACTGTTGGTTAGAGTAAACAAGCCGTTTGATATGACCTTAAGGTCTGAACATTTGTGAAGGGCATTTTTACTTTTTTATGACATTTTACAGACTCAAAAAAAATAATTGCGTCATAGAAGTAATGGGTGAGCAATCAACAGTGAAGATAATTGATTTTTGGTTTTGGTGAAGATCTGGCGTGTGCATAAAATGTTTTCATGCAAAAAAAAAATTTTGTTACAGTATATAGTAGTATTGATAGCTGTCATTTTCAGATATATTTATTGCTTGCGAAAACAATTAAAAAAGTAATGGGAAGAGAGTACAAAAGACAAATCAAATAAATGTCAATGCATTTAGCAGGCATGGATGCAGAGAACGATAAAGCAGAATTAGAGTTGAATTTATGATGAAAAAAATTCATGATGAAATAATTTAGTTGGTGAACAAATTAGTTATTAAAACTGTTAATTATTAATATTTGAAGAGAAGGAGCACAAGCAACATTTAGGTCTTTTAAAAGGATCAAATTTAGTTGTTTTACCTCTTAAAAATTACTTTTTCCATGCCCTTTCCAACTTAAATTAGAGTACAAACATTTTAAGGATTTTTTAAAAGGTCATCTGTTTCAACACCTCCAAAGTGTAATCAAATTAAGTTCATCAGATTATTCATACATACATTTATTTTTGCATAAGGCAGAGTAATGTCACATTCTTTGTTGTGGTAATGCCACACCTAGCCCAAGGAATTTATGAAATTACTGTTTTTTTAAGTGCTTCAACTGTTATTCTTTCAAAAACAATAAACTGAAATCCACAGAAAAAGTCAGAAAAGCAACTTTAAATTAAATTGAAAATCTTTTTTCTTTCCCATCTCGGTAGGTGGCAGTTTGCCACTGAGAGTGCAGACATTGGCTTTGGGGTGTTTCTGAAGCCTAAAATGGGCGAGTGGAAGAAGGCAGGTCAGATGCAGGAAGTCGTCCACAGCCAGCGTTACAACTCCCACTTAGTGCCCGAGGACGGATCACTGACCTGTGAAACCCCAGGAGTCTGTGAGTGACCCAAACACCGGTGCTCAGAAGGCTTTATGTTGTTTAATCATTAGATCAGAGTTAATAATATGCTGCTCTGTTTGTCTTCCGCAGATGTTCTGAGATTCGACAACACTTACAGCATCTTCCAGGCCAAAAGAATCAGCTTCACCGTCGAGGTCCTGCTCCCGGACCGCCTACAGTCCCCACAGAACAACGGGGGGTCCAAAAACTGTACAAGTACAAGTGTACAAGCTGAGGCCAGCAGCCAATCATAACCAAGAGGATGAAACAACATGCCACTTCAGTGTTGTCACATCAGTAAAGTGTAGCCGCCACTCGTAAGCACAGCCTGAGAGACTTGAGTTTAACAGGAACTTTAACATGCTGCCAAGTATTTAACCCATGTCAAGATCTGACTGTTTGACCCTTTAATCATCTCTAATGATGATCTTATTCACACGCTGTCCGTTTGGAAACATTTATGAAACAAAAAAGGAAGGAAAAGGTTTGAATATTTCCCTTTTCTGCTGCAGCTTCTGGAGAATTCAAACCTTAAATACGTGCTATAAAGGTTTGGTGAATCAAAGCAGGGACAAATAATATTACTGGAAGTATGTGGACAACCCAAACACATCATTTTGTGCACTTTAGGTCTTGTTTTTTTGGGTAAGGTCTCTTAATTCCAATTCCCAGAAATCGTAATGCTACAACATACAATATTTTAGACAACAGTGTGCTTCTAACGTTGTTGATACCGTTTGTGGAAAGTCTTCAAAGTCTCAATACGACAACAAAGCCAGGTCCCAGAAGAGATGGTTTTGATGTGGAAGTACTTGACTGACCTGCACAGAGCCCGGACTTCAACACCTTCGGGATGAACTGGAACACCGACGTTATCACCCAACATCAGTGTTGGACTTCACCAAAGCCTGAAACCAGAGTAGAGGCTGTTATAGGAGCAGATTAATGCTGATTGTTTTGGAATGAGATGTTCAACATATCACATATGGGTGCAATGTTTGGGTGTCCACATACTTCTGGCCAGATGTTGTAGCTTCACATTTAAAGGGCGGGTCCATCTGCGTTCTGTTCAGGTTTTGTTTTTTCTCAAAAGAAAACTCACTCACTCAGCCGTTTGCAAAAAGCAGTGACGAAGGTTACCACAGTAAACTCATCAATAAGGTTATGAATAATGTGAATGCTAGCACTAGCTGAGTCAAGTTTAGAATTAACTGAAAGGGCTAATTCGGATTTTTTATTTTTTGGTGGGGTTGTTTGTAAACTCCCGTGTTCTACGAGGTAAAATTACTGTTTTGGTGAATGTAGTCTGGTGGCTTTGAAGAGAGCGCTATAACTGCTTCAGTTCTGACGGCCTGGTAAAGCGGCTGTGGACGGGAGCAGCAGAAAAATTTATTTTAGCCACTTAAATCAAAAAGTAAATATATAATATAATATATATAAATATAAATATACAGTTTGAGTGTACGCTATATTTAGAATATTTTCACTGCTTTACCTTGCCGCCAGACAACCCTTTTTGACGGGGAACTGGAGCCATTATATCGCCATCTTCAAAGCCACCAAACTCGATTCACAAAAACAGTAATTTTACCTTTTGAATTGAATTTGAATACATAAGGAACACCACTGGGAAGTTAAGGAGGATATAAAACCTTAAAAAAAATATATACATTTTATATATAAAATTATATATTATTTATTTTATATATAAATAATGGACCCGCCCTTTAAGTTACCGCAAAAGTATGTCATCGCAACAATTAGAAGTTAGTTATCTCACCAATAACAAGAGGCTCAAGGCTACATTAGCCACCACTAGCATAACACAACCAAATCTCTGACCCAGCTGTTGGTGGTCGAGTTGCATTGTGGGTAATGTAGGCGCTAGGTTTTGACAAGGAAGAAGAATGCATGGAATACAAAAAGATGATATTTGTCAATGTTACAGGAGTGCAAAGCTAAATCTTTTAACATCCTCACTTATGTGTCGACCAGTTTTAGTTTCACATGTTTCAAATAGGCCACCAAGTGAATCAGGTCAGTTCTACCACAGCTTATTTAAATGCTATGATGTGTAAAATAGGCCACCACTCCTATAAAAGTAGCATAAAACAGAACTAGTATTCATTTTCTATGCAGAAAAATAAAGGATAGATGTTTTTTTCCTACATGTATATGGTGTAAATGTTTGCCATGACAGTCAGCAGCAGTAACATTTCAGTTAATTTATATAAGAATACGTTTGTTTGCCATTTTGAAACTTGAAGAAAAAAAAGAAATGAAGAAAATGTACCTCTTTGTTTATGTAAGAATTTGTTATGAGGCTCTAAATTAAGATTATGTTTAGTTTTGAAAGCTCTGTTTACATTAATTGCTCATTGGATGTGCCTCTAATGATCGCCTCTTCCCAAATTTGCTGAGAACATTCCTTTAAATATTTATTTCTTCATTTATAATTTATTTCCAGAAAATGGGTTGAAAGAATATTTATTTTATAATAAATATTAAAGTCTATATCACATATACAATAAACAGTATTACATAATATTCATGTTGACTCGTTTGCAGTGAATGCAAAAGAAAATATGTTACTCTCACCGGGAGATTACTGAATGTAGATTGTGGCAGAAAGCCAGAAGAATGGAGGATTATTCACATTATTTTCATATTTATATATTTGTAACAGCACTGAGAGACGTCTGCAACAACATGGTAAAACCTAACGAAGGAAAATAAGAGTGCTGTTATGGCCATACTGTCTGGACTGAACAAACTGTTAATAAAGATCTTTTCATGATAAAAGATACTTTAAACTGTAAGAGAAGTAAATAAAAGGTGTTGACAACACTCAAAAATGAATGCTGAATGTTTTGTTTACCTCAATTTGAGAGTTGCAGGTTTGTCATGAAACGTCTTCATGACATTGACACATCTCCTCCACGCCTCTGTCTTTTGTTTAAACTGTCAAAGCTTTGTTTTAGAGCTGCAACGATTAATCGATTAGTTTCAACTATTAAATTAAATTCTCTGATTCCAGCTTCCTAAATGTGAATATTTTCTGGTTTCTTTACTTCTCTATGACAGTAAACTGAATATCTTTGAGTTGTGGACAAAACAAGACATTTGAGGACGTCATCTTGGGCTTTGGGAAACACTGATTTTATAGACCAAACAACTAATCGATTAAGCGAGAAAATAATCAACAGATTAATCGACAATAAAAAATAATCATTAGTTGCAGCCTTAGTTTGTTTTATCGAGAGATACAGTATGTGTCAGTGAGGAGGAAATATGAAACTAAAAATACAATACAACTAGTTAAAACAGTCTCCTCTGGTCTCTACCAACTCCTTTTGATTAATTATTTCACCACAATCTTTCATTTCATAGCCAACAGTCAGTGCTGTCTGGGATTTGAACACAAGAGGGAGCTCTCTGCCCAGTACAAACAGTATTTACATCCCAGTAAGTAGCAAGACTCAATTTACTAATAACAATGAGCAGGTATGGGATTACCTAGAAGATAAAAAATAACGGAAATTCAAGTAAAATAAATAAAAAATAAAAATAAAATACAGTTGGATAAATTGTCATAAAAATGTTTAAAGGTGAGATAAAATAATAATAATAATAATAATAATAATAATAATAATAATAATAATAATAATCAGTCAGCCTTACTGCAAAGGCTGTACTGTATACAGGCAACGATCATAGAAAGATTAATAGAAAATTTTCTTTAAAGAAATTTTACTAGAACATATATTTGTGTAAAAAATTTACTTAGATAAAAGTATTTATTTATATTAATATAAATATAGTATTATTAGTATTAGTATTAAATATAATATTGACAAATATCTGTTTTTATTATGTTTATTTTTTATTTATAGCTTATATTGTATATTGACAACTATCTGTTTTTATTATGTTTACAGCTTATATTGTATATTGGTAGAATTTAAATGTTTTTATTCTTATTTTATTCTAACGTTTTTATCTATTCTATTGTTATTTTTACTGCTTATTTGCACCAACAAAACCAAAGCAAATTCCTAGTGTTTACCTCATACAGCTGGCAATAAACACGATTCTGATTCTGAAAGTAAGAAGTAGTATAGGTCAGTTGAACCAGAGCCCTGACATCCTCTGTAGAGCTTCAATAGAATTAACCAGAAAACAGACAAAACTTAGACAATTAAACAAAAATGGTCGACAATTAATACAAAGAGTGAAGGACACAGCAGAGAGTACAAAAAGCCTTATGAAGCCACATAAATGAAACAGCCTGACACTTCTTATACAACAATAAAACAATGAAAACTCCACAGCAGCTTTTACACACCTTGTTAAGTGAGTTAACTTACATTAATTAATAAGTGTGTTGTTGTACTCACCTGTCTGAAGACATTCTGTGAGTCTTGAATGCTGCAAAGTCCTTCCCAATCTGCTCCAGGTTCAGTCCACTCAGCTTCTCTGGTCCCACTAACTTCCCCACTGAAGGTAAAAGTTCCTCAGTAAACACAGAAGTCACCATTAGCTCTGTTAGCATTTAGCAACGTCCAACATCCTGTTAGTGACACAACATTCACAGGTGTGTTTGATTTGGGTCACTTCTTCTTCTTCTTCTTTGGTGTTTATTGGCGGTTGGCAAACCAGCTTATAGGTGCATTACCGCCACCTACTGGACTGGAGTGTGGAGCAGGAGATTGGCAGGAAAAAAATAAAAGGAAAGTAGAAAAAATTAATTTCATTTAATTTAAAAAAAATAAAAATAAAAATAATAATAATAATAATAATAATAATAATAATTATTATTATTATTAATAATAATAATAACAATAACAATAATAAAAATAATGGTAATAATAATAATGGTAATAATAATAATAACTAACTAACTAAAATAATAATAATAATAATAATAATAATAATAATAATAATAATAATAATTAAATTCTTTCCATTATTCCTGTTGCCCTTAAGTTATTAATTAGAAGATTGTGTACTTTCTTAGATGTCTTTCCTAGCAGATTCCCCATTTTAATATTTATAATAATATTCATAATATTATTTGGACCGAAAGCGACACCCGGACACCACTAAAATGTCCGCCTAAAAACTGCCGTACAAAAGTAAAACAACATTATTTTTATTCTACTGTCATATTCTATCAAAATTGCCTCTGTTAAATAATAAAATGTTATAAATATAACAAGGGTTTACAGTCCAAAATGGCGGCAGCTGCTGTCAAAAAAACACATACTGGCCAGGTGGTGCAATAAAACCAGTGATTACATTTTATTATATTACTACATATGCAAAGTCGGCCTACATTACTTGCGATGAGGAATACTTAAGTAAAAGTAAAATTACTGTTTTTTGAAAATATTCACAAGAAGCACATGTTGGGTACAAATAACAACTTTGTTAAAGTTTTCGTTATTTCCACCCTTGCATACAGGCTTGTGTATTGGACTAAAAGTGCATGAAATATAGTCCTACATTAATGTGTTTAGAGTTATTCAGAATAGAAACAAAGAAACAAACGGTGTACTTTTCCTAAAAGGACAAGTTGAAATGTCTGCTGTGAAAAATGTCTATTCGGAGTCTATTTTTTACTTTTTATTACTAAAATTCATAGATCGGGGCTGGTCCAAGCCGGTTCTCTTCATTAAAAACACACTGATGAAAGATTCATATATCCAGATCTGAGTTTGAGGAAAATACTGTAGATTACTATAAGTAAACAGACAAACAACAGGACCCACTGCATTGATTCATAAATATTTTATGTACAAAATATTGTTACAAGTATATTCAACATATGTCACATTAGAATATTGATAACTACTTTACATACATTTGATCAATCTTCATATTTCACAGTACATACATGAAAAAGATCACAATTCTAGTTGACTCTGTATACAATAAATACATGCTCTGGTCGTAGGCTTTAATTATTTACAAACTTACAGTTAGTTTTAAACAGAGTGCAAGAGTTCAGTTGTCACTACAGCTGTGGCCATTGTAAAATAACTTATACTGCAGACACATGTTTGTTCAGTTTAATAACAGCAGAACCAAAGACAAAACTCTAAACTAGTCTCCAGACTAGGTCGTCTAAATTGGAGCCAAAGTGCAGCTAGTTTTGGCAAAGTAAGAATTGGGACGTCTACAATGGCCACATCTGTCCGCTAACAACCCAAAACACGTGACAAGAGCTGGTTGAACATGGCTCGCTGAACACTTGCGTTCCTTGGCACGTAGTAAACATAAAAGAGTGTGGATCAAACCCAGTTACAACCTGCCTGCATGTTTTATCTTCCATCCAGGCCTAATGCAAAACCACCAGTCAGATATTCATAAACATATGATTGGTAAAGTATGTGACTGTTCATGCACGGCAAGGCTCAGAGACTTTTGTTCTCTTTGTCAATTCAAAACTGTAAAAAAAAAAGACAAAATAAAATTCTTAGAGGTTCATTTCTGGTCCTCCATGAAGGTGTTTAACCCCTGCTGTAAACAGGTTGTCAACTTTTGGTTGTTTCCATTCAGAGCGGGTCGACAGGTAAACAGCGTCTACAGTCACAGTTTGGCAAAAACCGAAGAGCTAAATTCAAAACCTCGGACACTGGATTTGTTCTCAGTGCAGAGAAGCTGCACTTGGCCACAGTCCAGAGGTCTGTCAGATACTTTAAACTACTAATGCATCCGGTGCTATGGGTGTCAAAAGGCGTGAATCAAAGTAGGGCTGAATGACTTTGAAGAAATATCTAATTGTGTTTATTTTTGTCTGATATTGCAATTGCGGTATGATTTGCAATATTAGAGGGAATGATCATTTTTCACATAATTATTTTCATTTTCATTGAAAAACATGATTTTGAAAAGCTCTTTATATGATGTGTAGGCCAGCCTTCTCTGCAGCACCACAATATTTAATTTAAAAAGGCATTTTGACACATATTTCGCCTTCAACAAATATTGCACCTCCTGTGATTTGAAAGTTGCAGTCGACCATATAGCGATTTCAATAAAACTTTGATTAATTCTGCAGCCCTAAATCACAGGATGTGACATGTGATGCGGCCGATGTGTGTTGCACTTAAAGGGACTATTTGTAACTTTCAGAAATGCTTCTTAACAGCGACACCTGTGGCCTTGAAATCAACGAAAGTCAGCGTCGAGCTCGCGCTTGCTCGCTCTAAATAGACATGGACGAGCATCGCTCAAAACAGTGAGGAGACACACGTCAGCTAAAACCACAATATCACTCTATATTTCAGCTGCTTGGCAGTAATGTTAGCTGACCAGACAAAGGTCTCTCCATGAATCAATACTGATCCTAGTGTTGGCTTTTCCTGCCTCAGCGCAGGCTCAGGCAGCGGGGCTCCTCAACGAGTTACGTTATCGCCTCCCGACCGCAGCCGGCAGCCGCAGGGAGACACTGGCACCCGGTCGGTAACGAGACGACAACGTAACACGTTGAGGAGCCCCGTCACTTCACAAGACACGGAAAACCTCTGTTGGTCTGGAGGAGCTGCAGCATTTATTTCTGCACAAACGTCCCCTGTACATTCACTAGATATTCTCAGAGCTAAACTAACTCTTCTGCAGTGTGGAGTGAGCGCGCGTTCACGTCTAGTAGAGGTGGAGCGAGTACGCGAGAACGCGCGCGCTGTCTGAGTGAAGACAGGCAGGCAGAGGAGACGAGGCTCCGGCCACACTCGAGCGCGCATATGCGAACGCGCATGTGTGGCGACCCGCTACATTTATACGCTTAAAAAGTTACAAACAGTCCCTTTAATTATATCATGTTAAATGAAAAACAAGTAGCACACCATCCTTTTAAAAAAAGGACCATAAGCTGTTTTATTTTGGTTCTTTTGATCCATTGGTTACCTGCTTAAATGTTTCTTTAAAATCTTGGGCTCATGCTATGTATGACATTTGTTAATTTTAATGTGTTTTTCTGACACTGATTAGCTGGTTAATGACTTGTATCCAATGTCATTCTGTTAGGGAAACAGTGTGATACCAGAGTCAACAGATGTCACAAGATTTCTGTTTGCAGTCAAAAGGCCTCAAAGGCTCAAACAGTACCATAATCTGGGATTACTTCCTCCAACTCACTCTCATCTCACGCATAGTTATTTATGATCATTAAACCGTCACTTAACAGCAGTCAGATTTTACTGCTCAGGTCCATTCGGTTTTAAAACGTTCACATCTTTTCATTCTGTCAGGTAGACACGAGTCCATTCGATCCAGTGAACGGATGTTTGGTAAAAAGCTGCAGCTCTAAAATAGTCCGTCATCAGAAGAGTTTCTCTCCAATGAACTGAAACTATTTCTGACTTCTGCATCGGTGATTTAAACCCATATATGGGCTTGATAGTTAGGATTTTGGTGCTGATAATGTTCTTTTTCAGCATTTTGAGGAAGCTTCTCCTTCCAAAATGTACCCACTGAATTCAATACATTTCTTCGTCACCACTACTATGACAAATAGTCAACTTGCTTGTGTCTCTCCTCCACGTCAGAGGCTTTAATGGTCTGTGTTTACTGAGGTTGACAGTGCTCATAAACAACAGACAAACGCAGCCCTGACTCTAAACCCGGACCGTGATCCGTGTCAGTTTCATCATTTTCCAACAAGTCTCTGATCTTGAGTCAGTGTCTCTGCTCATCTGCCCTCCTCCACAGGACGAGTTTCAGATTTCAGCTTGACGAACTCCTTGGCCACCTCGTCAGCAGGGCGCTGGGACAGGATACGCATCACCGTCACGCCCGTCTCGTCGGTCTGAATGCGCGGCCCGAGCGGACACCAGCACACGCAGCTCTTGCGGTCAGCGACGTCACGCAGCTGAATCACGGCCATGCCGACCACTCGGTCCGCCCGGCCGAAGCAGTAATCCTTCGTCGTCACCTGGAGCTCATAGCAGTCCGGGGACTCTTTACCCAGGACACTACAGAGCAGGAAAGAGAGGAAATAAAACAATCAGACTCTGATTTACCAAAACACATTTCAGCTGTAAGAGTTCAGATGTCAAACTCACAACTGGAAAGCCTCGTTGAACTTCGCCGACCAGCTGTTGTTCTTGGATTTTGTAGTGAACTTGCGCTTCTTGTCGGCCAGGAAGGGACCGACCATGGAGACGTCAACGAAAGGCCGGAACATCCCGGATGTCTGCCACTTCATGTCGTTCACTGCGATGACTGGATGGATGGAGAGAGAGGTGGAGATTCAGTTGATGATGGTTGTGGTTGCATGTGTTTATATTAATTTATCAGCCTGCTTTGAAGCGACGTTAATGACATTTGTGACGTATTTTCTGTACCTATGTTACTTTGTTTACGTACGTATTTTAAGTCCAACCATGATGTTTTTTCTAAACCTAACTAAGTTGATTTGTTGACTAAACATAACCGTGACCGTTTCATGTTAACAACATGGGGTTAAATGACACGTGAAAAGTCATTTCCCAACGTCAACCCAGTGGCACACGAAAAGCCTAAAATATGCGTTATCATGACATGCAGAATGTCTTTAAAATGTTGTGTTATTTATACGCCTTCCCATGAGATCAGGTTGTATATGTACACATGTTCATATAAGGTCATGTCTTTTTAATATTCTCTTTTGATCATATTTTGTTTTTATGTGCACAATTTGCATGACTATTTGTCTGTTTTAAAGTTCAGAGGGCCTCACAATGATAAGTGAAGAGGAAATACTTCTTCCCTTGCTTCCTTATCTAAAGAACCATATCAGTGATTTTGATTGCTTACTATAAAACTATAAAGAGCCAAACACTTGACATTACTGCTGACCATTCAGTCTGTTTCACTTCATTTTAGCAGTAGTAGGGGTGAGCCCTGGGACTTACTTATAATATCTTAGGCCACCGCATTTAGTCACCTTTATTCATTTTTATTTGGATTGCATAATAAGGCCTTTCCAAATGAGGGACCTCCTTGTTGGTGCTAAATTTGAGCCAGTTACCAACAAGAATTAATACATTTTAATGTTTGTTGGGCTTTAAAGTGAATTTTTGATCTATACCTTGATAATTTTGTTTTGTTGTTGTTGCTCTCAGGTATAAATCTCAAGCTTCAAATGTAGTTTCTGCTCACAATTGATGATGGGAAATAGTAATGGATTACCTGAGCTTTGGACAAAGCAATATAAGGTATAAACCACTAGCAGTTAATGGGCTAAAACATGCAAAACCACCAGTATGGTCCTTTAAAGGTGTAATTCAAGATTTGGTCCTGGATTTAAGATTAAGATTTGAATTAGAAAGAGGTTCAGTTTGTGACAGATGTAGTTGAGAGCTTTAAGGCTGCAGTTAAAACATCAGGGTTTAATTGTAAACGTTTGTGTATTTTGAACTTCAGAGTCTCACCTCTGACGCTGACTTTGCGTTCCTTCCCGAGCATCATGTCGATCTGCAGAATGGCCTCTCCGATGGGCTTCTCTATCCCCGGACCTGCACAACACAACCACCACGTCACACATTAACATGATAGAATAACATCTTTAAATCTTTGTTTTATTATTATCTTGATCTTACTGCTGCTGCTGTGACCCACTTTCTTATCTTACATTTCAGCTTAGGGCAAACTAAAACATAATTTTGGAATATTAAAGATACACATATCTTCTGCTTTTATAGTTAGTTAGATACAGTGATCATTTTCTGATTTACAACATTATCTAAAAACCCCAACTAACACAGGATGAGGCATATAGTTTGACGCACCAGGAAATAATGCCAAAGTATCCAGCCTTACCACTGAAAACTCTGAAACAGGTATTGCTTCAGAACTATCGCTAATCTCATTACAGTTTTACATCCGCTTTCATTAACAAGGAAGAATTTGAAATGTACTGCAACACAGCAGCTTCTTAGTTCATAGAGTAAAGCAACTTCTCGGTGACAGTTCATGTCCAAAAAGTACTATTAATTAAAGTACTAAAGATATTCATTTTCATTTCATGACCCTCTAATATTTGAGTGTTCCTCCAGATTTCACTTAGGTGTATTTTTATACAAGGAACCTACATAGAAGCTCGGCGGTTCCCTGTGGAACCCAGGAGAACCCTTATTTCAGAGTGTAGAGAACTTACCCCGATCAGGTCGGATCTTCTCATTGCCAGTGATTCTGATGCCCATCCCATCATGCACTGAGAGGAGAGAGCAGGAAGGTTTAGGACACTTTTTTACCAATACAGAAAAGCCTATATACTGTACATACAGAGTGTGTGTGTGTGTGTGTGTGTGTGTGTGTGTGTGTGTGTGTGTGTGTGTGTTTGTGTGTGTGTGTGATTACCTTGGGAGTGTTGTGTGGTGACGAAGGTCTTGATGAGAGCGTCGGTGCTCTGGGAGTAGAGGGAGAGGGCGTAACGCAGTGAAGCCAGTTCAGGACTTTTCTCCACAAACGCCTTCTTCAGCCCGTTTCCTCCTGCATGGAAGTATTGCTGAAAGAAAAGAGAACGAGCACGGTGAAGGGGAGGAATAAATCCTTTAAAGGGACAGTGTGTAGGATTTAATGGCATCTAGTGGTGTGGTTGCAGATTGCAAACAACTGAGTACCCCTCCGCTCACTCCTCCTTTTCCAAGACCAAGGTAACGTAGGCCGCATACTGTACGTTTAATATGTACGCAAAAAGTATTATGATTTTCCTTTTTTTACATTCATATAAGACTTGTTTTTTCTTCCAGTAAATCCAGAGTGCATTTTTCCAGTTTGTTTTCTGCTGAATAACTAAATATGTGAGTGTGTTTTTATCAAATAAACCAGAATAAAATCTGGTGGCAACATTTTAAAAAGTGAAAAAAGTATCAAGCATTCAGGAAATGTTTTACATTTTGACAAAACATCTGTTAGAAGTCTTAGTTAGTCTTTGCTAAGGGTGTAAGCTACCAGACATGGACGGTACAGAAAAACATTACTTCACTGTTTACTATCATCTCGCATGTTCTAATCATATAAATTGGTGAGTGTAGATGCAGCTGACATTTCCCGTGTTGTTTCTAGCTTGACATGTGAGTGTGCACATCTCTACCTACCTTGATGGTCTCCAGCCCCGCATCGATGATTATACACTGTTTGGGCGTCAAGGTTTTGGCTTCACTGCCTCCCTGCAGCAACCACAATGCACAGACTGTTATTAGACAAACTGACCTCATAAGAGTTACAACACTCAAATCAGAAACAGAGAAAATCATTGAATTTACTTCCTACATCCATATCTTACTAGTCTAATGCCAGCTTTATGCAACCTCCTGCATAGTACATTAACAGGCAGCCACCAATGACTACTGAAGTTGCAATAAGGTACTATTGTAGATGCTAAAAAACGTCAACAGGAAAAAAACAAAAAACAAATGTTCTTTTAAAATACAAATTTATAAAAACTTCTGCAAGAACTTGAGGTCTCTGTAGCTGTTTTTTCACTTCTTTTGTATATTTTGGTGGCAGTTTTGAAATAATTTGTTCTATCAATAAGCTATTATGGCATAAAAATGTGTGTGTGGTGATTGCTGCTTGTTTCATCCAGACTTTGAATCTTTTCTGGCATCAATAACTAACAACATGGTGACGAGTAGTAAACCAAAACCCAAGCTTTCAACTAAGTCTTCAGAAACATACACAGCAATTTGAGGCGGGATGAGGGGGAGATGCCATCCCCCTTGTTAACCTGCCGTCCCTCCTCTCTATCCCCAAGTAGCAGAGAGAGTGCAGGGCAGAATATGTTAGTCTAGTCTGCCTGTCTCATTGATTCTTTATCTGAGGTTTGTGCAAGTTAGAATTTAAGGCCCCGACAATCCATCCATTTTCTTTCCGCTTATCTGGGGCCGGGTCGCGGGGCAGCAGGCTAAGCAGGGAATTCCAGATGTCCCTCTCCCAAGCAACATTTTCCAGCTCTTCCTGGGGGTGCTACGAGGCGTTCCCAGGCTAGCTTCTGGGTCTACCCCGGGGCCTCTTACCAGCTGGACGTGCCCGGAAAACCTCTAAAAGGAGGCGTCCAGGAGGCATCTGGATCAGATGCCCGAACCACCTCAGCTGGCCCCCTTTCGACGCGAAGGAGCAGCGGCTTTACTCTGAGCTCCCTCCGGATGTCTGAGCTCCTCAGCCTATCTCTAAGGCTAAGCCCAGACACCCTACGGAGGAAGCTCATTTTGGCCGCTTGTATCCGCGATCTCATGGCCCAACCATGACTCTGAAATATCAGCAGACTAACTGTGCTGTCTGTTGATAAAACCATAGAGCTGTCCGTGGTGCTGAAGTAGCAGACTGATTTATAATTGTGACTTTTTCCTCTGAGTCCAGCCCTTCTGTTTATTAAAAAATACAGAACTAAAAGAGTTGTTCATGGGGCGGTTCGAACCAGGTCCTATTAAAATCAAACACATTACCTACTGGCTACACCTCTTTTCTGCACCCTGAGTGTGTTTTACCTTGAGACTGGACAGTCCTTTAGCTGCTGTGAGGAGCTGGGCACCCTGCAGAGAGAGAGAGGTAGTAGATAAAGAGGGATTATATTGAGACTTCATGTGATGTTTTCCTGCTTCATCATGCATCACTTGTTGCCATCCACCTCTAGGTGGTGGCAGAGCACGGCTGCTGGTCTTACTGGAGCTGAAATACTACATAATCCAACACTACACAACATATATCTGCATATTCACTACAGTACCTTCCATTCATTCCATTTGTATTGCTGTAATCAACTTGCAGAGTTCATTTACGACAGTAAACTGTGTTTTTTGTGATGTGTAAGTGCAGTTACGAGCTGTTTAAGTGCATTTAGCTGACACTAAATTCATGAGCTTTGCTTTTGGAGAACACAAAGATGTTGCATAGGCTACATGGATGTGTGGCACATTGGACAGCGCATGTTCTGCTGCGTTTATCTGCTGTACCAGCCCCTTCACTCTCACTCTGATGACATACTCGGC
Organism: Sebastes fasciatus; assembly: GCF_043250625.1. Classification (NCBI taxonomy): domain Eukaryota; kingdom Metazoa; phylum Chordata; class Actinopteri; order Perciformes; family Sebastidae; genus Sebastes; species Sebastes fasciatus. The sequence goes on from NC_133800.1 coordinate 33,219,753, forward strand.
CTACTCAATGACAACAACTGTTACAGCCTATCAAAACACACAATGGTGCTCTGACAACTGCGTGCAGCTGAATGTGGACGAGACAAAAGAAACTGGTCATTAGCACATCAAATACTCCCCACGCTGGACTGAACCCCACCTCCAGTCACTGCAAGACAGGTGAGCAGCTTCAAATATCTCGGACTCATCAGACAATAAACTCAGCTTCGATCAAAACATCACTGACATCCATGAACGATCCTAGCAAAGACTTCACGTCACACTGTCTGTTCCCCCCCCCACCTTCTGTTGTTGCTTTACAGAAGCATAATCCGCCCCGTACTGCTGTCCCTCTGCTTCTACTCCACTACCTCCAACATCATCTGCCTTCCCACCTCAGAGCCATCACACACCTAGCACCCACAACGCCCCCTAAACCAACACTTCACTTTACTTCCATCTGGTCGGAGATACAGTTAGACACTTTGATGGAGAAGAGCTCAGCAGGAGTTTTGTTCCTTCTGCAATAGCAGCCGTGAACAATCTGCCTCACTGACACTGCTGTGAGCCGGGATAACTGAATGAATGTAGTAGGTCTGTCAAAGTTAACGCAATAAGAACGCGTTACACACAAATTCGTTTTAACGCCACTAATTTCTTTAACGCATTAATGCAACTTGCAATTTTTAAGGTTGTAGCAGAGTAAGCTAAAGTGAAGATAGAGTGAATATACTGGTTTCATATTAAACTACAAAACCTAAGGAGTCCATTGGTACCAACCATGTCATACTAGCTTGTCATGAAGGAGGTTAAATAACGCTCCAAAGTTACGCTAAATTTTGGCGAGGAGAAACTGTCATGGGGTCCGTTGACCTCTGACCTCAAGATATGTGAATGACAATGGGTTCTATGGGTACCCACGAGTCTCCCCTTTACAGACATGCCCACTTTATGATAATCACATGCATGCATGTTATGATTTGAGCATATTTTTTATGCTAAATGCAGTACCTGTGAGGGTTTCTGGACAATATGTGTCATTGTTTTGTGTTGTTAAATGATTTCCAATAATAAATATACATACATTTGCATTAAGCATCATATTTGCCCACTCCCATGGTGATAAGAGGATTAAATACTTGACAAATCTCCCTTTAAATCCCTATCACTCTAACTGATAAAAAAAAATGTGTGATTAATTTGCGATTAATCGTGATTAAATGTTTGAATCGATTGAAAGCCCTAGATTGTATACATGAAGACTTTGTGTACTGTTTGTATCTGATCTTTATATCTGCATGTTTCTGTGTACAGGCTGTGAAAACAAATATCCCTTTGGGACAACAAATCTAAATCCAATTGTTGATTATGTGTGAATTCGGTCACTTTGTGCATCATAAACTGTTGATGTTCGGCTGTCGATTTTCAGAAATTGCCGCGCAAACAAGAGGAGTTTTCAAAACAGCCTCTGCCTGAATGCTCCATTACCACAGGATGAAAACACAACTTTGAAAAACACATTACAAGGAAATCAATACAGAAAAAACCCCATAATTGACTAAATAAAATGTCTGGCAGTAATAAGCATAGTGTGTGCGATTTGTACTGAATGGGCAAAAAACATGCACAAATATTATCTTTAATAACTGTGTGTTTGTTTGCGTGTTTTTCAATCTCCTGCACTGTCCACTGATGACTCTCATCAGTGTGTAAAGCAGGACAGAAGAAAAGAAACGAGGAGTATGATTACTTATCACACAACAGTTTCTTTATTATCTTGTGTTTGTGCGTAGAGGACAGGGTTTGATAAACAAGAAGAAAGTGTGGAATGAAAAAGACGATATCTCTGCTTCTGCTGCAGCAAATTTGATCTGTTTTTCCCCATTGTGAGTCCAACAATATAGGAGTGTAGTGCTAAATTGGTGAAGTGCTCTTTTATGGTTAAAATAAGGTTTAGTTTCGGGTTGTTCTCACCAGGCTGTCGTTGCTCTGAGGCAGGACGATGGTCTTCTCCAGGCTGCTCAGCACGATCTTCCACAGATCCTTCAGGATCCTCTTCAGCACCGTCTTCTCACAGATGTCAGCGAAGATACTGAGACTGGATCACACACAAACAACAACAACAACAACGTGAGCTAAAACTACAGTCTTCATTACACAGTGGAAGTCATTGTAGAGGTCAGTTTGCAAGTATCCAGAGTATATAAAGTAGTATAAAAGAGTTAACGTAATGACACAACAATTAACACACATACAAAACAAACAAAGAAAAACTAAACAAACCAGATAGACAGTAACAAGATACAATGCAAAATCAATATAGAACGTATGAATCCTGAATTTTTGATGTGTGTGTATGTTGTGTGAGAGGTAAATGTGTCCAAGATGATATGATCCAAAATATTTTCTCTTGAATATCACACGGTCGTGTTGCAGTTAGTCTTATTTATTTATATATTACCGATGGGTTATTTACCCAAACTACAATATAGTTATTTTGACCCAGTGTTAGACTCAACAAACTCCAAGTTTTACCTGTCACAAATGTATTGTTAGGTGCACAAAACAACACATGACATTCAAAACTAAAGTAAAAGATACACCTAGTACCGTATTAAGAAAAAACAAACAGGGACATAACTGTTTTTGAGAGTTACAGGGATGAGGAAGAGGCCTCGTTTTATATATTAAGACGATTCTTTATGTGTATATGTGATAAACATTAAGTACATTATTCAATTTATTTACATTATAGAAAAGGGTAGGAACTTCTAAGTGTTCACTTCTGCCTACTTCTTTTCAAACATAATATTTTTTTATTTAGTTTATTTTAGAATTTCCTGTATATTTTAACTGTTCATGTTATTGGTTATTCTTGTTTTGTTTTATTAATTGTTACATGTTAAAATAAATCATCTAATGTAATCTAATTTATAACAGTATGAAACCATACTATATTTTAGTTTGGCTAAATATTCTAATAGTACTATGAAAAATAAGAGTAACACTGGTATTGGGTGTTCTCTACTCATGAGTGCTGAGTAAAGTTAATCCCTTATTGGTGTTATATTTACTAAAAAATAGCCATTTTCGACCCGGTGAATTTTTAGCGTGTAAATAAATACAGGAAAGCAAAAATCATGAAATTAGTGGTTTCATGAGCAACAATAATTTACAGTAGAAGTCAGGGAGCCTCTCGTGCAGTCGTCTGCCAGCAGCTACAACAGGTGTGTGTGTGTGTGTGTGATGCTTTCACTTACTTCCCATCCAGGAACTCCATGAGGGGCCTCAGCATGTTGTCGGCGTCGGCCTCTGCGGTGTTGTGGTTGGGGGGGCCTTTGATCTGGTAGAGGATCTCAGCCATCTGACGCATGCAGCCGTTAATACGAGTCTGGAAACTGGAGGGAGAGGAGAAATTAGACAGTTAGACAAACTTCTGCACGGCTGACAGAGGTTTACTCCTCAGACATCCATGGAGTACTGTGTGTGTGTGTGTGTGTGTGTGTGTGTGTGTGTGTGTGTGTGTGTGTGTGTGTTACCTCTTGGCAAACACGATGCTGAAGTTGTCCAGGTAGGTGTTGAGCTTCACCTGCAGCTCATTGAGGATGTCAGCTGCCTCGATATCCAGCTGCAACACACACATAAAGGAACAGGAGGAGAACAGTGAAGAGTGATAACAGGTTATTTAAAGCCGTTATATACAGTATATACAGCCACTACTAGATAGACCAAATGCCAACTTGATACTGCGGTTACAATGTCCGCTGCGTCCAGTTCTTCTGAAGCCAGATTTAGTTATTTCATTCTTCCTTGTTGGTGTTTTATTCCTCTTGTTCAATGTCTTTCTATCTCACCTAAAAAGACCCCCCCAGGAATACCTAAATATAGTTTCATCGCCTCAAAACATGCACACACTACAAGATCTGAAAATAATGAGCATCACACACACTACAGGATATTATTAAGAGTATCGTGCCAGGAGGGAGCATCGCACCACCTCACATGGAGGAAAAGTATGAAGAAGATGTAAACAAAACGGAGACTGACGTGGTGTGACAACCTTTGGTAGTGATGCTTTACAGTGAGGAAAATCTAAACCAGAAGGGTAAACGAGTCTGAATGAGAAATGGTTGGGGAGACGCGGTCAACACGGGTTGTCTGTTCTTCAGCGAGAACTGGAGGTGAGATTTTAGTTTTAATATCTGTCATCAGTAGTATGTTAGCTAGCGTTGGCCTCAAGGGATAGAATGTTTACCGTTGCCTGGCAACACTATCAGCTGCTCCGGCTCGTCTCTCTCATTGGCTATTGTGGTCCTGCTTGGAAAGTATTAACATTATTATCCCGATTTTAACTCCTAATTATCAATATTAATTGAGGTGACCCTGGTGAGTTCTGGAGGTTTAAGACTGGATCTGTAAACGCCTCATATATTACCAGATAATCCGGCCCAAACATCGGTACCGACCAAGGTCCCGAATCAGATTTCTCCTCTAATTGTCGGGAGGGTGAATCAGGGATAAATCACCTATACAGTATTCTGTACACTCCTGTGACGAAACTGCCTTTACTATAAACAAGGCTATGAAATGTATATTAAATGTATATTAAAATCTGTGATAAACTATCTTAACTGTGATTAACAACTAAAATATAATATTAAATATATGTGAATGTCAAATGTATAATGAATACAGGCATTTATACAAGCAGAGCCAGCAAAAATAGAGCAGGAGCCTCATCTATTACACCTGGGTAAAGGTGTTTTCAATTTAAATAACTGTAATTGTTACACAACATTTTATTGACAATTAAAACATTTTGGTTTACCTGAACCTCATGTAGCACATCATCAACCTTACTGTCAGTAATGATGGTTTTCTTTATAGTGCTACATTAAGACTACATTCAAAGGGATGTTCTTCACCATATATGACATTTTGGGGGCATATGTTTTTGTAAATAAACTTGTTCATGCACAAGCAGATGGGTGCAGAACAGGTGGGATTCATCCTTGTTCACTGGATGCAGGTGTGTGTATGCATGTTGCTTTGATAAATGAGGCCCAAGGTGTGTGACACATGGGATAGAAAGTCTTTGATTTGCTCTAACAGGAGCATCACGGCTTGAATATGACACAGCTGCATCCACGGGACATTAGGATGTTACAGGTTATTGTCTCCATTTATAGACCGAGGTCAAGTGATGCAAGTACTGCACACTTCGGAGTACTTACAGTAAGCATAAATAACCAAATCCAAAAGGTGGTTGTCTTGTTTCTGAGCTCTATTTCTGTACCGTTAGTTGAAAACTTTCCAACAAACTCACGTTGAAGTACCACAAATCAATATCAACATCTCTTCGGTGAACTTTCAGATGTTTGAGCAGAACTGTGCTCACAGTTTGCAGCGATATAAATATGTATGAAGCAGATTTGAGTGGTGGTTGAGAAGACAAACATTGTACAGTACATGTACATCATTTCTAGCGTGGGAACACATTTGTGTGAGTTTGTAGACGAGATGAGTTTGTAACACCAGATCTGTGTGTCAGTGTCAGTGGGTGAGACACTGTGAGACTCAGTAAACAGAAAAGAAATGCTGACTAAAATGCAAATTGCAAAGATCGTGACTAAACAAGATTTCAGCTGAGGAGAGTTTGTAGATGGAGAGAAACAGATGATAAGCTGATTCAAACCCATTCAGTGGGTGAAAAGAGCGCTTCAAGCTATAAAGAGCTCACCATTTCCCGAAGCTCAAAATACACCACGAGAGGCTGAAGTACAAACTAAACATCTCATTTGACAGCAGGAGGCTGTCACTCTTTCCTCTGTTAACAGACTTATTCAGAGTAGAAAGCTGTAATTGGTGAATAGTAACGTACAGTATATTAAGCACAGTGAGGTTGATGTTCAAAGCAGAAATAAGGAGGAAGCTGGTAATGAAGTGATCTAAAATTAACACACTAAGAATGTTTCTTTTTCTCCGTAGGCATTTTCAGCACCCAGTAGTCCATATCTAAGTGTCATGTGTGCATCGACAAATGACTTCTGGGGTGAAAATATCACAAACCAGGGAACCAGAAGTTGATTTTCATTCAGTATTCTCAGCAAATTTGACAGGTTGACAAAGTCAAAGTACAACTGTAAGTGTGAATTCTCTACAGGGAGCGGCAAAGTGCGGCTCGCCACAATAATTAAATTTTTCTGCGGCCTGGAGGCGAGTTCATGTGTATCAGGCGAGAAAGAACATAAATCAACATGTCACAGGAGTCACAGGATCTGTTTACTGATTTGCTGCGGGGTTCTCTCTGGCCGCACTTCGTCGCTAAAAGTTTAACTTTTCCCAACTTTTAGTTTGGCTGCACTCCTCCGCAGAATCAAACGGCAGCAGCTCGCTGAGCTCGGGAGCAGCTGCCACAGCTTTTCATAGACATTGCATGACAGCTCACCGCAGGCCGCACTTTGCCACTGCTCTGGTGTAAATTCGGTGGAATAATAATGGTTAACTTTAAGCTACAGTAAGAGGCTCAGCTGCAGAGCACCCCTAGATCTGACAGGTATTTGATGTCCTGCTCAGGTTTATGTAAGAAGGCCCCGGGTCCACGATGCACTGTAGGCAGGCCTCCTGCCTTTGTGGTACACTTTTAATGGCTTCATTGTGTTGTGTGTTGTGAGCCCTGCATGTTGCTGGAACTGGGGTACCTGTTTGTTTATTCTTTTTATTTCAGGCATGAAGATTCAGCTTGAAAAATAGATTAATCTTTAACTGACTAAGACAGACAAAGAAACTTGACAGAAAGGACTTTGTTTTGTGTTGTTTTAGACGACACAATCCAACGTTTGAGTGCAGATTTTGTCAATTTTCTATCTCTCTTATGTCATTGTTTCAGCCAATATGAGTGTGTGATCAACTTGTCTTCATGGTTTTGAATGATTTGCATGAAAGGGAAAGTTGGGGTGTTTTGAAATGGGGCTTTATTTAAAATATCTTCTGACGGAGAACTGAACTGAAAGTGAAACTAATTTATACTATTTTTGTTAATGGAGTCTGGCTGCTTTACAGAGAGCATAGATAAGTTTCACTTTCAGTTCAGTTCTCCGTCGGAAATGTCTGTCTGAGGGCAAGATAAAGCGCTGAAAATATTTTAAATATAGCATACACTTAAACTGATATTGATATTTTTAGGTGTCTAAAATCCGTTTTGCTGCTGCCCCCGTCCTGTGCTGGTACTACTGTCTGTTTCTACAAACTGGGTGCGTGCCGTAGGTAATACACTGACTATGGAGAAGTACCTCATACAACCCCACTTCAAAACAAACTACCCCTTTAAGACTGCAAGTAAATGCAGGTAAATACATGACGGCAACATCTTGAGGCCAATCAAGCAAAGTGCTGCTAAACCAGAAACAGACAGCTTTAAAAGATCCCAAGTTGCCAAAGCCTGCCATGAATGTCGGCACTCAGAGAGGTAAAACACACATAAAACTAGAAGGGCACTCGGAGAGCGCAGAACCTCCACCAAGGCCAAATGCCCGACCACGCAATGTTAACAAAAGTGAAAATAATTAGTGTATCTGCCCTGTGATCTGGATCCGTTCCTAATGGGTTCTTCCTTGACCCATGCTGCACTCTTCCACCAAGTTTCATGAAAATCGGGCCAGTTTTTTAATGTAACAAACAAACTGAACCGAAAACATCACCTCTCTGGGGGAGGTAATTACAGTTTTGAACACATGTCTAATCAACCAGAATAATGGTGTGTGCCAACATGACTAGTTGTGCTGCATTCATGTAATATCTGCTGAACTGTAAGAACAAAAAAAAAACTGCCAGCGATGGCCTTCGCAGCCGTTTTGCATCACAAACATTTAATATTCATTATTTTTACTGTGCGAGTGCAGCCTGCAGGACAAACTGGCCCTGAGGAGCCTTGTACCAGACCTTCAGTAAATCAGTAACATACAGCCTGAAGCTCATTAGTATGCTGCACCTCAACATGCACCACATGTTACAAAAGCCAAGCGGCTAGACGATCGCAAGATAAGACATCCCAAAGTGTCTTTGTGGAAAGTGTGCCATCGATAAAACTGTGTGCAACTGCGTTATTAGATAGAGGACGTTGGGCAAAGCGCCAGAACATATAATTGGACTAAAAGAGGGCCATGACTTTCAAGTGACAGTGTTTTAGTATCGTGCCATTTAATTGAGAAATGTTGAGTGAAGTGAAAGTTTGGACGGTCCACTCGGCCCTCCGTCTTGGTCTGAATCCAGAAACGAAATGTACAGCTGTGTTTATGTGAACTGCAAGAGGACAGTCTAACAGCTTTATAGGCTTTTAGAGGAGAGTGTGAGAGCGAGGTGTCCTTGAGAGATGAACAAAGATACCGAGAAAAATATCCTCTCCGATGTAAGACAGGAGGATGACTCAAGAGCAGTGTGAGCGTAGATATGATAAGATCTAGTCAAGACTAAAATCTGCTGCTTACAATTCTGTATTTTTGTATTCAAAACAGCCACTTTATGATCACTCCTATCCAAAATAGCAACTAATACTGTTTTCTCTTTTAGGTCAGTTAGATTAAAAGACCAGCATCAATGTAATCTCCCTACAGAGATTGATCTAAAGAGGCTGAATTACGAATCCTGCTATAGCGAATGCATGACCCTCCCTACTCTGCCTCTGATTGGCTAGTACTCGTTGCCTTCGTTGGTTGGATTGGTTCGGTTTAAGCTTGAGGGGTTTGATTGGTTAGGTTTAGGGTAAGAATATCATGGTAAGCCAATCAGAGGCAGAGTAGCCTTTGCTATAGTAGGATTCGTAATGCCGTGTCCAGGATGTGGTTAGCGTAGCTCATTACAAAACCCGGAAGCAGAGGAAAACAAAAAGAGAAAAAAATATACCTTCCAGCAGCCTCAAAATAATAATAATAATAAATTTTATTTGGTGGCGCCTTTCTGGACACCCAAGGACATCGAGAGGCTTCTGCCACAAAGTATAACAGCACATTTTTACCGTTAATTTCACTCAGAATGAGAGGGTTAACATTTTCGTAGGCCTAACCAGATACAAATCAGATATGAGTGAAATAAAAATCCAAAGAGTGAAATGTTTAGGGCAGATATAACTTTATCTTCAGTGTTTTATAAAACAAAGAGTTAAAAAATACTGGAAAGTATGTTTCATATTTACAATTTGAATGCAGAATGAGTTTTAGTCACACATAATAAACTAAAATCAAACACTGATATTGAGAACACAAGAGCGATTTATGTTTCCAGTTCAGAATATCCAGTCTGGTCGCACGAAAAAAGGCAAATGAACACTACACACACAGTTTTTTTCAAGAAATTTTACATTTTTTGTCTGTATTTCAAAATGACAGAATTTTTTTTTTTAAATTACATGTTTCATTTGTGATTTATATGTAAATGGTCTTAGATTTACAGTATTTTTTTGTAATCACAATCGTAATTATCTGTATTTAAGCTTTTCTTGATCATTTTTAAAGGTAATTATTCTGTTTTTTAGAGGTTTATGACTATTTTAACAATTAATTTATGTTAGAAGAAAAGGATTTCATGGAATTCTAAAAATATTTCTTGTAAAAATACAGATTTTTTTTGCAAAACTGCTGAGTTAATGTAAATTTGGACTTTTGCAATGTGAAATTACATGTTTCATTTGTGTTTTATATGTAAATGGTCTTAGATTTACGGTGTATTACTCTATTCTAACAATAAATATATGTTAAAAGTAAAATATTTCTTGTAAAATTACAATAATAAAGGCTAATTATATAACGATAATTACTGTTTTTTTTTTTTTACAGTTTATTTATGTTAATTAACGGACATTATTTTTCCGTTTTTTAACAGACATTTTCCATTTTACACTTCTTTTTTTTTACAGTGAATTACACGACAAGCGCAAGGCAAAAGCGTGCAATCAGACCGTCATTCTTGCTTTTAGCATGTCATTTGTACGCCAAGAAGTCTGTACGGACTGCAATTTAAATGCATCCGCGTAAATTACAGTTTTAAGATACAGGTTTAGCTAATTGTTAGGTAGCACAATTTAACCTGTAAAGGAACACTGAATATTAGTAGTATTGTATTGTATTGTATTTTTGCATGGTTCGTCATCTTACGGGTTAAATGTGGAGGACAGATAATATCTTGTCCCACGTCTGGCTCCAAAAGCTCCCATCCAAGCTATCACTTAGCATGTAGCTAAACACTTTGTATAATGCTTAAATAGCCTACATGATGCAATTATTAACAAAATATAGATAGATTCAACTATTTCAGGAGCAATCACTTCTTCATGCAGAGCTAAGAATTTTAGTTGTACCGTTTCCAATCGCCCACCACAGTTACCTCCTACAAAAATCATATTTAAATGTAAATATTATCTCCTACATACAGTAAAACCACCGGACTTAGACGTGCATCATTTAAAACATGCACTTCAAATTCTCACTTCTTCAGGACTTTGGGAGGAGAAAGAAAGTGATTAACTAAGAAGAACTGCTTTTAGAAGCACACACACATACACACACTCACGCACTCACTCACTCACTCACGCACGCACGCACGCACGCACGCACACACACACACACACACACACACACACACACACACACACACACACACACACACACACACACCTACACACACACACCTACACACTCCATTCCCACTAGAATCACAGCCTGAAATTAGAAGTGTCCTTTAAAGGTAATAGTTTTTTTTTGTCTGACTCTCTTATCTCTCTCTACCACACAACTGTACCTTCTTTGTAGCAGCTGTGACTTCGGTCTTCTCAGAAAGAAAGAGAGGAAAAAAACGAGAAAAAAGACAGAAAAGTCACAAAATACAGCGAAACTCTAACGTCACAGACACAGAGTACGCTACGCAGCAGGTAAAAATAGTCTGAGGGTTTATTTTGGGTGGGTTTTTGCTTTATTGTCTGGTGGATTGGGTGATGGTGAGTGGGTGATTTTAATAAAAGCTTTAGGTTTATTGCCTCTGGTTTATTAGGATGCTACAAGACAAAGGGGAATCACCTGTACAAGTCTTATGTTTCACTGCTGTCTACTACGGTCTCCTACTGCTGCACACTGACTTCAGCCCAAACAGGGATTATTTGGAAGATAGTGATAAGATATTTAGCTAAGATATTTACAGAAACTAAACGACTGGCTAAGGCTTATTTATGACCCTATAAGGCTTGTGATATAAGCGTTTACTGATGCACACACTTAAGCTGCAATGCAAGCATCATTGTTCATATACTTTGCTGGGTACTTTGTGTGCACCTGGAAGAATAAAAACAATATGGACTAGTCTCCAGACGACAGTAGAATCAGCCCTTGCCGACTTCGGATACACACAGTAGCCATAATGCTCATGCAAATGTGTAGTTAAATGCAATCAGTGCTCTAAGTGAATTTAATAACTTCTCCCACATCCATAATCTATAGTTTATGACGATGAACTGCACTGCAAAAATGATGAAACTGCAATGCAAATAAAAAGTGAAAAATAACCCCCCCGATTTTGTTGTAGCTCTAAAAGGCCTTGACCCCCAATATCCGGCCGTCGGTGACAAAAATCGCGCCGATTGGCTGTTCAGCTTATGCAAATCAGTGCAGGAGAAGAGAAACAGAAGTGAGGAAAGCAAGCCAACGACTTAAGTCATCTGATATTTTCACAACCACATGGCCATCTGGAAAGAAGCTAAGTGATGAGTGAGAGCGGTGTTGAAATGGTCGGCAAACGCTGCTTTGTTTCATGTACGTATAACAACAGCGTGTTTATCCGCTGTCCTCGCTCTTCCCATTTCCCTTTTTGAATGACGAATACAGACTACTGCCACCTGCTGGTGTGGAGAGTTATTTCATCTCACGCACGCGCAGAATGTACGTGGTAGTCGGCCGTTGGCTGTCGTCATTTCGGTGTGTTCAAGTGCAACTGTTTGGCCAAGACAAAAGCGATATGAAGCGACGTAACCTTCATCAGCGCTAGTTCTTTGATGTCGGTTTGGTGCGTCTGGGTCTTAAGATCCTCACATATCCCCAAGGAAGTCCCCAAATTTGGGATTCGCTCACGTTTTTGGCTACTAATCAGGTTTGGAATTTGAATAAACTAAATTACAACAGAAAAGGACGAAGGAATCCAAAGAGAGTTTGCATTTTCATTTTGTTTGGGGTCGCTGAGGTGCCCTGAACAGCTGCGTAGTCTGCGTATGCCTCTGGTTTTACAAGATTGCTTCTACTGTCTTACAAGTTCTACCTGCAGGATTAATGTTGCACAGCAGTTTGACTACAACACAGGGATGTCTATTGTACCACGGCTAACAGGCTAATAGTCTAAATTCAGGAGTTGCTTTTAAAGGGTGGATCAGAGGGAAAAGCTCTACAAAGGAAAAAGGGAAATGATTGTGACAAACAAACCTTGTTAACTTCCTCCTTTGACTAGTTGAAAGAAAAAAAAAAAAAAAAAGAAAACATTAGACAACTGTCCTCTACAGTTTTTCATGACCTGCATGAATACAGAATATGCTGAGGGGAATGATAAGACAACAATTTAAATGCAACAAAAACACAGAAACTAAATTGACTGAGCTCAAAGAAAACAAAGCCTCATCCTGGAGAAAAACTAAATCAATTGAATAAAGTGGTGCTGCCTCTGCCGACGGCCAAATCAAGTGTTTTGGCAAATGGGAATGATTCTTTGAACTGGATTCTGGGAAAAGTGTGAGTCAACAGGGGCAGCAGACACAGAGCGGGACTATTGACACAATCAGGACGCTTTATTGAGGAGTCATACTCATCCCAAGACCAATAAACACTCACAAGCACACACAAAAATTGGCAAACTTGGAACCTAAATTTGCATCTCATTTGCGAGCCCGGTCGCACGAAAAAGGCACATGAATGACATGATAATGGACAAGGCAAAAGTGTGCAATAAAAACGCCATTTTCATGTAATGACGTAGAATAAAAAGTGAGAAAGACCGCTCAATGCCCAGGAGAGATCGTTGTTTTGTTTCGTAAGTTACATTAGTGACGTTTGTCACGTGTTTTCCATTCTGCTGTTACGTTGTTTCTGTACATATTTTACGTACTTATTTTAAGCCCAACCTTGACATTTTTCCTAAACCTAACTAAGCAGTTTTGTTGCCCCCTGCTGGTACTGCACCTTAATACAAGCATGTGATACTCAACTTTTGCTGCGGATGGTTTGCATGGCAGTTAATGCACAGCCCAGTGTGTCTTATACTGGTGCTGAAGGGTGCCTTGTTCGGCATTATCACACTCTCATGGCCGTGACAAAGCCTGGGAATGAGACCAGGCTGGTCTATCGATCTCCTCCGCTCTGTCTCAGTACTACGGACAGCGCCATAAGTGTCAAATTGCTTCGCAGCAGTCAGCGGGAGTGGGTGACGATGACCAATATCATTTGGCTCGTTTGAAGTATACGTTTTTTAAGAAAGAAACAGATATAATTTAGGTGTTTATTCATAAAAATATTATATCAGACTCCAAAAGTTACCTGGGCTGCGGCCCCCCTGGGCTCCCTGCTTCCACGGTCTATGGCTCAAACTATGTTCACACTACAAGCGTCAAAAGCAACAAGACAGCCAGCGTGGCCAGCTACATTGTCTGTTAGTCGATGTTGCTCAAATACTCATTGACGTAGCTGTATATGTCGTTAATATCACTGGGAACTGTCAGAATGAAACAAAATCATATGATTGGTTGCATCGTTGGAGAACTGAAAAAGGTTGAGACGAGTTCAACTTCATTTGGAGCGCATCACAAATCAAGTGTTGGGTGTCACTTTGTAGCTTCATGTCACCGGCTTCTATTGAAAATGAGTAGTAGAATGTCTCTCGTAGTGTGAATACAGCATTAGGCTTTACAGTTTTGTAGCCGTGGAAGGTCACTTTCTACATATTTTGTTAACCTACAGTATCAGAACATTTTCTTACTGCTTCTTAGCTCCTTAATGTTCTTTTAGAGCTTCCTTTTCTATGTTTGACGGTGTTTTCAACAATTAGTCCGTACATGCAAAGTGATCATTAGGCCTTTAGTTGAAGCGGGCAGCACATCAAACATGAGGACGAACTTGAGAAAGATGCATATTGAAGGAGCCGTTATTAGAGCTGCCACTGAAGCTTTGACAAACCCCTACTTGTACTCGTCTGCGCCGGTTGATCACAAGATAAAGTGAGGACGATTATTTCGAGCACCCACCTGTTTGCTCTTAGTCTCCTCCTTTGGGCCAAAGAAAGGAAAAAGGACATGTTTGAAAAGAAAGCCAACACTGTTAATCTCTCTTTTATCTCACAAACAAAGTCTTTCTATTAAACTAGCTTTTTAAAGAAATGATGGACAGTGAAGTGTAAATAAAAGAGTGCATTCAAAATGTCTACAAAGACCAGAGGTTCAGGGAATATTACAGGAGAGTGAGAGCGGATCTGAACAGATTTAGAGAAAATGAATAGACATTAGAGAAGCTGAAGCCTTGGATCACAAAGAGGAGGTGAAGGACAGAGCGACAACAAAACAACCAACCTGCTTCTCTTTGTCTTTCTTCTCAGCCTGCAGAGACACACATTTGTGTGAGTGAGCGACGCTTACATGCTAGAAGCAACAGTATAAAGACGCATTCATTCACACGCTTACATCATAACAGACGCACCATTATGAGGTTCACCTTTTCCGTTAGCCTTTAGTCCCTCCAGACAGTGACTCACATATTAATAAAGCTTATTGTGGCCTTCAGGTGAGACCCCTCTTAGGTCCAGTTTTGCTGATTCTCAGGTTTTGTATCCAGCTCGGAGGCTCACGTCCCCCTCTGAGAGGTGATAAAGACTTAGCTAAAAACAAGCCTTGATATTTTAAGAGTACAAGTTGTTTTTCTGACAGCGTTATGCATGAAGCACGCACAGGATTTAGACCTTCAGATAAACATTATCAAACCACTTTGAACACGGATCAACACTGGTGTTAACACCAGACGCACTGGAAGCCGACCCCCTGGGACTTTAATACGATCTCCTTCCAATCACCAAATCATTTCACTAATGACCTGCTCCTTTCTGCACCTGAAGGTGTTCACCTAATGTGAAAATAGTTGAAAGGAAAACCTACTCTTGTTCACATAATGGCTCATAATACTGTATGTCCATCCCTCACCTTAACCAGTTTAGTGCTATTTCTCTGTCAGACTATACTGTTCATTTCAGGTCCAGCAGTGACTACTTTGGAGCACTATTAAGGCACTTTTTAACTGCGTTTTTCTGTAATTTTTCTTTTGTTCGCCCAATTTTTTTTACCTCTCACAATAGGGTCCTCGTCATTATTAACTCTAACTGCCTTCCTGAGGAGGGAGCACACAAGCTCCGGCCTCCTACAGTTTTGTAATGACATTTAACTCCTGTTCATACATATCCTACAACATTTTGGCTCACATCCTGCGCAAAGTGTCAGCCCTATTTTTTGGTTTTCTTATTAAAAAAATGCCATCCAAAGTTTTGTCTTAGTTTTATCAGGTTAAAATGAAGGTAAATTGTTTTGGTTAAACCTGCAATAATAACTGATTTTGTTTTTCGCCCTTGGGGATCAGCTGCAACACGCTGTGAATGCTGTGAACTATAGCTGTGTTTCCATCCGAACTTTTGAAATGTTGCAAAAAAGAAATGCGAACCACGCACGTTTCCATCAACTGGTTTGGAACAATTAAATTTGGTTTGTTGTCTACAGTGTAGTTTGGTCATAAGTTGGAGCTATAGGCGATGCAAGGCTGTGCTCCTCCAGTAAACAGAGTAGAAGAAGAAGTAGAGGTTGCGAAACGGAAACAAAACAAGTCATCTAACCATCTACGAGAGAATAATGGAGAGAGGTCTTCAGGAATTGTTTCAATTGTTCTTTCATGTCAGCTAATATTGGTCATGTTTCATGCTGTTTGGAGACGAAGACAATATAAATATATATCCGAGAAGACGCTGACAGCAGAAAACAGCTGATCAGTCAACGTGAGTTAAATGTTCACGATGTCAGAATTTATTCGGCAAAGGCGTTTCCATCCATTTAGTGCATCAACTCTTTTTCGACGAAGGCAAAAACCACCTCAAGCGAGCGTAAAAACGTTTTTTTGCAATTGACGAAGTTTTATCGATTTTTATTTTTGTTTCCGTTCAGCTTTTCTAATGCGATTCTTCAAAAATGTGCATAAAAATATGTGAATGGAAACACGGCTATTGACATATCATCACCTTTTGAGTTGATAAAGGGAACTGGATACTACACATCCAGCAGTAACGGAGCAACGTTATCATTAATGTGGAGTCTTGTTTGTGTCCGCCTGATGAAGTCTAATATTTACTCTCTTTTAGCTCTGCTTTTGGTCTCTACCAACTCCTGAAGGAAATATCTGTCTCTTTAGCTGCTCAATGCTCCACTTTGTTCACCAGCTAGTCTCTAACTGTGTCTGTCTGCTGTACAGTTTTGGGTCGGACAGTTAAACAACGAGCTAAAGCTCTCTATAGAGCTGCAGATTCAGGTGATAATTCTCTGTCCGTTCATCACTATGAGCCCCATTCACATTGTTTTCACGTTATTTGATATATTGTTATTATAAAAACATCTATTATAGCAGCCTTATGGTTGGGTTTAGGTGTCGTTTAGCTAATTTACTGAAAGAAGTGTGCACATGGTATGCAATTTTTGTATATATAGCGATAAAAAATTAATTTTTTATTAGTAATACAAAATCTTCCCACACGATCAGGCTGGACAACCACACACACACAGACACACACATCTCTGAATGCTTAAAAGAATATGACTAGTTTGCACACACACAGTTTAGTTGCAAACACACCTTTTCCTTCTTGGACTCAGACTGTGATGAAAATAGAAAAGAAAAAGACAAATGACATAAATGTTAATAAAAATAAAAATAAACATTGAATATTAAAAGCTATATGAGGGGTCTATAGCTGATGGCTCACCTTTTCCTTATCGAGCTTTCGGACAAATAAAAGAATGAAACAAAGACGTTAAAGACAGAAAACAACAAATAGAAGACATGGAGAAGACATGAAGTTAATGGTGATGACGGAAAGGAAATGTGGGAACATGAACAGAGACAGTGAAGACGCTCAAACACACACAATCTTAGACACCGTCTCACATGAGAACAGCACGGAGAATGGAGGTTCTAGTCAACTACATGTGAGGGTTTCAGTCAGCTCTGAGATGACAGCCGGCAGGAGGAGAGAAGTGAGTTATGGAAATGTTGGAGGAAGCTATTTTAATGAAAGCAAACCTTCTCCTGCTCCTCCTCACTGTCATCATAGTCTGAGGACTCGTCCTACAGGAGGACAGATGGCAAATGACTTACTGTAGGCACAATCTGAAACGTCTACTTCCAGTAAAAAGTTACATAACTAACAGAACTCTAGTTTATTAAGAGTATCTAAGTTTTTCTCTTTCTTGTCTTCATGTTTTTTGCGAGAGGATTTTCTTTTTAGTACCGAAAGTTTAAAATATCTCAAGCTTTTGATCCCGACTTCAACCAGAGAACCAGCAGGCGTCATGTAGCACGCAGCATTTCCCTGAAGCATCTCTTTAGTGCTGCTAGCTGAAGAAAGAGACGTCTGGTGGAAACAAGCATTTAATGTTACAGCAATATGCTGATCTGCATCATCATCAGGTGACAAACTGACTGGACTTTGTCCATTAGAGGACAGGGATTTAGTTTACCAGTGACAGACCACAGGGACCTTCTTGTCTTCAAGTCAGAGCGAATACAACATCTACAGTTTCACATGTGATGTCGCTGTAATATATCAACTTAATATTCTTCTAATATTCTACACAAGATCAGTGATTAAAGCTGCACCAGGCAATATTTTTATACAATACTATACACGTCTTATCAGAGCAAATCACAAAATGAATCACCCCACAAACCAACATATCCTCATACAACGGTTCGTATAATATACTACGAAAAGTTATTCCTCATTTTTTGTGCGTTTTCCCTCAACATATCCAGCAACACGTGTCAGTTTCCGCTCATAACATGCATACAGTCTTTTCAGAATTACCTTTTGTCTTCACAGGAAACAATTTGGCTAAGGTTAATTTGGATAGGTTTAGGAAAAGATCGTGGTTTGGGTTGAAATAACTCTGGAAGTGGCGTCACCTAAGTACAGAAGTTTCACACGGAGCAAGTCTGGTGTTTTTTGACCCACCTATTCACGCCGACTTCCTCCCTATGTGGTGTTTGTCGTTATATTTCCTGAGATACCTAAATATGAAATAGTTTTGTGGGATATATATATATGAATTACAGTGTATTACTTTTCGTAGGTATAGCTAAAAAAGGTGTATAACAACAGCCTGCAAAAACTTACAATAGATTCAACTTATATTCCTAAATTAAATTAATATAAGGTGAATATGGTCACTGGTGGGATAAATTATCGGCCTAAAGGAAGTGACAAGTTAAAGCTTCAAAAAGTTTGATTGACCAAAATTTGATTCTTCTCTATTTTTGGCGTCAGATCGGCTGAGTTGGTAAACATGAGAGCAGGAATTGGTCTTCTAACTTCTGTTCTACTTGATACTGACTGTGTAGTTGAGGTTCGCAGTTTAATATTCTAAAAAAACTCGATTTCATTTAGGTAAAAACAGAACATAAACATACGCAGGTGAGTCTAGTTCACAAATACAGCACAACACACAAAACACAAAGTCCTGGTTGCACAAAGGCCTGATTTCAAGTGTGTTAACAAACATCACATCACTTCTAGTCTCTGGGCCTGAACCAACCAACCTTGTTCTCCTTCTCTTTGTTGTCAACCTAAAGGCGGACGGGACAAGTAAGGACAGGAGAGGACAGGGCAGATAGAAAAGGACAGGATAGGACAAGCAGGACAGCATTAGCAATCATGCCTTTAGCAAAAAATAATAATAATCAAAATCCAACATATTTCACAACAAGAGCTCAGCTTTAAATCAAAATCACTTGACAATCAGAGAGAATCAAAAGGCCACAAATGTGACGTAAAACCCGCCGTCAACAGCTGTATGATTGAAGCAACGCATGAGAGCAAGAAACATTTAAAAGAGACATAAGCACTCTGAGGAAACAACCAAGACTAAACCATAAAACAAACTATGTACCTTGTGGGAACCTGCTTTTTGTCCTCATATGTGAGCTGAGACATACAATGTGACTGTGAACAGGTTTATCCTCACAGCCTCATTAATACACAGCACACCCTCTCTCTAACCGTTGCACTGGTGAGGACCTTCATTAAGATAATGCTTTCCATAACCTCTAACCCTAACCATTGCAACCTCGACCTTCAACCTCCTGAAACCCTAAAGGAATACTCCACCCCCAAAATGACCATTTGTATACCAATTACTCACCCGGTGTTACCTTGAATTCTTGAAGAAAACTCCCGTGCCTCCACGGTGAACGGAGGTTTTTAGCAAAGATGCATGTGTTTGGGAAGTAGTGAGCGTACAACTGGATAAATGAGACTTGAATTAAACTGCACCAGTTGTGTGAGAGTTTGTAAACAGATGTTTTGATATAGTTTTGCTGTTGATAAACGCGGCCCCCCTTTAATTCAATTCATCATTCATTTATTCCATTTCTTTTTTATTCTCCGTTCACTGTGGAGGCATGAGAGAAAAACAACATTTTCTTCAAGAATTCAAGGTAACACAGGGTGAGTAACTGATATACAAATGGTCATTTTGGGGGTGAAGTATTCCTTTAAAAACAGCCTGTTGTCGAGGCAAAGACCAGACAAAATGTTCTTACTTTCCAAAAAATGTATTCACCGTCAAGTCTAGAATTGGATCTACCGAAGCCAGAAGCACAATACCAGAGCACACATACCAGTATTTTATTACCCAAATAATGCCAGCCAAGCTAAGCCTAAGCCATGCTGCATATTCACCCTTACTTTCACTCATTCATTATCTAAAATAAACCTAAAAAGCCGCCTTGTAGACCAACTTATAAAAACACCGAGGGCCCTATCTTGCACCCAGTGCAAAGCGGCGCACAGCGCAGTGCAACTGTCATTTCAGACCAACGCAGTTGTCATTTTCACATCCACGTTGTGTAAGTAGCAAATATACTTGCGCCAATCAGTGCGCCCATGGGCGTGTTGGTCTTAAAATGAGGTGTGGTCAGGTGCTTTGTTGGTGCACTGCTGTCTCGAGGCAGCAGAAAGCGATGGCACCATTGACCAACAGAATCCTGGTCTGAAGTCTGGCGCAGTATTCAAAGGGTGCATTATTCAGATGGTAAGTTGCACCTACATAGGCGGGTTCACAGGGTTCTTCTAATGTTAATTAAGAATCTTGAGGTTCCTCTTTAATAAACAGCTCCTTCATGAAGGAAGTCTTTAAGGAATATTACATAAAAAAAAGAAAGAAAGAGTCCATTTAAGTCAAGTTGCAGTTTACATCCATGTCTAATGTCCAAAATGGCATCACTTCATCATTTTATCCTGTTAGACATTTGTGTGAAATTGTCATAATTAGCATATGAATTCTTCAGTTATGGCCAAAACATGTATTATGAGGTCACAGTGACCTTTGACCACTCAGTCCAAGTGGACGTTTGTGCCAAATTTGAAGAAATTCACTCCAGCCGTTCCTGAGATATCACGTTCACGAGAATGGGACGAACGTACAGACGTACTGTATGTACGTATAGACAAACCGGAAAACATAATGCTTCCGGCAACAGCTATCTCCAGCGCAGAGACATAAAAAGTCCTTATAGAGAGGAAAACATATTTTCACACAAGCTTAAACACTTGCTTACACTTCACTGCTTTCAGACCAGTTTTTATACACATAATATGAGACACAAAACATCCTCTCCTGCAAAGACCTCAACTATAACGAAGCAGCAGCACATTTAACAGTATGGGCATCTTCTCTCTAACATCCCATTAAACATCTGCTAAGATCCCAGTAAGTTTCTCCATTAACCAGCGCAGTCGAGACTCGACTCCTCCTCCTCCTCCTCCTCCTCCTCTCTGACTCCCCACCGTCAGCTGACAATCTGAGACATCTCAAGAAGACATTAAGTGGCGTCTAAATACAACATTTTTACACACCATCAAATTCAATTGTCTGGCAGCCCACTGTCGAGTCTATTAAGCGCTCAGTGGAGGAGGGAGGCTGTAAACATGTTAAGAGCTTTGCTAGCGTGTGGTAGCCGAGGCTTTATGGATGTTTGGGCGTCGGGGATATGGAGGGATTTATCAGCTGAGCTCAGGGAGAAGCAGCTGGGGAGTTCAAAGGGATAATAGGCGCTTGATAATATAGGCAAAACTCATTTAAAGATGTATTTAAAATGTTTCCTGTGATCTTGGACAGTTTGATATTTAAATCAAAACTTGATGACAGATGTGTGCTTGTTTCCAGGCCGTTGTCCATCAAATAATCAAACCACAAATGGCCATAAAGAAGCAGATTAGCTGAGTTTTTGATGGTTAATCTCTGGAGTGTTTTCTTTTCTGATATTCAATTTTGATTTTATTCTTATTTAGTCATCAATATTTAATGTTATTGAGAAATAGTTAAGATATAAAACCGTGTTTTCAGGGGCTTTAAATAGAAATAAAAGCTGTATTTTTATTCCATATCATCGTTTCTGCACCCTCGTCTTGGTGTGAGCTACAGAGTCATCTTAAACTAGTGTATTTTATAAACATGCAAGATTATAAAAACAGGATTAAGGAGTATTTGACCACTGAATGTCATGTTACTGAACACTGCTAATTCAGTGTTTGATGTAATTTCCAGTTTGTTTTAAGTTTGTTCTTTTATGTGAAACATTTTATGCTGCCGTCTTGGCTCTTCAAAAATGGGATTTTAAATCTAAACTGGAACATCCTGGTAAAATAAAGGTTAAAAAAAAATAATTATCTACATGTATTGTTGTGAGGACGTTTATAAAGACCCAGCCATAGTAGGACTCAACGTAATTCTCAGATTATGCTGCTATCTACTCAAATAATCAATATTCACAAAATCAGACACTAATATGCGATAATGACACATTCAGTTGTGAATTTCTGCTCGCCACAAGTCCAAACTAACTTCAAATGACAATATTTTTTATTACAAATACCCTATAAATACAGCTGCAAACTGTAGAGGTTCAGTGATGTTTACTCTACTTATTAACCAGCAATAAAAACTAGTCAAATTCAGAATTTAAAGAGATGAATAGATATTAAAAATGTGTGAAATCTCCAGTTCTCAGCTTCCGAACAACTATTGAGATTGATATAGTGATATAAAATGTCCAAGATCTCAGGAAAGTTACAGAACTTTTTTTTATGGATGATTTTTGCGTTGATTGACAGTTTTTCCTTCTTTAATTCTCTCTTACCTCAGATCCCTCTGAGTCTGAGCAGCCAGACTGCAGTCGAAATGAAAAAAACAAACAAAAAACAATTAGAAAAGAAGGTGAGATGAGACGAAAAGAATTAGGAAAAAAAGATATAAAGGACACTTAAAGGGACTATTTGTAACTTTCAGAAATGCTTGTTAACAGCGACACCTGTGGCCGTTAAGTCAACGAAAGTCAGCGTCGGGCTCGCGCTTGCTTGCTCTACATAGACATGAATGAGCATCGCTCAAAACAGTGAGGCGATACACGTCAGCTAAAACCACAATATCACTCTATATTTCAGCTGCTTGGCAGTAATGTTAGCTGACCAGACAAAGGTCTCTCCATGAATCAATGCTGATCCTAGTGTTTCCAGCCCTAAGCCCCGCCGCTTCAGCCCCGGCTAAGGCAGTGGGGCTCCGCAGCGAGTAACGTTACCATCTCCGCCCGCAGCCGGAGGGAACAGTGAAGACACCGGCACCCGGTTGGAGACGATAACGTTTCTCTCTGCAGAGCCCCGTCACTTCACAAGACACGGAAAACCTCTGTTGGTCTGGAGGAGCTGTACGTCCACTGTACATTCACTAGATATTCTCAGAGCTAAACTAACTCTTCTGCAGTGTGGAGTGAGCGCACGTTCACGTCTAGAGGTGGAGCGAGCTGAGCGAGAACGCGTGCTGTCTGAGTGAAGGCAAGCAGAGGAGGAGAGACAGCAAACACACGCGAGCGCGCATGTGTCCCGACCCGGTACATTTATACGCTTACAAAGTTACAAACAGTCCCTTTAAGGAAATTATATGTTTGTTTTTTGCTGATGCAGCCTACCCACCATGTCATCCTCTCCTTCATTGTCAGTGACAGCCTGGTGGAAATGGTATGAAAATGAAAAAAATACATAAAATGTAGGACAAAGAAAATGTGATTATATAAAGAAAAAGAAGAAACAGACAGTCTTGTTGCTCTGCTAAGGTGCTGTAAGGACACAGCTAGTGTCATTCTCAGATTAAGCTGGTGTCCACTAAAACTAAATGTGACACTAATTTATGATAATGATAATACTGCTTGTGAATTTCCGCTAGCCGCAAGCTCAAACTAAGTTCAATGACAGTCTAAAAACACCCTAAAAGCCGAGCAATGTGAATCACCATTATAATATATAGCCAAAAGTATTTGGACACCCCTGTCCACATATTGTGTATTTTTGTTTTGGACTATAGGTCTCTTAGTTACAGTACAATAAAGACTGAATGTTAATGTGACAGCATACAATCATATTTAAACAATCATGTGTTTCATGTTTTTTCCTGTTTCAACATGACGATGCCGTATATATATATATATATATGCGTGTATGTACAGTGTGACTTTGGTATGTTGTGTGATGCAGTGACCTAGAGCCCAAGACAAATTTCCCTGTGAGACAATAAAGTATAGCTTATCTCAAAACCAGCTCCGTAAAGAAATGGTTTTCTCAGTTTGGTGTGGAAGAACTTGACCGGTCTGCACAAAGTCCTGACCTCAACCCCATCCAACACCTTTGGGGATGAACCGGATTGCCGACTGTGATGTTGTGTCGGAGCTCACTAATGCTGTTGTTGTGGCTGAATGGGAGCTGAAACCCTGCAGCCTGGTTAAAAAGGTCTTGTGGAAAGCTTTCCCAGTAGAGTGGAGGTTGTTATAGCAGCAGATTAACACCCATATTTTGGAATTACATATTTGACATTTGGGTGTCGACATACCTTTGGCTATTCAGTGTATTTGATACTTAAAAAGAAAAGTAATTGATCGTAAAGATGAATTTCTTTAGATTTCAGAAACTCCTAAACTAACAAATATTTTCCCCTGACGTAGCAGGAGAAGCACAGGTGTACCCAATAACATGAACGATGACAGCCAGCCAGCATGCACAATGGGGCACATACGGAAGACAGCTATGATTGATCTTATTATGTACACCTGTGTCTGTGTGTGACAAGTCGAACCAGTTTGAAACCACTACAAAGTCCAAACTGAACTATGAGGTTTGAGGCTGTAACAGAGCGACAGGTTGACCCACCTCCTCGTCTCCCTCCTCGGGTTCCTCCTCGTTCTCAAGCTTTGGGATAGAAGCAGCACCGCAGTGAAAAGAACAGTATTATAGGTGGAGAGGAAGTTTATTTCTGGGAGTAAAAACTGGGAGTCTACAAAGGAAGAGGAGGAGGAGGAGGAGGAGGAGTTGATGTCTTGTTTAATTGGGATCAACCTAAAAACAGACATGTACACTCTACTCTGGGTAACAAGAGGTTCAGGGCGGGTTGTTACTCTAATGAACTTGTTTATTTTGGATGTTTGTGTTCCAGGAGCAACGGGGGGGAAGGGGAGTGAGGGCAAGAAAAAAGAAAGCGAGACATACCATCTCCTCCTCAGCGGTTAACTGGAGACAGAAAGACACATCTCACCTTACTTAAATGAACTTGCAGCCTATGTATGCACATGCACACACACCTGCTGCACCTTTTGCACCTTCACCTGCAAACAAATGACTAAAACAATCTATTATTATAGAGCTTCTTCCACTAGTATTATCACAAAAATATATCAGCAAGGTTCCTTTAAATTCAAGCAATGCTGAATAGTCAAGTGAACGTCGCAGGAGAAATATAAAAGAGGGGGAATTTATCACTGAAGATGAATATATACTGCAGATTTATTCCCACACAAATTATAATGTTTTCAACTGTTTCCAAGGTTTCCACATTTACACAAAACACTCCTCTTCTTTTTCCAAGTTTCATCCTATTAAAAGCTGAAACAATTACAGGTTTGCAAGATTCCTGCATGCATATGACTCTGCTACTTCTCCTGGTAGCGACCGATGAACCCAATACATATAAAATGCTTCCATTACAGTAATAAGGTCACACCTGGAGGACGGTGAGTTGACCCAAATAGATTTGTCTATGTGCTGGAACGTACGAGTACCAACAGGACTCCAGTTGCTCCAGCAGCATTTCAAAGCATTTCAAGAAAAAGCCTAGAGTGTTTTTCACAAGTTTTTTCCATTTTCGAAACTCTCCCGCTGTGTGTAACACCAGAGTTTGTCTATCACATCACACTTTCCCCAAAAATCTGATGGGGAAAGCCATTTTAAAACACCTTGTTGATAAAGAATGTTACAGTGAAAGCTGGCAGATTCCAGTCGTGTACTTTAAAGACGAGCTGCAAGTTTTCATTTCGACATTTTGACCTTTAACCAAGAGAGAGACCTTATCAGTGGCTGCGGGTTGAAATGAAAAACTCTCAGGTCCTCGATTAAAAACCGCCGGTACGGGACAGGTGTTATAGGTGAGTGTTTTCATCTGTTGCTGCTCACCTGTTTTGCTCCCATCGACTCGAACATCTTCTCCAACAGGACCCTCATCTGCTGGATGTTGTTCATCAGCACACAGGGCTGGAGGATGATGGATGAGGGAGACAAGAGGTGGTGAAGAAAAAAGGACAAAAAGTCAAGATAAAAGAGCAAATGAAATGAAAGTCAGGAAAAAGATCGATGACAGGAAGATGGAAGAAGCAAAGAAAGAGAAAACAACAGAGATGGAAGTTAAAGAGTTACAGAAATGGGCAGCAGCAACTAAAATATTAATCCACTCCATAGAGAGTGTACTAGCTTTCAAAGTGCTTGGTCTCCCTCCAAATGGGAGATGAGCTGAGAGTGTGGTGGCAGAGTGGCGACGCAGCAGTACTCACTATCTTCTCCTTCTCACAGTAGGAGGGGTAGCTCTTGGCCAGCAGGGCACAGTACTGCAGCAGCACTTTGGTGATCGTCTGTGGACACAAGATAACACACACTTAGGACATGTTTACTGTGGGACCTCCTGAACGCCCGTATTTACTCCTCTAGTTTGAGTTGTTTGGTCAGGTGAGAGCGCTGCTGTTTGAAATCAAATATTCACTCTGTGACGGCTGAACTGTGTGTCTCTCTGTCTTCTACTAAAAGAGCTGCAGGCAGTTTGTTGGTAGTGAAGATTTCCTGAAATCAAAAGGTTTGTTTTTCAAATTTTCAAATCAGAACAAGTCTTCATATGCAAATTGTGATTGAGCGTTAAAATGCAGTGGTGGAAAGTAACTAAGTCAGCCCTGTCTCCTAAAAATGACGTTCCCATAGAACAAAACTGCATTATGGACTTGGATGGTAAATGGACTTGGACTTATATAGCGCTTTTCTAGTCTTCCGACCACTCAAAGCGCTTTACACTACATGTCAGTATTCACCCATTCACACACGCATTCATACACTGATGACAGAGGCTACTAAGGTGCCAACTTTGCCCATCAGGATTTAATCTAAATACTCATTCACACACCGATGGCTATGCCTCCGGGAGCAATTTGGGGTTAAGTGTCTTGCTCAAGGACACATCGACATGTGACCCGGAGCAGCCGGGGATCGAACCACCGACCTTCCGATTGGTGGACAACCTGCTCTACCCTCTGAGCCACAGCCGCCCATTATCAATTACATATCGGGGGAAATGTACTTTCTCTTGGATTACGATTGTTATTGACTTCACAAATATGCTTATAATCATAGTCTGCAGACGTCCACATAGGGATGAGGTTGCCATGAATAGGTTGTTTCAACACAGGACTTTCACCCAGGAAACCTGTTTGTGTCAAGTCAAGTTCATTTTATTTGTGTAGCCCAAAATCACAAATCACAAATTTGCCTCAGGGGGCTTTACAATCTCTACAGGATACGACGACCTCTGTCCTTTACAGTAAGACCCTCTCATCGGATAAGGAAAAACTTACCAAAAAAAACCCTTTTAACAGGGAAAGAAATGGAAGAAACCTCAGGAAGAGCAACAGAGGAGGGATCCCCCTTCCAGGAAGACAGACGTGCAACAGATGTTGTGTTTACAGGGTAACAACATAATGAAAATACAACATAGACAATCTATATGACAAAAAATAATACATGTAATGTGAACATATGTGAGAAGGTGGATCCAGGAGGATGTCAAGCAGCTTCCCGGCGTCGCCAAACAGATAAAGCCAGAGCAACACAACCTCCTCTCAACGCCAACCAGATAGAGCCTTAGCAACACGACCTCCTCTCCACACCAACCAGATAGAGCCTTAGCAACACGACCTCCTCTCCAAGCCAACCAGATAGAGCCTTAGCAACACGACCTCCTCTCCACACCAACCAGATAGAGCCTTAGCAACACGACCTCCTCTCCACGTCCATGTGAAACCAAAAGTCCACTTTGTCAGCTAACATTACTGCCAAGCAGGTGAAATAGTGATATTGTGTTTTAGCTGACGTGTCTCGCCTCACTGTTTTGAGCGATGCTTGTTCATGTCTATGTAGAGCGAGCACAAGCGCGAGCAACAGGACGCTGACTTTTGTTGACTCAACGGCCACAGGTGTCGCTGTTAGCAAGCAATTTCTGATTCTTCCATAGAGTCCCTTTAAAATTACATGATATTTAAAATCATGTTTTCCTTTCCTGTCTTTGTAATGCACAGGCCTAATAATTCAATATGTAAGGTGTGTCTGACTCTTTCTCATTTATTACTGTTCAGGAATTTAAACTTAGCAAACTAGCAGAACGAATAAAACAAATGAGTGTTTTCATGTGAGCAGCCAAGTCCACTATGTTTATCCAGAGTTACACAGGATGAAAGTGGATTTGTTGGGAGTGACAGAGTGACTAGTTGGTACTGCTGTAATCCTGCCTGATTACAGAAAGCACCAAGCAGTATTAAGTGTTTGTTGATCTGGCAACATATCCTAGGTGTTATGTGCTGATTTTTGTTTTCGCAGCGACCCTCCTGCCAATCAAAGACTGTAGGCGGCACTTAAGGGACGTCTTTTTCCTCTTGGATCTCTTGATGAGCAGTTCCTCCAGGCACCGTCTCCTTACTTTGTTCAGCCATGTTGGCTAATAGCTCTACACGCAACAAGCCAATTCTGTTTCTATCTATATCTATTTAAACAAAGCGCTGTTTTCAATGCCAGGAGGATAAAACTCTTCTTTTTTTTTTCAAAACTGTGCAGCATCCAAAACCATGGCTCATGACTGTTATTAGAAGTGTCTGATGAAGCCTCGTTGTGAAATCTGGTGAGGTGACGTGTTGCTGGAAGACGACGGTGGAATAGTGGAATACATCCACAGTGGAAACGTTTGTTTAGTACAGAAAGCGTAGCTTAGTGTTATCTAAAAGATTTTCACTGTCATGGCTGAATATTTAGATGGTTTCCAGAATGTGGATGAATTTGACGGCCGCACTTATTTATTATGTCAGAGTATAGAGAGGTGAAGTCCCTCCCCTTCCGGTGGACCACCATGGGACCTTATGTCAGAAAAAATATGTACGTATGTATCAACGATGAGGGACAAATTATTTTTTGATCCCGTTTGAATTGCTTGTTGAATTGTTTGTCAATTTAAAAGATCATTTTGCAAGTCAAGAAAGTTTCAGTTTCTTGTAAGACTGTAAAAATACTTAATTAGAAAGACGACACGCCCAAAAGTCGCGTAAGTGACGTCTCTCTCTCTGAAGCTACGATGTCTGTGTGTTTCCTACTGGAATGAACTCACACCAGCAACGGGAAGTCCACAGTTCACTGAAGTCCACAAAATTAAATGACACAACGACAAACTGAGACTTTCTTGACTTGAGAAATTATCTTTTAAATTGACAAACATCATATGTGTGATTCATGGCACAATTCAAACGGGATAAAAAAAATATTTGTTTCTCTCCGTTGACTACCGTTCATATTTTTTCTGAAATAAGGTCCCATGGTGGTTCACCGGAAGGGGCAGGACTTCGCCTCTCTATACGGATATTCAGATTTCCCAACGAGACTTCTCCTTGAGCGGGACTTGGACACAATAACAAACAGACCGGATTAAGAGAAAGGTAAGAAAGCCATTTCATTCCTCTGTAGGGTCCTTTCCATAAAGCTGTCAGACACTTAAAATAACAATCTGAGCCTGTCGGTGGCAAAAACAAACGCTTTTAGTGGATGTAACGTTACACTGACGCTGCTCACTCGCCCTCGCAGCTCGTTACAGCTTTATCCATCAATACTGGATCAATTTTAAAAATTGCTATCCTCATTAGTTACCACAAAAACATGGGAAAATTGGGTCCAGGTTGAAAAATACCGAAGTTACCCTTTACGGATACAAAAGATGCCTTTTGGTGAGAAACAATGAATGTCATGTTTGTTTACAACGGACCTCAGGGTACTTTTAAATCACTCAGCGAGTTCATTTTTCGGTAACTTGGGGACAGGAAATGATAAAAAGTGTCCCCGTGACCTCACAGTGTCTGGGGCACGCTGTGAGAGATTTCCCTTCTTTCTGCTGAGTCAGCCAGATGGCCCTCTTAAACTCATGCATTAAACATTACTGCATCACTTAGTACGGTTTCCTCCCGTTGTACGACTCTTTCTCTCCCTTCATTCCTTTTCTTCTGCAGCTGTCTGTCTTTTACTGTCAACTCATACTTTTTCCAAAATGAACTATAACTCGGCTGGCCTGCAGGCAGAGGAGCAAGAGAGGATAAGAATAAGGAATTATAGGGTGGCAAAGAGAGAAGCTATGGAAAGGAGATAGAAGTAAAGGCAGATATAAATGGAAAAGTATCTGAAGGCAAAGAAAAGACAAGTTGGAGAGTTCACGGAGGGACAAGATGGTAGAAGAGTAGATGAAAAACAAGCTAAGACGGGGAGGAGATGAAAAGGTAGAGAGAGCCATTAACATGAGTGGAGTGGCAGAAAATGAAAAGGGAGTCAAGGGTTGGGGACAGAGAGATGGACAGCTCAGAGTGATGGCTTACATTAGCTATTCTTTATTTAATGAGTCCCATATTGATCCAGCCATCACACCACACACACACACGGAAATATATGCGCGCACCACTCTTCTGCAGAGAGAGGTTTGTTAGATTTAATGGCTATGCCTAAAAGCTACTGCCTTGAATTAAATTTGAAGAAAGAAATATGACATCAAAGGTTCAATAACAAAACGCAGCACGCTGTACACACTCTGCAAACAAACACATGAAACTCATCAGACAATGTCTCAAAGGAACAAAAGAATCAAGAGTCAAGAAGAGTCAGATAGAGGAGAAGTACGTCGGGAAAGCTCTTGAGATGACTCACAATTTTAAACTGCACTAGGAAGAAGTTTTGACGAAACTCATCTGTGCGTCAGTGATGAAACACACTTCATTAGTTAGTAAAGAAAGAGCTCAAACTTATAAATAATGGCTGAACATGTTGAAAACTATCATCTTTAAAAAGTCTCGAGAGGCTGAAACGGCCAAACGGCATGCTGGGTACAACTTGCCCTCTGTCGATGTTCGTGTGAGCTTTTGCACCCATATGATGCGAAGCGTATAATCTATGTAGCAATGCTAGGGGCACAACTTAGTTTGACCAACAATCTAAAACCCAAAGATATTCAATTTACTATAATGAAACACAAGGAAAAGCAGCAATTACTTGTTTAAATTAATCAATTAATGGTTTCAGCTCTAGCTCTGTGGATTACAGGGACACTGTTTCCGTTCTACGGTCTGTTATTTCTTTATAGAAGACCGTTGCTATGTATAACAGACCGTTGCTACTGTATGTATAACAGACCGTTACTAAGGGCACAGTTCTGATGTCGGACTCTAGCGGACCATTTATGTTTTAAATTATTGATTTCTTAAGTAAGTAGCCGTGTAATAAGCGGGATAATGTACAGCTAGCGGGTCAATGTTGTGAAAGAATCCAGACAGACAGAACAGAAACCGATGTAAACAAGGTTCTTGAGTTAGAGATCTGACCTTGGCGAAGCGTCGGTTATAGTGGCCCACCACCGCGGGGTCGGGGCAGTCCAGCTTCTTGATGATCTCAAAGCTCTGGTTGAGCTGAGTGAAGATGTCGACCACCGAGCTGGAGAACAGAGCGTGCTCAGACGTCTGCTGGAACTGCAGGAGGAGGGAGGGAGAAGACAAATTTTAGACCTCTAGTACCACTTCTTCTTCTTCTTCTTCTTGAAGCGAAACAGCAACTCTCCATCTCCACTATGCTCTTTTCAAGAAGTACTCTTCCTCCCAACAACCTCCTCGTACGTCCTCTCCTCCTCTACTTCCCTGTAATCAAATAATAACTCAAACCATTCTTATTTCTTTTCTTAGCTGCCGTAGCTGTGCCTTTGTGTAATTACTGTAATACCGGGGCACTCTGACCATTACAATCATTATTATTCATTTGAAATGATTGCTTGTCTGGGAATAACGGGCTTATTGAACTGTTGAATGAATCATATGTTCCTACAGATAAATCCACCAGTTAAATGTTTCTTTTGAGGTCAAACGGAAATGTAAATGGTGCCCAGAGGGTCGGTGTGGTAGTTAAAACGAACCGTGCCACATATTTCCCAAATGACCAAGTCCTGCAGTCGTATCCCGTGGTCTGTCTCTCTCTGACTCTTAGAAATCTACTGTACAGGATCCATAACTGGGTCTTTAAGAGCCAAACGGGGCAAATAAGCACTTAACGTTTCCTCTATAAAACTGGTCTCTAATGGACTCCTGGTAAACTCCCATAAGTTAAAAGAGTTGTGCCATCACGCTACTTAAGACGGTAAAGAGGTAGAAAAAATAAATAATATTTGCTTAGTGTATTCTCTGAAACATCCTTGATGCATACGTCTATCCTGCATTTTTTTGGCAATTACTGTAAGAAACAAAGCTCTGTGGGTCTCTCATTATACCACGTCACTTGCTGCTGCCTTCTGCAGACTATCATTACAAACGTATTTGTGGTACGTCAAAGTCAAACCTATTCCAAGACAAAATATGTTTCCCTTCAATTAATAATTGAGTATGCAGTTTAGTTGTATGGGAACGTAATATTTACGAGACAGGTCTGACATTACTGGATTAGACTTTGCAATGTGAATGACGCATTTCTTCTGCTCACCTCATGATCAACGTGAGTAAATATAAAATGATTGCTGCTGTGATAATTCTTCAAAGCAGAAAAATCCTTCTTCCTCATAATATCATAAACTGTTGTGCAGTGTTTTGGCATCTGATAAGCCAACCTGATCTCACAGAAAGGCGTATAAATATCACAACAAGGACTTTCCGCATATCGTGAGAATGCATTTAAGCCTTTTCGTGTGTCATTTTTATGCCCTGCACCAAAACTAAGGAAACGGCTGCAGTTTTAGGCAACAAAAACACACAAAAAATAAGTACGTATACTAAGTAAAATACAGAAAAGATGTAACATCATTACAGAAAACACGTCACTAAATGTATCTTCAAAATAACTCAGCACTTTGGGACATGAACACTGGTCTCCTGTTTGAAAGTCCTGTGTTTATTGGACCCATCGACTCCCCGCCCGCCATAAGCGGTCTTTCTCACTTATTATTTTACGTCACTAACTCTGAGCGTAGCATATTTACGAGGATGCGTTAACATTGCAGTCAGTACAGACTACATGGCGTGAAAATGACACACTAAAAAGCAAAGAATGGCGCTCTTATTGCACACAAAATAACTTGCAAATTACCGTGTCCATTCATACGACATTTAGCATGACCGGGCTGGTTAAGCCTTCACAAAGTCATGTGAGCAAGACTGAAGGGAGAGTAACCATCTGTACAGGCCATGAAGAAGATTAGTACAGTACATCAGTGAGGCATCGTTGATCAGAAAGCTTGTGTGTGTCCACTGTAGATTACAAAAGCAGGACTTCTCTAATAACCAATAAAAACATTTGGAGTGCATCAAAATTATATGTTTAACAGTCAAAGTGTTCAGTGGCAGCTCTGACCACAAGCCTTCTCTGCTCTCAAACAACAACAGAGTTGAGCTTCGGGACCAACAGGAGGTTGAGAGACAACACTTGTCCATCATTCAGTTAATCTGGGACTGGCTGCGAATCGAAGCATCGTTGAACAAAAGGTCATTAGACCGAAGCTGTCTTTCATTCTGTTGTGGATGTCAGTGTGGTACAAAGCTTTCCTTTTTACTGCAATGTTTTTCTACTGCTGTTGCTCTTCCTTTCAATCAACAACTCAGAAATAAAATATGGTTTCACAACAACAAATAGTCAGGAAGTAGCTGGTAAATGATACTAGATGTGGATCATTTATTCTTCATTTGGGTCCCCATTAGCTTCCACTAGTGCTCACGAGTCTTTCTGAGAACAATTACTGTATAACTGAGTAAGTTTTATGTTAAATGAAACCAGTTGCATCAGTTTTTAATCACAAGCAGGAATCAAAACAGAGAGGTTTTAACATACAGCAGTGTTAATGAGTAGCAATGAAACGGCTATTTTTCAGACATTGATTTAAATTTGTTTCCTGATATTTTTAGTACGTGAGTCACCATCCATTACTTCTCATATCCCCTCTCCAATTTCCTCCTTGTTACACTTAAATTCATGCACAACATTCAATTCAATTCATTTGTGTTGTAATACACATTCATAACAGCTTGGATCACAAACATAATGTCTCATCTCCGCTAACTGAGTAGCCTGCAAATTGTTCCTTTTATTGCCTTAATCAAATTCTGGTGTCTGGGGAGGCAATTTCTTTGTCCACAGGAAACAGGAAATTGAAATGGTAAATTTTCTTCCAACAGGGAGACGGTTGATGCTTCAGTTGAAAAAGATTGTCGGTAAAATTGGCAAACAAAAAAGCATGTTTTATGAAGTTACTGTCATCCTGTTGAAGTGTATAACTCAAGCTTTCTTTCAAAACACATGGACACACACACATGGCTTCACTGAGAGGGTGTAATGTGTACTAAGGGTTCGTTATATTGCCATAAATCCCTCCAGAGGGAGAAACGTGAAGACAAGATACTGTGTACTGTAGATACTGTACACAGTATTCTCCATATGATACCCAAACTTGCCTGAGAATCATTTTACATGTGTTTGTCTTTTATTACTGTGTTCTTGATTCCCTAACCATAGGGAACCACATCTGACAGGTTTGTGTAGTTTTCTGGCACACAAGAAAACACAAGTAACTGACTGTTGTGATGTGATAAGGATCAGAGCAGAGACACGTCGCTTTGCCTGTTCGCTGACGCACGGAGCAGGTTAGGACATCTTCATTGGGAAGAACTGAAACAATCTGATGTTTGATTGCTCATTCGTTCGCATCGCGCTCAGTTAGGAAGAGGCGTTACATACAGCGATCAAGCGAACTGTCAAATGGAGCACGAAAAATTGTCCAAATATACTACACGCAATGTGACTCTCTATTACATAGAGAGCGCGATATTGATAAGCTGTCAATTACTGTCAGTGTCGATTTTGACCAGTGAAAATAGGTTGGAGGTTTGCTGATGCACAGAACAGGTTAGGACATCTTCATGGAAAAAACTGAAACAATCTGCTCGCTCGTCATTCACATCGCGTCTACTTCTGAAGAGGTGTTAGACTACAGTCTAAGTTGCAAATAAGATTCTTTAAAACCTTATTTTCACTTTGATGTTTTTATTATTGATTTGTTATCCTTTTTTTGAAAATAGTGAAAATAAGGAGAGACAAAATCCTGGATTCTTAAAGTATACAAAAAAACCACATAGGAGCATTAATAATGAAGGATATGTATGCCAAGCTGAAGACATTATTGTCTCCTTGACTCACCCCTTCTCTCTTGTCTCTCTCCAGCGCTCCGTGCATGAACTCCATCGACACCTCCTCGTTCTCAGCCAGCCAGGCCAGAACAAACTGGAGGAACCACCTGGAACAATAACAAAACTCTGTTTCTACCCTTCTCTTTGATGAAACATAAAGTTCATACACAAAACCTACTGGATGTGACTCTTTTAATCTTTTGCTTTCACAAAGCGTAAACAAAATGATTTGTTGTTTATTTCTAAAGCTTGCCGATTCAGAAACATTTTTTAATCCTTTTTTCAAAACATATCTTTTCGAAAAGTCCTTCTATTAATTCTCCAGTTCTAATATGTCTTTTCTGTTTTATTTTATTTGTTTGTTTGATTCTATCGTAATGAATCTGTGAAATGTTTCCTCTTTTAATTGACTACATTTACTTGTCTCATCGTTATCCTGTGAAATGTTTTACCCATGTAAAGCACTTTTGTTTTGAAAGGTTCTGTATCAATAAAATGTATTATCATTATTACCATTACTCTGTCGTCCATATTTCTAGTGTCCAAACCCAGTGAGGAGAGTGTGTGGAATGATGTGTGTGAACTATTGTGTGTGCAACAACAGACTAAATCTCAATGGAAAGGTAGAAATAATGATGAGCTCCCGTTTGTCCGGAGGAGACAGAGACAGAGTGAGACAATGAGACGTGTGTGTGTGTGTGTGTGTGTGTTTCTTACGCAGGGTACTCAGGCACAGTGTCTGTGAAGGCGGGCAGGTCTTTAACATACTCGTTGTAAAGCCACTTGACCTTGAAGTGCAGGTTCATGTAGTCAGCAGTCTTACACAGTCTATGCTTCTCGTGTTCTGTAAAAACGACAACCGCACACAGAAACACAGCAATATAAACGCCAGATTTATCACCAGAGGTATGCTGCAGCAGTTGCAGGTTTAAAGTCTCTTGGTGAAGATTTTTAATACTCTAACTCTAATGCAGTGGTTCCCAACCTGGGGTCCGGGCCCCAACTTAGATATATTATAAGATAAGATAAGATTCAATCCATATTTGTTGGCGTTTAGCATTTCAAAAAACAGCAAGCAGGAGAGCAAATAATCTAACTGCACCATGAATTAAATTCATTTAACCACAATAAGAAAAAATCTATTTTGGTCTTTTGCAAAGACAGATGCATCATTCCTACTAGTTTTAATTACTTTCTAGGTAGCATTACATAAGATATGAAGCGTAACAGGTGGATGCACCATGACAGAGATCTATCCTTTGTGCGTCCCCTTACATTCATCCTGGGAAACAACAATATTAAAAAAAGGATCCAAACGTTCCTTGGAGTTGAGAGTCAGACAAATAATCCTGCAGTAAAGTCACACCGTGGTTTCCTCCAGCTGGTTGTAATTTTAAAAATGCTTCAACACTGGTGAAATTCTTCACTGCGAGTTTCATCAAAATCCAATCAGTGTTGTTTGTGTCTCATGAACCAACAAAACAACAAATGAATGGAGGAATGAGAGCAAAGTGACCGATCCTGGAGACCAAGCCTCCACACTGATTTCATTCTGGGCTCCAATTGAGGGACAAGTCTAACATTACAAACTAACAAGTAGAAGAGTCACAGTGCACTGAGGTCGATTTATCAACAATATTTCCATAGTTGTAGAATGATTCTAGGTCATAGAACGGCAGTAAGAAAGGAAGGATGTTAATATATTTGTAATCTATACGATAAGGAAGCTAACGTCTATTTCTACAGGTCTAAGGATGTCTTACAACTAATAATTGAAAGCAGTGTTAAAAGCAGCAAAGTAGACATGTCCTCTATCGATCAGAGGTTCCCAACCCTCGAATCATTCGCTAACGGGCTGCGAGGAAACGTGCAAGCAAACCAAAAATAAACAAGCTCAATAATAACGTCACTTTAAAGGCTAGACTTTGCATCTGTGCATCTGTTTGTGGTGCATTTTCTTCATTCCTACCTGTCATGCCCCAAACATACAAACATATATACTGATTTTTATTAAAGTGTGTTATCAGTATGCAAGGTAACCAGTCGGCTATCACCTTTTAGCATTTAGCAGTACATTAAATCTGCTGAGAGGTACTTTTTTAATCTATTTAGTAAGAAACCATAATTAACTAAAGACAGGTTTTTTTGTATTTTCATCATTTTTTGCAGTCTCAAATTGTTGTTGCAGTCTAAAAATGTCTATCCTTTAAAGGCCATCCTTTATAGGATAGACATTTTTAAATAAGGAGACATATATCATGCCTTAATCAAAACTTTTATCCCATGTATCCCCCAAAATGGGACTCAAGGTAGACCTTGTGTCCACGGTGCAAATAAGGTCTGGAATCTCTGCTATGGATGTCTAATTACTAGGGACGCTCTTTTTGAAAAATGTTCTTAACCGATTACCGACCCTTGTTAACCGATTATTAACCGTTAACCGACAAGATTTGTGCTTCACTCCAGCTGCAGGAGCACAACAGATATTCGTTGACGGGAGTCCCCAGTTCACCGTCCGGGAGCGTTAACTTAGCAGCTACGATGCTGCGTGTAGTGTCGCAGACATGCAGCCACTTTCCCAGTAAAAGTCTCCGCCACATTTAGTTTAGTTACGCAGGTTGTCAGCTGTGTGTCAGCCCGGCGTAACGGTACTTTGTCTGCCTGGCATAACTTTAGCAAGTTTCCATCAAACAGTGTGTGTATTTGTGCTACGTTAGCAGCTCTAGCATTGCCTGAGGCTTCGTGCTCGCCACCGCACACATAGTCTGCGTAACTTTAGCGAGTTTCCAACAGACCGTGTGTGTGTGTTGGCGGTGAGTGTGAGGTTGTTGGTGGCGTTATAGCTGTGAACGTAGGTGTAGCAGTGTGTGTAGTTTATTTGTCTGTGAATAAATGCTACAAAACTACAACTCCTCCGCTCAACTCAAGCGAGCCAGAGACCTCCGCCTCTTAAGGTGGAGTGTTTAGGTGGACCAGCTTTTCTCCTTAAAGTGACGAGCCGCTCCTCTGAGCCGCTCAGCTTTTTAATTAATTATTAACATTTCTTTTAACCGTTTTAACCGATAGCGTTAATCAGTTAAAATGATTAATGTCGGTTAATGGTTAAACGGTTAATTATGGACATCCCTACTAATTACAAATACACACACACACACACTCATCTTACCAGTGGAGAAATCAACTTTACGGACACGAAATGTGGTGGGAGCTGAGATGGCAACAGAATTACAAAACAAAGCAATGAGAGTTCAGAGAAAAAGGAGAAACAGGTTAGAAAAGAAAAGACTGAAATGAGAATTTTAGAGATGAAAAAAAAATAATGTTAGACAATACTCACAATACTAGGGGGGATTAAAGGTAGACTAGACACAGACAAAAATAACAACCTAGAAATGGGTCCCCTGAAGGATTTGTCAGCGATCTAACTTGTGATTTGAGCTCTAACAGACTATCTGACTCAGGTACAAAACACCTCAGTGTGCTAGACAACGTTTCAGGACACTATAGTTTCTACAGTTTCTACAGTGTTACTATGAGACACAGTCAAAAGCTAGAAGATTGAAGCAGGTTTCAAATAAGACAGAGGGACTCTCTGATGATGGCTCACTGACTTGGAACAGCTGTTCTCGCATTAATCTCCAAAGTACATCTTACAGTATAATAAGGAGCGTATTAGGTGCAATTAATGTTATAGAGAGGCGAAGTCCCGCGAAACACCCGAAGTGGAGAGACTTTGCCTCTCTATACACACAAAACTGTTTGTGTGTATAACCGTTTTTCACAACACCCAACGCACCATATTATTTATTTTTTATAGCATTTTAAAGTTTTCGATGACCTTCAAGAGAGTCTGTATTCCCTTAACGCCCGCTGCCAAAGATGTTTGATCAAAATGTACTTGTTTTGACCGGACGACGTTAGATTATAGCTTTGACTTCTGACTGCATCTTGTTATCAGCTACGTTATGTTTGTCTATAATCTCACCGTTGTTCCAGCGGTAGTGGTCGACTTTAAATAAAACTGGAAGAGACGATGGCAAAGAGAAGAAAGAGAGATGATGAAGAGCGAAAGTGAAGTGTGAATGTGGAGGGGAAGAAATCTCTCTCTTACTTTCACACACAGATACAGACACACACAGTCTTACCCTCCAGGGCATATTTCATGTCCTGAGCAAACAGCCTCCACATGACCTCCGTGCTGACTTTACCCACATCGAGCTCCTGAGGAAACCTGAAGTCAGAGTTCAGACAAACAGTTAAACTATTAGTTAATGTGCATCTTTAAGCAAGTTGGACATTTACACAAAAATGCAATCAATCACCAGAAGACACACACAAACACAAACAGTAGCTCCGGGGGGTTTCTCAGACCTTTACAGTTGGAAACTTGTTGAAACAACAAACTGACATTAATAATGTATGAGCCAATATTTTATCAGTTTCCTGTGTTTACAGTCATTAAAAGGGAAACAACTTGCAGCAACAAGTTTAAAGGAGCAGTGGGTAGGATTTGGCGGCATCTGGAGGTGAGGTTGCAGATTGCAACCAACTGAAACTTCATGCCCCTTAGTGTCACTTTAGGCAACAACACCACGCTTAAAACTACTACATTTGTATGGGACACGAACGAACAGCTGATCGTATCGTGATGCACGCGACACGAACAGCAGTCTCCAGGATGAAAACCCTGTGTTTGTTGGACCCCTTCTCTCCCATCCCACCTGCACTTAGTGCGTCTTTTCGCTCTTTAAACTTGTCATGAGGTAGCGTTGTTGAGTTGAGGTCCTCTCTCCGCTCTGTGTCTGTGAAGTAGTTACGATGCGGCGGTGCTTGTGCATGTGTGTGTGGGGGGGGGGCGTTGCCTTGGAAGGAGACCCGAGGGGAGGGGGTAAGTTTAGACGGAGCTCCTTTCAAATTATGCTAGCTTTCCAACATCGTCGACCCTATCTTTAATATTATATTCCATTTCTGCAAACAGAAATGTTACACACTGGTCCTTTAAATAATGTGCTCCTAGCAATCTACAGTATTTGTGTTAGAAAATCCAAAATAACAGTAAATACTGTGTTTAAAAGTTAAAAAAAAAGACCAAAATATTCAAATTTTAGATTCAATTTTGAATTAAAATCATCCAAAAATAAACTACAGCGATACATAGATTTATTTTATAGGTAAAAATGATTGTTTTAAAAGTAACTGAAAGTTTATATATATTCCAACCTGTGAATACTTATAGAGTATACACTAGAGAAGCCAACCACTAACGTCAGCATGTACTGCTTGTATGTGGCAATAGGAGGCTGCTGTGAACACATTTCCTCAATTACCGGTTGAGATTTATAATAAATTGAACATGTTGTGAGCCGTATGTTAGTTTAATAATTTTCTCCGTTATGAAATATGACATAATTGAAATGAACTGTGAACTTATCTCAGATGTACAAGATGCCAGATAAAGGTAATAAAAGTCAGCACTGACTGGTTAATGATGGGTGTGTAGGAGTTCTTGTCCTCCTCAATGATGGAGACGATGAGCGTGATGAGTTTAGGCCAGAACTCCAGATTCTGGATGCTCGGTCCCTGCTCCTCCTGCTGGATCTCCTCTTTCTTCTCCTCCTCTTCCTCCTCCTCCTCCTCCTCATCTTCCTCTTCACCGTCTTCCTCCCCCTCCTCTCCCTCCACCTTTTCCTTCTTCTTCTTCTTCTTTTTCTTCTCCGGCTGAGGCTGCAAGAGGGAAAAAGACAGAAGATGAGAGAATGATGTGTTTAAGGTTTAATGTCCAGCCAGCACTTGCAAACAGAAACAAAATAAAATAAGTTTTAGTGCTCAATAGTTGTAATTTCAATAAACGATCTGCACTGAATAATTTACAACAATATTATTCCTCCATCGTATTGATTTGTTTTCAAAGATTCTAGCTCCATGTTTGTGTGACAAACTTCTGCACCCTCCATAACGCTGGAAAAAGATGACTTTTCTTGATTACCATGGAAATAATTGTTAATTTATACTAAACACGGGCTGATTTAATGAGTTTAGACACATTAAGACACACATCTTTCCGGGCACGGTTAAAAATACTCAGTGTTCTGGTGGAGATAATTCTTCGGCTGATGGAGACTCAGTTAATTAGTGCAACCAGCATGTGCTGTATGTACTGAGATTAATATGAGCAGTTGATAAATAAAAATAAAGTCAGATTCAGATCCTGTTTTTAGTTGATTTATAAACTTTGTCATAGAACAACTCTGTTGAAGGAACAGTTTATATGATTTCGGGGATCTATGAGCAGAAATGTAATATTCATAACTATGTTTTCATCTTATATATATTATATATATTCATTTATAATCACCTGAAACTAAGAATCGTTGTGTTTTCGTTAGCTTAGAATGAGCCGTGTATATCTACATAGCGAGCGGGTCCTCTTCATGGAGTCCGTTTCTACAGTAGCAAACCATGTAGCGAGAGCCTTTTACGTTTTTACATCACCTGCAGGTCACCGTAGTTCTCCGACACGCTTGTGAAACTGCGCTAACGTGAGCCGCAGAGTGCAAAACCTGTCGCAATAACTTCAATAGCGCAATACCGCAATGTAGAAGCTTAAAACGTGCCGACGATGCTAAGAAACTCACCGGTTGGACGGCGGGCTGGAACTGGCGGTTGAAGAGCTCCATACAGTTGTTGAAGATGTACTCGTAGGTGGAGTTCAGACAGGCCTTGACGCAGTCCCGCACCACGTTGGCGGCCCTGGGAGGACTCTGCAGCTCCAAGACCTGCACAACACCGGACAAGTCAGACATAAGTTGTATAGAAACACACATATATCCATGCATTTATAAGCCATATAGTAGGTAAATATAAACATTATCATCATTATCATAAGAGGTTTGGTTAGGTAATCCAGAATGTAAACACTTCAGACAATAAACAAGAGGCTGTGATCTACGACGGCGTATCAGGGCCACTGTAGGTAAAAAAAGTAATAATTACGTAGCCGGGGGAAAGGGGTAATCATAGAAATATTCTATGGTAAAAAACTTGGAATTTCCAAGATTAAAGTTATAAATTTATGAGAAAAAAAACTCAGATATTTTCAGAGATTAAAGTGGAAAAAGTTACAAAAATAAAAATCATACATTTATGAGAAGAATCTCTGAAAAATAGTAGATCGATTTGTTTTAAAGCCTGAAAGTTGTAAAACTTCTCTCAACTATCAGAGAACCATTAAAAGTCAAAACACAGAAAAAAAAAAAAAATGAAAGTTATATGGTTTTCATATGATATCAACAATATCTAAATAGTCACAAGGTGTAAGTTGGTGATTACAAATACATCAATGAAAATAAAATAAACAGAAATATTTGGACACATTTTGGGCAAAAGTGAGATTCAAAGACTCCTTCCAAACTGGAATAGAAAACAAATATGCATACATGAAAATATTAATAAACACACACAGATCCACAACCTTTCCTCTGTTCTCCACTGAGGAATCAATCTTCTCATAACAGACCTGAACTCGACAGCACAAGTTATGTGATGAGAGACATTAGTCAGAGACGGCAATCAATCCTGCAACACTGCAGCTCTACTTTGTGTTTCTGCTCCTATGAACGTCTTCACAAGGACCACAATTGACCAAACATACTGACAATTCTGGGAATGTGTTAGTGTCAGTAGAGAGGAGACTTCAGTTTATGTAATATAAGTGTGTGAGTTTAGAGTATCTTTGCTATGATTATCTTACCATTGGATATTGACGGAATAAATTTGCCCTTATTCTAATGTATTTTTCTTTTCACTCAACTTTTATTTAAATCTCGAAGAATCATTGAGGCCCTCATTATTAATGCAACGTATCCTCATACAACA
Source organism: Sebastes fasciatus (assembly GCF_043250625.1). NCBI lineage: Eukaryota > Metazoa > Chordata > Actinopteri > Perciformes > Sebastidae > Sebastes > Sebastes fasciatus. The sequence goes on from NC_133800.1 coordinate 33,262,727, forward strand.
GTTCATATGATATCTTACGAAAAGTTTTCATGCATTCTCCTACAGATGTCCTGCAAGATGTGTCATTATCGGCTTGTTACATGCATACAGTTTTTTTTCAAAATAAACTTATGTCTTCACAGGAAACAACTTAGTTAGGTTTAGGCAACAAAACTACTTTTTAGGTTGAGGAAAAGATTGTGGTTTGGGTTAAAATAACACCAGAAGTGGTGTTACTTAAGTGCGGAAGTTATGTGACAAATCAACATTGGCTTCTGGTTTCACACAGGACAGAAACGCCAGTCTCCTGTGCAAAGGTCCATCCACCCCGACCTCGTCAAGGAGACTGGCGTTTGCCCACTGTTATTGAGCTGATATTGTGTTCCTACCTTCATCCTGAAGAAGGTGATGCTGGTGAGAAGATCCACTGTTGACTTGAGGTCATGGAGGCGAGGCTTGCTGCTGGCTGAGAAGTTGTTCTGCAGACAAACAACAGTTTGTTTAGCTTATCTTCCTTTTTGGATTAAAGCCTTTTAGGATCTTGTTTTTACTATAATTGATTTATTTATTCAATTATGGTTGCCCTTTTAGTGTTCATCATATCAAGCTCCCATTTTACTCGGCTTTTAATTTACTGCATAACCGATTACAAGCAGTCGTGATGAATACAAGAAGCCAGAGGCACAATATAATCCTTACACAAACTATATGAAAAACCTGCTGTGACCCCAGAGTACGCTGAAGAGACGGAAAAATAAACAACGTCTGAGTAGCTGAAAAGAAAGTATTTTTAACATCAAGAGCATATTGGGAGAAATAAAGAAGCCAGATGACAGCAGGAGGTGGTAAAATATTTGCTGGAGACAGTTTGAGGCTGATGATAAGTTAATAGTTTATGTTGACTTGTCGTACTCGTGTCATTTTTGTGTGAATGAATGGGGACAAACGTACATGTCTGGGATGGACTGAAGCTATAGATCTGCGTGTACTGAAGAAAAGAATCAAAGCAGCTGAAAGCAGAGAGACTCACTCTGTACATGGAGAGGTCGATACGCAGGGAGTTGTGCAGCTGATCCAGGAGCTTCACAAAACGATCTCTCTGTTGGAGACAGAAAAGAAAGAGCAAAAGAGACTTTACTCAGATTCTTGCACTTGTTCAGACAGCGAGAAGGAGACACAGACATGAGCAATTTGCAGCCTGTGAGTGTGTTTGAGTGTCTGTCTCTGGGTGAATATGTGTGTTGTCTAGCACCATGGAGAAGAACAGAGGGACTGACTGATGCAGAGAGAAAAAGACGTTTTGTCTGAGAAACGCATCAAAACAGAGACAAAAAATATAAGACCATGAGAGCTACATGAGTATATCTAAGTTTGGAAAAGCAGTTTCGTACGTCACGACTGTTGCTGATGATGAAAAGCTTCTGTTAGTGTTGAGAGAACACAGAAACGCTGCAGGGCTGGCAGTTCAGTTTGGTAGCAACAAGACAAGACAGGCAGATGAAAAATAATCTGTTAACCCACACTGATGTTAAAGGAATACTCTCGTTTCTCTCATGCCTCCATGGTGAACGGAATATCCGAAAACGTAGAAAAGTCTTGATGAATTGAAGTAAATCGGGGCCAAATTTAACAACAAACAAACAACAAACTCTCACACAACTCATGCAGTTTAATCCAAGTCCCATTTAACCAGTTATATGCTCATTGTGTTCATTTTTCACAACTCTTTACATCACGTTCATATAACAGACACTTTCGTTTTGTAACTTGCACACTCACATTCAGGACCCGTCTTGCTTAAAAACATGGAGGCACATGGACCGGGAGGAGCCGGGGATCGAACCACTATGATCAACAGCCAACCGGCTCTAGTGCCTGAGCTACAGCCAGTAGCGGTATCCCCATTGCTTATTTTGTCATCTATCCACTACTTTCCTTTATGTTCTGGCAACACAGATGTATTTTCATGTCATGCCAAGAAAGCAAATAGAAATTGAGAGAGAGAGAGAGAGAGAGAGTACTCTGGCATAGGGGGAGTCACGACATGGCTGACGAACTAAGGAGATCAAATGAGTTTGGTGTGATAGAGAGAACGAGGGGGAGGAAGAAAGAGAAGCGGGGTTTCCAGCCTCTCTGGAAATTGGCAAAAGTCACTCACACATTTCTCTAACAGGTAACATCACCGGAGAATCCCACATCGGTGCAATCTGATTACATAACAGTTAAAAAGTTTACTTGGATATCTGTCATACCTCGATCCTTCCTTTAAACAGTCATGGCTGCATAGCAATTAGTTTGTACATTGTTAGTTTACCGGAAAGGGTTTCCCTTTTTTATGTTTAGATGAAAGTCTGAACAACGGCCAACATTACCTGGCATAAAAAACTGCTAAACTCTTGAAAGACTCTTTTCAACTGTTGTTTGTGTCTATGTGTGCGTCCCGTGGTGGCAGGAACAATGCAAACAGAGACAGCAGAGAGCTGCTTTGTGAGTCATGAGAATTAAGAAACCACGGAGATGAGTTTGGTTTTAGATGAGAGGAAATGAAGCAGAGGGAGGGAGAAATCCCCCAACGCTGACTCGCCAAAGCTCCTCTCTAAACTTGAAGGATGAGGCTGGTAATATTCGATGTTTTATATTGTCAACAAACCAACAATTAATTTATCCTACTAACAAGTTTTAGAGCTCCATTGTTGCATCCAAAAACGACTGCACACACTCTTAATAAGGGCAGTATCTAAGTCCTGACACCAAACCACTGGATCAGATTGGTGAATCCTTCATTTTTTACGCCTTTAGTAGGAACCAATAGGGTTGGGGCCGAATGGCTGCCACCGACTGTTCGACTGTTATCAGCTCATTAAATGTGCGTCCTTATAAGCCTCACAGATGTGGGTCAGTAGGGGCCTGCCACCTACTATGTTGTAAAAGTGAAAGTGAAACACGATACACGATGTAACACGATTTGACACTTCAAATTTAGGGAAAAATATTGCATTTTGGCTTAAAATAACTATGTTTTACTACGTAAAAGTGAAAGTGAAACTTAAGGTTGTGAACAAAAAGACATTTTCATGGGATGGGAACTCCAGTCTCCTGGGTGAAAGCCCTGTGTTTTGTTTCCCATTGCGTCTTGTATCCAGATTGTATCTGGATATGATTTAACCTGATTACATTTACACCTGGTATTAATATGTGTCTCCAGTGTCCACATTGAGATCCGATTGACATCCGATCGCTCTGTCTGAAAGGGCTGAAAGGAAGGCTGCATACGCACAGGCTTGCAGCCAGACACTGCCGGAGAGGCGGTGTGCAATGCGTGGACAAATCAGCCTCAAAACGCCGCCGTTTAGAGGGAGAGGACCTGCAGACGTGACTTTGAGGTACGTCTACACTCGCACACACAGAGAGGATGACTGAGCGATGGCGGTGATCTCTCCGGTCACAGCGGTCCAGTGACCGGAGGAGCGCTGGGAGCGCGCTGCACCAAAGCTTTGAATATTCGCTGCTGATTACTACCAAAGTTCCAGGGCCCAAAAAATGGAACTCAGGACAGATGAAATTCTGCCCATTTAGTTGTTGTATGTGGATTGAAAATGAAGTTGCATTTACACTTGTGTTCAATGTAGTCACAATGTGTCCCTAACGTTTTGGCTGCATTTACACCTGTACTTTCAGTGGTCAAGAACTATCCGATTGCAATTCGATCACCCAAATGCATTTTAATGCTAAGTGTAAAGGGGTATGAGGCTTATAACCACCGATAACGTCCATTTAATAACCGTCTGGAATGCCACAGACAGCGCAGCGAAGGGCAGTGATGTTTGGTCTTTTTATGGGATTTGTTGACAATAAGAAAAACATATATAATATCGGCAGCCTTAACCTTAAACTCAACTCTAAACATTCAACCTTCAAATGTCCTCACTTTCAAAAGCTGTCCTCTCAACTGTCAACGTTTAAAATCCAGGAACACACACACACACACACACATCTGACCTAAAAAAACAAATCCAGAGACAAGAATAAGAGATCAGTTCTGACCTTTAAAAAAATAACACCTTGTCACATTGTCCTTCCCTAAAGCACACACATAGACTCACACACACACTCACATATAGCGGTTAGTCCCTACGGGTCTACTGCAGTGATTTCCTGAACATCCCCGTGTCCTCTGCTGCTGTGACACAATTTATGTGATCATAAAACATTTGGCATTATGTTTCAATTCATCAGATGTGTGATAAATATCTTTTTCATCCTGGAATAATTCAACATTACAAGCCCAAAGGTTTCACTTCTTAATTAAGTTAAGTAGCCTGAAGGAGAAAACAGAAATTATCATTTTAGAGCTGAACTTCAACTTTTATTTTTGCATAAAAGTCTGCAACCAGGTATATTATTCTCAGGGACTCCGTTTAATCACCATTGTATGAACCTTCAGTGTCTTTCTTTTGTATTTTGAGAGTTTTTAATGCACCAAAATCCTTCAGCTATTGTTGGTGCGTACATTATATTGTTATTGTATTCTATTATTGTTGTTTTTTATATCCTTTATGTCCTTTTTTCCCTCTGACCAATAGACAGGCCCAAGAGACAAAGAGCTCGCTCTGTAACTTCTATGTCTTTTGTGACCTCTGTGACACTATAGCTCAGTGAATAGGACAGGGCAGTGAGTCCAACCTAATCACGTCTTTTCCCTCCATCTGCTGTGGAGCAGGTGCAGAATCACCACAAGCTAATAAAAGGTACTTTAAACAAGACGACATTGAATTATCTTGTGGAGGAAACAGCATGTATTGCTCTGTTCCTGGAGGAACTGTTGCCCAAAGCAGGAACAAACACGTCAATAACAAAAGTCAAAGAGCCAAATAGAAGTTCGGTGACAAACTGTTGGAATAATTTGGAGATGAGACACCGTCTCTGTCTCCTTTAATCCTTTAATCCTAATGTGTCAGTGTCCAGCCTGATGACTTTGTTTTAGATGGAAATCACTGACACTTCAACTTGGTTAGATTTAGGCAAGAAAACTACTTAGTTAGGTTTAGGAAAAGAATGTGATTTGGCTTGGAATAACTCCGGAAGTGGAGTAACTTAAGTATGTAACTTACGTGACAATACTGTATATACAAATTACAGTGCGTTCTTTTTCGTAGGTGTAACTACAAACTGTGTATGAGACCAGTCTGACCAGTTGAGCACCATCTCCATTTTCCCTATATTAAATAGTACATACTCCTATTCACGGACCTTTCTGCGGAATTTCAATTACATATAACTTCCTCTCGGAGATAATGACACTATGGGAACCATAAAATAAAATGTCAACATATAATCCACAAAAAAATGCAGGTAGTTTTGGGATTAAATCACATTTCTTGCAGAAATCAGCACAAAACACCATTGCATTTAATGCTTTTGACTTCAGGCGGTGTAAATCTGAACTCTAAATTCTTTACAGCAAAATTGCAGTGAGCTGCTTGACACCGAACGCTACTGTACCTCTCCTCCCACTCTGAGGTGTAATCATATTCAAGTCACGAAAGTACAAAACGGGCACAGACAGGAATGAAAAATAGGCCCTCCTGATGAAAGTGTCACTCACACCGAATCATAGATGAAACATTTTATGCTGAAATGAACCTAAATGACCTTAATCACGTTAATCCATGATCTGCTCTGCTGCAAAACCTTTAGTACAAGTTCAGTAATTAACTTTTAAAAAGCAATCACTGCTCATTAAGGGCGCTTTCATGAGCCATAGTCCGTTTGGCTAGTCTGAATCAGAGTGAAATTGGTACTTTTGGCTCGTTTTCTATGTAGTCTGGTTCGGTTTCACAATGCACAAATTAAAATTTGCTGAGGGATGTGTACAAAGGAGCAGGGCCGAAGTGCTTTCACTTTTCTTCTCCTCTAGTTTATCTTGAATGACTTTATAAACGTCACTGTTTTTGTGGACTCTATTTAACATATTCTGTGTTCTGTTCAGCCCAGATGTCAAGCAAACATCAGACTTCTGCAGAAGTCCAGGTCAGACCTGTTTTTTATCTGTGTCTCAACAAATGCCCGCACAGAAAGCCTGCATTTTGGTTCGCTTGGAAATGGTCCGAGACCGCCTCTCGCAAGCGGTCTCGGCCCTGGTCCGCACCAGAGCGCGATTACTGCGTTTACAAAGCGCACCAGAGTTCGAGAAATGTCTTGTGAAAGTGCCCTTAAGCATTTAAGGAACTCAAAGAAAGCTTTTGTTGCCGCTCATTGCTGAAACTAGACATTCACAGCAGCTCCAGCAGTACTATCTGTAGCTGAAAACTACAGGGAGGTGTGAAGGTGTATAACAGCTAAGGGGCATCGCTGTAAATGAATCACACTGAACCTGCTCAGCTAAAGTAATTTATGGTAAACACAACCAAAAAGAATCCAGTGAGTAATGTTCGTTCCCGTTGCATTAACAGCTTCCTTCCTAACCAAAGAATGAGGGGAAGTTTGAGATGCTGGCATGTTTGTATAGTCTCCACACACCCAGAGTCTACTCCGCAGGCACCCACACACCTGTACAACATGACAGACCGCGTCGGTAAAACTGTCAGCTGATGACATGATCTCAGCGATGAGTTATGAAGAGCAGAGAGAGGGGAGGGAGAGCAGATCGATATGATGCCATCTTTTATAGACGGATGCAGGGCGGAGCAGAGGAGAGGGAGGGAGAAGACACACTACACAGACGACGGGAGGGGAGATACATGATGAAGTGAAGTTTTGCAAGTTAGTTATCACCTTATTGCCATGGCAACAGGTACAATGAAATTGGCGGGGCTCAAAATTTAAACAATAAAAAAAAGCAATAAAGAATCATAAAAAGAGAAGGAGGGTAAATAATTTGTGTGGTTTTCGAGGTCTGTCTGGAAGGAGTGAGACAGTAAAATAAAAAAAGCTCCAGCAAATGAAAGAGACAGACGGACAGACAGACTGAGGCCGAACAGATGGTAAAAAACAAATAACATCACTGCTGTCTGTGTGTTTTTCTAAAAAATCTAAATAAGAAATCAATGAAGCAAAAATAGATAATTAGAAATTGTTACAAAATACCCTTTGATCAAGCAATCAACTCTAATATCAGTATAAAAACTAGAATTGCCGCCTTGTGGTTGTATGTCTCCATCCACCGACCGGTCAAGTTACAGTTTACATCCACGTCTGTCCAAAATATCATCCCTTCATTATTTAATCCTGTTAGACATTTGTGTGAAATTGTCAGAATTAGCAGATTAAATCTTGAGTTATGGCAAAAAAAAACATGTTTTGTGAGAACAACCAAAATCTAATCCTTGAATCCAAGTGGACGTTTGTGCCAAATTTGAAGAAATTCATTCAAGCTGTTCCTGAATTATCACGAGAATGGGACAGACGTGAGGTCACAGTGACCTTGACCTTTGACCACCAAAATCTAATCAGTTCATCCTTGAGTCCAAGTGGATGTTTGTGCCAAATTTGAAGTACCAGGCGTTCATGAGATATCACGTTCAAAAGAATGGATTGGACAGATGGACGAGCTAAAAACATAATGCCTCCGGCCACGGCTGGCGCCAATATTTATTTATTAATTTATTTATTCAGTGAGCTAGTTTATTAGTTCCCATACAACTAAACTGCATAACCAAAATATGTTTCGAGGGACACGTATTTTCTCCCAGATTACAGTTACAGTTACAGTTTTAAACACGTAGTTAACGTTGTACATTGAAACAAAACAAAACTACTAGGTTAGGTTTAGTAAAAAAACAACATGGTTTGGATTAAAATGAATATGTTTCACACGGGACATGAACAGCGGTCTTCTGGGGGAAAGTCCGGTGTTTGTTGGACCAATCAGATGTTGACTTTCTGGCTTGTTATACCCGATATTATTCAAAAATGTTATTATTTAACGTAACTTTCATTAACGCTCAATATAACACGTCACCTACGCTGCGCGTCGTTCGTTGTACTTCGGCACTCGCTGCGGCCGTCACAGGTATTTGTGAAACATCAAAGACAAACGTAGTCCACGACAAAATACGTTTCCCTCCAACCTAACTGAGAATTAAATTTAGTTGTACGGGAATGTAGTTTTTAGGAGCCTTGCCCTCCCTATTAGTAAGTAATACCTTAATACATTTAGAGCTCACAGGTTAATTAATGTCTTAAAATACAGTCAGTCTAGGATAATTAGTTTTTATGAGAAGTCCAAACATTATTATTACAGACGCTTAGTCATGAATTAGTGTCAGCCCTCTCTGCTACAGTGTATGATATGTCATGCATTAAATCATACATTAATTCAAGCTGAGTCATGCATTAAATCGTGCTGACTCATGCATTAATTACTGTCAAGTCATTAGACTGTTACTGATGTTCTCTGTGATCAAACAGGGAAAGAGAGAGCAGCTTAAAGAAACGAATGAATTACCCAGAAACACAGAAAACGACTCAATTCAGCTAAATATAATGAGAGAAATAAACTTATCTATCTTTCCAGCAGGGCTTGTTACCAACCCAGAAATAGTTGTAGTTGATGGTGAGAGCAGGTCTGCCTGCATCCCCCGGCCCATTAAAGCAAGAGCACCCCGCCTGCAGTCGCTCGTATATCACCAGAGCCTGAGTGCAACCGGTAGCAGGACTGAAGTCGGCTCTATTGGCAAAGATCCCAGCAGACATTAAGCTCGGCCTCTAACTGTCATTGTCCCCCCCCGTCTGTGGTGGCTCATGTGGGGCCCGCGGGCCGGATTTGGGCCACTGCAAAGTTCAGAGCCGTCCCCAAAGGTCCCAGAGTGATAACACATTACCTTTTAATGAGGAAGATTATTAGCAGCATAAACAAACACCTGCTGGCTGGCTGGCTGCTGGCAGATCATTCAGAATGGATGTTTATGTGAAACAGTCCTTTACAAAGCTTTGAAGGGACAGTTTGGGTGTGTTAGTTTGGAGAAACAGACAGGAGTACCATATCAGTTTAAGTGTACACTATATTTAAACTCCAATAGTACTCCTGTCTGTTTCTCCAAACTCCATCTACTGTAGGTAATACACTGACTATGGAGAAGTACCTCATACAACCCCACTTCAAAACACCTGAACTATCCCTTTAAGTATTACTGGCAATCCAGGTTACCTTTTGTGGGAAGACTTTGTGACGCCTACTGCTTTAAATCTAATTCAAACATTTCTTACCTGTAAAGGATTAAATCTCAAGTCGTTATAAATGTCTGCTCTTTTGTTGAGTTTGTGTCTGACTCTACTAGTAGCTTTCTAAATCACAGTCATTACAGTGACTAAAAGCTATTTGTATAATCTTACATAATCATATCAAGAAGAAAAGAGCATTTTGTTTGAGTAAAAGCAGCTTGAAGGTAAATGTTAAATTCATTAGAGAGAGATGCTTTGACCGCCAGCTGAATCTCAACATGTCCTGGATATTTTTAACATTGTTATGTATCTACGATGCTCTGGAGAGACAAAACTAAAAATGACGAGGTAAACATGTCATCCATCAAGCATAAAGCACCTCCTCCTAACGCAATCACATGTCACTGTCATTGTGGTGCAACCAATAACCATGGCAGGGTAATTTTGAGAGGGCAATCATGCAGGCTTTATCAGAATCAAATCAGTAGAGTCTGAGAAATCAGTTGTGACTGATGAAAGATGCAGCGAATAAAGAAACAGACAGAGAAGGAGTCAGCCCATAACCTCCAGAGAAATACTGGGAAATGCATGAGATGTATGTTGGAAGGTTTTGAGCATCCTTTCCATGCAGTATAAATCATATTATCAGTAGCTGCAGCTCTACAGATTCTTCGTAGTTGCACTGACATCAAGAAACATTAAAAGAATAATCTATTTAGCTTTCGGCTTTGTTATCCTAGCTGGTCGTCATCTTGTATTTTTTATCAGTTTGCCTCTTTTTGGACTTCTTTCCTTTATAGTGCACATGTTGATAACGTATTTTTCTTTTTGGTACCATGCAACAATGAGCCACTGATAACTAGGAAGTGTTTATGTTCAGTCTGAGTTTGCTGACTAAATATATCCCTGATAAAATAATCCAATAATGAGCTACAAGAACAGAGAAACACCTCAACTGCAGTTTTAGACTACCTCTGCACTATCAGACCTCCAGCAGTGTTAGACAGATTTAATTTAAGATGGTTAATTATAGGTATAATTTAACTTTATCTAATTTAACTTCCCATAACTTTAGAATTGGTTTTGACAAAGCTCTGTGTATCGATCTGGTGAGGACTTTAAAGTACTTGTGCTTCTTAGCTGATTATCAAATCACCTGTTTTCTGTCCACAGCAGTAAAAAGTAGTTGTCTACTTCCAGCATGTTCTCACTCCTGAGTCGTCAAATACAGAAGCTTGTTCAGTGGCCCTACGCGTCAAACTATGACGCTCTACGTGGTCGTAGTTATGACAGGAGTAAAGGAAGAAGTCAAGTGATGTAGTATAAAGAGCGAAAAAACACAGGACTTTCGGCGTTTGTGTCCTGTGTGAAAATGTACCCAACGTTTCGTATGGTGACGTAACGCTGAGTATGTGACATACTTAACTACGTAACAAACACTCTTTTTTTAACCCAAACTACGATCTTTTCCTAAACCTAACCAAGTAGTGTTGTTGTCTAAAGCTAACCAAGTTGTTTCCTGTGAACACAGAAATTTATTTTGAAAAGACATGAAAAGTGCATGTAACGAGTGGAAATTTACAGATGGAAAACCGATGTTAGAGAGGTACGTAGAGAATCATAGTTTGGAACGTAAGGCCACCTGACAAAGCTGCCGTATTTGAGTTGGGTTTGAGAACCATAGACTGCGTATAAGAAGTGGACGTAGTCACTGTGACGTCAACCAATGGTTTGTGGACTACGGTTTTGAAGCCTCGAGATCAGAATTTTGGGGACCAAAATGTTTTAATTTCCCCTAAAGCATCCCCTGCTTTATGGTCTATTTGACTCTAAATGGGACCATAATCTACTAAATGAACATCATGCTGTATTGAAGAAGACTCGAAACTAGCGATTGAGACCATAAACTCATGTTTACAATGTTTACTGAGGTAATAAATCAAGTGAGAAGTAGGCTCATTTTCTCATAGACTTCTATACAATCAGACTTCCTTTAGCAACCACAGGAGTCACCCCCTGCTGGCTGTTAGAAAGCATGCAAGTTTAAGACACTTCAGCATTGGCTTCACTTCACAGACCCGGAGGTTGCTGACTGTTGTGAACGTGTTGCTATTTCACACTGAGATGTCTAAGCTGTTTGTTTTCAAATCCAAGCACCTGCTGATGTTGAAGGCTTCCACTGTCGCCCCCAACGTGCATAACATCACCTGAAAGCTGCGTCTGCACTGAATCTACGTATCAAAAGATGACGCTTTACAAACATAATGCTAAATGGTCTTGACTAGTCAGATTGTGTTGAGAAGATTCATGTTTATCTGTGTTTATTTTATTACTTCTGCTGGTCACTTACCCCGAAGTTGGAGGCTGCAAATCTGGCCGGAGCAGAGACGTTGGTGGAGGCGGTGGGGTGGGCGTAGAAGGCATTGATGTTGGCCAGCAGGGTGCTCATCACTGCCGGCACCCCTGACAGCATGTACTTAGAGGACAAGCAAGAGAAATGGCTGCGGAGGAAAGGAAAGGAGAGAGATAGGAGGTGGAGAAAGAGAAAAGGGAAAGTTAGCAGGTTTGGAAAGAGGGAGATTGAAGGTTTAAAAGTAGTATGAGGGTAAAGAAAATGGAGAGGGAGGGAGGGTGAGACAAACGGAGACAGAAGGAAGGAGGAGGGGAGAAGAAGACATGAAGAGATCAGAGGGAGGATGGATGGATGATGGAGGGAAGGAGAGAGGAAAGGGTTGAGTATAATTGGAGATGAGGGAGAGAAGACGGACAGAGGTGGGAGGGAAACCAACAAAAATGAATTTAGTGGAGATGAAGTAAAAGCAGCCAGAGTACAATTGCAGCTGTTTTTCCTCCAATTGTCATGAGTTAATATTACTATTATATCAGACACATCTTTAACTTTTTGTCATTATGCAATTAAGACAAATCAAGACACTGACAGAAAACTACTGAGCAAGTTTTAGCTGCATCTGCATTTAGCTTTAGAGGAGCCTGAAAGGTACTGAATAAACTCCGTCATAATAATATCATTGAAGAGGTCACTGAGGATCAGTTAACTCGTCATGAGGTGTGCTACTCAGTGATAACAGTTGTATATGTTCTGTGTCTGAGGTAATTACCCAGATTACATTAATTTATTTAAATTTGTTTAACCAGGAAAAGCCTCATGGAGATTAAACATCTCCTTTTCAAGAGAGTCCTGGCCAAGACAGCAGCAGCACATTAAACAAAGTTTCAGCCGTACAACAAATAACAGTTACAGACATGAATTTTAGGTCACAGCAAGAGTATACTGAAAACATAAGACTCAGGTCATCATATTCTAGATCACATGGAGGCTCAGACAAAGCATCTACAGCCTGATGGACCTTCCTCCAACTCCTACAATCTATTTTTAAAAACACTATCAGGGGTCATAAACTTGGAGACTACAAATTTTGCAGGTGAAGACGAGGTTACAGACTGGGGTCGTCAGCTTTGATGTGGGCACTTGAGACGCTATCAAACTGCGTCATGGGAAATGAAATATCCAGCATTTTTTAAGCATGACTCGAAGTACTTACGATTTTGACTTTATGTTTTAAAATAAAGACATATAAAAATACTCCGATTTGAGTAGTAGTAGTAGCAGTTTGTCTGATAGGGATTTTTAGGTTTTGCCAGTTAAATGAGGTGTTGTCATTAAAACTCTTTAAACACATTGTTCATTGTTAACTTGTGCAAAAAAATATAAATTCTAAGGTACGAATATGTGTACAAATGAAAACAAATTACTAATTTGACAGCACAAGTTAATAATTTGAGAGCGTGAAATATTAGACAACAGACGGGATCTATAAAAACACACACACACACACACACACACACACACGAACAGCTTGATGTAGTGAAGGAACTAAAACGTAGCTGAAGTTCAGCGAGCCCTCAGTGATATGTGAGGCTGTTATAATGGCCACAGTGCGTCTGTGCATTTCAATCACCATTTTCATTTGGCTGCGTTATTGATTGGCTCATATTTCCATTTCCACTGGGACTTAGTCCGAGCCATTTCTGCTTACAGCGTCAATTTACTCAATGCTTCCCAGTATGATTATGTTATGTGTTTGTGCTCCATCGTCACACAAAAACAAACACACAGACCCTCTCTGGGAAAGGTCAAATTACAACATTATTAATGTAATTAACTTAGAGTGTGTTAATGTGTGTGTGTGCGTGCTCATTGAGTCTCTCTCCACCTGCCTGCAATGATCCAATCAAACAGCCGGAAAATCTCCGAGGTGACAGGTCATCCTTTCTCATTAGCTGTGATAAACTAATTTGCATGCTGTTTATAGTTCATGACAACCCCGCCCACCTCTCATCACATCAACACACACACACACACACACACACACACAGGCGTACAGATACTGTACCCAAACACACTAATTTCATGTATTTCCTGATTTGATTTACACACACTTGCACACAACCGGCTAACATCATGGAGAACCGGAGCACCTGGCGAGCTATTCCAACACTGAGCTTACGTCATGGCCTGGTATATGGACTCGATGCCGTAGCGCATGGCGAACTCGTCCACGATGTCCTGCTGCACCTCATCGTAGTAAACCTTCCAAGCGTCGTCTCCCTGAGCCGCCGGGATCTTCACCACGCCGCCTCCCTCTATGTCCGTGGAGAAGTGGAACATGTTCTACGAAGAAAAAGGTTGAGAGGACAAGAAAAACATCAGCGATGCTCCAGGAAGTAAACAACAATAGTGAGCTGAGATGTTTGGGACATGATGTCACTGTTGGGTGGTAACGTTTCTCTTGACGATCTGGTAACTTTGTGAATTGTCTTTCTGGTTTGTCTGATCATGTTAGCAGCCTCAAATATCAGAAACAATTTGTTGAATTTGAAAAGGCTTTGAAAAAAAAAATCAGATCTGCGTCATTTGGAGAAAACTCCAAAATAAATATTATAACATCAGAAAAAATGTCAAGTAATTTCCTGTTTGCTCTTCATTAAAGGTGCTATGATATCCAGAGCATTATTAATATAGAAGGAGTAATGTCTACCTGGGCAGAGAATGAGGTTTCTCTCTCTCTTTGTGTGTTGTAATCAGAGCTTCTCTGTGCTTTGTTGACATCGCCGGGCCGTGCCTTTTAGTGCATGTTCGTGCATGTGATGCGAGTGCGCCCCACTGGCTAGCCCAGGTTAACACTGTTAGCTCTGTCAGCACTATTGCCTATGTTTTCACTGTTAGCACCGTTAGCTGCTAGCCGCCAGCTCAGCCGTCGCCATGTTTAGAGCCATGCAGAAGCAATAGAAATGCTCCCAATCTCGCATTTAGCGCCTTTAAATTAGATAGAGACCATCTTGTGATGGGATTACACCAGCCGCAACGCCAAATAGTGCCAAGGGCATAAAGTGGGGTTGCCAATGGCCCCTTCCCCAAATCCTAACCCCCTACTTCCGGCGCTCTTGCTCAAACAACACCCATCTTCAGACTCAACCTTCATTTTGATCTCAACTACACACCTGTAAAGTTTCGTGACTGCATCTAGCACAGTTGCTATTGTTAAATAAACATAGACTCACAAGACTGATAACAATCAGTCATTTAATAGATTAGTTTACTGTATCTGTAGAAAAGTAATCAACGATTCTGATTGCAAATTGCTTCAATGTCATCAAGCAAAAATGCAAATCATTCACTAGTTCTAGTTTCTCAAATATAATATGAGGATTTGCTGCTGCTGTTCCCTCTTTTATATCATTGTCATTTGGATATCTTTTCTTTGACTGTTGGTCAGACAAAATAAAGCATCTTTTACGTTTTTCACGTTGTTTTGACACTTTATAGGCTAAATAATTCTCAAAATATTTAATTTAGGTGTGCTAGTGGCTTACTGCTGTGATTTTGTTCTTAATAAAGGCCCAACTCTCTACGGACTCCAGTAAAGTACCACCAGTGTGCATGTGTGTGTTAGTGACAGATACAAGCAGAGCAAGACTCCAGTTACTCCTAGACTTCCTACATCAGCTCATTCCTGAAAGCCTGTTGTCAGTATCCCCATTATAAGTGTGTGTGTGTGTGTGTGTGTGTTACCTCATGAAGGCACGTGTACTGTACGTGGTAGGGTGCCACCTTCTCCTCTCCCTCGATCTCCACACTGATCTGAAGACGGATGGCACCAGACACCGCCGACTTGTCTGTTCTCTTTTCTGCAAGTGGAGACACACACACACACACACACACACACACACACACACACACACACACACACACACAAACACACACATACACACACACGCACACACACACACACACACACACACACACACACACACACACACACACACACACACACACACACAATTGAGTCATACATTGCTCAGAGTTAAACTTAAGTTGAACTTCGGATCTCAGATGACAACTAAAACAGTGAGCGCTCCAACTGTCATGCTAATGAGCAAAATCCACACTCTGAAACACAAACACACACTTAATACCAATTATTACACACACACACACACACACACACACAGACCATGTCTCCCACACTCCCACGGTTCTGAGTGACTACATACCCAGGTTGTACCAGACGTCCATCTCTCCGCTCAGAGTTCGGACCTCGATGATGCTCTGACCCAGGAAGTCGTCAGACTCCCTCTTCAGACGCTGCTTCACTCGCGACTTGATGTCGTCGTCTTCGTCCCAAACGCGCAGCTTGATGCGATCCGATGAGTTGTGGCACTCGCTGTGGAGGAGACAATGAACAGGTGGGCGACGTGTTGTTTTGACAAATGCGTGAGTGTTGGAGCAGATGGGTAAGGTGGGAAGGTTTGCATGCCTGAAGCAAATTGACATATGTTCAAAAATCCTCATTATCATCCTCTGGTAACAACCCAGTGAGCATTGATTTATTGATTTGAAAGGAAAAAAATGTTTTAGATGTCTTGGCTAAAACCCATAGACTGTATATAAGATGGACACAGTCACAGTGACATCATTTTTGGACTACCCTAAGCCTTGAGTTCGGCATTTTGGCTGTTACCATCTTGTTTTTTGGCCGAGAGAGAGTGGAGTTAAGTACAACCGAACGCTGAATAAGATATTTTTAAGCGACCAAAATGTTATAATTAACTTTCATGAAGTGAAAACACACTGTGAAAGGGGTTAAAGACGTAAAACAAAAACACGGACAACTCCCAGACCGGACAACGCCGTGGTAGCGACCTGTCAATCACAAGGTAGCCCCGCCCTAAAGCATCCCCTGCTTTATGGTCTATTTGACTCTAAATGGGACCATAATTTACTAAATGAACATCATGCTGTATTGAAGAAGACTTGAAACTAGCGATTGAGACCATAAACTCATGTTTACCATGTTTACTGAGGTAATAAATCAAGTGGGAAGTAGGCTCATTTTCTCATTGACTTCTATACAATCAGACTTCTTTTAGCAACCAGAGGAGTCGCCCCCTGCTGGCTGTTAGAAAGAATGCAAGTTTAAGGTACTTCCTCATTGGCTTCACTTTTCAGACCCGGAGGTTGACCGCTGGTAAAACCTCGCTAAATTTAGTTGAAAAATTCAAGTTTTTTTAGATGCCTACCTTACATATAACTGCCTTTTATACAGCATTGCAATAACTATATCTCAAAATAAAGCAAGTCTTACTTACTGCATGTTGAAATATAGACGTAACACAAATATGTTGGAGGAAATCTGGGTGGACGGGTCACACAAACACAGGACTTTCACTTGTTTTGGAGTTTTTTGTTTTGTTCTGTTTTTTTTTACATGTATTTCTACTTTAACTTGAAGGCCCTGCACACTCTCACAGGTGTCTCATAGGACTCATGTGCTGATAAATACCATGTGGTGCATCAATCAGGTGCAACAAAGCTAACAGGAGAGTGAGGGAGAGTCCTGAGAAGAGCTCCAACCAACAAAAAGAAGTGAAATCACATGTGTCGTGTAGGTTTTCCACGGGTGTGCAGAACCTTAAAGTAAAGCATCTGAAACCTTCCTCCACCACTGTAAGGTGACTGTGACAATGACTCTGTTTGGCTGCCAGACATCTGAGAGCTCCAGCTGAACTTTACAACCAGGAAGAAAATAACAACTTACAAGCTGAACTTTTCCTCCCAGACGGGGTTCAGGTTGCCGTAGATGGTTTTTGTTCTCTTCTTGGTCTTCCCAACTTGGATGGTGACGTACGGGTCACTGGAGCCCGTTCTGTCCTTGGCCTGGAGACCCTGCGCACTGACGACTGACAAACACAGAGAATGACTGTGAATAAAATTGCATAAGAACAACAAACACCTACTTGTTACCATCATCTTTGTGTCTCATTCACACACACACACACACACACCGAAACACAAGATATCACCCACACAGTTATGCAAAGCCTCGTAACACAACACTCGTGACTCACAGGCAGATGTTGGGTAACAACGTTTCTCACCAAATCACTTAAACAACTGTTGTCCCCTGATGTGCTGCTGTTCTGTGCAACAGGTAATCAGAGGCCCTGTTCAGATTCGGTATTAACATGCAAATTAGACTGCTCATACTTACACAAATACTTATGTACTTGCCTTTTTGCATACATGCATACATGCATACAGGTGAAAGCCATAGTCTGAAACCCAAAAACTACTTTTTGTACTTTGGAAACAACAGCCACTGTTTCAACTTTTTGATTTGTCCTGTAAGCTTAAGACTCAACATCACACCAATCCACATCAGTCCCTGTAATATCTTTGCTGGCAGTTCATTCACTGTCGGTGACTGATGCATTTTATCTGTGCTAAAGGGAGTTTTGAATATTAATCGGTTGAGTTATTCCCTAATGAAATCAACGGGTTCTTCAAAGAGCTCTCTGTGGAAAGTCTCCTGTCAGTCCACCATCCAGTCCAATCACAACTTGGCTTTTAAACACAAAACTGAGTTTGAGTTGAAAGTCTGAATGTATGAATGAGGGGGGACATGATTGATTTATGCAAAATAAAAAAAAACTGTGATGAAAAAGCAAATGTGAGAATGTCAAACAACATGAATGATTTATAGACGCTTTTAAAAGAATGTTTGTGAAGTCTTTTCTCCTCCATGTTTGAGAGGACAACACTGGCTAAAGATATATATAACAAAAATACAAACCATATCAGGGTTTTATCTCATTTATCAAAGTACAAAAAACTAAATTTCCTTTTAAAGTGGTACAAATTCACAAACATTATCTATATTGCTGTCGGTTGATTAAAATAGTTAATCGTGATTAATCAAATAATTGTACATAGTTAATACATTTTTTTTTATCTGTTCAAAATGTAACTTAAAGTGAAATTTGTCAAATATTTAATACTCTTATCAACAAGGGAGAAAGCCTCACAGATATGTAGGAGGTCTCAACAAATAAATGACTCGATAAATAAATAAACGTCATTAAATGTAGCAAAAATAATAAATAAATACAAAATAATGCATGAATAAATATAAAATAAAAAATAAATGCAAAAATAAATAAATGTAAAAATAAATGCAAAAATACATAAATAACAATAAATGTATAAATACATTTTAAAATTAATAAAAATAAATACATAAATAAATATAAAGGAAAATTAAATAAGGGAATTAATAAAAATATAAAATAAATAAAGAAGCGGATTAAAACAGAAATATACATATTTGTTACATTTTATCAATTAATTAATGGCTTCATTTATTTTTAATATTATTTAATATTATTTATTATTAATTAATGTCATTTATGTATGTATCGGGTCATTTATTTATTGATGTATTTTAGATTTTTGGCAAGTTCCGTCCTCCATACACAGGTACTGCATTTAGCATAAAACAATATGCTCAAAACTTGGCAAACTGCAGCCCAACAGGCAACAACAGCTGTCAGTGTGTCAGTGTGCTGACTTGACTATGACTTGCCCCAAACTGCATGTGATTATCATAAAGTGGGCATGTCTGTAAAGGGGAGACTCGTGGGTACCCATAGAACCCATTTACATTCACATATCTGGAGGTCAGAGGTCAAGGGACCCCTTTGAAAATGGACATGCCAACATTTTGTTTAACTTTGGAGCGTTATTTAGCCTCCTATGTGATAAGCTAGTATGACATGGTTGGTACCAAAATGTTTGATGTCTTTCTGATTGCCTTTCTGAATCTAACCTGACACATTTTTGAAAATCTTTTAATTACATATCCAAAATTCAACCTGTGAGTTTGTTGTCTGACCTCGATCAGCAGAAAAGTGAGCACATGACCATGAATGAATTTGAAACAAAGCGCCAGTTGAATGCCTGTCCCTGCTTCTCCTCTTTAATGGCGCTCGTCACCGGTGATCGGGGAGACAAGGTGTGATGGCTGCCATGGCAACACTGCTGCCACTATATGGTGTGATGTGTCTGGTTGCTTTGGTAACAACGGCAGTTTGGCAGAGGGAGGAGAAGGGAGGTGGGGACGATATACATGTCCGTATAAATTAGTGAAGCTTGCAGATAAAGAGTTAAAGTTCAGAACAGACTGTCAGATAAAATAATGAACTTTCACGAATGTGGGATAGTTTTCTTTTATTCAGGTGTTTATGTGAGGAAACCTGACGCGCTCTGCTTCAGCAACACTCTGCTTCACATTCTCACAGCTGCAGGTTTTCACAGCCGTCGACGTCAACTGTGCTGTGTTTCTTGAGGGCGCCGAGGCTTCAACCTTTGATGAGATTCACCATCCAGCATTTCCTTCACCTTCCTGGGATTTGAATGTGCAGCAAGACTGCTTTTCTCTCTTTCCACCACTGTCATACAATTTTAAAATGTGCCCCAAAATGTGTTTTGAGGTCTGCTTATTCGATGTTTCACCTTCTGACTTCTGATTTACTATGAGTTTTTATTTTGGAAAACCGTTCCAAAGCATTTACCTGAAAACTTTTATCAAGTGTTTTTAAGCAAGAACTCGATTAGTTTCACTTTGAACTTACTACTTTGTACTAAAACTAGAATTAACGCCTCGTGTTTGTATGCCACCTCCAACCAGTCGAGTTGCAATTTACATCCATGTCTGTCCAAAACGTCATCACTTCAACATTTTATCCGGTTAGACATTTGTATGAAATTGTCATAATTAGCAGATGAATTCTTGATTTATGGCCAAAATCATGTTTTTGTGAGGTCACAGTGACCTTGTAACACTTTCTGTCTGTCTGCAACTAAACTGCATTCCCAATAACGTTTAAAGGAAACGTATTGTTTTCCCAGTCGCACTTTTAACCTCTTTAAACGAGTGTGCATTTTCGTTTGAAACGACTAAAATAACCACCCAAAATTAAGCAGGACTAGCTCCTCAACCATAAGGCTTATTTGCATTTATTTGTCTCATTTGAAAGATAAGAAGCTAAGGAATATGAATAAATTAGTAAACTGTATTACCATGTAGATTCCAATGGAGAAGCAATAAACAACTTTTTATCCTGACCTAGAATAAAATCTTAATTTCAAGTTTTAAATATGTGGTTAGCGTCGTAAATTGAAACAAAACAAAACAAAAATGCAACAAAACTACATTGTGTAGTAAAACATCATGATTAAAATAAGTGAGCGTTGACTTTTGGTTTCACATGGGACACGTACAGTGGTCTCTTGAGTGAAAGTCCAGTGTTTGTTGACCCATCCACCTCCCTGACCTTCTCCCTAAATGGACTTCCTCGGACTATCACTACAAATTAGGGCTGTCAAAGTTAACGCGATAATAACGTGTTAACACAAATTTGTTTTAACGCCATTCATTTCTTGAACGTATTAACACAATTAGTGATTTTTAGTTTGTAGCGAGCTCAGTTTTAAAGCTAGAGTGAAGATACTGATATCATATGGAACTAGAAAACCTAAGGAATCCATTGTAAATCATGATTAAATATTTGAATCGATTGACAGCCCTACTATTTGTGATGTGTCAAAACAAACGTAATCCATAAGAAAATATGCTTCCCTAGAAGCGTAATTCAAAATGCTGTTTCTTTGTATGTAAACGCAATTTTTAGGAGACATGGTTGAACTTTTGACCTTTGACCACCAAATTCTAATCAGTCCATCCTTGAGTCCAAGTTGACATTTGTGTAAAATTTGAAGAAATTCTCTCAAGGCGTTCCTGAGATATCAAGTTCACGAGAATGGATCGGACGGACGTACTGACAACCTGAAACCATAAAGCCTTCGGTAACAGCAGGAACTGGTGCAGAGATGTACAGATCCTGCGTCAGCTGAAGCCAGCTGTGAGAATAAAAGGCCGTGTTCTGTAACCTTGAGTTCATTCTGCAGACTGATTTCACAAAGATCGAGCAGGTGCATTATTATAGTAATAATGGAGAAAGACAAAGTAGAAGGAGAGACAGGTTGGATAAGCTTTTCCTGTCTCTCACTGTATCTCATGTTTGCCAGGCAGTGTTTATAAATGTGCCGTTTGTTCACTTTAATGATGATGTATTACTGTAACGGTGTCTGTTAACACATTCATTTAAATGAAAATATCAGGGTTTAACTTTTCTTTGAAGGTTTCTGAAAAGTTTTGTTTTGTGTCTTTCAACAGCCAGAAGAGTAAAGAGAGAAAAACTACTCAAGGTGATAACAGTTGGTAAACTGAGAGAGACAGAACAGATTAGCTTTCTGTCGTCTAAAACATTTTCACTCCAGTTAAAAAATAACTGAATAGATCAACGGACGTACTGTTGATGGTGATCTTGGCCGACCACTTGGAGGTGCCGTCCAGGACGCTCTGTTTGATGCTCTTCATGTGCTGGACGTGGATCACCTTGGTGATGGTGAACACTTTCCGGATCTCCTCAAAGATCTCCGGCTTGTTCCTCTCGCGGATCTTCATCCTGTCCTTCATAGCCATGATGATGTGCTGCGTCCGGTCCTCCGCCCCGGTCTTGGAGCTCTTCTCGGCCGCCCCTGAGGACGTCGAGGTTGGAGGAAACGGAGCAGGAGGATGAGTTAGAAACAATGTCTTTAAATCATGCTAAATGATGGACCACGTTTTTTAATAGACCCCTCAGGTTTTCTGTCATTAAGGCCCTGACACGGCAATGTCAGGCCGTCAGTGAGCGTCTGTGGCTCTAGTTTTTCTGTCTTTGCGGTGCAACTTTTGGCCAAAATAAAGGCGGTGTGAGGAGACCCAACAGTCGGCCTTCATCGCTGCTAGTTCTTTGATGTCGGTTTGATGTGTCTGGGCCTTCACCCTCCACAACTCCTCACACTTATTCCACAGCATTTCAGCTTTGCAGTTCAACTAAACTACATCACAGAGCGATGCCTGCTTTGCCAAATGTATCCTCTAGCTACATTTTTGCTCAGACATTTTTCTTTGCAAGGCTCAATTTAACTGTTGGAAGCGCTGACATCAGAGCAGCTGCAAAACAGCATTACATTCAAAGGCTAACTCCTAATTAGGGATGTAAGTTTTACAATGTATACAACTGCACTGGCATCTTTAGCAGACGTTTCAGTCAGTCCACTCGTTCACAGGAAGCAATAATAAGCTATAAATACTGGATGTTTTTGGGTTGAGGTAAATCTATATATGGTACATGATATGGGATGTTTTCTTATGCGTTTTAGCTAGTTTAATAACTTTACTCACTCTGCAGGCAGTCGGCGTTCAGCAGCTCTTGGCATTTCTCGTGCACTTTGACCCCACACTCCGCACAGCGCATACCCTGCCGGGCGATGCCCCACAGCAGACCCTCGCACTCGTAGCAGTAGGTGGGCGTAGTGGCCGTCCAGACCTCAAAATTGTGTGGCGTGGTGCAGGAGATGGGGTAGATCAGAGACTGCAGGGTCTTCTTGTACACGTGGTTTTTCTGTTGGATTGAAGAAAGAAAGGTTGAGGAGGTGTGGGACAGAGAAGCACGATGAGCGAAAAGGGCATGTGAGAATTTTTTAAGAAGAAGAGAAAAAAAGAGACAACAGGGTGGAGAGTGATGACGGAAAGTGTGGGATGAAGTGTAAAAAAGGTGACAAGAACACAACAAGACAAAGGACAACAAGGTGAATGACACAAATACAACCAAGCACAGAGACGGGGTTGGCAGTGAGGAGGGAAGGAGAGGTAACACAAGCAAAACCAAGCATGAGGTAACAACAATAGAAAGCGAATGAATTAGTAACTATACAAGCTTCAATCATCTTCTTCCTGTACATGCTGATCCGGTGTTACTTTCAAGAAAGATTTTTCTGTAGCATTGACGCAGGATATATTTATATATATATATAAAATTCATAAAAGGATCATTTCAAGGTGGCTACTGCCAAAATTATAAAGAGATGTGGTGCAGTGCTAATTTGTGTTTTTATAATTCTCGTCTTCTCTATTGATGAACTAAATTCTGCTGTTGTCCAGTGTAGGAGGAGAGTGGGAGGAGGTGAACACATCTCCACAGGATGAGAGGTAACCTTGACTAGAAGCCCAGCTTCATTTGGTAAAAACTGAATTTGTATACGGGGTATGTGAGTTGTTATTATTATGTTTATTAGAATTTTTAGGGGTTCAAGCCCTGAAGGCATGCAAAACCCTATTGTTTTTCTACTGATTTATTTATTTATTTCTTCAGAAATGTTTGTGCAAATTCCTGTGAGGTGGTAAATCAGAGACATATGAAATTTTCACCAATGATTGGAAGTTGCTGCTCAACAAATATGACCCCAATCGACCTGTTAGGGGCGCTGTAATTAAAGGTCAAAGTTTTGAATTTTGAGAAGTCATAACTCCTACGCCATAAGTGTGATTTACACTAAACTTGCTACAGACATCCATCTCCGTTCACTCTACAAAAAAGCCTCTTGGACCACTAAAGTCCGCCTGACTAGATTTTTTGCCATTTTTAATTTTTTGAAAAACAATTTTTTGACATCTCCTAAACTAAACTCCGACTTGTAACAAATTTTCTGAGGATCATAATTGGACCTCATGAAAAGTTATCAAAATGTATTACACGGCTTTGTTGAATACTCGATTCTGATTGGTCAATCCCTGCGTTCTGAGGTCTGTTATTTCTTTATAGCAGACCGTTGCTATGTACAATAGACCGTTGCTATGGGCGCAGCTCTGACTTCGGAACCTTTTTGTGTCAAATTATTGATTTCTTAAGAAAGTACGCGTGTAATAAGTGGGATAATGTACAGCTAGCAGGTCATTGTTGTGAAATAAACCCCTTCAGGGCCTATTGCTCCGCTCCGGGGTTTATTTCACAACAATGACCGTCTCGCTGTACATTATCTTTTACTTGTTGATATGTCATTGTGTTTTGAAGATATTGACAAATTAACTTTACAAGGGCGTGTTAAAATACACCTAACTCTACAACCATTTGGTCAATCATCACGAGACTTGCAGGATATGTCGACATAAGTACTTGGAACAAACCCTGAAAGTTACATTCAAATCGACCACTCGGGGGTGCTACAAATGCAACTGATTTGGTCATAAATCAATGAGCGTCTGTTCAATAGTCGTAAAACCTGGTAGTTATATTTAATGCAGGTGTTGGAAAGTGTCAAAGGTCTGGATCGATCTAAAACGGTTTGTGTTGGCTTGAACCCCAGAATCGCCGCTTGTGGCTTTATTTCTTACAGTAAAAATCGTTAATAAAGTGGTATCATTAGTCGGGGAGATTGTTTTCTATAAGAAAAACAATTCCTTCTGTTGTGTTTTTCTGGTTTCACTCAATCTTCTTCTAACTGCTTTGACTTTTATTGATCTGACCTGTGTTGTTTCAATTGTTTGGACCTTTTGAACTTTATTTTTCTGTCCTGTGCTTTTACCTCTGATTTACTTCCTTCTCCCTGTAAAGCATCCTGTAGCTTTATGAAAAAATTCCCACTATGGCAATATACTATTGTTATTGCCAGCGTTATTACGACTAAAAACGTATGGATGGATGGATGGCTTTCATTTTTTGGCTCCATATTTGCTCACATCTTTCCTGTTTTTCACAGGTTGTCAACTTGAGACTATCTGCTCAGTGTCTGTGTTCATGAGCCGGAACAAAATGTTGCACATTTCTGTACACATGCTACTTCCATCTGTCAGCAAAATCTAATTATGGAACAGCTAACATTGTGCATACAGTATACACATCATAATATGTTCCTGTATTCAGTGTGTGCAACAACCATCTGTATGTATAATATGGTAATGTCAGTAAGTTATAAGGGCCCTACAGTATGCAGGCTCTGGATATATTTCTGTATACATGTTTGTGTGTGCTTTCACTGTTGTAGTAGAAGTAAATAGCATAATCTGAATGTAATATAATCAAGTACAAAGGTCTTTTTTATACCAGGAGCAGATTCATTTGTGAGCATCGGGGCAAGAAACAATGTGAGCATAAAAAATATCAACATAAATATAAACAATGTTAAAACTAGATTTTGACACATCTGCAAACAATGCATGAAGATTATCTTACCTTAATTCCATTTCACTTTATATTTATCAATTAATCAAATTACCACAAACTAATCCCCTCACAATGATGCTAGTGCCCTGGGGCAGTTTCCCACGTTAAGCCTTGATATCTATAACCTTTCCAATCTATTGACATTTACTGTTTATACCATTTTTGCTCATCTATATGTACTGTATGTAAATGAGGTGGACAAAATATTAAGAACACCTTCACTATTACGTAGTCCCACATCACAATCTAAAGCCCACAAACCAGCCTGGTCTCCTAAAAATCATGTTTCCACACAACAAAACTGCATCAGTGGCCCTACGCTCCAAACTATGACGCTCTAGGTGCCCCTTTAGTGTCAATTTTGGACGTGTCAAGAACAGCGTGTCAATATACACTCGCATATATAAAATAAACTTCTGTGTTCACACAGGACATACAGTTTCCGCTAGTTACATGCATACAGTCTCTTTTCAAAGTAAACTTCTTAAACTTTAATTATGCAACAAAACTACTTGGTTAGGTTTAGGAAAAGAATGTGGTTTGGGTTAAATATAAGTATGTTTCTTTCTTGCTCTTTATATAACGTCAGTAGCTCTGACCATCTAATAATGACGCGGATGGGTTTACATTTGATAGCCTAGTGAGTCCCATACAGACGCTAAAGGGTGCCTCAGTGTGTCGGTATCAGACGCAGAGGGGCACTGAACAAGCGTCGGTATTTGATGAGTTGGGAGTGAAAACAGGTTGCACAAATATGTTTCTAATCATAGTCAGCGAAAGTCTGCATAGGACTTTCACCCAGGAGACCGCTGTTTTTGTCCCTCGTGAAACTAAAAGTCAACGTTGACTTATTTTAATGTATGTCTGTAACTTAAATAACACACTTATTTAAAGCCAAACCATGATGTTTTACTAAACATAACCAAGTAGTTTTGTTGCATTTTTGTTTTGTTTCAATCTATAACATTAACCATGTGTTTAAAACTGTTTAAAACAGCGACTATAATCTGTGAGAAAATATGTTTCCCTCGAAATGTAATTGAGAATGCAGTTTACTGTAGTTTTATGGGAATATAATTTAGTAGGAGACAGGGTTGCTACATAACATACCACAGAGCTGAGTCAACACAAAACTACAAAAGCTGTAAGCTCAAAGAAAACTGAACATCTAAGTATTTAGTGTTGTTTTTAACATTACTTTGAGCTGTGCAGGTGTTCTTTGTGTAAAGCAATGCAAACTTTCAATTCCCTCTGCAAATCCTCTGCAGAGCCCATGCTGTGCATTTTGTTTGACCTGCCTTTAATCTATAAACAGGCCTCTGGTAAGCTGTACCTTTTACAAAAAAAAAGATGCTTTTTATGTTTTAGTATGCTCAGGATTCCCTTGTAGTGTAATTACACTGTATACATTATAGTCTTTTACATTTGTCAGTTGCTTTGTTCTCCACTGCTGCATTCAGTGACCTACTTTATCCACTTGAATAATTAATGTTTCACCCGATGTAATGTAATCACCACCGTGACATGACACAGTACGGCAGGAAAGGCACAAAACAAACAATGATAAACAAACATCCAGTCAAGGAGGCCTTGCTGCTCTTGACTCCATTAAAACGTGGAGTTGACTCAGCAGAATTCAGAGCTCACAGTATATTGGATCCTCAACAAACAGATTAACAATACGGCTTCAGAGTAATGACAGCAGGAGTACAGCTGGTGTGTGTCTGTAAATATAAGTTTGTGTGGATCCCCGTTAGCTGGCATCGAGGTGACAGCAAGTCCTCCTGTAGATAACTATTACATCATAGCTTCAATATATTTATATATATATATATGTGTGTGTGTGTGTTTGTGATTTGAATTTGGCTACTCACAAGCTCTTCGTCTTTCAGGGAGGTCCGCGTGGCCAGTGTGTGGGCGAGTCCAGCTTTCCTGGACTGTATCATAGACTGGAAACAAGAGAGAAGAGAGAAGCATCAGTGATAAACAGCCACAGAGAAAAAAACAAACAAACAAGGTAAAGAGAAAAGAAAAAAGCCAAGCAAAACTCTCAGTTTAAAAATTCAGGAAATCAATTCTCCGTGCGATATTTGGCTCTTTCAACTTTGAAGGTCGTGGAAACTTGCAAACACAACACACACTTTTGTTCTCCTTCTCTGTTTGAACACACACTTTAGGAAACTCGTCACACATCTCTCCTCTATTCCCTCCTTGAGGACAAACACACACGTTTGTATCACTACGCTTGTGAGGATCTTCACTGAATGTTTTCCAATTAGGACGTTTTTTTGGCGCAGCTACAGACGCTACTTCCATAGACTTAGTCTCATAAACACTTTAAAGGTGCTAAATTATAAATTCAGAGCATTAAGATAGCAGCAAACAGCTATTGTCTATGTAAAGCCTGAGCAGAGAATGAAGTCACTCTCCCTCTGTGTGTGGTGTAATCCAAGTTTCTCTGTGCTTTGTTGACATCGCCGGCCGGCTACACATGCATTTTAGTGCATGTGTGTCCCAGTGAGCGTGCCCAACTGGCTAGTTAATCACTGCCACTCAGGTTCCCCGCTGGGTTAGGCCTTTGCACACTAAGTCCGTATTTTTCGTTCGTTTAATAATAAATACGACCTCACCTTGTGTCAATCATGTTTACACACCGACTCAGTTATTAAAGCAGAATAAAATAACAAAACGCATCGGACTCAGCGTGCAATTCTTCTATGCGTAACGTTTTTTACCTGATGGCGGATTTAAAAAACTCATATAAAAAAAACGGACTTGGTGTGCAAACACTTTTAGATCTGTCAACAGTGTTGCTGTTGGTTGCACTGTTAGCACTGATAGCACCGTTAGCACTGTTAGCTGCGAGCCACCAGCTCAGCCGTCTCCATGTTGAGAGCCACGTAGAGGCAATCCCTCAATCATAGATATGCTTTGAATTCTGTATTGAGCACCTTTAATATTGAATATTAAATTGAGCCTAACTGAAGCTCTATTGATAAAAGTTATGCATTAAAGGAATATACAGTATATAGGCTACATTTTGGGAAATACGCTTATTCCCTTTCTTGCCAAGAGTTACATGAGGAGATTGATACCACTCTCACATATTGGTCAATTAAATATGAAGCTACAGACAATAGCCTGTTAGCTTTGTTTAGCACAGAGACTGAAACCAGGGGGAAACAGATAGCCTGGCTGTGTCTAAAGATAACAAAATGTGCCTACCAGCACCTCTAAAGACCACTGATTGAATTTATACCTTGTTTGTTTAATCCGTACGAACTATAAAACTTTAAAACAAGAATTCGCACGTTTACGGTGAGTTATGTGCCGGACTGTTTCCTGGACCAGCATCTTCCTGGAGTTACCGCTGGTTGCCTGGCAACTGCTCAGAGCTAAGAAATAGTGTATGAGCTTTAGTGGTGATGCTATGTGGATTTCGTCAGCTACAGACACAGCCAGGCTAGCCGTTTCCCCTTGTTTCCAGTCTTTGTGCTAAGCTAAGCTAACCACCTGCTAGTGGCCTTATATCTAATGGACAAACATGAGTTTTTATGGGTCTTCTCACCTAACTCTCCACTAGAAAATTAATATCCAGAATAGCCTAAATATCAAACTATTCTTTTAAGAAAAGCCTTCATTACAGTTTTCCTTTAACAGATTCCTATAATATTATGCCTATATGGTGTTTTATATAATATCTGTGGATCTGCGGATGTGGAGAGGAATGGCAACTTGCTGTTGCAGGACGTTTGGTCAGGATCCGGACAGCCTTTCATCATCTCCAGAGTAAACAAAATATTCAAGTTCAAATGCATTTTTCATCGTACAGCAGCACTTTAAAGCTGCGAGACACCTGAGAAACGTCCTTGAAATAGCAGCACAGCTCAAAAAGACTCGGCTCACAGCATCTCACCGACGCATGCTGTCACTCATCATTAAGTTAAACTGATCACTGACATTTATTTGAAACAGCACTCTGTGATTCATCAGCTCACTACACATCTCTTCACTTTAAGAAACTGTATTTTAATGAAGTGCAACGAGTTGATAGAGTATTTAGTCTAGTTTCATTTATTTTACATTATAAGAAGGAGGGCATCGAGTCACACACAACTCTGGAAATGTAAAGGATAACACGATGAAATCTAAGGGGTTGTACACATATAAAGTACCAGAAGTAGTTGTGCAACGACTGAAAAAAAACCAGCCTTAAAATCCTGTGTCCTGTGTCAGTGGCCTACGATAAACAAAGGATCCTCAGGGGCACAAGGGGGGTGCAGCGGTAAAGTTTCCTGTTATCCAAGGGATCGATTTCTGGCAGCAGCACCTCCAGTTTTGTTACACATTTCAGCAAACACAAGAGGCCAAAGGAGCCTGGTGAGGGGTCTTGTTGCTGCACTAGTGACTTTTATGGGTTTCACTTCCCATATGTTACGCCCTGCTAGTGGCACTCACTGCTGCTGGGTGAAATGAAGCGACTGTGGCTTTATTAAAAGACATCTGGATTGTCTCTGATCCCGATCCTGCAGAATGGCTCGATATATCCCTAAGCTGAACTCTATCCTTAAAGGGATAATTTGGGTGTTTTGAAGTGGGGTTGTATGAGGTACTTATCCATAGTCAGAGTATTACCAAAAGTAGATGATGGTCGGCACGCCCCCAGTTTGGAGAAACAGACAGGAGTACCAGCACGGGAGCAAAGCAACGTACTGCTGTGGACGGGGGCAGCAGTAAAGCGTATTTTAGACACCTAAAAAAATCAATATCAGTTTAAGTGTACACTATATTTAGAATATTTTCACCGCTTCACCATGCTGTCAAACAGCCCTTTCCAACGGGGAACTGAAGCCAATGTATCCATCTATGCTCCCACCAGACTCCAATGAAAGTTATGGTCTACTTGCCTCGATCGGTTAGTTAGTTTGTGCTGTTGTGTGACTTTGGTGACTCCGAACTAACCAAAGTCACACAATAACACCAACAAACTAACCGGTCGAGGCAGCGGTAGATCAGCAACTCCTGTGTTCTGCGAGGTAAAATTAATGTTTTTGGCAATGGAGATGGAGATGGGTTGCTTTGGCAAGAGCAAATATAATGGCCTCAGTTCCCCGTCAGAAATACAGACTGCATAGCTGTCTGACAGCATGGTAAAGTGGTGAAAATATTCTAAATATAGCGTACACTTAAACTGATATAGATTTTTTTAGGTGTCTAAAATCTGTCTTGCTGCTTCCCCCGTCCACAGCAGATCATTGCTTTGCTCCCGTGCTGCTTCTCCTGTCTGTTTCTCCAAACCAGGGTTGTGCCAACCGCCATCTACTGTAGGTAATACACTGACTAGTCATGACTAAGTCAAACAAGTTACACTAAGTCATGAAGTATGTAGTGAATGGACATCTATATCCACAGCGAATATGTCTGCTACTACAAGTTTTCGATGTCTGGATTATTAGAAAAATCAGCAACTCTGACACCCTGACCTGACCTAAGCCGGGTTTGTGTCACAAATAAGAAGTCCAGTTTACAAGATAAAGTCAAATCATCAGGGCCATTTTGGCCAAACATACGACCACAGGGATTAAGAAACATATCACAGACCGTAGTGCTTAGTGAAGTGCTTCATCCCTCCAGATATGGCTCACTAGGAATTGTATATATTATTTTTACAATGCTAAATTTTAGAGCTCCAGATTATTTTAATACTTTGACAGTGAGCTTTTCCTCATCCGTCCTGACAGCTACAAGACCACAGAAGAAGACATGCTATCACCTGACAAGAGAAGACCTCAGGGTACAGTAGCTGGACAGCATGGGTCTGAAAAATGTGCTGCTTGTCTGAACAATGAAGATGTTGGACAACAAAATATGTGGTCATGTATTATGGACTGGGCGCTGTGCTCCGTTTGGGGGCAGCTTAAATTATTTGAAGTGACAAGAAAGCCTAAAACTCGCATTTTCAGAAGCAGGAGAAAATGTAATCACTGTTCTAAATTCATACGCTGGACACAAAAGTGCTGACCAACCTCGTGTGTGTAACCATAACAACAAACTCAGGAAACATATAAACTGTTGACTTTAATCAAAACCAACAGATGCTCTAACGTTCTCTGCACATATGTTTCTATCTAGTTATGTGAGAACTTTTGATCCTTAAAATTATAAATGCAAATCACAAACCACTCTGTCGTGGCCACACTTATTTATCTATATTTTCTTTGTTTATTTGTAGATTTGATTGCTTTGTAACCTTTACTCTGTGTCGACATTTTAATGGTACTTTTGTCATTTCTTCTTTAGCTTCTTTTGGCTGTTATGGTTTTATCTCCAAATTGTCTCCATCTCATCTGCACAATTTTGTTCATCCTTCTCTTTATAATTTGTGTAATTTTTAGGGCTGTCGATTAAAATATTTAATAGCAATTAATCGCATGATTGTCGATAGTTAATCACAATTAATAGCAAATTAATCACACATTTTTTATTTGCTCAAAATGTACCTTAAAGGGAGATTTGTCAAGAATGTAATACTCTTATCAACATGGGAGTGGACAAATATGCTGCTTTATGCAAATGTACGTATATATTTGTTATTGGAAATCAATTAAAAACACAAAACAATTAAAGATATTGTCCAGAAACCCTCACAGGTACTGCATTTAGCATAAAACAATATGCTCAAATCATAACATGGCAAACTGCAGCCCAACAGGCAACAACAGCTGTCAGTGTGTCAGTGTGCTGACTTGACTATGACTTGACCCAAACTGCATGTGATGATCATAAAGTGGGGATGTCTGTAAGGGGGAGACTCGTAAGTTTAAGCGCAAGTTTGGAGTGCTATTTAGCCTCCTTCACGACAAGCTAGTATGACGTGGTTGGTATCAAAAACTGACCCTCCTACAAACTAAATATCGCAAATTGCGTTAAAGAAATTAGTAGCATTAAAACGCGCTATTGCTTTGTTAACTTTGACAGCCCTAGTAAGTTTCTGACTTAACAAAGTTGAACTAGATTGTCTGGGAGCCTTTATATCTCTTCAAACCTAGCGGGAGCTTTTTCCCTCAGACTTCTACTGCTGAGATTGTGACCTTCACTCCAGAGGACCAATGTCAAATCAAAGGGGACAAGTTTCTTTAATCAGATGAGTCAAGTTTCTCTGATCTCAGCGAGGGAATATTCACGGCTCTAACCACTCAGCCGGTGGATGTACGTCCCTGAAGTACTTCAAAGTCAATGTAGGACGAAAAGGGAGAACGGCACAATTTGCAATAACAATTATCAGCATTTGCTTGATTAGAGAAGCAGGTGTGTTATGTTATAAAGTGGAGATGTTGACTTGATGAATCCAAGCAACACAACCCTGTTAATTAAAGGACTTGTAGTTAAAAACAGCAATCAGAGAAGAAGCCTCTCTGAGCATCAGTCGGCAGAGTAAGGAATTGATTTCTCTTGTGTTTGTCTGAACGTTTTGAAATATGGCTGAACAATGACTGATATTTGTATGTGTGCATGGTCATACCAATGCACATACAGTAAGATATCTTCACACAGAGCACATTGAAATGCTTCGCTACGATCAGGACCATTAGAGAGTCTGCAACAAAGCCCATTAAAAGCAGCGAAACACAGCATCTGAAATCTCACTCCTCTCTTTACTCACCATAGCCTGAGGGGCCGACGAAGGGAGGCGGGCAACATGAGCAAGGAAAAGAGAACAAGAAGAAAGAAAAGGTTAGAGACAAACAAGCAGGTTCCCCTCTGAGAGGATCAGCAGCGTTCACCTCGAATCCAGCTATTCAGTGCTAGCAAACAAATTATTGCACCGCGGGTGTCACCGCAGAGATGCACCTTCGTACATTTTACCCTGCAAGTAATCATTCCTGAAGGATCAAATTAGCTGATGGTAACATGTCAGACTCTGGTGTCACTCAGACTGCTTGTTAACATGACTCTTTTTGTCTCTGCTACTTCCAGTGCTGATGTAAAAGTCAACAGGCAATTAAAGCTGAAATCAATAAGCAAAAGTGGCCGAGCATCTGGTGCACAGCAGTTGCAAAGAGAAACAAAAACTAACAGGGTACATATACTGTAGGCAATCCAGCAGCATGAGGAACCAACACATGTACATTTTGTTACTAGTAAATTAAACATTTTCTCTGTTACAGTTTGATCAAACTAAATGAAAAAAGGTTGAAGTTTTTGAGTGTCAAATGTCACCAACAATTATTAATCAGTTTGGTGAGTAATGCAGGGATTTGTGAATATCTTTCACATTGTGTTGCTTCTACTCAGTAAAATATATGACCAACTAACCAGGTAACCTGACTGTTAATATATTACATACTGAAGGGATGTAATGTTAGACAGTATTGGCGCTGTGAACCTGACAGGTGCAGCATGACAAACCTGGTATTTAAGGAGGGCATCTCCACCCACAGTGGCTCATTAGTCATATTTACCAACTGACACATTTTCAATATAAACCTACACACCACATAAATAAAATTAATTCATGTTCTCAGATTTTCAGGGAAAGTATGCAACATACACAAGACTTTCTTGACTGCGCCAGTAATTAGTGACTTAAAATGATTTTAGTTATGCTCAAATATTAAACACATCTCATGTTTGGAAGACTTGATTGTGTGTTGTTTATTCTGTATACCAGTGACTCAATCTTCATAGATAACTTTAGCATTTAGGAGCAGGGAGCTGCTGTGAAACACCCGGGGAGCAACTTGGGGGTTCGGTGTTTCGCTCAAGGACACTTCGACATGCAGACAGTAGGAACCGGGAATCGAACCGCCAACCATGACACGCTCTAACCACCGAGCCACCGACCCGGTCGCACAAAAATCCGTATGGATGATACGATAAAGCGCAAGGCAAAAGCGTGTAATAAGAACGCCCTTCTTGCTTTAGGCGAGTCATTTGTACGCGATGCAGTCTGTACTGACTGCAATGTAAATGCATCCGGGTCAAACAAACACAGGACTTTCAACCAGGAGACCCGTGTTCAAGACCAGTGTTTAGTTTGGTAAGTTACCTTAGGGACGTTAGTGACGTGTTTTCCGTAGGTATTGTACTTAGTTTACGTACTTATTTTAAGACCATCCATGACGTTTTTTCTAACCCTAAGCGAGTGGTTTTGTTGCCCCCTGATGTCTTTGCTTGTACTCATATTTTCTCTCGACTCGGTCAGTGTTGACCAATGTTTTGAATTTGTTTTTTTGCCCCTATTGTTCAATTTAACCCCAAAAAATCCTGAGTCTGACCTTGTTTAGTTTAAAGGTCCAGTGTGTAGGATCCGGTGGTATCTAGCAGTGAGTTGAGGAGATTGCAACCAACTGAAGCCTCCCCCGTGTGCCAAAGCGTGTTGGAGAGCTACTGTGGCCGACGCGAAAACGCGAATGGCCCTCTCAAGAGCAATTTGGAGCAGAACCATTACGTAGAGTGCGTGTGTACGTGGGAAGTGAGTGGTGAAGCAAGAGAGAGAGAGAGCGGCGGTGACGGGAGTGAGTAACATTATCGAAAAGTTAACAGTATTTGGTTTGTCCGTTCTGGGCTACTGTAGAAACATGGCGGTGCAACATGGCGGACTCTGTGACGAGGACACGCTCCCGGTGTAGATATAAACGGCTTATTCTAAGGTAACGAAAACACAACAGCTGTTATTATTCAGGTGAATATACACTAAAGAAAACATACTTATTAATGTTATATTCCATTTCTGCCAATACACACTGGTCCTTTAAGGCGTGAAAAAAGTCAAGGTTCTGTGAAGGTCTAGATTCATGTGTCAGGAGACAGACGTTGAGTGATGTGTACTCACCAGTTCACTAACAAGGGGAATGGGCCTCCTCTTGCGGAGGTCTGGCATGCTGTCAATGCCAAACGGTGAGTTTCCCCTGCACACACAAACACAAACAAATACCAAAATGCACTAATCAATATTTAAATAAAGAAGATCCAGGTGCAAACACTGCATCAGATAATCAAATTCTCTCGTTCACACACACACACAAACACACTTACACACACACACCAAAAAGTGTTTACTGACCCTGGCTTGGCCCACGGGTGCTTGCTGGGGTCACCATCTTGATCTCGGCTCTGAAATAGAATGTCAAAGGTCACGGATTTAGTCATTTTGAAGGCTGACAGACTTTATTGGTTTCATGATTTCATGACACTGTAGCATGCACAAGCACAAGAGAAAGTGAGAAAGGAGAAAAACAGGAGAGAAGCAGTGGGACTGAATTGAGTTGGTTGAGTTTCAGCTTTGCATGCCAAAGAGGGCATTTCAATCAATCATATAGTATATATATGATATATATACATATATACATATATGAGCTTCATAAATCTGGTTTCACCTTGTAAAGTAAACACCCACTAAACCGTACATGCTTCCAGTAAACGTACATCGAATATCGACTTTTTGCTTCCTAACAGCGTGTTGTTTTTGTCTGACAGCTAGTAAAGAAAATACCACAGCGAAAGTAACAAAACATGTTAATATATCAGCCTGACAGACTCCACATCAATATCATTTTTCATCAATATTGTGTCTTAATCAATACTGACATATTCCTGTATGGCATTTTTATATTTACGACAGGAACAGCAAATGTTCTTAATAGGACACAGATGCATTGAGGCGGACATCTCGTAAAAGCTATTTCATTAGCTTTGAATTGAAACGCAGTATTTTCAGGATTAAGTGAGCATTTTCCAGAAACTGACATAAAGCAATAAAAACACAATAAAAATGAAATTAAGAGAGACACTGACATGATTAAATGTCCAAAGGATATATATATTAAAAAAAAATACAGAAAGAACGGTAGAGAAACCACAAAAGAGGTAACCTGATCTCCTTCTTGACTTCCATCTGTAAAACAGCATAAGAGAAAAAGGAAACACAGTCATGGACTAGTTTGACTCATCATGCAAAATAACAAGACACACCCTGTATTATTAATTTTCTTAGAAATGCTCGGATAATGTTAAAAGCAGCTGCGCCACTGAGTTTCCAGAAAGAAGAGGCTCTGAGGTCATAAATGTTTCATTAACATGTATAATTTATCATGAAAATGACTCTTAATATTTCCCCTTCTCCTTCGTCCTTAATGTCAGGCTCGCTTCCCAAGGAGATAATTGATGTTTTCTAATATAGCAAATGGCTACTGCTGGAGCCTTTGGAGAGGAGTAAGGGGACTCGTGAGTGGCAGGTGATACATTACTCTCAAGAGGGAAGAACATTATAGTATCAGCAGAGACCGTTTGGTGCAGTAAATACCTAAGGGACCTTTAAGTGCGGGGGCTTATTCATAACCGCTGGGTGAACGTACCCAAAGAGGATACTGACAGTTATCCTTTTATCAATATACACACAGACCAGAGAGCGACAGATCAAAGAGTTTCGGCAGCAGTGAGAGGCTCTGATGACAAAAAGGTGGGGTGGAAAACAAACGCTTTTGAGCAGAGAGGCCAATACTTTTATGATCACTAGAAGTTAAATGACATATATTAATTTCAACATGAAAAGAGTCACTTGAATAAATTAAAATGCAAAGAACGTTAGATAGAGGCGGATACGTTGGTCTCTAGTGATTGGTTAGGGAAAATCTAATCCTCCTCCCCCACGGAAATCGGTAAGCGTTGAGGCAATGTCAGACTGAAGATGGAAACGGAGTATAACGCGTCGACAATTATGTCTGATATCAGGCACGTTTAAAGGATGAAAAGTGGGAATGACTCATGCAAAAACAAAGAAAGATTTACTGTACTTATCTTTAGATCTGTGACTCATAACTAATAAATGACTCATTTACTGAAATAAAAAAAAGCATGTGAGGAAACTAAAGATGATCCCAACTTAACATCCAACAATGACTACCTGGTTCGAAGTCTTCCTGAGAGAAGGAGGACATGGTCATACTGGTGAGGTTGCGCCGGGACTCCCTTTTCTCCCGCAGAATCTGCTGGAAGGTCCTCAGGCACTTTAGCCTGCGTTCATCCAACTGGCTTATATCCAAGGGTGGCTCTGCTGCGTCTCCTTCTGCTTTGCCTTCTGGAGCCACAGTATCTGTGGCAGGTTGCTGTGGCAGTGGTACCTCAGGTTTTCCCTGCTCCTCCAGTGCTGCAGGTTCTTCAGCCGAAAGGGAGGCAGAGAGGGATTCTGCAGTGGTGCATTGCGAAAGCTGGGCTTTAATGGTCAGATCTGCAGGACCATTTGCAGGACCTTCTGCAGGTTGTTCTGTAAGGCCATAAGGTGGAGGCAGTATTGAAGTGCTACTGGAAATTGGATCAGGGCAGACTGTAAGTTCTTCTGGGAATCGGGGGGTCTTGTCCGAACAAGGAGGGTGTTGGCAAGTGTCTGTAGACTCCAATGTAAGGCTTTTGTTGGCTTCTTCAAGCATAGGCTCCACAGGGAAAAGATCGGATTTGTCTAGAGTATTGTGTCTACTCAATTTCCCAACAGCACTACTACTATCAACCACATCTCCTTTCAGGGTTTCGTCGCATGTTGGTTCAAATTGTGCCTCATAGCATAGAGGTTTCGAAGGCAACTCAGCTGTAGGCAGGTCAGAAGGCATTGATATTTCAAAGTCTGTTTCCTCTCCAGGATTCTGGGCTCCAGGTACTTCAATTTTGCGCAATGCTCCCCGCAAGGCAGAGCTAAAATCAAGTACAGCTCGGCCAATGCGCTTGACATTGAAACCACCAGCTTGGACATCTGCACTGTAAGAGCGAGGGAGTCGGTTTTCTAAGCTGTGCTTAGTGGCTCCAGTCTCTTGGATGAATGGCCTATCCACATCAGCTACAGTGGTACATAAGGATGCCTCAGTCCATGTCACTGCTGAAGACTCTTCGTAGGCTAAATAAGTTTCCTGATAACTATCGACATGACAGTCAGTCGTGTAGCTTAGGTCATTTGATTGGCCATAGTCAAATCCCTCTGCTTCTCCATCATGCCCATCAACTGAATGGTAACCAGAACTTTGAGGGTAGGAAAAATCAGCAGCACATTCATATCCCACAGTGGGCTTTTCAAGGTTGGTATCTGTAGGAACATTAATCCCAGACTGGGTTTGAGGCCTTCTCCTCCGTGACTGCCACTCCTCCCTGCTAGAAGTGCTGGCAGGTGAGTTGTAATGTTTCCCAGAGTGACGAGAGAGATGTTCTGAGCTTTCAGTGGAGATTTGTCCCGGTGTACAATATCCTCCTGCACCTCTGTAGTGATCCCAGCTACCAGCTCCTTCACAGTAAAGAGGGTTTTCAATTTCATGCTCGTCCAGACTTCTGCCCCTGCGGTAGGAAGATTCCCTGTGCCACGCAGATTCCCCAGAGGCACTGTGTGGTGGTCCAGTGTTGGTCCAATGTTCCTCCCCATCATCAGCTCTTTGCTGCTTCCTTCCATGACTAGATGATGGTCTCTCTAGGTCTGACTCACTATGACCAGAAGACAAAGAGCTGGTGCTTGGATAGTCTTGGCCATCCTGCTTATCAAAGTAGCCAAAGGTGAGCTTTCTTGCTACCGCACCTACTGGGATATCCGAACTATGGTCAGAGGTATCCTCTGGTTCCTCCTGTTCTTGATTATCCACTGATTCAGCAATTGGGGACACAGCAGACTCTTCTGCTCTTGAT
The DNA here is from genome assembly GCF_043250625.1 of Sebastes fasciatus. NCBI lineage: Eukaryota > Metazoa > Chordata > Actinopteri > Perciformes > Sebastidae > Sebastes > Sebastes fasciatus. The sequence goes on from NC_133800.1 coordinate 33,301,994, forward strand.
AGCAGTAATCCTCCATGAATGCTATGACGCTCATTGCAGACTTGGGGGAAAAGATTTGAAGCAGACTTTGGCATTGCACTCCCTAAACTGCCATAAGCACTAGCGGGCCTTCTGCGGGAGGATGGTCCATCTTTGCACCCTCCCCCTGACCAGGTACCTGCGTGTACCCCTGAACCAGCCTTGTTGCTAGAACGGATGCCCTCAATCTCCATCAATACAGCGTCTACACAAGATGACACTTCTTCAACTGACCCTCGAACTGAGGTCAGGTAATCCCTGAGGTCGGAGATTTCCTCCTGGATCTTGTTAATCCCCCTCAGCTCTTTAAGAATGTGCTCAATGATAGCACTTGATTCTTCCTCTTTATCTTCGTCCTCTTCCAGCAACGTACCTGGCAGAGCTCTGTTGAAGTTGTAATCCACACAGTCACCAGCAGAAAAGGGTCTCTTTTGCCGAATACGCGGTGAAGGAAAATCCGCCCTGGCTGCTCCTGCAAATTTGGTACCATTCATGTCTGGGCCTATTGGACTGTAGTGCGGGGGTGGTTGCATCGGCTCAGGATCTGGCCGAATGTCACCCTCAAAGGAGATTCGTTTCATATTTGCAGGGGATCTGCAGCTTTTATGCTGCAAAGTGCAGGGTATTCTTATACATCCTTCTCTGTTCAACTCCACCTCTCCTACACATGGCGGCCCCGGTGCTACTCCATGTCCTTTACCGTTTGACACTTTTGGAGAATAGTCCTCAGTCCTGGAGCTATCCTTTGGATATCTGCTTCTGTGCTCCTTTCTGCCCTCCTGTGTTCCCCCCTCTTCCTCGTCCTCAATACCTCCATAGTAGAGGGGGGACTCTGGGACATGGTGCTCTGCAGACCCTTGCAAGAGACGATGTATTTTACCCCGAATGACCAGTGCTACCCTGGGGTTTGGAGCCCTCTTTTTGGGTGAATGGACTTTTGCCTTTGTGCCTCCTTTAGGGGCAACACCTGCTCCATGTTGACCATTGAAGCGATTCCTGGAGAACATATTCTCAAGAGAGCAGCCTGTCCTCATCTAGTTTCCCACATTGTCGGTGGGAGTTACAATCAAAATGCTCACGGTATCATAGTTCATTAATCAAGCCTGTTGGAAGCTTATTAAATCCAAACACTCAATGTCAGTGGTCCATGACTAAAATGGGGAGACAAAGATAAAATACATGTAAACATCCAAGTCGATTGAAAAATGTGGAAAAGAAGAAGACATTTGAGGAATCTTTTTTTTTTTAATGAAGATAAACCTTTTCGCCATAATCGAAGGAACAGAAATATCCTGCTCAGATCTAATATGTCAACTTTAAATGTATAAAATCAAATAAAATATTGTGTACATAAGGAAACACTGGGACATAGTAGCTTGTGCAATCATTCACGCAATATATAGAACACAATAGTGAGTAAGTGCTGTATTCCCAAACACATTTCCTCTCATTGCCCTAAAACCAGAAGTGACAAACTTTATGTATAATTTGATAATATGAACATCTGATATGATACATGTTGTTATCCATACTAATCCAGGGAGCTTGCAGTTTGTGTTAGTGAATATAAAATTTTGATATTTTCAATGTCACTACTACACACTGACCGTATCAGAGCAGACTGACCATATTAGTTTAATCTGAATACCAAAGTTACCCATGCTGAACATCAAAATGATAGTTCTGGATGGTTCTATTATTTGTTACGTTAATGCTGAATGTTCAGATAATGAGTCTTTGAGGTTCAATAACCTCAAGATGCATGCATTTCCTGTTGAGGAAATGGAGAGCACGTCACAGTGACGCATGTTCCAGTTTATCGGAAGGCAATTCAGCTCTCAGGACTTTCATCAAATGTCATAATGAAATGATTCTTTTGTTAACTTAAAACATTCTTGGACACAGATGGCCCATGTTGTTGTAGTGCATGTCACATTAACTGCCCTTTCCTAATCTCCTTCAACCACTACAACCGGACATCATCCAATTTCAGATGACTAGTCAACACACAGGCTCTCAAATATTCCCTCTCAATTTACTGTATTTTACACACACACACACACACACACACACACACACACACACACACACACACACACACACACACACACACACACACACACACACACACACACACACACACACAGACCAAATTCATCGACATTTGCAGGTTAGGATTCACAGAGGACGTATTTGACACCGAAATTTCATAAATCATGCACTCACGTACATTAACATCTATAATCACTTGGCAAAAACAATCTCAATCTGTGGTGAGAAAATCATTTACAGAGGAGGAATGACCAGCACATGTCTTGTGGGTTTGTACCAGTGGGCAACCTCCAGTTCTGAAAAGTGAAACCGATGCAGAAGTGCCTTAAACTTGCATTCTTTCTAATGGCCAGGAGGGGGCGACTGATTGTATAGAAGTCTATGAGAAAATGAGCCTACTTTTGAACTTGATTTATTACCTCAGTAAACATTGTAAACATGAATTTATGGTCTCAATCGCTAGTTTCAAGTCTTCTTCAATACAGCATGATGTTCATTTAGTAAATTATGGTCCCATTTAGAGTCAAATAGACCATAAAGCAGGGGATGCTTTAGGGCGGGGCTACCTTGTGATTGACAGGTCGCTACCACGCCGGTATGGGAGTTGTCCGTGTTTTCCGTCTTACAACTTTAACCCTTTCACAGTGTGTTTTCAGTTTATGAAAGTTAACTGTAATACTTTTGGTGCCTAAATATGTCTTATTCAGCCTTAGGTTGTATTTAGTTCCACCCTCTCATGTCACTTCTGGTTGCAAAAAACAAACTGGCGACAGTCAAAATGCCAAACTTGAGGCTTCAAAACAGCAGTCCACAAACCAATAGGTGACGTCACAGTGACTACGACCACGTCTTATATACAGTCTGTCTCGGTTTGTACAGAGACAGATTTTGACCTATAACCCTCATACAAATAGGCTTAATTGTATTAATTGATGAACTTATTGATCAGTGTCACACTATCTTGAACCAGAAGTTAGGTCTAAAACTGTTCACTGTGATTGGGCCAAGAGCAAATGTCAAAGCCAAAATCCCACCGGGTATACTGCTCTTTGTAAAAAGAAAACAGTAGCAATATATCACTGGTCACTCTCACAGTGGACATAAAAAAGTAATGAGCCAGTGTTTACCAGCTTTAAAGATGCATTCTAAGGCTTTTCACGTTTTTCTTTGTGATTTATTTGTTGTTTAACCTTTGAACGTTAATAATAAACATCTCTTTTCATGAAAACACTCCGAGCACAAGGTGGTCTTTGCCTTTCCTCTTGATGAATGTTACTGTGTAAGCAGGCTATATTAGAATAGGGTAATTACTTGAGGTGACGTTAATTGGAAAAAATGAAGACTTATTATAGAGGTTTTGAGCACTTGTTCTACATATTATTTTACCACTGAAAAATGGTGGTAAGAATGATATTTTTATTAAACAAGGAACAATATGAATGGGTGCAACTACTATCAAGGGTGCAGTGAAGGAACCTTTACAAAACTGTGTGTTTAGTGATGATGATGGAGAGCGCTGAATTAGGGAGATTTGAAGCTATAAATTAGAGACTATTACGAGGGGAATATGTGAGGACAGACATGGGTAATTTCAGTGTCAATAAGCACAGCAGAGAACCGTATCTGCTGGAGCTACAACTTGATTTAGAAAAAGCCAACTGACACAGATCCTTGCTGAGCTCACAGACAGATAGACGAATTGTCAAAACGAGCATTGCGCTCTCAAAACCTGACAGACCAGTGGAAACAAGTTGTGGCTAAAATGCTTCAGAATTTATACCCTGTGTAACTATCTGTTTTGCCATGGGTTAGGTGAATACAGTAAACGATAGAAATCCTAGCCTGGATGATGTAAAATATCACTGAGGCTGTATCATATTAGGGCTGCAACTAACCATCATCATCATTTTGTCACGTCAGTCTTTAGTCTTGTGACTCGTTGCTATCCTCGACCATTTCCTAACCCTAACTAAGTGGTTGTGTTGCCTAAACCTAACTTCCTGTGAAAATGGAAGTGTATATTGAAAGGACACTATGCATGTAACAAGCGTATTTTGACACATCGTCCCTGGTCCCTCCAAAAGTAACGCAAGACGGGTACCCTGCGCCTCGGTCTCCGATGCTGAGGGGCACTGACCAAGCGGCGGTATTTGACGATTTGGGAGTGAGAATGTGTTGATCGTACGAAGGAAAGAAAAGCAGCAAATCCTCTCAAATGAGGAGCTTTTTAATTGAAAAATCATTGAAACAATTATTAAATTATCAAAATAGTTGACAATTAATTTTCTGACGATCGACAAATTGAGTAATCGAGTAATAGCAGTGCAGGGCAAAGCCCCAGTATACTTTACCGTATAACTCCAAATAAAGAGTTTAGAAAATTCTGTTTCCCTTTCTAAAGGAATATGTTGTATGTTGCAGAATAAATCATGAACACAACTTTGACGGCTACCTTTGGACTATTTGGTAAACACAAACTTTCACACACATAAAGTAAAACCAATATGAGAAAAGCCTTACATCCCCCTCTACCCCTCTAAATCACATCCCCTTTCCACTAGTTTGTTGTTATTGCTTGTAAAAATGTCATCTTCTTCTTTCCTTCGCTCATATTGTTTTTAAATTGATTATCCAGGCACTGGACTCTGTTTTATGTGATCTCTCTGTGGTCACAGAGGAACTGTAACTCTGACCCTTGCACTTTTTAATATTGTCTGTCTGTAATGTTGATTACCAAGACATTGACACATACTTTTTATACGTCTCTTTGGTCAGGAGCCAAAACTAAATGTCTTCAATTCAAATGTGATGTTAATTATCAGACACTTGAAAACAGAAGCGATCTGAAATAGGGTTTTCATACTATTTTAAAGCCAAGGACTAAGTGGATGTATGTTATACCACAGCCAAAATTTTGGCACGATTTTGTCTCACCTTTAATTTAATAATTAAGGTTAGATTATTTAGACTAGACCCTTAAATTTCTACATTTTTGGCTATCAAAGTTTTACAGTGATAAATCCAAAAGAGAGTAAAATGTCTGAACAGTCATTCTTCATCCCCTTCTGCTAAAAGAAATGATGAAAAAGATTAAGTATTCTTAATTTCATTTAAAGAGATTAAAGAAGACTTTGGCAGCAGCACTGTGTTAGGAAAGCTGGTGAAGGAGAGGTCGTGCATAGGGAAGTAGTATAGAAAATGTAATGCAGTAAAAGTTAAATCAATGCCACCCTGAGGGCAGACCAGCCACCACATTAAGGAAGATATGTTCCCACTCCGCTTACATAAGTTACTGCGCTGTAGAAACTTTAACACCAAAGTACGAGACCCGCAGACAAGCACACACAAGGATGTCACTCACAACTCTGAATGTACGAATAAACTAAAGGCTCTGAAAAATCAGTTCTCTTAATCTGCTTCTTGCAAAGCGGCATAAGCACGTTATTATCTGCCAAAGATAAAAACAGGCGGTTATTTCACATAAGAAAATATTTTTTAAGTTGGCACACTTCCAAAGCTTGGATTGGTATGAAACTCTCCTTGAACATCAGCACAGAAGATGAACAACTGTGTAAGAAAAAAAGTCAAAGGTACAAGCCTACATAGAAAAACACATAAGAAGGGAAGTCAACTAAGACTCCCAAGGTGAATCTCTCATTCACTGAGTTTAAAATTGTGTTACGTGCGCCACTAATTGCAGAAGATAAAGATGACTCACTCATTCATCAGTTTAAATGAGTTCACTCTCAGATTCTGGGTTACTTTTGGATGAATTTGGCAGCTGTATGTTGTTTCCAACCTCAACGACAAAGCATTCAGAATGTGCTCTAACTGTCTTCTTGTTTCTTCTGCATGGCAACAGCAGCTGAGGCTCATGGGTACTGTAGTATTTAAAGCTTTCAATCATACAAACCAGTCAGAACCGCTGTCTGACCAAACAACACCCACACAGTCCTGATGCAACCCCATATCATGCTGTAATAGACCCACCTGTCCACCAGAGGATAGTGTGTCAGTGGCACGTTTTGCCTCGCCGAGGCGTGCATATTACACACGTATATGAAGGTGCAGTACCAGCATGAGGGCAACACTGCTCACTTAGGTTTAGGCAACAAAACCACTTAGTTAGGTTTAGGAAAAACATCATGGATGGCCCCAAATAAGTACATATACTAAGTACAATACGTACGGAAAATACGTCACAAAAAAAAGGTCACGTACGTACAGGGTTTCCGCCAGAAAAGTTGTTAGGCCCAGCAGCCAAGTGTCGGCAGGGGTGGTAGGTAGGCGGTGCTGAGCTTTCTCTCTCTGCCTCTCAACTGCACACTTGCTAACGTTACGGGCCGCCTGGCTGGCAGAAACCCGTCTTGTCTCATAAACTCAAAATACACATGAACTTTCTAGTAATCAAACACATGCACGTCTCTCTCTCTCTTGACTGCACACAACGAGACTCGCTAACGTTAAGCACACAACCTACGCACTACGAGTTATTCCTTAAAGGAGTTTGCTATCTCTATAACACATTTTAGTTTAAAACACATTTTAAAAATACATAAATCCCCGATGATCAGGCCCGGCGCGGAGTAGTTTATAATGTAGCTTACAAAGAAAAACACCTGTCTCAAACACCGTTCTCCTGGTTGAAAGTCCTCTGTTTTGTTGGACCCATCCACTCCAAGTTGCTTATTTGGTCACAAATAACGAATGTCCTATAAAAACCTAAGACTTGAAACCATGTTTTCACGAGCTTTACCTGACAAACTGTCCACATTCTGCTCTCTAACGGTGACGTTTCTTCAACTTTTTCTTATTGCAGAACAATATTGTGATGCTTTTTGCTTCCTGGCAACATCACGACTACTGCTTCGCTTCACACTGGTTGTTGTTTTTTTGTTTTCCCTGGGAGCCTGATGGAGAGCAGCTGGCTGATGGCAGGTTAGGAAGCCCCATCATCCCCATCATCCCCATCCAGCCCTACTGATTAGTGAGCTGCAGAGAGGAAGGGAGGAAGCTCTGGGCAGGTGCTCTTAACCACGTCCAGACTCCAAGACCTCTATAAATATGATGCTTGTTCTGGTTCTTTGTGCAACCCATTCATGCTCAAAATCTACAATTTGCATGATGACAAAAGACACTGTAGCTCCTTTATATTACTTAGTTTATTCCTCTCTCTCTCTGCGTCTGCTGCTCCTTCTTCTCCTTTACATTATTCTCATTATTTATGTCTTCTTGTTGGCAACGCTCCCTTGCTTTCTTTCTCAGTCATTTCACATTGGACACGACCCAAAGGAGAAACTCATACTGGAGCCAAAAGGGCAGATTTTCTGAGTGTCTGCTTCAGTGCCAGCAAATGACAAGGATTACTTTGGAGATTCACCTCTTCCTCTCTGGTGAATAATGCTGCAGCACGCATTCATGTCACAGCTGAAAAAGTGGAAGAATAGGACGTCAAGTTGTTTCTACAACTTAGAAATGGTCTCCTTTAACTCGTTGGAATGGCCACATCCAAAATAACAGTGGTTACAGTCAATTACTCCTTGCTATCATGAGGTGATTTATAAAAAAACAATCTTATTTTGCTTTCCTGAAAGATCTAGAGGGGGGAAAGTCATCAGAAGTGGTTCATTCACAGCTTTGTTACCTGCATGTGTCCGTACATGTAGCCGTAAGGTGATATTTTTTCTCTATCACTACCTCATATTTCACATTAAATCCAATATGTGGTGTGAAAAAAGCACTTCCTCAGACTTGAATATAACTAGCGCGTCTCCACTCAAAAGTGAAAGTACCTTGCTGTGACTTCCAAGTGCAGTCAAAGTTAATGATTTGAAGAATGTGGCAGTAAATTTTAGGGAAATATAAAAATGAAACGAGGAGCAAAGTTTGGAACGAGTCGTCGTTTTGGCTTCCAAGACCGTTGGCCTTGTTCCTCCCTGTCTGTTAGCCTCAGCCCGAGACACGTGTAGAATAGAAACTTGCCTGGCTGTGGGCCAATTCCCCATTTGAGGATTGAGCAGCGTTTGTACACAACTACAGCTTAATTTGTTTGGTCTAGACAACCCAATTTTGTATTTGGTTTGCTCTTTGTCCAATTACAAGCAGACTGGGGCTGATAAACCACAGTCACATGGACATAAATACTTTGTTTATAGGACAAAGGTTTAGTATCCCGTCTTTCTGTGAGATTACAGATTTTATTACACGGACAGTAGAGCGGATCCAACCAGATATGACACCAATTTCAACAGCTAGTCTTTTATTGATTCTGAGTCTCTAGAGGTAAGAACACATAGCTGAATATTAGTACAGTGTGTTGTTTAATTTTGCAGCAAGTCTGCACACATACAAGACTAATTTGTCAGTGGCAAACAATGCAAATGGCTCTTCCAAAATGACTCATATGAGTATTTAATGATCTGCCAACTGTATGGATAAGATCTCGTTGAGTTTAGGCAACAAAAATACTTGGTTAAGGTTAGACAAAGATTGTCTTTGTGGTTAAAGAACCTACAGTGTTGACTATCAGTAGGAGACAGGACGTGAACAGAGGTCTTTGGTGCTGAAATCACACAATTTGTACGCCAACCATCTCTCCCCAAACCTCCTCTCTAATGCTGCGTTCACACTAAACGTGAAGCGAATTGTTTGCGCGACGCGAATACATTCACAGTCAATCATCATTATGAAGTTATTTCGGCATCCTTTTGATCCGTTTATTGCAATTAAGTCACAGCCAAATCTGTCTATTTTGGGATCATACCACTGTAGTGAGTGTGATTTACAATGATCAGCGAGGTAAAATTACCGTTTCTGTCAATGGAGTCCGGTAGCTTTGAGGAGAGCATATTAACTGTATGTTTTGTACATTAACAAATTATAATAATTGTCCAAATCCGTGTTTTATTTTATATTCACTTCAATGCGCGTCACCACAAAAGGCACCAGAAAAGGGACGGAAATTGTCGTGTCCACCCAGGTTTCATGTTTCCATCACTGCCGATCGGACCTGGCTACTGCAGATTCATTTGTCCCGAGAATGAATGCTGATTACAAAGACAAAAGCTAGATGTTAGTGGGTGTTTGTGGGGTTTTTTGTCCAGTGGGAAAGCGGCTAAAGACTCCAACCTCAAATTGACCTTGATCTGTTTAGTGAAAACCTTCTGAAAGTGCAGTATAAGTTACGGCTGTTTCATTGTGATTACAAGCGATTTAATCTCTACTTCCATATTATTCTTCACCGAGATACTTATTGACTATACGTTTGCCTTGACATTGTCAAGTGGACTGCTTTGACACGTTATAGTCAGCTTGGCTTACGCGCCAGACAAATGTTGAATGGTGAATTTGTATTCTGAATGATAGGCACTGCTATTATTCTGCCAGGAATCTGACTGAGCTCATCAGTCTAGATCGTCAAAGCCTTCTTAGTAAATGGCTTTTCTTCTTGACTGGTCCAAGGGCCTTGTAAAAAGCTCCTCAGCATGTTTCCTTTTCAAAGGCAGTAAACATATTGATCAGTGTCTTAAATGCTCTCCTGTAACCTGACAAAGCCTTCTGCCAATATCACATTCAGACTATCAATCAAGGAGCTGCATTAGGAGCCAACATACAGTACGTTTCTATGATACCTTGCATCAAGTTAATAACCAAAACTACCGTTAACAGTTAGAAGGATCCGTCTGGTCTCTCAGCGACAATTTTTCTATGACATAAAAAACAAATGTATGTAGTAGATAGATGCAGAGAGGAGGTTTTACAATGGAAACCACACAACACCAATAAATAATGTTCCATAAGAAAAGCCTATCTCTGTTAATAAACATTACAAGCACTACATCCATGCACAAAACAGCCACAAAAGGTGCAAGCTTGTCATAAAAACAGCACATCCCTTCACACAATCAACTACAAAAACAAAGAGCATTTAAAGAGGATTTTATCTCTTTGAAGCATTTCTATAACTTCACTGTTTCAAAGTAAATCCACCCTTAATAATAAAAAGTTAGGAAGATGCAACAGGACAAGATTTGGACTTTAAGTCCTGGATGAAACTGATATTTTGAATGTACCTATGTTACCCATGCTAACCAGTGTCTATACATATGTAGTACTAACTCAAAGGCGCTTTATAAAACTGTTTATACATGTTTTCAGAACTCATGAACACATGTTGAGGTTGAAGGTTCATTCTTTACCTTGAAAACAGTGGTTTGACAAAAAAGTCATCACTAAAAGTCCCCTTATTGGATTTCGTCTTAATGTCTGTTCTGGGCTACTGTAGAAACATGGCGGTCGGCTCCGTGAAGAGGACCTGCTCCCTATGTAGATATAAACGGCTCATTCTTAGGTCACGAAAACACAATGATTCTTATTTTGACGAAAGCAAACATGCTTATTAATATTATATTCCATTTCTGCCAATAGATCCCGCTAAATGCTACACACTGGTCTTTTAAATGCGTCCCTCCATTTACTTAAATTCATCAAGACTTTTCTCCATCTTTTGATTCTCCGTTCACCGTGGAGGCATGAGAGAAAAACAAAGGTTTAATAACACAGGACGAGTAATTGATATACAAATGATCGTTTTGTGGGAGAATTATTCCTTTAAAGGGACTATTTGTAACTTTCAGAATTGCTTGTTAACAGCGACACCTGTGGCCGTGAAATCAACGAAAGTCAGCGTCGAGCTCGCGCTTGCTCGCTCTAAATATACCTGAACGAGCATCCGTCAAAACAGTGAGGAGACACACGTCAGCTAAAACCACAATATCACTCTATATTTCACCTGCTTCGCAGTAATGTTAGCTGACCAGACGAATGTCTCTCCATGAATCAATGCTGATCCTAGTGTTGACTTTTAGACTGAAGTGACGGGGCTCCGCAGCGAGTAACTTGTCGTCTCCGCCCGCAGCCGGAGAGAGCTCTGACCGGGTGCCGAAGGGAGACACCGGCACCCGGTCGGTAACAAGACGACAACGTTTCTCTCTGCAGAGCCCCGTCACTTCACAAGACACGGGAAACCTCTGTTGGTCTGGAGGAGCTGCAGCAGTTATTTCTACACAAACGTCCACTGTACATTCACTAGATATTCTCAGAGCTAAACTTACTCTTCTGCGTGAGCGCGCGTTCACGTCTAGAGGCGGAGCCAGCTGAGCAAGAACAAGGGCTGAGTGAAGGCAAGCAGGCAGAGGAGCAGAGGCAGCGGCCACATGTGAACGCGCATATGCGAGCGCGCATGTGTCCCGACCCGGTACATTTATACGCTTAAAAAGTTACAAACAGTCCCTTTAAGATAATCACATTAATTAACACTTAAAAATGTCTTGATAGCCACTTATAACTACACTGTAGTGTGTTAGAATTATATTTATGTACTGCTTCTAAATGCTAAATAGAGGATGTTAAAGTGTTTTTTCATCTTCAGTAAAATAAATCAAGATTGTTTGATGAACAATACCACTTCTTTCAATTTCTGGAAACATTTTTCTTGTTCAACTTTAGTTTTCATGTTGAAATGAGCTACTGAACATTGATAAATCTCAAAACCAGCTTTAACTGTTGATATCTGAGAAAGCTGAAATCTTCCTCCGCACTGTTCTTGAAATGTCTGAGTAAAATATAATATGAATCCAGCCACTTATCCACAACTATAAGAAAAAATACACAATGGAACCAGGAAAGTACAAAACTGCAGCTGAATGTAGAATCTGTGCGTGTCTCTACGTAAGAAGCACATGATCACAAGCATCTTGAGAGTGTGAAGGTTTGTAATAATGAGCATGCTATTGTGTTTGGGACAAAGAGCGCCTGACAGAAAATAAATACCACTATTAGGACGGGGGCTTGAATCCTGAAGAAAAGATTGACGGCTGGAAGAATAGTGGGAAGCTGGCTGAGAAAGAGAGACGGTTAGAGAGAGATAGAACCGAGAAGAAAAGTGTGATAACAGCTGTTTGAAAGAGCGACGGAATAGATGGCAGTGACGACGAGGGGTAATTTTAGAAAGTAAATAAGTGGAAAGAGTACTAAAGAAAAATAAGACAATATGTTTTGCAAGTGGTTCATGATTTAGTATAGAATTACTTTTCTTCTTAGTGACTTCAAATGAAGTCAAAAGCAGAAAAAGATCCCAACTCCAGATCACAAATTCCTTCGGACCATGTTTACCAACTGGTAATGGCCAACTTCACACCAATTACATTTCATTTAAAAAAATAGACACAAAAATAAGTGGAACTATGGTCTAAAACCCAATTATATAAACTGTAACTGCAACAAGAGAGTGATGTGAGTGTGATCAGAGCTGGAAAAAAACATTAAATTAAAGCCAATGCAAACAGCAATTCAAGCTATTTTAGGCTTCTAAAACAGTATTTTCCTTTATGGATGCATTTTAATATGCTGGATAATAACAAGAAAAGGGAAATAAAACAAAAAGCATAAAAAGAAGAGAAGTCATTAAGGCTAAGTTAGACCAGTACTTTGGTTGTGTGAGCTATGGAGAGGAGACTTGCTACGATGGCTATGAGGTGCAAGGTCAGGGTCATGAGACTAAAGACTCCGCTCTGTACTTCTGCAGAGAAGGCTGATAAATATAGTTATGTGTACTGTTATGGTTCTACGACAGGTCATAGCAGCGTACCTTTCGGTACGGTTGGCTTTCACACCGGATGCAAACCGTACCCGAGTACACATGATCCGTGCCCGAGACCACCTTTTCAAGTGGACTCGAGTACAGTATGGAGCGTTCACACTAATCAAGCGAACTGGACTTTGGGGTCAAGTGGACTCGGATCCGGGCCCGGGTCCCTGATGTGAAAGCACCCTTAGCATATCTGTATCTGTGAGTCAGAAGGGAGTCTCTGGAATTCCACTGAAGGTGGATGAGACGTATCCAGGTAGACCATGTCTGCTGTCAGCCTGGTCAGGTACAGGTGGTACAGATCAGACAGCAGCTTTTGAGGTCCTATAACAGCATCATACTACTTTCACCTTTGGCTCTACAAAGACACAAGACATAACCACAGGCCAGCCAGGTAAACAGAAACATGAGTTGTTCATCTCAAGGAGGTTGTATCTCACTTTGTATTCAAAGGGGATTGTAATGTTTTGTCTTAATCAAAGCACCCCGAGAACAGGCACAATGCACCATTACTCCCACTGTAGGATCTAGTAAGAACACACATGTGTGCGCCCGTACACACACCCACCCAAAGGACTGAGTCACAGCTGAGCGGGACACTGGCCCTGCTGTCACCTTCATTAGCCTAAATCTCCTGCACACTCTAATTGATTTATCATCACCACTCCACCTCCGTCCAATTCCATCAGTCATTTTTCAAACACACACTGGAGCCGAGACACATGTGCTCACACACACACACACACACACACACACACACACACACACACACACACACACACACACATGCAGACCTTTCTTTCCATTAATCTCACGTGCACAATCACACACAAACACGGGCCGCCACCCTGCTGGTGGGAGAGCATGGAAATTTAGTTTGCAGCATAAACAGATTGCTATACAAGGTAAAGTGATTGCACTTGAAGGCACTGATGGGCTCTCAAGCGAAGCTGTAAAAGCAGCCAGGAGGATCGCCCCGGTAAGGTGTGTCAACGTCAAACAGCAGCGAACATGCAGACAGGGAGGGAGGGAGGGCTGTTGGGCAGCGGAAGGTGTAATCACTTTCCTGAGCAAATTGAATAAGCCGGGCCTGCTCCCTCTCTCTCAGCCCAATCCCCGTTCCTCCCCGTTTCCTTGAGTGAGTCTGTTCCATGAAACATCGCTGGCCGCCCGCCACCAGTAACCCGATCCGAATGACAATGCCTCCAGAGGCTAATTGATTTAGCTTTCTCTCAGCCATTTCAGAGATGCCAAACAATGATGCCGCTTGTTGTCGCTGCCAATTCAAGAGAAAACCTCTGTTCCGAACAGAGAGTTTTTTCCTCTCAGCTGGCTGTGATAAATTGATGCTTGTGGGGAATGCTGCCTGCAGCTTCAGCTGCTGCTAAGTCAATGTTTAAAACCTGTTTCACACTGTTCGTTCTTTGTCTTTTTTGTGTTTTGATTAAAGTCGAAAAACTTTTGACTTGCAGTTTTCTTAGCTCGAAGCCAGTCAAGCTTAAAGCAGCACTACCATAAACCTGTAGTCAGCTGTAAACAGGACTCCAACTTTAAACCTTAATCTTTAACTTGAATACTGATTTTAACCTTCAAATCGAAGCTCATAACCCAAAATCACTCCCAAACTTCAACAAGTTCAACTGTTTCCTCACAAGTTTCGAGATACATGAACTACAGAGGAACGCATAAACTTTCAAATTTGTTAATTTAATAAACTCACACTGACATTTGCACAAATGTCAGTGTGTCCACTCTATGAATGCCAGCGCAGGGTAAAGCCCGCCACCTCCACAACCCTCAGCCTGCCCCGCAGTTCACGCACATGCTGCTTGATTGGCAGCATCCAAATCACTGTGTTCTTTCACCATGTTGGCATCTCCTCATGCATGGCCACAAACAATTAGCGAGGAAGGTTTTAAAGCTAGAGTGAAGATACTGGTGTCATATGAAACTAAAAAACATAAAGAATTCATTGGTACCAACCATGTCATACTAGCTTGTAAAAGAGGTTAAATAATGCTCCAAACTTACCCTAAATTTTGGGGCGGAAAAACTGGCATGGCCATTTTCAAAGGGGTCCCTTGACCTCTGACCTCCAGATATGTGAATGTAAATGGGTTCTATGGGTACCCACGAGTCTCCCCTTTACAGACATGCCCACTTTATGATAATCACATGCAGTTTGGGGCAAGTCATAGTCAAGTCAGCACACTGACACACTGACAGCTGTTGTTGCCTGTTGGGCTGCAGTTTGCCATGTTATGATTTGAGTATATTTGTTATGCTAAATGCAGTACCTGTGAGGGTTTCTGGACAATATCTGTCATTGTTTTGTGTTGTTAGTTGATTTCCAATAACAAATATATATATACATTTGCATAAAACAGCATATTTGTCCACTCGCATGTTGATAAGAGTATTAAATACTTGATTAATCTCCCTTTTACATTTTGAACGGTTAAAAAATGTGCAATGAATTTGCCATTACTCATGGACAATCACACGATTAATTATGATCAAATATTTGAATCGATTGACAGCGCTAGTTATGATTATTGTTATAAAACATTATGGATATTTATGAGTGCTTGTAACCATAATTATACAGTGCTATGAGCAGATTATAATCCATTATAAATATGTTTATAATGCATTATAGACATGGGCTTCACTGAAAGTGTTACGATATACCATTATCAAATTTTAAACTCCCAAATATTATCGATATTGGCCTAAAAAATCCTGACTAAAACTACAGTAAAACCGACAATAATCAAATGATTGAGATGTGGTTACAGTTAATAAACATTTTTGTCAAAGAAATATCAGGTGACAAAATGAACAGTCTAAGACCATTTATTATTCCTCCACATGTCAAAATGACAGAGAATAACATCAGAATCGAGACAGATGGAAGTAGATTTAGACTTTGGCTGGTGCTTATATATCTAACCAGATTCTTTGTCAACTGTATCATTTGGTCTAATTCAATCATATTAAATTGATAAAACAGTGTTAACACCTTATGAATTTTGGAGTCACCTACTGTAGGCAACAGACCAAAGAAGCCTCCTTCCCTGCATGTCTCTTCCTCCAACAAACCTTTAAACCTACAGCAGTGCTTACTCACATCCCTCTGCCCACATCTGGCAGCTGGGACTTCAGTCACAAGCTCACTTATCTAAAACTACTGCCTCAGTTTCCAGCCATTTAATCAATTACTGGAAGCCCGGCGGCTCTTAGTAAAAGAAAGCCTCAGTGTGACCCCCCCCAGCTCTGGACATAAACATAATGATGATGAACTTTGCAGCCGACTCATTAATCTCTCCTTTACAGATTATTTTACCTACTTTTAATTACTACAAGACGCCCTTCAGGTTGCTGAGCATCCCACATGAAAAATGCATTTATACCAGAAAGATGAAAAATTTCATCAAACACTTGTATAATTATTCATACTCCTCCAGTGTCATCTCACAACCCACAGCAGGTCCTGACCTGCAGGTTGAGGAGTGATGTAATGAAACCATGATGCTAATTAATCAATTATTACTGTTTGGGAGCTGCAGCCTGGAGCTAACTGGAGACGCCCAGGAGCTCCAGCACCTCGACACCCTCACACACACACACAACATGAGTGGGGATCACGACTATAGTGTACCCACACAGTGAGCTGTTCTGGAGAGGCTGCACAGAGCTGGAGGAGATAAAACAACTTGAATATTGTCTGCAAGCTCAATGCCAAGCCGGATTGGCAGGTGGGAGAGAACAAGAGGCAGAGATACTGAATGGTATGCACAAAAATACTCAGCTTCAGCACATGGAATAAAATGATAGCTGGAGGAGAGGAGGGACAGAGAAATGTACTCTGATTTCAGTAGGTTAAAAATAGAATATCTGACATGACGGAGCAATGTGAGAAAAGAGAGGAAATGTGTTTCTTTTCCCAGCACTTATTCCAACACAACACACTCAGTTCATCAGGGGGTCTTCTAAGACCCCACGGGGCTAATAAGCACATTAGAGCTCCTCGCATGAGATTTCCTTCCCTGATTTATTACACATAATTGATATCTTAATCAACTCCAACCCCTACAGATTCCTCAAACGTCTTCATCTTTTTACTTACAACAATATCATTTCAGTAATATTTCCTGCACATGCACTTTCTGATTCCTCCTCAAGTGAAAAGAGAAAAACCTACCTCCGGGAGAAACCAGCTGAGCCAAGGTGTCAGAACAAGAATCGGAGCCAAGTTTGACAGCACAATCCAAGCATCCGTCAACAGAGCGTCTACAATCCCCCCAAAGAAACATTCACATATTGATTGCACCTCTTTGCGTCATTTTCTTTTTTTTTTTAAAGATATGCAAGACAAAAAAATCTTTGAAGTTGGGGAAAACTAATTAACCCCCCTCGAAGTGTGATTCTCTCAGCTCCGTGATAAATCAGAAGATATTAATGGATCAAACATGAATCAAAAAGGAAGAAGACTGGCCAGGTTCTCCTTTTCTTTTTATCATGATGGGCGTGTCAATCAAAGCTCTCTCTGTCACTTTCCCTGTATTTCCTGTACTCCTCTCTGTCTTGATCACAGCACTCACTGAGTCGCTTCCCAGCGGTCTATTTCACTTCCCCTCTCAGCCTGTACACACAGCACAGTCTCCTCCTCTCTCTCTCACTCTCTCTCTCTCTCTCTCTCTCTCTCTCTCTCTCTCTCTCTCTTTCATCTTCTTGCTCTCTCTCTATTTCACGTCCTCACATCTCCTGATTGATCTTTATTCCTTCCAGGCTTTTCTTTCTGCCCTCCTCCTCCCATTAGCTCCACTGATCGCAGCTTGTTGCACAGCCGACAGACGCACCTCGTCTTGTGCGCTCACTCTCTTCTCTCTCTCTCTCTCTCTCTCTCTCTCTCTTCCTCACCCACCTCTGCCACTCTCTTTCACACATTTTTCCACTTTTCACACTCCGACAGCCAAACATATGCTACTCAGCTACAGTACAGTATGCACAGAAGGTATCTGAAGAACTATAACAATTTGCTTTGCCGTCTTTCCTGCTTTAACTGTACTTCATATTTTTACTGACCATTTTCAAATGCTATACAAGAGTGCATGTAATTATTATAGTTTTTCAATTAATCACGTTATCATTTAGTAGGGGTGTAAGAAAATATCGATACACATGAGTATCGCAATATTATGGTGTATCGATTCTCGAAAACACTGTATCGATTTTTAATTAACCTCTTAAAAATCTGACGGTCCCCCGTTGGGCCCGACCGCTATTCGATCTTTCGGATGATGTAGCGGGCTCAGTTTTAAAGCTAGAGTGATGTCGAGAAGGAGGCTAAAATAACGCTCCAAAGTTACGCTAAATTTTGGTGAGGATAAACTGGCACGGTGCCTTTCACAGGGGTCCCTTGACCTCTGACCTCCAGATATGTGAATGAAAACGGATTCAATGGGTACCCCCGAGTCTCCCCTTTACAGTTATGCCCAGTTTATTATAATCACATGCAGTTCGGGGCAAAAAACATGCAGTTTTTTGCATGCAGTATAAATGTGTTATTTCCGCCTATTCTAAAATGGTGTATTTCTGGTGTGTTCTTTATCCTACTACAGCTTTCCTTAAAATTGAATGTAAAAAATCGCAATATATCGCCTTGCTTACAGTATCACAATATATTGCAATATATTGAATCGTTACGCCTGTACCCCAGATTCTTGCCAATACACAGCCCTATCATTTAGTCCGTCAAAGGTAATAATTAAAGGTGTCCTATTGTGCTTTTTCCCTTTCCTTTAGTGTGTAATATGATTTTTGTGCATATAAAAGGTCTGCAAAATGACAAAGCCCAAAGTCCACGCCAAAGGGAGTTACTCTCCCCCACAGAAACACTGCTCCTGAAATGCCTCGCTTGAAGTCCCGCCTTTTCTTCCGTAACGTGGGGATGTCACCAAGTAACCCACTTTGCCTAGAGAAGCCAGTTTGGCACGCCCTCAAACAAAGGTAGTTAGAGCAGCACTGAACAGGAGACAGAAAAGTTTGGTTCGGCTGACCAATCTGACAAGACTGGACTCATATAAAAATGAATGGAAACCAATTATGAAAACTGTGTGGTCTGCATTTAAAAATGGTCAGTATCATGTATACATGATGTAAAGTAGGCCTATTTGTAGTGAAGGGCTACGGATGTCAGTGTAAATGAATCTGTATATCGGCTCAATCACACTTATAGTATCTCTCAAATGTAACGCCTGTGAGTGCTTATCCGTAAAATCATCTAAACAACAATGGAATTATGTCTAATTATGATAATGTATTCTAGTTTCTGTAACCTCTTGTTTTGGCGGAGATGCAGACGCTCTGGTGCAACTGGATGTGGATGTGACTTATGGCTCATTAAAAAGCTATTAGCACAATAGAGGATCAACTTTAAGGCCGGTGGCTACGCAGCCTTTAGCCCATGACAAGGCAATCAGCCACGACAACGAAGCTCATTGTACTAATAACCAATATGAGACATGGGAAAACATGATTAAAGACAATATCCTGCATAAAGCAGATTTAACTGCTACCAAATGCATAACTGATTCATGTTCACATGTATTATTGTATATTACAGGCTATTCTTACACATTTCAATGAGGGGCTGGCATGTTATAAGTGATTCAAAATTATTAATACACACTTTGCAGAAAAGAGGCAAAGACTCATACAATTAGCACCTCTTCCTACTGGATGTGACAAAGAAAAACTTGTGCTGGAACAAGGTGGAAAAAACAAGTAATGAGGAAGAGGCGATAAGATTACAGCCTTTCTTTTTGTTGTCATTCATCCATTATGGAGGCGAGGCCCTAATAACTGGAGATGGCTATATACTGTACATTCTCTGACAGGCCTTTATTGTACGTGCTGGAATATGTGTGCCGCAATGATTTTCCTTTTTGCAATGTTTATTGCTTAGAGGAGTCAAATGTTTTTGCTCCAGGCAGCCAGAGCCCTCAAGAGCCTCAAATCACACAATGTGCACTTGAAGAGGTTGCAGTCGTGCTGCCGGCACATGTTGGAGCTTCAGCTGGTACGTCAGCGATATATCAAGTATTTTGTTCAGGGAATCTTTTCATCCTTCCTTAACAGTTTGATTTTTTTAAAAACAATGAAGCATCACCTCACTCTCCCATCACACTCTTCCTCCTACAAAACATCAGGAAACTTTTTTAAAGAAAAGTTCCATCTTTTTATG
The DNA here is from genome assembly GCF_043250625.1 of Sebastes fasciatus. NCBI lineage: Eukaryota > Metazoa > Chordata > Actinopteri > Perciformes > Sebastidae > Sebastes > Sebastes fasciatus. Next base: position 33,321,961 of record NC_133800.1, read on the forward strand.
GACAGGTTCTTATTTTTGTAAGTTTTGACTCTGTTTACATGCACAGGAAATCAGGTCACTGGGAATACATTTCACTTGTTCAGTAAACAGATTTCCTCCCCACTGTCGCCATATTTTAGAAACAATATTGGCATATTTTGTTAAAAGTTTATTTTGAAAATGAAAACTGCTGCAGCTTCAGGAAGTTTTTTTGGGCGGTCGAAGCATTTTGACTGACAATGCAGTTGGAGAACAGACTCTGTAGTTAGACAGCATATTCATTTTCCTCTTTGCAAGTCTCTGGAGCCTTTTTAATTAATTATTATAGTGTCAGTTTTTTACCCATCAGAAATCTAACTGCATTAGATTTCTCTTGATCACTAGACCCGATTTAGCAAACTGGGTTTCTTACTTGCAGGACATTTAAGAAATCAGGTTATTGCAGATAGCCAAGAGTGACCTGCTCACTAAAGTTCACATTATTACACTTATCATATAGACAGGGAAAACAGTAGACAGGTATAGCATGAACCTCAGACAGTTTAAACAACCCGATCTCATGGGAAGGCGTATAAATAGCACGACATTTCTGTGTGTCATGATAACACATTTTAGACTTATCGTGTGTCATTTATACGGCACGTTGTTAACGTGAAACGGTCGCAGTCAGGTTTAGGCAATAAAACCTCTTATAGGCAGGGTTGACGATGTTCTCCAGTCTACACTATTTGTTATAATGGTTGAAATGGTCTTTACACCCCGACAGCCATCCATTACTGATGAGTCATCTGTAGCTACTCTAATCCTGTAAAAAGTACTGCCGCGGTTACTTGTCATGAGGTAGCATTGTTGAGTTGAGGTCCTCTCTCTGCTCTGTGTCTGTGAAGTAGTTACGATGCGGCGGTGCTCGTGCATGTGTGTGTCGGGGTGTTGCCTTGGAAGGAGTCCCGAGGGGAGGGGGTAGGTTTAGACGGAGCTCCTTAAGCGAAGCTACTTTCAAATAATGCTAGCTTTCCAACATCGTCCACCCTATCCTTAAGTTAGGTTTAAAAAAATACATCATGGTTGGGCTTAAAATAAGTATGTAAACTAAGTCAAATATGTACGCAAACAATGTGGCATAACTACAGAAAACACGTCACAAACGTGTTTGTTGGACCCATCCACCATAAGCAGTCTTTCTCACTTTTTATTCTACATCACTACCTCTGAGTGCAGCATATTTACGCGGATGCATTTGCATTGCAGTTAGGACAGACTACATGGCGTACACATGACACGCCAAAAAGCAACAACTGTGTCATTCATATTCATATCATTTGGAGAGACCGGGCTGGTTTTAAACAAGTCCAAAGTAAACAAGGGGAATTTAGCTTTTGCATGCAACAAGCATGCAGTTTTCCATTAGAGTGCTACCAAGGTGATTTCTGACAAGATAAACAGCAGAATGCATGTTTCCTTCACTTCTCAGCTCTTTCATGAACATCTTTCCGAGAGACATCATCAAAAACAAAAATCATAACTACAGCCTGTGCTTAAAACGCTGTATAAATCCCTCTGAGTACAGTCATCTCACCCACAAAACTGGTTGTTAGTGGGAGAGAAAACCCTTTCATCCACCAGCTGCACTGTGTGTGAACTGCAGAATTTAACAACCACTTTCATTTACTGATTAGACAAATGGCATTTTATCTGAATAGGAAAGAAGCTGATGGTTATCTGCTGCAGCGGCTGGCAGAGCAGACAAATAAATCCGACATCCTGCTGTTGACTGGAATTAATTTTATCCCCTGGAGCATTTAAAATGTGATATATGTAATAAGTTGTGAGAGAAATCTCATCTTCCTCAAACACTTAAGACTCTTAATGTCCACTCAGATGAACACAATCCTGGGAGTGAAATTTATTTTTTGTCATTCTTTCCCCCTCTGCTGGTTGCATCCAGGGTTTTTTTTTTTTCTTAAATGAGCCAGCTGAGAGAAAGACACTGGATATAACAGGCTGAATAATATATGTGACGATGTGTGTATTTAAAGCTTTCGGTCACTGTGGTAAACACAGGGCTGACAGTCGGCTCAGGGGGAAGCGAGCGGACAAACATCTGATTTAACACCGACGTCCTGGAGGGCATAAATGAGCACCGTGTATTCCTTGTAACACACACACACACACACACACACACACACACACACACACACACACACACACACACACACACACACACACACACACACACACACACACACACACACACACACACACACACACACACACCGCCCACAGGCCTGATTTCCATGGTGACTTTCAGCCAATGTCATGCAGCAATGTCAGGGCTCGGATCCCTCTGAGGGGCGGTGTCATTGGTATGCTAAACGGAGTCGTCGTCACTAAAAGATAGGAACGAACGCCTTTCTTTCTACCCATTTATCCTTTCTATTCGTCTCTTTCTTTCTGTCATTCCATCACTCCAGTGCTCAGTACTGAATCAAATAATCAAAGCAGGGAACCTGAAACATGAACATGAAGTGAGACCAAATTAGTTTTGAGTTACTCTCGTTATCTTTCTGTTTATTAAATGTTAATTTCTTGACCCTGCAAAAAGCGTAAGAAAATGCAATTGTGATTCAATTTCAACAAGAATTATAACCAAGAATATCTTCATAATTGTTTATCTGTCCAATGGGCAACTCCGCGGTCTGAAAAATGAAGCCAATGAGGAAGTGCCTTAAACTTGCATTATTTCTAACAGCCAGCAGGGGGCGACTCCTCTGGTTGCAAAAAGAAGTCTGATTGTATAGAAGTCAATGAGAAAATGAGCCTACTTCTCACTTGATTTATTACCTCAGTAAACATTATAAACATGAGTTTATGGTCTCAATCATTAGTTTCAAGTCTTCTTCAATACAGCATGATGTTCATTTAGTAAATTATGGTTCCATTTAGAGTCAAATAGACCATAAAGCAGGGGATGCTTCAGGGCGTGGCTACATTGTGATTGACAGGTCGCTACCACAGCGTTGTCTGGTCTGGAAGTTGTCCTTGTTTTCGTTTTACAAGTGTGTTTTCAGGTCATGAAAGTTAATTAAAACCTTTTTGGTTCGGTTGTACTTAGCTCCACCCTCTCATTTCACTTCCGGCTCCAAAAAAACAAGATGGTGATGGCTAAAAACCAAGATGACGACGGTCAAAATAACGAACTCGAGGCTTCAAAACTGTATCCAATGGGTGACATCACAGTGACTACGTCCACTTCTTATATACAGTCTATGGTTTTGAGCTACTCTCTTTGTCTTTCTATTTATTAAACGTTGAGTTAATTTCTTGACCCTGCAAAAAGCGTAAGAAAATGCAATTGTGATTCCATCTCAACAATAAGTAAAACAAAATTACACTATGATAATTGTTTATCCGTCTAATGAAAGCTAGTAATCACAGGTGCTTTGAGGATTAAACATGACTTCCTCTGAGGAGACTAAAAAGCCTAAAGCCTGTTGGCTGTTCATGTCACTGCAAACGTGTGCTGTGCAGCCCTCATCCAGTTTAAAGGGGTTACTCGCTCATTTTCTCAAACCACAACGTCTCCTCCCACCTTATTGTTGATGTTTTAAAATTCCACCCGTCACATCTGAGTGACTGAGATAACTCTTCCTCCACCAATAGCAGCCTCTCTAGATCAGAATGCAGTGGAGCTGCAAGGCTTTCTGGGTGTGTTTTGTTTACGAATCACTGCAATCACAATCACAGAATATTCATGAACTGCTTAATAACCCATCTGTATACTCTGACACGAAACCCATCTTCAAGTCAAAGCAACAGGTTCTCTAAGTGCTTTAGTTCCTCTCTGAAATGGAACTGCTCCTAATATAGGATTACTGGAAATGTTCCTACATTTAGCTGGAATTGTAACATATTTGACATTTGAGAAACACTTTTTCTCCGTTTTGTCTTTTCCTTATTCTTTCCCTTATTTCTCAACCCTTGTCTTTCTTTTGCAACTTCATCTGGACCCCTGGACAGGTGGCAGGGAGGCGGTCCGCTCCCTCTATATCCAATTATCTCTGCATGTCCCCTCCGTCGATAATGAGTTATCACTCTGCTCCACCTCGTTCCATCAACCCTCCTATTTTTCATTTTTGTTTGTGCTGCTTTTCTCTGCGTTTCCCTTGATTTTACTCGATTTCACATCTCTCTTTGTTCTTTCTCTCCGCTGCATCTGATGCGTAAACAAATTCTCTTATGTAATGTAAAGCCGACTGAAACTCAGAGCAGGTTGTTGTTCTCTGAACACGTCCACCGTACAGGCCAACGGAGATGATTTAATTGTGAAAACAGCGATAAGGAGACAACAAGGTGTGTGTTTATAAGGCTGTCGCCAAGCAGGACCTTTCATGTTGGTCTGTGGTTAGGTGTATTTGCTCAGACAAGTTATAAAAATCTACAAGTACTCCAAAAAAAACAAAAACAGGAGACCGGTGTTTGTGTCCCGTGTGAAACTAAAAGTAATGTTGACTTATTTTGTCACGCCAGTCGTTCGTCACGTGACTCGTTATTGTAGTCGTTAGTCAGTGAAGTTAACGTCAACCACGACCGTTTCCTAACCCTACCTTAGGGGTTGTGTTTCCTAAACCTAACTTCCTGTGAAAACAAAAGTCTATTTTGAAAGGACACTATGCATGCAACAAGCATATATTGACACGCCGTCCCTGGTCCGTCCAAAAGTAACGCAAGAGGGGTACCCTGTGCGTCGGTCTCTGATGCCGAGGGGTACTGACCAAGTGGCCGTATTTGACGAGTCGGGAGTGAGAATGTGTTGACTGGGGAAAGTTACTGAAAAGAACTTCCATTGACACACTCTTTGGTAACAGGGGATCGCTACCGTTAGCTACCGGGGGGAAAAAAAGCGTTATCGTCTTCCTGTTATGGTTGCCCAGTGGTTGATGCACTTCCCTTTGTGCCATAAACAGAGCCTTCATTTTCCCGTGAGATTGTACCCGGTGGGAGACAGAATTGCATAGTGAAAGTGAGGCTTATAGGGAACTAATCTAAATGCAGATGATGTCATTATTCTACAGCCATTACATTGTGCAATCAACATTTACTTCATAATGATGAGTTAAAGCAAAAGACGTTGCCACTTTGAGCCTTGCTGTTGCAGCCAATACGACAGGTCGTCCTACGGATACAGTGCCAGAATACACTGTAGTTGAGAAGTGAAACTTCAACTCTACAGGTTCTGAGTCTACTTTTGAAACTGGGTCTGTATTGTGACTATAACAACCCCCCTGAGGAGTTGTGGACTCTTGTGAGTCACAGTGTCTCCTCCTGCTCTTCATGTTCTCCCTCTGCTCTCCTTTCTACTCCTCGTCTTCTCATCTTCCTCCCCACAATCCTCTCCGACTGCCTCTCCTGTCCTCTGATGCTCCTTTTGATGTCTGTCTGATCAATGCAGCGATCTCATCTCTTGCAGCCTTTCTTTGGTCGCTTGTGTGTGTGCGTGTGTGTGTGTGTGTGTGTGTGTGTGTGTGTGTGTGTGTGTGTTAGACACTGTGAAGTATTTCCAAGGACAAGGGATGAGTTGCATACAGTGTACTCAACAAGTCCTGTAAACTAAACAACAAAGTAGGTTGTTTGTCATTGCCCTCCAAAGTGACACATACTGAGCTTTCTCTCATCTGAACCACTTTCAGAAGGTCAACCTCGTGTTTCAGTGCCTTCTGAAACCATTACAGAAATTATTTTACCATTTTCTGAACTGCCACCCCCTGTGGTTGTGGTATGGTTAGATCAGGGGTCAGCAACCTTTACTATCAAAAGAGACATTTTAGGCAAAAACAAGAGAGAAAAATCTGTCTGGAGTCGCAAAACATTTGAGCATTGTGATGAAGGTAACACAGCTTATAGTCAAAGTATATAGTATAGAAGTCTAATGCAGTGAGGGACAAAGTGAAAATGTACGACGGAGTATTAAGGCCACATTGAGGGAAAAAAAATCTGAGAGTCATAACTTTACGAGAAAAAAAGTCGTAATATTACGAGAATAAAGTCATAACTTTACGGGAAAAAAAGAGTCGGAATATTACGAGAATAAAGTAATAACTTTACGAGAAAAAAAGAAAATAACACGTAAAATTTCTTCTTTATGATATTATGACTTTATTATCGTAATATTACGACTTTCTTTTCTCGTAAACCTATGACTTTATTCCCGATATCTCCGATTTATTTATTTTTTTCTCAATGTGGCCCTAATACTCTGATGTACCGTCGTACCATAGACCTACAACAATTATAAATTAAAATTAAAATGTAAACAAAAAACAGTTATTCATTTCCAATTTTAAAAAAAATCCACAGGGAGCCACTGGAGAGGAGCTAAAGAGCCGCATGTGGCCCCGGAGCCGCAGGTTGCTGACCCCTGGTTTAGATCAACCCTATAGCCAGATAAAATATTGGACAATTCTGGAAAATACAGACAATTTAAAAAATTGTTTCTACAATATCTACACATTGCACAACGTTTCTTATGGTTTGTGGTGGGACACGAACTACAGTTTCCCATATTTAAGTCAGATGTGCTACATCACCACCCTGATCTCCACACCTTTACCTTCTGCTTTACATACTCAACACATCATATTTTTTACATTGGCACTAAATGTTGGTATTGGATGTAAATTGTGCGCTGCAGAATCCTCCAATATGACTCTAACTGTAAGTTGAGAAAAAAGATTGGGATCTTGGTTAAAAGAAAGTACATTGGCTGTCAAGGAAACTAAGAGCGGTCTCCGTTGTAAAAGTCACATGCCCTGTGACCTTACCACCCGACCAAACCGCCTCCCTAAGGGCTTTTATGGTGCCAGCTATTGTTGCTGGACAGTCAGACACTCATGAATAGTTTATCCCCCATTGTTTTCCTCTGTGTAAAATAGTTCCGTCTCTCAAATGTTAATTTATTTTGGGGGGGAAAAGTCCTTGTTTTGAGTGAGACTGTTCACAACTGAAATAGTTTATTAAGAATGACAATGGTTTCATAAGATGATAAATGACACCAATTTGTGGAGGAACTTATAATCCTTCAATTGAAGTTAAAGCATTAAAACCATCCAGTCAGTTTAACAGTCAATATGAATAGAAGGTCAGCTGCAAACTGGGTCACATTTCAAATCATTTGAACGCAGAGCACTGAGACTCAGTGGCAACAAAGGCTCATCCAGCATAAACCTATTTTACAGGAGGTCACGGCGACTGGCTGTGGACTATATGAGCATTCAGCCGTTCAACCTTACTGTCCTTAAAGAGCTCGTTCATATACAATTCATGGCTGTATTTTCACAAAACAAAGTCGTTTTTTCCTGGAGCCCATAAAGGCACCCTTTTATCATGCTCACTGCCAATGTTTGAACAAAGGAAAGTTACATTTCTTTTACTTTAACACAACAAAGACGGCACCTCTTTTCTTCAGAATATAATGAAAGTCTTTTCTCTTCACTTGGCTGTTATGTGATCACACACACACACACACATAGTCTCGAACTGTTGAACACTGAGGCAAAGATTTTCTCAAGGTTTCTATCGAGGGGACTTAATGGACAGATAAATGCTTTGAAGTGCTCTTAGAAAAGGTTGAAAGACAACAACTGTAATAAAAGACAGGAATTAACACACCGGAGTGAATGATGTTTTCAGTCTCAGACAGCCTCCTCTTTCTGCAGACGTTAACTGATGTAGCTGTTCAAAGTTTTGTCAAATCATTTTCTATATCAACTAGTTACATTAAAGTACATTTTTTTCACTACACTTCAGCCCCTCCCACTAATTAACACATTTAATCTTAATTTGTTTATTATGTTAATGGTCAGAAATGTAAAAATGACAAGTTTTCCTGGTTACGTGCTGCAGCATATTTCTAGGCAACCAGCGGTCTCTGCTAAGTCTATTCATCTGTGCCTTACTGTTAAAGTCAAGGCGAGACACTACAGGTAAAAAAACCTAGTTGTTCTTCTTTGTTTTGCTTCTATATCATATCTTCTTTCAGACTAGTGGAAAGAAAACATCCAAAATACACATTTAGGTGTTTATTTTACTACTTTGTCTATTTGTGTCTCTAGATTTCTCGTAAATTCACCAAAAGTTACCATTAGATAATGCCTCATTTACATTTTTGAACATAACATTTCAGAAAACTTTCTAGTTTTATTCCTATTAAGGCTGCACAATTAATCACAATTTTATTGAAGCTGGGTCTTTAACCAAACTTTGTCAACATTTTGAGTGTTTTAAACATACTGAGCATAAACAGCAGAGGAGTTTTTGACAAGCTTATTTGGACGTCTTTTAGTAATTGTCTGTAATTGTTAGTTGCCACACTGTCCAATCCTTTGTAAATGACATGAATTAAAGCCACAGGTGCTGATGAAGCAGTTCAAACTGCAAACTTTCTACAGGTTGATTGAAAGATAGATTTCAGGTGGTGAATAATTTTAAAAAGAACTATTAACTAAGATATGCAGCTGCAGCAGAACAGATGAAAAGATGACAAAGAAGAGTCCCGCTTTGTCACTCTTTACATCAAACTTTTTAAAAGCACAGAGACAACCTGCATTGTGTCCACATTTGTTGATTCAAAAGCAGCGAACCCACACACGAAGTCGTGATAATAGTCTGCCTTGGATTTTGATGCCTGCCTTCATCTTTCTTCCACCCCTTCCCTTTCTTTCCCCGCTCCCTCTGCAGTGCTAATAGTCACGTTTAAGCTGGAGTGTGGGACTTTTACATATAAATGAACGTCTGTTACATTCAAGCCCTTTTCTAAACAAGTTCACACAATGTTGATTAAGCTTATCGCCGCTGTGGAAAGCTGTCTGTATTTCGCAGCATAGCAGGGTTGTGGTGTCTAGTGTCTATGGGGACTTTGGCGCACCAGAAGTGATGTGATTTATGTTAAACAGCCAGAGCTAAAGGGGTCAGACAGGGGGGAGACCATGGTGACAGAGCAGCAGCTAGTATGGCGGAAAATCCTAAGAAGCGTCCAAGAGAAGTTTCATTTTGACAAAGAAGTGAGATGTTGATCTCCAAGTGTTGTGTCTTATTTTTGAGTTTGGAAACTATGAGCCAAATTCCACAACAAGTGTGTAAGCAATCACAAATTAAAAACTTAAATGACTGTTTTCAGAGAGGTTTTTTTTTGGCATGGGAAGATGAGACACTGCCCAGTTTTTTCGGGTCATGTGTAATATCTTTTAGTTGCCTCCTCTGTCTCTCAGCTCATGCGTAAATCGCTCCAGTTCTGTCCAAAACTTTTTTTCAGGCATTTTTTTTTTTTAGGGAAATGAAACTGCAGGGTAAATCAAATGGACAGGTTCTCATTTATATCTCCATTTCTCTGGTCATTCGGTTTTCTGTAGCCTCATTTTAATCAGAGGCTCTCTGTCTATGTATTCTGAACTTATATAGTGCATTGCATGGCTTACTGCAAATCAGAAGGTTGAACTTCAATTATCAGAGAGAACTGAGGCTCAAGTTTTGGGAAAATGTATTTTGTTAAAGAAACTGGACGTACACACACATATATATATATATATATATATATATATATATATCATATTTTTACATAAAGGCGTTTCGGCAACAAAACCACTTAGGTTTAGGAAAAACATCACGGTTGGGCTTAAAATAAGTGCGTAAACTAAGTACAATGTTGTACGGAAACAATGTAAGACAATACAGAAAACACGTCACAAGCGGCACTTAATTAAGTTATAGTAGGAAACAAAACATCGGTCTTGAACACCAGACTGCATGGCGTACAAATGATACGCCAAAAGCAAGCATGCTCTATCTCATGTTGTTGTTCAGATAATACCAATCTTGTTTGCTAGGGATTGGGTACAACTTTTATCTGTTACACTTCACTATAATTACTTTGTAACTTCATGAAAACTGACACAAACTAATTGGGATTTATAATTAGTGCCTTTAGCAGAGAGGTCTGTCATTGCCACACCAACCAAAGCTCTTACTCAGTTTTGGATTTTAAGCAGCTGTCAGCTGAAATTAGAACAATTCAACTGAATCCTTTTTAAATGGAACATAACTCTTTTGTTCTTATTTCTGTTGTTGTGTCTGAGTGAGCCTCCACTTCAAAAAGTGGATTGAGATATTGGGTCATCTAAATTACAAACTTTTTGTTTTCGTTTACCACTTAATGAGGACAGTTGTACCATCAACAGCAGTCGCTATGGGCGATGGAGCATCATTCATTCACCCTCCCTGTTTTAAAAGATTATTATTGTGGTTCCCTTTAGCGAGGCATACACAAGTCCCTCATCGCTGATATGTGTTAGCAGAAGTCTGGGATCAGTCAAAAAGATTCACAAGGCAACAAATACAATCAGATAAAATGAGTTTTGTTTTTCTAGTTTAGTTTAGTGGAGCGACTGACGTTATGTGCTATGTAACAAAAACAATTACGACCCAAATATTTAACAACGCTGAAGATTCTCAACCATGCACAGCTGCAACATCTGTAAGAGTTTATGATTTGTCTTCCAGGAGGTTGATTTTCTGTGAAAATGCTATTTTGAATGTGTGTACCTTCCTTTTAGCAATGTGTGCTGCATATAAGTGCTGGAAAGACACTAATGGCCAGGTCATTCCCAGATCATCAACAAAATCTGAAAATCGAATAATCTTTTCTATTCAATGAACATAATCCATCTGGGCATGTCGGTAATGTGTCCCTGACATGGATAAAAGAACTTGTGACAGCTCTCACATTAACGGACGATATTATTAGACACTTTTTTTTCCAGTGTGGTTTTATAAAGTCGATATGGAGCTAAAAGCTTCAGCATGTTATATTACAAGGACTGCATGTACTATTTCAGTTCACTAACAGCTGCAGCGATGACACCCTAATCATAAACAAATGTAAGGTTGTGTTTCCATAGCAATGTGACATGGTTGCCATGGTACAATACTTTCTTCAGAGACCAAAACTATTTTTGTCCTCACAGGGACATAACTGCTGACCAGTGGCAAACCTGGATCTATTCTCCGCCTTCCAAACTTCAATAACACTTGCACTTTTTTCTCTGTATGTCATATTAAAACACAAACAACATTACACAACCTTGTAATGATTGATACCTACTCATGGAGGAAAGGCACAGTCATTATTCCTTATGCTGGATTTTTGACATTAGATTGGAATAAGATCTTTAGCCCTGTTGCAGAAAAGTGAAGTCATTTCTGAACTGTTTTTAGCAAAGAAATAGAGATGCAATTAATTGCATGCATACCGATTTTAATTCCATATGTAAGAGGAACTGTAAGAGGAAAGTTTTTCTTCCTTTTCAGACAGTGAATTAAAAAGTATGGTATGCACTAATGTTGGCTGTATCTCATTGAAGATTGGGGACTGTGACACTGACAAGGATAAGTGACTCCAAGACAGATAGAAGGATGGATGTGTGGCGTTAAAAGTAGCAAGGGCTGCAAACTGGTTTATCAAGAGTCGGCTATCCAAAGCCACTTTAAGTGACAGTGATAACAGCATTACAAGGATTTCAAAGGTCAGAGTGATAGTGGGCTGGTGATTTTCATGTAACTGTACTGCCGAATGAAAAAAGAAAGGCGAGAGAAATAAGAAAACTCAAGACCTTGAGAGAGAGTTTTTCACATGTTGTTCTGACTAACAATACAGTGAGTTTGATCTGTGTTTAAATTGAAGTCAGGTTTATTGCATAAATGTGTGAAAATTGGTAAATCACATTTTAGGCTTTAGGGACGTGGCCACTCTCTATTTACATGAAGTTTTAGGGACTGATATGCACAAAGGCAACTTTCAGCTTATTGAACCAGCCCAGTCACTAGGAACAAATGTTGGCACTGAACGTTTCTGCAAACCACGGATACGTTGAATGTTGACGTTTTTGCATTCGGTCAGAGCAAGTGACGTAGTATATTGAGTGACCGTTATTGACCGTTAAGTGGTATAATAACAGGTTTAACAAGCGAGAAAGACCACAAAGGGCAGGAGGGTGGGGTGGTGGATGAAGGTGGTTGTTAATTATTTACGCAAATTATGTTACTTTGTTACGTTACGTTGTTACGTTACGTTGTTACGTTACGTTGTTACGTTACGTTGTTACGTTACGTTGTTACGTTACGTTGTTACGTTACGTTGTTACGTTACGTTGTTACGTTACGTTGTTACGTTACGTTACGTTACGTTGTTACGTTACATTGTTACGTTACATTGTTACGTTACGTTGTTACGTTAGGTTGTTACGTTAGGTTGTTACGTTAGGTTGTTACGTTACGTTGTTACGTTACGTTGTTACGTTACAGCGTTACGTTACAGCGTTATGTTACAGCGTTACGTTGCGTTGTTACGTTGCGTTGTTACGTTGCGTTGTTATATTGTTACGTTGCGTTGTTACGTTGCATTGTTACGTTGTGTTGTTACGTTACATTGTTACGTTACGTTGTTACGTTGTTACGTTGTTACGTTGTTACGTTACGTATACACAAATACACCTAAAATACCCACTATGGTAATTGACCTCTGAAACAGTGAAGTGTTAAGGTAAATTTAATGGTCTTAGTGCTGAGTCTTAGAGATTAGTGTAGTGGAAGTAACTCACTCTATATTGCCTTTTATAATAAAGCACTGTTTTGGTGATTTGCCGGTTAAAAGACATCATTCAACAGCATTTAAATTACCATATTTTAATATCTAATTAAGACTTACACAATGAAATATAGTTAAATGCTGTTGAAGCAACAGTGAAAATCCTTTGTTATTCCAGTCACATCTTCTCTCTGATGACTGACCATTGCTGCTCTCCCATATCAAAAACAACCTATTCCTTGCCCTAAAACATCACTTTGATAAGATACACTTGATCACCAAACTGAAAAAAGCCAGTGTACACTAACATGCACGCACACAAGCCAAACCTCTAAACTGCACTCCTGAGAGCTCAGCCTAATGAGCTTCAAACGGCAGAACTCTTGTGTAATTGGTCGTGAAAGGTGAGTGATCTGCAGTGCCTTCCTCTCTGGGTCTTGTACCAGATCAAAGGTGGCATTTAAAGAAATGATCTATTGTTGGTAAGGAGGACTGCATGAACTAATTATTCTCTCAGATCTGCGCTGAAGGGCCGGCATTAGCGGCAGACGAGGCATTCTCACCTGTACGGAGGTGGTGGTCTCCTTATGAAATCTCTTTGTTCTGCTGGTACAGACCAGCCCCACTAAGCAGCAATAATTCTAGTTTCTGACTTTAAAATCAACCTAATTCTAATGTCACCGCCATTTTCATATTCCCTTACTTCGAGTGTTACTTGACACAGTTTGTGTTGCGTTACGTTGTTGCGTTACGTTGTTGCGTTACGTTGTTGCGTTACGTTGTTGAGTTCCGTTGTTGAGTTCCGTTGTTGAGTTCCGTTGTTGAGTTCCGTTGTTCCGTTAGGTGGTCCGTTAGGTTGGTATGTTAGGTTGGTACATTAGGTTGGTACGTTAGGTTGGTACGTTAGGTTGGTCCTTTAGGTTGGTACGTTAGGTTGGTACGTTAGGTTGGTACGTTAGGTTGTTACGTTTCATTGTTGCATTACATTGTTACGTTACATTGTTATGTTACATTCCGTTGTTACGTTACATTTGTTAAGTTACATTGTTAAGTTACGTTGTTAAGTTATGTTTTTAAGTTACGTTGTGAAGTTACGTTGTTACGTTTTTACATTGTTACATTTTTACGGTAAGTTGTTACGTTACGTTGTTACGTTACGTTACGTTGTTACGTTACGTTATTATTTTAACACAAACCATGATCATTTTTCTAACCTTAACCAAGTAGTTTTGTTGCCTAAACCTAACAAATCGTTTCACAACATTAACCATGTGACATTGTGCGTTTATGAAAGCGTGATACAAGGCTGATATAAAACTTATTTATGACATGTATTTTTGGTTCAGAAACGTCCTTACTTATTCCTGCCTGGTAATTTGGTAAATGCCACCGTTATTTCTGCGTTCTTGACCCATCACCTTGAAAACATCTGATTCTGTCTCATTACAAAGCAGCCACTTGTCTAAGAAGGATTGTTTAAAAAAGACGGATGAGATTCATGACAGACAGCCCACCAGGTTTATTGTTTAAGCAATCAGTCTTTCTTGGGAGCAGAGTCATAAATAATTGAACACTTTGTTGGTCCCTGTAGGGAAATTCTCGTTTCTCTCAGCCCTGTGCCAGGTAGGTCAGACTACAGGGTGAGCCACTGGACGATAGGGATTCTGTGTCTCGCTCAAGGATACTTTAGGATGCTTGTCAACAGAAGGCCTTGAATCCACTTGCCCACCTTTTCATTGGTATCCAGGCTGAATTACGCTTGCGACATTTGTCAGTCCATGTTTTGTAGTCGGCGAACTCTTGAGATTTAATGCCTCTCAGTGGTTCATTTGTTTCCTTCTACTCGCTGACATACAAATGAGAAGTCTAAAAGCCTATGTCAGATTCTCATTTGAAATAAAAATGGACATGAGAGTGGATTTTCTAGTGTGGAACAAGTGGTCAGGGAGAGGAAGGTGAACAAAGAGACACGGGTCTGAGCTCAAAAGTAATCAGAGATAAATAGATTGGACCAAGTGGAGCCTATTCGGAGGGGCAAGGGGGGTAATTGTTGGTGTTCGAACAGCATGTAATCAACATCTGGCTAAAGGTCTTTACACAACGTTTTTTTTTTTTGTGAGATTAATTTGCATGTCAATATATTTTTTCAAACTGTTGTTTCTGTCATGAGTACTTGCACACAGAACATGAATATTTTCTGAGCTTTAACCAATCACATTGTGCAGAACGGGTTGAGTTCAGCCTATATTTAAGCCTATAGTTGCAAATGCAGCAAATACAGTAAGTTCCTGTTGTTACAGACAGATGCTCTCTGGTCTAAGGACCATGCTACATGCAACAAAAGCCCCCAGCCGGACTCGACCAACTCCACCCTCGTTGATTCTTAAGAAGATTACATTTCTTCTTAATGTTATTACTGTGGAACACTACAATGGCACATAAATCTACTGTATATCTTTAAGGAGTTTTAAACAAACTGCAGACGCGAGATGTGTCTGATGAGCCAAAACACTTGAGGCTTTCTCTCCACAGAGAATGATAAACACCCTTTATACTCATTTTTAGATGTCAAGTACACATACTGTATATCACATTAACACACTGCACACCCACACATTTCTTTCACAGCATTTGTTTCAATTTCAGTGTAATTTTCAAATTGCTTTACACCTTGTTTTTGTCTTTTTCGTCGAGTATTTTTGAGATAATTTTTTAAAGCTCCATCCAGTTTTTCTACCATTTGTGCACACAACCTGCACTGAAAAACAAAATCACACCTCTAGGGTCTGTTAGAAAGGAAAAGCCTGAGGCAAGGTGAGCGAAGGCAGAGTAAAATTTACATTATTAAATTGTTTTAAGTTAAAAACTAAAGTTTTTAGTAATGAGTTCATAGACTGATTAATACAAAATGACACAGACATTAAAACAACTATGGAAAGTAAAAGCCACAACAGATTATAGGCCACCAATAGCTGTGACATTTGCAGTACTTACAATGACCCCAACACCACAGTCAACTGTAAACCATCCCCAGGTGGTTGGTACTATGATCTGAGGAGTGGTTTTAACTCACTGTACCATGACTTGGAACTAAAAACTTTCTGTAACAGCAGAGTGATAGCCGGATCTGAGGAAACCCTAGCTGAAAAGAGGTTTACTAGATCAAAGCGGAAATCCTCAAGGAGCACAAAATCTGTGCAAATTGCTGTGGCATGACTGGAAACTCAACCAACCCATATGGGAAAAGAGGTAGAGAAAGTGCAATTGCATGAGAGAGAGAGAGAGAGAGAGAGAGAGAGAGAGAGAGAGAGAGAGAGAGAGCGAGAGCGAGAGCGAGAGAGAGAGAGAGCAATGTTCATGTGCCTGCATATCTAAATCTGTATGTACTGTATATGTATGGGATTTTACTGATTGGATTTCCTTGTGCTCTCAAGGATATATATATAAATGTCTGTATGGCTGTGTAAGAAAGAGAAACAGACAAAGAAAGAGCAGTAGGGGTGTGCAGAGAGGGTGAGTCTTTCTACCTCAAGGAGCTGTACTCTCACTTTGTTGTATGCCTTCAACCAGCGAACTTTAGATGGAGAGCACGGTGGAGGGCCATCCCCAAAGAAACTGAGAAAGATGAAGCAAAAAGAGATCAATAAGTTCAAAGGGAAAAGTTTCTAAAATATGGCAGGCATAATTCAATAACAAAATTAAATCAATCCCCTGAATCTTAAAGTCAAAGGACAGTCTGTCTTAAAACCATAGACTATATAGAAGAAGTGGATGTAGTCACCGTGACGTCACCCATTTGTGGACTGCCGTTTTGAAGCCTTGAGTTCGTCATTTTGGCCCTTGCCATCGCGATGTTGTTTTTTTGCAACCAGAAGTGACACGGGAGGGTGGAGCTAAGTACAACCGAGCGCTGAATAAGACATTTTCAAGACCAAAATTTATAAAATGTGAACCTCATCACATAACGGTCAGTCAGCTCAGTGTTTTTTTCTTCCGAAATTGGAGTTCCCTTGAACTATGGTCCTTGTCAGTGCTATCCAACTACTTTCTTTTCACCCAACACCAAAGAGCTTCAACATAAGGTGCCCCTACATCTGGTAGGATTTGTTAGTGCACATTCAAGTACATAAACCCTCACTGTCTTCCCGTCAGCTAACTCTTACCAACATAGATGTCTATATTTTTTACATACCTGATTTTAGTCTGCGTCTTGTTATCATGGTTGTCCAAGACTGGTTTGGGCAGGAAGACCGAAGACTCCTTCAAAGCTTTGTTGGAACCCGGCTCTGGTAGTGGATGCAGCTCTTTCTCAACCTCTTCCTCTTCTTCTTCTTCCTCATCCCAGGTAGACTGCTGGCTACTGAGAGGAGGACGCAGGGCGCTGGGGTGGCGGGTCTCTGGATCTCGCCGCTCTTCAGGCTCAGAGCTGAGCTGGGAGCTGGCCGGGCTGAGGTTGCCTGATGAATCAAAGCGACTGCTGTCCGGTGGACTGTAGGAGAATGAGATTTTTCTTTAAAATATGGTGGTGATTTGGGAAAGCAACATGTAGTTAAAGGACTATTGCAGGAATCGAAAAGTTTTATTCCAAAATGTACTATTTAGGAAATTACAACATGAAATTCATCTGGTTTTCAAAAACATAGAAAATGGGAAAATTATTATAGAAGAAATGCATTTTTTCTTTACTGTGATTCAAAATAGGTGTCTCAACTTTGTACAGCAGACAGTGATTTTGGAATTAAACAATTCGATTAATTTATCAAAGCAAGAACTGAGGGTAAATGCAGGGTAAAAGAAGCTCACATCCAGGGAAGAAGGTGACACAAAACAAGGAAAACTAACAGGGTTCAGTCGGGTAAGTTGAAGCTGAATTAGGGCTGGGCGATATAGCAAAAAATTATATATAATCTATCACGCTATAGCATTTTATAGCGTTTTCTGATAATTCAATAAATAAATAGTCTATATTTGGTAGAGCTACACACATGGTGGAGCCTATTTTTGCATACTCGTATGAATTAAATACTTAACAAATAATTTTTTTTTTTTCTCATATAATTAAGAACTTTAGTGCATAATTATTCGATTTTCTGAGAAACTTGAGTTAGTATGTGCTTGTTATTATCAATTTGGATGAAGTATGTCTCGAAAAAAGGTTTCATCACGATACAGTCATGTCAAGAGAGGGCTGCAATCAGCACTGGGAGGTCCTCAGCCTTCTCAAAGATACTGCTAAATTTAAGCTGTAGACAGCGCATTGATAATGAGACCAGCTATTATAATTTACAGTGAAGGTTCTGCCTAAAAGCAGAATAAAGAAATAACCTTTTTTGAATTCACCTACTTCTACTACAGTCCATATACTGCGTCTATAAATGTATGTATGATAAATGCACATTATTCATAATTTCTTAACCTTTTAATAAGATTGAAACTTAAAGGTTAAAACCTCTGTTAGAGCAGTGGGGATACACTTAACCTGCCTGATAAAAATCGCAGGCGGCTGATTGGAAAAGAGTACTATGGCTGCCGGATGATTGAGACTGCTAACAAGGAAAGTGGCTCTGTGCTTTAACTGGAATGATTTACTATGTCTTGGGTGTAGGCCAAATTACTTCTCACTGTTGCTTTTATTCCAGTGTCCCGCCTGCCTCCACGGTGTGCACTGCCACACCATCATAAATCTATCAGGGTTTTAATTCATATAAACAAATTGGCTGAGTCTTGGAGAATAAGTCAGAGAACTGCAGGGGACAGATGAAGGAGGGGCCTTATATACGCCTCACAAGTGAAACAGTAATAAATAAAGACCATTGGCTCCTTCATTCACTGCACTTCCATCACTGTCAGGAAAGCTATTACTAAGGTGCTCTAAGTAAAAAATAGATCTAGTACATTTGCACGTAATGGTGAGCACCTTTCAAGCAGATGTGATAATTTTCTTTCCTACTATATAGCTTCGATGACAAAATTTACAATGTCAGATTTTCACTAAATTGCTTGTATTTTAATCTAACAGTATGCGTAAGATTTTAAAGTTAAGTTGAGGAACGGGAAAGGGGAAAAAAAAAAAAGGTGAATGCAGAGCTACTGATATCAAATGTGGTAAAAAGAAAAACTCTAAATGGGAAAGAAGAGCAGGAAAGGGGCTATACATTTGTCTACATAGCATGATAAATGAACAATGCCATTTATCATACAAATTGTACTAGCCTTTTCACAGCTTCCTTTGTCAACAGGTCCTTTGGTTGCCCTGTGCCCATATCTGCATGCACGGTGTCAGGTGTTTCACTCTTATCTACCTCCCATGGCGTGATCTTTAACTGGGGTTTATCCATATCTTCTGCTAAAGAAACTGAGTGAGAAGGGAGGCCAGACTGTGGCGACTGTGCTAAGGTGTCACAGCTTCCTGTTTTTGAAGTGTCTGTTGGTCCTTCTGTATCACTGGCATCTGCACTTCCAGTTTCTTCAGAACCTGGTGAAAGTTTCTCAGACTCTGGCTCACAAAATTCATCCGTAGGTTTTGGACTTTCAGACTGAGGTTGGGCTGTGACCACCTGAGGGGTGGATTCGGGTTTTGGAGGGTCAGAGTTCCCAAACATTGAGCCAAGTTTCATGCCAAACATAGATGATGGTTCTTCCTTTCCAGTTGGCTTTTCATCATTGAAAATACCAGCTGAAAGGCTTTTAAAACCAGAAAAGAGACCACCATCTGTCTGTTGTGGCTGTGGTGTTGTACCAGTGGCTGGAGATGGAGTGGTGGAGAAAAGGGATCCAAATTTAGGAGCAGTCAGACCAGGTATTTCAAACATGCCCTTTGATTCAGGAGCTGGGGGTGGTGCAGCTTTGTCAGACACTGCAGAACCTGTCCCCACTACATGCCCAGTATGCTCATCATCCCCTGCTTCTTTTTCAGGGAAAGCAGCTTTCATGGTGGACTCAGTCAGAGAACTTACTTCAGCTTCTGTTTTGTCTGTTCGTTCTGCCTCCTCCATTAATCCTTTTTCAGGGGCCTCAGAGTCCTCAGGGCTTTTAACATGTCCATCTCCAGATAAAGGTGTCTTCTCTGTATCTGTCTTTTCAGTGCTCTCAGACTCTGTGCCAGACTGTGGAGGTTCCTCTGATTTTGTTGTTTCAGGACCTTTGAATATACCAAATAGGTCACTGGTAAGGGATTCTGTAGCCATGCTGCTTGGAAGTCCAAAAAATGAGCTTTTCTGTTGTTGTTGTTGTTGTTGCTGTTGTTGTTGTGGCTGACGAGGAGCAGGTGATGATCCAAAAAGTGAACCAGGTGAGCTTGAAAAAAATCCACCAACAGCTGATGATTTACTTGGGGCATTTGGGGTAGAAAACATAGACATAAAGCCAGAAAATGGAGCTGGTTCAGGGGGCTTCTGTGGTCCTGGCTGTCTTGGTCCAGCCATTCTTGGTCCAGCCATTCTTGGTCCTGCCATTCTTGGGCCCCCCATCCGTGGTCCTCCCATCCTTGGTGCACCCATTCTTTGTCCTGGTGGACAAGGTGGCCTGGCCATGCCTGGCCTGGGCTGTTGCTGTGGTGGAGGACTAGCAGGTCCCAATGACGGATCTTTCAAAGGCCCCACAGCTTGAGATGTCATGATTTCTGGTGAGTTGGTACCAACAGTTTTTTCCTCTTCTGATGATGAGACCACCGCAACAGAATTATTGCTTTCAACAGGTTTCTCTAATCCATGTGCAGGTTCTTTAGTAGCTTCTGCAAGCTCTAGTTTAGCCTCAATTGGTTCCTTTGTGGTCTCATCAGATGTGGATTTCAAGTCCTCTTCAATAGACTTTTCTGATTCTGAAACTGCAGTCTCTGTTGTAACTGCACTCATCACAGATTCTGCAGTAGGTTTCTCTGTAACTGCTATCACTGAATCAGCTACAGTTGCCTCTTCAGTAGATTTTTCCACATCTGCAATATAAGCTTGTTCATCACCAATAACTTCCAAAGGTTCCTTAGTTAATTGGTCCACATCTGCAACTGCTGTTCGTTCTTCATCAACTATTTTCAAAGGCTCCTCAGTTGATTTTCCCACATCTGCAACTGCTGTTCGATCTTCATCAACTATTTTCAAAGGCTCCTCAGTTGATTTTTCCACATCTGCAACTGCTGTTTGTTCTTCATTTATTTTCAAAGGCTCCTTAGTTGATTTTTCCACATCTGCAACTGCTGTTTGTTCTTCATCTTTTTTCAAAGGCTCCTCAGTTGATTTTTCCACATCTGCAACTGCTGTTTGCTCTTTACCAGCAACTTTCAGTGGCTCCTCGGTTTGTTTTTCTACGTCTGGAATTGTTATCTCCCCCTCAACAACAGCTTCCCCATGTCCCACGCCAACCATATCTGAACTTGTGTTTTTGTCCGTATAATCCATAACACTTTTCATTTGCATATCATCAGTTTTTTCAAATGGGCTTTTGATGGCAGAAATGGCAGTTTCATCACCTGTGCTCTTAATTTCAAAAGTATCTGTTTCTGATTCAGCAACTTCTTTCTTAATATCTGCTGTATCTTTTATTTCTTTATATTCATTTTGGATGTCTGACTGTTCTTCACTTACTAGCTTTACAATTTGAGGTGTCTCTTTCTCTAGTAAATTACCAGTCACATTTGGTGTGTCTGTGATAGAAGCTTCAACCACAACAGAGGCATTTTCATCATAAGAAAGGTGTTGTTGCATTGTGGCTATTTTGTCCATCTCCAGATGTGGATCTGTTAGGGGAACAGAATTTTCAGTGGTATCATTATTGGTGTCCAAGGTTGAATCTTGACCATCTTGGCATGCCTGCTCTACTTGGAGTTCCACCTTAACTAATGATGTAGAAGGAGGCTCAGAAGGTACATTTTCGATGGCCTCAACAAGGTGATCCTTTGCTTGTTTTGAAAAATCTTTTGTGTCCATGGGCTTCACTTGTTCCGAGACAATTGTTTCCGGCTCTGTCTTGGTTTCCTCCATAAAAGACATTCCAAATAGGCCAAACCCAGTTTTAGATTTGTTACCATCAGAACTCCCGCCAAGTGAAAACACAGAGGAAACTTTGAAACCACCCTCTGATTCAGGTGGGTTAGAAGCTACGGGATGTGCTTCTGATTCTTGCTGGTTTTGTCCACCAAACATGGAGAAAAGTCCTTTTCCTGGGGGCTCTGAACCTCTGGATCCTGGTTGTGTAACTGTTGGTCCTGGTGGGGGTATTCTAGGTCCAGTTTGGGACTGGGCACTAAGACCTCCAAACTTGGAAAACAAACCTGCACCAGGAGTTTCTTTATTTGTAGTAGAACCTGGGAGGATGCCACCAAATATAGAAGATCCAGTGGAAGGTCTTCTTGGTGTGGCACTTTCCACAGGGTGACCTCTGGGACTGGGTGGCTGCTGAGGTGCAGATGAACCAAACATGGAAAATAGGCCTTTGCCCGGAGGTTCTTTGGGTGGAGGACCTCTGGGTCGCACACTTCCAACAGTTGGACCTCTTGGGCCAGATGGTGGCTGACTACTAGATCCACCAAACATAGAGAATAAGCCTTTTCCTTGGGTCTCTTGTGAGGTTGATAGTGGTGGTGGGTCTTTGGATCCAGGTGAAGATGGGGCATTTGACCCACCCAACATTGAGAGTAACCCTGTACCAGGAGTGTCTTTGGTGGATGACCCAGGAAGAATGCCACCAAGTATTGATAATCCAGTTTGGGAGGCTGTCTGCTGTGGGGTTGCAGTGGGGCCACTAAACATAGAAAATAAGCCTTTTCCTGGTTGCTCATTAGGTTGTTCTGCCTCAGGCTGATCAACTTTGACAGCTAAACTCTCCTCCTTGGAGGCTGTGATTTCCTCTGTGCAAGGTTTGACAGGACTGGACTCAGGGCTAGATAAGGAGACATCCCTCTCAGTTTTTTCATGAAGCTGTTGAACACCTTCAGGAGATTTTGCATCTGAGGCAGAAGATACTTCTTTCAGTGATAACTTCTCAAGTGTCTGAACTTCTTCAGGCAATACAACATCTGAAGTTGTGCTTTTAGCCCTGTGGGCTAACTCTTCAAGAGTTTCAGTACCTTTTGGTGCTGCTGCCAGAGGTTTAACTACTTCAAGTGGTGTTATGTCTGGAGCTGTTATTGTTATGTCCTTAGAAGACAGCTCAAGTGGCGGCTCATAAGCCTCAGTTGTCTCTGCTTTTACTTCAGCTTCTGAGAGGGTAGCGTCTATGGTTGAGCTTTTCTTTGTCAGGATGTGCTCTGGTGAATAGGTCTTAGCCTGCTCTGATTCAATGAATGCTTCTGTGCTACAGATTTCTGTAGCCCTTGCATCCTCAGGTATATCAGACTGTGCAACAATATCAGCAGGTAAAGAATCCTTACAGTCTGGTAGTGTTACTGCAATGAGGGTGGTATCTTCAGAAGCACTGACTTCTGGCAGTTCAGGCTTGAACTCATGTTCAATTTTCTCTTCTTCTGGTGTTGCTGCTGAGACAAATATATGTGGTAGTCTGATATAAGGTTTCGTCTCATCTGGTCCGATTTCTGTATCAACAGGAGGTACCTTTGAGTAATTAATGCCAATGTAGATTGACGTTGGATGGCAGATTTTCTCCTGTGGTATGTTAGCTACAGTAGAGACCTCACCAAATCCAGTGTTGACATTCACAGATTCTGTGGATATAGTTTGTTTGGTTTCTTCTGAATTTTGCTGCTGTGACATGCCTGATTCAGATAAAGCCATGTTATCTGTTATAACCTCTTTGGTAATTGCTTTAGATGTAACCTCTGACAATGTTTCTGAAAGTTCTACTGAACCCGGCGTCTCTCTTGCTGGGCTTGCATTTAGTGTTTCCAGTGGTTGCTGACAGTCTTGAGAAATAGACTTGAAACCATGCATTGGTGACTTGTTGGAGGGAGAGACCATAGGTGATATCATTGGGGATGTTTGAGGGCTCACACCACTTGACACTGAACTTTGTCCTTTGTATTGTGATTCAATAATTAGTGATGGCGCCTGAGCCAACTCTGTCTGATTGTTGGATAATTCAGATGGTGAGGAAGCAAGAGAACTTGACACAACAGGCACCTGTGGGCTTAAATTAAGTGACTCCGGTATTTTAACAACAGGGGTTTCTGGGGCAGGAGTCTGTGTTGGAGTAACTTGCACTCTGTGGTCCACAGGTATAGACACAGTCTGAGTGTGGTGGGGCATAACAGCAACTGGTTTTGTACTGACAAAGGGTTGTGAACTTGAACCACTATATAATGAAATCAAACCCTTAACAGAGGTACGTTCTGCTGGTGTTGGAGGTACCTCTGGTCCTTGCATTTCAGCTCCAGAGCCCTGGTTCAGATAACTACTCTTTACTTGTTTTACAGGCATTGGGCCATGTTTTGTGGTGGGTTGGGTTGCAACTGCACTAACCTCTGATACATGTAGAATTGGAGCCACAGTACTTGTGGATACAGTTTGTGTCTGAAATTGCTGAACAGTGATAGGGCATTGGCTTGGATCAGGTTGTTTTGAGAGTTGAAGAGGTTCTTTTGTATAATAGTCGGTTGTTGCACTGCTCTGCAATGGCTGTACGTCAAAAGACTGTAGAGAAGGATGAGTTCTGTGTCTATCATGTGCTTGCTGAATAACTGAAGTAGGCAAAGACTGTGGGGTAGGAGCAGGTTGGGAGCTACCATACAGTTGCTGGGTGGAAAAAGGAGGCAATGCCTCTCCATTACTAGTCATTGTTCCACTATTTGATGGGTATTCCTCAATGCTCCCATAGCTTTCTACAGTTGGCTGCTTGATAAGAATCTTGGGCCTAAAGGTCATGTCATGCTGAACAGTTGTATCTTGTCTTTGCAACTTTGGAGCTTTTGGTTGAGATCCAGCAATGGATGAAGTCCAACCAATTTCCACACCAGGTTGTTGGTATTGCTGTTGTGGGACTGAATGTTGTGTTTGCAGCTGAGGTATGTTTGGAGGCAATTGATCAGGCTTCTTGTATTCAACCTGTTGATATGCACAGTTTAGTGAGAATGTAGCAGATGCATAGTCCTGCATAGCCTGGGGAGCTAAATTCTGAAGAGGCTGTATCTTCCCTTGAATAGGCACCAAAGAGGAAACTGAAGTATTCATTGGGGCAGAGTTCAATCCCATTTCTGACTGCCTTCTGTAATGTGGGTGGTAAGGGGTGGTGGCCTGTTTATCAGTGGAATATTCCATAGATTGTAGTGACTTCTGAGTTTGAGAAAATGCTGCATCTTCTCTGACTTCCTTAGAAGTGGGTGGAGGCATATATTGCTGCTGATTGTAAAGATTACTCTGACAGAGAGAAGACACATGAGGAAAGGATAGATCTTTCACATCTTGAAGACCGATAATTGTAGTTTTGTTTTGGGGATCCAAAGTTAGGTCAACAATACCCCGTATTGTTTTCGTTTGCAATTGCCTTCCAGTCTGCCCTCTTTCAAACATTTCTGCCTTTACTTTGTTATTGGTGAAATTCATGGGCTGTCCATCCTCTGGTTCAGTATAACTACATGTAATGTTAGTTGTATTTAGGCTATCTTTTGCAGAGAAGTCCACTGGCTTATTTTGTTGGTGTGTGTCCTTGTAGGTGGTCCTTGTGCCAGAAAAGACCTCATTACTGTGGTAGGTAGATATCTGCCTGTGCAGTGTCTCAGTTGTGTTGACTCCACTCAAGGCATGTATTCCTTGTTGATGTGCACATTGCTCCTCTATGAGTGGTACACCATCAGAACCATTCATTGTTACAGTTGCCGTGTTTCTGACCAATGACACAGCTTCAGTTGACAAGGCATCTGGAGCAGTTTCAGATTGTTTCTGCTGTTGCTGTGGTTTGGGAGACATATCTAGGAAGCTTTTGATGGAGTTGGCAGGTGCTGATGGTCTTTGATCTATTTCTCGAGATCCACTATGCACAAATCCTTGTTGCACCTGTTCTTGTGGTCCTACATGTGTTTGTTTCCTTCTAGGTTGGTCCTGGGAGGGGTGTGTTTCCACAATTAGTGGAACACCAACATAATCTCTTTGAGAATATGCAAATCTTGATGGCCTTGTCCTTACCAGTGATACTGGATCTGAATAGTTCAGCACTGTGTCCGATATACATGCCTTTGTTGACATATCTAATGTGTCGTTCACAGAGTTTGCTGGAGCTGTAGAGAATGGATAAGGTTGGATAATAGACTGTGACACACCATTGGTCACACTTACACTGTAGCATTGCACTGTCATACAGCTGGGAAGTGGTTCATGCAGAACAGGGACAATGTTTCTATCCAGGGTTTGTCGTTTTTGTACAGGGATCAATGTTTGAGGTTGCTTCTGGCACGTTGAGTCCAGTGGTGTTGGTTCAACTACCAGGGCGATACCAACAGAATCTTTTCTGGCAACTTCTCTTGCACTTGGCTTGTTGACAAGCGAAACTGCTTCACTTTGAGTAGACTCATATTCTGGCATTGTTGTTCTCACTGTGGCTTGGGATGGCTTGGGTGACATATCCAGTGCTATAGCTGCGGCAGGTTGTGTTGAAGTGGATGTCTGATGTATATGAACAGGGTCTGAGAACTGTAAACGTGAGTGATTTGGCTGTGCAAAAACGCCAGGTTTGCTCTGCCGATAAGGTTGGATAATGGACTGTGACACACCACTGGTTTCACCGACACTGGGACACTGCACTGTCATACGGCTGGGAAGTGGTTGATGCAGAACAGGAGCAATGTTTCCATCCAGGGTTTGCTGTTTTTGCACAGAGATCAAGGTTTGAGGTTGCTTCTGGCATGCTGATTCCAGTGGTGTTGGTTCAACTACCAGGGCGATACCAACAGAATCTTTTCTGGCAACTTCTCTTGCACTTGGCTTGTTGACAAGCGAAACTGCTTCACTTTGAGTAGACTCATATTCTGGCATTGTTGTTCTCACTGTGGCTTGGGATGGCTTGGGTGACATATCCAGTGCTGCAGCTGCGGCAGGTTGTGTTGAAGTGGATGTCTGATGTATATGAACAGGGGTTGAGAACTGTAAACGTGAGTGATTTGGCTGTGCAAAAACGCCAGGTTCGCTCTGCCGATAAGGTTGGATAATGGACTGTGACACACCACTGGTTTCACCGACACTGGGACACTGCACTGTCATACAGCTGGGAAGTGGTTGATGCAGAACAGGAGCAATGTTTCCATCCAGGGTTTGCTGTTTTTGCACAGGGATCAAGGTTTGAGGTTGCTTCTGGCATGTTGATTCCAGTGGTGTTGGTTCAACTACCAGGGGAATACCAACAGAATCTGTTCTGGCAATTGTTCTTGCACTTGGCTTATTAACAAGCGAAATTGCTTCATTTTGAGTAGACTCATATTCTGGCATTATTGTATAGTTGGCTTGGGATGGCTTGGGTGACATATCCAGTGCTGTAGCTGTGACAGGTTTTGTTGAAGTGGATGTCTGATGTGTTTGAACAGTGTCTGACAACTGTAAAGTTGAGTGATTTGACTGTGCAAAGACACCAGGTTTGCTCTGGCAATATTGTTGTTGATATATAATAGAATCTGAGTGGAATTGAGTCCTATTCTCAAACTCCTGCTGTGCATTTGCAGGGGAGCTGATCTTAATGTCACCAAGAGATTCTTGAGAAGGGATATCTACAACTAGTGGTACACCAACAGAATCTTTTCGTGCAAGTTCACGGGCACTTGGCTTGCCTCTTGTTAGTGGTATAGCTTCAGTAGGAGTGTCATCTCTTCTTACTTCCGGAACCACCTCCTTCAATTTGGCAGAAGATTTAGAAGTCATGTCTAGTGTGGCCGTGACTGTATTGGCTGGTGCTGTGGCTTGCTGGGTTGGTTTACACTTTTCAAGGGATTCAGATGACTGACTTGAAAGAGACTGCTGTCTTGGTAAGAATGCCCTCCTACTACCAGATGGAATCTCCTTTTTCGTAACAGAGCATGCTACCTGATTACCTGTAATAGTATGAGAATGATATTCCTCGACAGGTAGTGAATGAATATCCTCTGTTGTTTGTACCTGAGGTTCTGTTGATTCCCCTCTATATGACAAGTCAATGGATTCATGATGAGATAGATGATGACCAGAACTTGTTTCTGCCTCTTCAGAAGTTAATGGTTTTCTATTTGTCAATGGCAGTGCCCCACAGACAGGATCCTTTGATGGCACAACAGTTTGGTGGGTTGTTTTCTTTGCAGACATATCTAATGTAGCTTTAATTGAGTTTGCTGGTGCAGTGGTCTCCTGATGTTGCTGAGACTTTCCACTCGACAGACAGGAAGGAGGTGTAAAAATTGCTCTCTTACTGTCAACAGGAATCTGCTGTCTAAAACCAGTTGTAACTATTGGTGGGCTTTGCTGTATTTTTGAAAAATTCAGTTGCTGTCTCTGCGGGTCCACCTGTTTCCTCATCACAGGGCTTACCAATGGTGTGGTACATACTGGTTGCTTTGATCCAGGTTTTGCAGGTTGTTTGAGACCTCCATCCAGGCTAGATGCTTTACTGGAAATATGAGAAATTGAAGAGCTTCTTGTTGCCGATAGCATTACGTTAGTGTCAGAACTCTTTGGTAAGTCATCGGAAGATGTATGAGACGATTTGGATGAAATGTTCATTGCACCTTTGCCAGAGGCTGTAACACCAGTTTGCTTTTTCTCAGTTATAGAGGTACTGTGGGAGGCTAGTGGTCTTTGGGTATGTATTGTAGAAGAGGTATGACCAATTCTAACTTGTGGACTGGACAATCTTCTCTCTGATTTGTTTTGTTTATCAACTAGCCTATAGTTGGTCTGAGAAACTGTTCCCTGAATTGGAACTCTTGGACTTTGCTGTAATGTGGGATATGTGGGATATTCTGAATCAGGCCATTCAACTTCTTCTTCCTCAATCTGTTTAGTAAGATTTACAGCAATGGTCTTGTCAGTCAAGTCCGCACTTGTGTTAGTATCCATCTGCTTTTTCTCTTTGAATCTTTTCATCTTGTACTTTGTAAAGTCAACCAGTTCGTCTTTTTGTATAGATTCTACGTTGGTATCTGTTCCATCTTTTTCTTTGGTATTTTTGTTTTTATTAATCATGGCAGAAAAATCTAGGACTTTATTGCTTCTTCGAGGGTCAATAGGAGTGCCAAAGGTATGATTTCTTTTGTAAAGGTGGGCATCATTACTTGAGCTCTCATTCAGTATATGTAACTGAGGTGTAAATTTCTGAGATGAATCTTGAGGCTGCTTTGGAGACGGGGAGGTTGTTTGGTCCACTGCTGAGGTACTGCTGACTTTGCTACTGTCACTCATTTCTGTGACTGTAGTCTTAATTGCTTGTGATAATACTCTGGGTTTGTCTGCCTGAGATGGCTGCCTTGCAAGTTGGGGTCTCTGTGGAGAAACAGGAGGCAGAACTACAGTTCTAGTAGATGTAGTGGGTAAACTCCTAACAGCAGTTGCCTGTTCTGAAAGAGATGAAGAGGCTTTAGTAGCAGTTGGTGGTGTAGGCAGTTTCCTTCCTAACTGTACTGGTATTTTTGAAGATGATGGGGTCTCAGGAAGATTTCTGGAGTTTTTTGAAGTCTCTATAACCTTGCTAGACACTGATGGTGATATAGCAGGTGTCGAGGATGGCAGTATATCAGCTTTGCTTTCTTCGGTTTTAGGAGACATTCCAGTTATTCCTCCGATAGCTGAAGATATGGAGTTTGACTTTTGTTTTGATTGGTCTGCAGGTGTATCACCTGCATTTGAAATCCTGATTTCAGGGACTGGGTTGCGTCTGTTTGGAGAGATTTGTGTTAAATAGCATCTTGGAGCAGGTGCAGGTGAGACTGTAAGCACATCTTTTATCCCCTGATTCTTCCAGTATGGCCCTCCATGTCCCCCTTTCAGTGACTTTAATGTAAGATCAGCTGCCTCCATTGACTCCTCTTGACAGCTATAGCCATTTTGTACGGATTCCACCTTAATCTTTTTAAGCTTGTACACACTAAAGTCTACAGGCTGTTCTGCTTGAGAAGATATAGATTCCTGAAACATTTGAGAGAAGCTTTCCAAATTCATGTTCATTATTCTTTCACCTTTTTCAAGTGCGGACGTAAGGTCCATGGGTGCATCTGAAAGAACTAATTTATTCTCTCGCTGGCCTGGAATCCAGAAACCTTTATCTTCGGTGCAGAGGGGAATTTTGAAACCACAGAGGGTCACTTTGTCCTTTTCATTTTGTTTCAGAATGTTAGCAATATTTTCAGTGATGTTTCCTAGAGCTTGTACATCCTCTGGTGCAGCACAGGCATAGAGGTGTCTACCAGCTCTGTCTGTTAAGAGGGAATAAATGTAATCCTCATCTGTATAGACATAATATCCACAGTCCCCAACCTCAGCTGGCCACCACAACCCTTGCTCCAATAGTGAAAGCCATTGTTGATACCACTCAGCATCCTCAGAGAGCATTTCATCATCCACATCCCCTGTAGTTCCTGCAGACATGCTTAAATCCATAGCGCCATGTGTTAAATCCATTGGACCCTTTTTTGTGGCAAGTCGTTTTAAAAACTCAGTTGCTGATTTCAAACTAAATTCTTCATCTTTTACACCACTACTAACACTACTTTTTTCCACTACTTTGCTGAATTCCTGTACACTGCATTCTGCAAGCGAATGGCATCTACTTAACCGTGTCTTTGTTTTTTCCATGGACAGATTTAGAGCACTACTTTCAACAATCCAAGGTTTTCTTTTGCTATCAAGATTATTCAAATGGTCACAGCTACTCCAGGGTTTCTTGTCTATGCAACTCATATCAAATAAAACAAGATCTTCTTCTGGCTCAAGAAAGCGATTTCTGCTCTCAAAAAGCTGGGCGTCAGCATCCCTCCAAGGATGTGAGGGTACATTGAAGTCACTAATATCCATTTCTATAGGATTTAACCATATGTGATTCTCCAATTGAGGTGCTCTAACAGTTGAGGGTATATTACCATGGCATGCTTGGGAGCGTTCCTGACTTTGAGTGGCAAGGGCTTCAGCAAGGGCATAATCATTGAGTTGCTGCCACAGAAGAGCTTCTATGAGACACTGATGCTCATAGAGCTCTGGTGGAATAACACCATACTCTGCAAAGTTGTATAAAAGATCCTTGTAACCATACTCATGTGCTGTCCCATACAAGAGACGTTGAATTTCATCAAGATAAGATTGGGTTGGGGAAATTGTCGGATCTTGCCAAACCTGAGATTGCAGAGGTTCTGTAACAACAGCAGTTGTGAGTGTTGCTGTACTTGAAGAGATATCCTCCCTACTCTTTGGTAGTAAACGATCAAGAAGGCCTTTTTCAGTTTTCTTTCCAGGAGCAGAAGGGCTACTGTCACTGGGGCCTGTTTTGAAAATGCTGGATAACAAACCAGGAGCCACGCTACTTGTACTCGTTTTTGGTTCCTCCTTCCCAAGCTGAGGGGTTGATGGCTGCTGTGTCTTTGACAATGGCTCCTCTGTGGCACTAAAAAGACCTGAGAGGAAACCTTTTTGAGCTGGACCTTTTAAATCCTTATCTGTGGCCACATCTTGGGTTGAAGGCATCTCTACTGGTTTGGTTCTCTGAATCTGTGGTTGCCCCTGTCCTGCACATGGCTGATGTTGTTGCTGTGTTGTTTGAAGGTTCACCTGATCAGAAGGTGATGATGACTGCTCCACAGTACCTGCAATTTTGCTCATCAGGCCAGAGAATAACCCCCCTGATTCAGACTGAGCTGGATTTTGCCCTGATTTAACCGATGGTTGTCCTGCCTGAGCAGGTTGAGGTGACTGTTGTTCCTGTGGTACATTTTCTCCAGAAGCAAGCTTCAGAATACCTGAAAGCAAGCCTCCACTTTGACTAGGCTGTTGGGTCGCTGTCTGTTGAGGACTTGCAATTTTGCCAGGCTGTTGCTGCTGTTGTGGTGATGTCTGACCAAACAGACCAGACAAGAATCCTCCTTGCTGACTGGATTGAGACGATTGTTGACCTGCAGATTGACCAGTTCCAACAAGGTTTGATTTATT
Source organism: Sebastes fasciatus (assembly GCF_043250625.1). Classification (NCBI taxonomy): domain Eukaryota; kingdom Metazoa; phylum Chordata; class Actinopteri; order Perciformes; family Sebastidae; genus Sebastes; species Sebastes fasciatus. The sequence goes on from NC_133800.1 coordinate 33,353,605, forward strand.
TCCCTGTTGAGACCCAGTCTGTGGGGTGGGCTGTTGTGGTGCATTGTCTGTAGGTGCTAACTTATTAAAAAGCCCCGACAATAGTCCACCCTGCTGTGGCTCTGGTGCAGAGGCAGCGGGTTGTGGAGGTATCTGGTTTTGCCTCCGCAGAGGTTGTCTGTTACCTTGTTGGGGTTGCTGCTGGTTGGGATGACTAACAGGTGGCTGCTGCTGTGCTGGAGGAGTAGGACCCGTTGAAAATAGCCCAGAGAAGAAGCCTCCCTGTTGATTAGGTGGTTGCTGGGTCATTCTGGGGCCTGCTCTTTTTGCCTGTTGCTGCTCTGGTTGACTCCCCGCTGTAGACTGTGGGGTGCCTGCATCTGCAATTTTGTTGAACAATCCAGTGAGCATTCCTCCGGGACTACTCGGGGGCTGTTGTGGAGGGACTTGGTTTTGCTGTTGTAGGTTTTGTCTATTGCCCGGTTGCTGATTAGGTTGGTGCCTGGATGGGCCACTCTGTTGCTGGTTTTGTGAGGGCTGGCCTGGGTTTGCAGGAGCAGAGTCTTGGCCTCCAATACCGAAAAGACCAGACAAGAAGCCTCCTTGTTGAGGAGGTGCTTGCTGCACTGGTTTTTGGTTAGTCTCTTGAGCACCAGACTCTGATTGTAGCTGAGATGGAGTAGGATTAGGTTCCACGATCTTGTTAAAAAGTCCTGACAACATGTTACCTGATTGCTGATTTGGTTGTGTAGATTGTGTAGCCAGAGGTCCTTTTGGTGGCTGGGAAGCAGTTTCTGTGAGTTTCAACAAACCCCCAAACAATCCACTAGGTTGAGGCATTATTGCTGTTGCTTTTGGGTGTAGTTTTTCTGTTGTTTGGTCAGGCTGTTGCTGTTGGTTTTGTTGTTGATCTGAGACTACAGGTTGTCTCAATTGCTGGTCAGGTTGACCTTTCTCAGGGGAAGATTCTTCTGTTGAACCTCGTTTAATCAATCCCGACAAATTCCATGTTGACTGAATAGGAGGAGTGGTCCCTTGACTCAAGTTTTGTTCAGGTCCTTCTGTTTTCGCTGTATGGTCAGCTGCATCTGGCTGTGACTCCTGACTGGACTGAGTTGGTTGAGAGCCAGTCACTGTGTCAGTAGCTTTTTTCAAGAGCCCAGATAAGAGTCCTCCAGTAGGTGGCTGTGCAGCAACAGGTTGTCCTTGCGTTTGCGTTGGAATTTGGCCAGATTGGCTTCCTGACAATGTTGACAGTGACTGATTGGTAGGAGCAGAAACACTATCAGAGGCAAATTTTAAAAATCCAGACAACAGTCCTCCTGACTGTTGTATGGCAGAATTATGTTGTGTTTGGGGAGAAGACGGAGACGGTGATGAAAATAGGCCTGAAAATAGCCCACCTTGTTGAGGCTGACTATCCCCTCCCTGGGCTTTCTTGTCAGACAAAACATCTTCTGTTGATCCTGGGTTCAACAATCCAGAAAGAATTCCTTGGGCCTGTGAGGCTTGTGGTTGTGATCTGGCTTGTTCCACAGGGCTGGGCGGACCTTGATCTTTAGATGTGACGTCTGCTTCAAGCTGGACATCTGTTTTGCACTGGGGATCTTCTTCAGACAATGTTTGCTCTTGAGACAATTGTTCTGTTCTACAGACAGTGCTCTCTGTGGTTTCAGGGACCATTTGTTCAGTATGTGGCTCAATTTGACCACTAGGTTTGGTTAGCATCACAGTGGGAGTAATTTGTGGTTTTGCAGGCTCCTTAACAGGTTCACTTGGGGCCGCTTTAAACAGGTTTGAAAACCAGCCAGTTTCTGTGTTTCCTTTTGGTACACTTTGAAGTGCAGCATGACTTGGAGAGGGAGTTCTTGCAGGGCTAGGAGATGGACTTTTTGGCTGAGCATTGACATCTTCGCTAGATGCAAACTTAAGAATCCCCGAGAACATGCCTCCTTCTGTTTTTGGTGGGGTTGTTGTGGAAATATTTTTTTCAGGAGGAACTGTTGATATGAGGGTAGAGAGAGATTTCTTAAAAGGACTGAAGAATCCTGTTTCCTCTGAACTGCTTTCAGGTTTTGGTTCAGATATTGTAGGGCTTCGTCTTTGCTGAATATCAGGTAGCTCACCTGATGACTCTGTTTCTGGAAGAAGCTCTACTGATCCACTTCTTGATTCTTGCACAAGCTCAAGTGATCCACTTGCTGTATCCGGCAAAAGATCAACTGATCCACTTCCTGAACCTGGTCTTGTCTCATCTGATAACTGTCGCTCTGTTTGTGAGCTCTCTCTATTAGGACTCGCGGATCTGGATTCATTGCTTGCAGCAGATGCACTTCTTTGCTCTGATGGCTGAGGTGATGGTTCTCTAGATGGCGGTGCACTGGAAAAAAGTTTCAAAGGACTAAACCTTCCTAACATGGATTCAAACCCGGATGTGGGTTGGTTAGCAGTGGTTGCACTGCCGTGTTCCTCTGTGCCAACATGTGTTGAAGCCTGATCAGTGTCAGCTTGGCGACTCGGTTCAGAGGATGAATGAGGAAATTGCAAAAGAGACTGCAGGGAAAACTTTTTTTCTGTTGTGGGCTCCTGAGAGGCCGGAGGAACTATGGCTACTGGGGGTGAAGTACCACCACTTTTGGGGATAAACGAAAGCAGTTTTGAAATGCCAGACTCAGGTTGGGGTGATGTTTGGGAGGTAGGCGGATCTGGTGCAGTGGCACCAGAGGCCTCTGTGGCTTCAGTACTAACTTTAGGAATCAAAGAGAGCAGTTTTGAAATACCAGAATCTGCCTGTGGTGGTTGGGGGGATGGAGTTGTGGCAGGGGTTTCTACATCAGTGGTAGGCTTTGATCCTGTGATTGTACTAAATAACGAACTCATGGCATTCTTTACTCCAGCTATGCCCTGCCCAACAGCACTGTCCTCCTTAACTTCAGGTTTGACTTCATTGCTATTACTGTCTCCAGGTTGCACAACTTCAGCATTGCTAGTACTGTCTCCAGGTTGCACAACTTCAGCAGTGCTATTACTGTCTTCAGGTTGCACAACTTCAGCATTGCTAGTACTGTCTCTAGGTTGTACAACTTCAGCATTGCTATTACTGTCTTCAGGTTGCACAACTTCAGCATTGCTATTACTGTCTCCGGGTTGCATAACCTCAGCATCGGTTGGCAGTGCTGGGAGTTTTCTTCTAATTGGCTTAGGCAATAATTCATAGTTGTTGATTTCTTCCTCTTTTACGGCCAGGTATTTAGACACTGAGTGAACTAAGCTATGAAGTTCATCCATTGCATCTACATATTCATCACTTGGCTCCTCTACAGGAGACAACATAGGATCTTGTCCATGACTTGTTCTCCCTCTGCTTGAATAGCACTGTCCTCCAAAAGGTGACATATACTTGGTAGGGTAGTAGTAAGTTTCATATTCATAACTAGCATCCCCTTCAGTGAATGTCAGGTCATCTAGTTCCTCCTCAGATCCAAAAGAATACTGCAACTCATCTGAACCAACTGAGCCATAGTCACACCTCCCCCTGGTCCTTGCAGCCTCTTCCAGAGCAGCCTCTTCCCGAGCAGCCTCCTCCTCACGAAAAGCTGCATAGCTCTCAAGTGTGTCCTCTAAGGCAGTTTTGGCCCACAGTCTGGTTTTGTAAAGTAAACCTTCTCTGTCTGTCTGCTGGCGTAGCTGTTTGACAGAGGGAATTATATCAATTTCAGGAGGGGACGATTCATCCTCAAAGCTGCCGGCTTCCTTATAAACTAACCGCACTTCTCCGCTACCAAAGCCATGACTCTGTCTGTGTGGCCTGCCACTCGCCTCCTCCGTATCCTCAGGGGATATTGCATCACATTCTACTGTCTGATAGAACCGGCTACCTTTGGACTCAGTCGGGTTGTCACTGATCCGGTAGATGATGCTTTTATCTTCGTCCTCCCACATTTTCTGCTCAGCGTCCAGGTAATCATCCAAGACACCTGAGTCAAGCACTTTATATTTATTCTCCCAATCCTCCACACCCATACCTGAGTCAACAGGGATTATTCTTACTCCGCCCTTACTATCTGATCGCCTAGATTCAAGAAAGAAAAGTGCCATGCAGGAAGAAGTGGAACACGATGCAAATAAAAAGAAGAAAGGAAAGGAAAGGAAGAGAAATTGAGCATTAGACAAAAAAACATAACATGCAAAGAAAATATTCATGCAAGTAAAGAAATAGAATAGCAAATGAAAAAGCAGAGTACATACAGTATATGGAAGGAAAAGTATGTTGTGCAAATTTCACAGTAATATCTCATAGTTCCTATTTTTGTCACAAAGTTGTGTTGTTGCTTATGCACATGAACAATTTACTCATATGCAGTTGTTACTAGAAAGTAAATTGCAACTCTTTGCTTTTAGTATTCCCATATTGTGGTTGGCTAACTAATTGGTTGTAACAGCTTTTTCTCTCTCTTTGCCAGAGACTATTTTGTTTTCCCATGGCAACACTTACATGATGAAAACATCTATATTCGACAATCTGTAAACTGGCACAAGCAACAGATTAACAGTGTTAAATTAGCTTACAATTTAACACAACTATCTAAGGCTGTGCCACTTCTGCTTACATTACATATGGAGCCTTTTTAATGAAGTATTTTAAAACCTCCATCAATGGATTCTGCTACTCTTGGTAGCTCAGCTCGTCAAAGTAAAGAGCACACATGCATGAGGGTTGTGAGTGTATGTGTGTGTGTGTGTGTGTGTGTGTGTGTGTGTGTTTACCTGGGCCCCCTCGTTTCTCTATAGTCTAGCTCATAGTTTTGTATAGAGTCAGCCTCCCTGGACAGGGTTTGATGTTGGACCCTGCGTCCTATAGGGTACTGGTGCACTGATGAATTGGTCTGGGAGGTGTTGTGGAACCGTGGAGGTCTGTTGCCAGTTTCACTGCGGTAGTCACTATCACGGTCATCCACTGCACTGTCGTGGTCATCGAAAGCTGGGCAAAGACAACACAAACAGTTTAGTAAAACATAATGATCATTTCTAAAATACATTTTAAAAATGTTCTCTCTAAGTGATCCAGTAGATTTTCAGATAATACTCTGCTCTTGTTCATTCATTTGTTTAATGTGATAAAAAAAGCCCTCTGGTAGACACAAATAGGCTATTAGACAGTCTGTTAACAGCTCATAATTACTGTGAAACCTTATTCTTCTTCCACCTTTCTGTTGTACTGCAAACATGCCATTGTAAGCACACAGTAGAGCCAAATTTGTAAAGTGTAACTCAAGAAATAAAAAGGACGATTCATACAAAAGTAACATCTGTACAATTGTCATGCAGGCTGCTAGGACACTGCTATGATGTAAGGAAGGCTTCGAAACAATACAAAATGTTTGAATAAAAAGCTCCCTCTTGTGGTAGCAGGCAGGTAATACAAAAAGCATGAAAACCAAGCTGACAGTGAACTGAACAATTATGTCAACAAAATTGGCACCCACACATGTTACTTTGTATTTTGATGAGGAGGGAGCATCAATGTGAAATTTCTAATAAATGACGACAAGGAAAGAATACAGACCAAACATGCAGTGGTTCTTATTTAAAAGGAAAGTCAAAGAGGAGTCCTGTATCATGCAGATGTGGAGTGAATGACAAGTCACGGGGGGGAAAAGCAACCGCTATACGTACTCTGCTGTTCGTTCCATCCAAAATAACTCCAACTGCCTGGAGGTGTGGAGGCAAGTATTCAAAGAGGTCAGGAAGAAAAGTGAACTTCATTACTGAAGAATAACTGTAACTGGTGATGGCCAAATGAGTGTGTAACATGTAATGGGACTGAAAACACCCACATCTGTGATGCTTGATGGAAATGATGAGTGGTTATACCAGTATGAGATGAATAAGAACTAAGTGAAGCAATGTAATGAAGTCACACCAAGTAATAAGGTGCTTTCACACCTGTAGTTGGGTTCATTTGGTCCGGACCAAGGGGGAAAAAATGATTGATATTATTGCATTTTAGCTCTGGTCCGGCTCCTGTTCACACAACATGAAGTTATACAGACTGACGGGTAACTCGTTGATTGTCAGGACCCACGTGGGGAAATCAAATTACGGTGACTGACAGAAGTTTATGCAGCGCTTTAATGCTTCTGATGTGTATATCTATTTTCTTTGGTGTCACGCGTGTCTTGCACAGTAATGATTCGGGAAATATTACTGTGGGATCGCTGTCACACACCTTTTAATGGAGTTTATGAACTGACAAAGTACACAGAGTCGGATACAAGCGTAGCAGTTTTAACAGCTTTTGACCTATTAACGTGTTGATTTGCATAAATAGTTTATATTGAATTGAATTGTTGTAACTATTTATATGATTTTATTTTGTTTAGATTTTAAGTTCTGGGTGTTAATTATTTTTATCACGCTTTTATTGGAAAGCACTTTGTAACCTTGTTTTGAAAGGTGCTATATAAATAAATAAAATTATTAAATATACATGGCCTTTTACAGATCAATTACAAAATGGATTTCATGATGAGCAGATGGATTTAATAGTAGTTTAGCTTTTGAAATCGTGCTAGAATCATATATCTGCTATCATAAAATCCTGTGGTTGGTTAGTTTGCTTTCACACCACAAACAAACCGCACTAAACCGGGCAAACAGACCTGAATTTGTTTTAACCAAAGTAAACAGGTTAGGTGTGAAAGCACCCTGAGTTAATTTCATGTAGTACAGTACGAGTGATCAATATTGACACAATAAAACAGCAACGTTTTTGAAAAAGTATTTTCACAAAAGGTAACAACAGTGTTCAACAGTCAGGAAACGCAGCTCATCATAACTACCATTAACAGCGGCTGGTGCATCCAAAAGCCCTCTTTAGTGTGCAATCAGCAAGCGTGATTTTTTTTTAGAAATCAGTGACACTGAAGTAGTTTTAAATGTACAAATCAGAGTCAAAATGCATCAGCACTGATGGCCGATGTGAAATGTCTTTTCCTGCTCATGAAACACAAGAAGGAATGAGGAGAAAAATTCCTTGTTGTCCACACAAAGTCATCAGTGTGGAATGACACATTAATAAACAAAGGACCCACAAAACACAGACACACGTAAACGTATAAGTGAAAGTGTTATGGTGTGGATGTTACTGTTATACTCACAGCACTGAGAGGGCAAAGATGCCATTCGTCCTCTCTGGACCGCTTCCTGCAGTGGATACTGCCACAAGAGAGAAAGAAGTGAAGGGGTCAGTGAAAGTGGATCAAAAGGATTTTAATACTAAAAAGGCACACATCAGTACATTATTTATGGATCTGTGATGTAGTAACTATCACTTTCCATTAGATGACAGCAGAGAGCCAACAAAAACTGCAACATCACTGAGAAGGGTGCACATTGTGACATAATATTTGGTAAAATTAAATAAATAAAGGGACTGCTCTAAAAAAACATACAAAATCAGAGCCTGTGCAGTAAAACCGAATAGAAATCTTGTAGACAGCACATTTGTACAAGACAACGTGTTTCATTGAAATGCAAACTGACTTAAATGAAATCAAAACTTTAGAGATTTAGATGCGTTGCAGATTCTTGCTCACATGAAACCTTCAAACATTCAATGTCTTAATCAGTTTTACATAATTGAAGATTCGCTTTCTTCCACATGTTCGCTGAACTTCTGCTGCACCTCAGAACGGGTTGAAAATCTTTGAATATTTGTGCCGTTATTTTTTTATCCAGAAGTTACAGAGAGGGATCTGGTACTTGTCAGTGCAAATTAACTTCTACTTCTGCTTCTACTCTCACATGGCGTTCTGCAGCCGGGATGGATGCAAGATACAGTAAAAGCTGGACACAGTAAAGCACCTTATTAAAGTTTTTAGGACACCAATGCTTCATATTACCATTCTAAGACTTCTTCCACAACTACCTCCTTTCAAGATGAAGAAAAAGTCTGTCCTAGCTGGGTTTCCCCACTGTTTTCTCAGCATTAAGATCCCCTTAGAGACTCCTCAATGAGCTGTTAACGTCTCTAGTAGCTTAGTAATTTATAACTTATTAACAGGAAATATACTTTTTAGCAAACTTACCTCGTCATGTATCCGCATGGTGTTGATCCGGTCCAGTTTACTGGTCCAGTACTGAGCCTCGTCTTCTGGGATGTCTGGACAGAAGAAATAGATGGATTTAAAGAGTGACAGGAAAATATTTAGAGGAGAGAGAGGAAGAGAGGCTGGTGAAAGAGGGGAAAGTGGAGGATATATAAATGAAAATAAAGGTGGAGCGATGGATGGTAGGATCGAGGATGGGGTGATGAAGAGAGAAAGTAAATAATGGAGGAAGAATGTGATGCAAAGTGCAACACCACAGGCACTGTAGCTCCACCCTTCCCTCAGTCTCCCCCATGCTCCCTATCCGACCCTGACTTATCCCATACACATTGCTTGATGTTGCTCCCATCTTATATTCATGTGTGTTTAATAGCTCATGAGGAGGTTTTCTTTTGGGGGCCCAGAAATAGAAATAACAACCACCTCAGGGCCTCACGGGTCCTCCCCAAAGCCAGAGAGAGGCGAGACGTTGGGCCAGAAGAAGAGAAAAAGATGAGGGTAGGGCAAATGTAAAAGCCTCACTACAGTCTCTGTCATGCTCCCAAGAAAAACATTAGTTAGTCATATCCATCTTTCTAAAACATGACATAAGTCCAAGTCTTTTAAATCTAAACTTTGTAATGTTGAAATTTTGTATTTAAACATTTAAATGTTATTAACAGTGGACAGTCACGTGCTTAGGCTATATTTCAAATGTATTTAACTACCCAAAAATACATTGAATGTACGATATTACTATATTCAAGCATATTTTAAGTGGAAAATTAGAGATACCGCCAAGTTGCAGTTTACATCCATGTCTGTAAATGTCATCGCTTCTAGACATTTATGTGAAATTGTCATAATTAGCATATGAATTCTTGAGTTACGGCCAAAAACGTGTATTGTGAGGACACAGTGACCTTGCCCTTTGACCTTTGACCACCAAAACTAATCATCAGTTCATCCTTGACTCCGGGTTGATGTTTGTGCCGAATGGGAAGAAATTACCTCCAGGCGTTCCTGAGATATTGGGTTCATGAGAACGGTCTGGACAGACAACCTCCGGCAACGGCTGTCGCCAGCGCGGAGGCATAATTAGTCATGTTTCCATATTCACATGATATTCCAGTATATGTAGTGTATCAAATGGTTATTCACGCCAGCTTAGAAACCGTCGGAACCCATTAATGATACATCACAGACTTAAAAAATAAAGCCAATTTAGACAGGTGCACGATACCTTGGTAGGTGACAGAATAGTATGTGGCATAACTAACAACCGAGTGAGAGGTAGATCGTTAAGAGAAGCAGATCTGACATTAGATATCTGAGCGATCTATATCTGCCATCCAAGTCAGATTACATCCAGCCAAGTCCAAACACTGACAGAGGAAGTGGAAATGAACAGAATGAGAACAGTCCAGCCAAAAGACAACAAAGTTAAAGCAAACCCAGTAAACAAAAAGAGACAAGTTACTTAAAATGTCCTGCTATTGGCCAGACATGTACGTCATGCAAAACCACTTTGCAGAGATGTGTATATCACAAGGTCAGCATCAGCGTGGGAAGAAAGTGCATGCAATTAAGCAGAGTGAGAGTGAAAATGACATGTTCATTGGTCAACTGTTGACCGTGTTGATATAAGTGAGACAAATCAGTGGGAAAAACTACAATAACTAACTTTTGGTTGTTTTTAAAACACCTGTCTCTTTCACCTCATGCAATATCTCTGCCTTTACTTATCTCTCCCTCCGCCTCGCCTTAAACTCTCAGTTTGAAAACCCCTGGGTTATATAATGAACAGGTATTTGTGAGTGTGTTTCAGTGTGACTCATTGTGACAAGACCTCACTATTGATTAGTGCCTCTGTTGGATGCCACTTATTTTTAACATTTTAAACGGATTTGTCGAAAGTTTGCTAAAACAGGGAAACTACTATCTTATCTCCATCTTCAGGCCCGGGGCTTTTGTGTCAAGAAGACGAGCGGGCAGCAGCACGATCCGGCGCCATCTTCACATCAGGTGAGTGTTGATAAATATCTCAAGAGCAGACACTCCCGACAGCTCCCTGAGATTAAGAGTTTGCTATTTAGGTGGTTACACTTGAGAAAATAAAAAGACGAACAAGAAATAAGGATAAAGAGTGCGGAGGAATATTTAGGATTATATTTGGGACAACCAAAACATGAACAGATTCTTCATAAAAACTTCATGAACCCAGTGGAACTTCCACTTCCATGGGCATAAACCATTGCAGCCAAACACAAGCTCGCACAAGTCGGTTGTGCGCCGAAGTAAACTGAACCACCAGTTCACAAAACAAACCTAAAAATGCTAGTTAGACCATCATTCAGGTTTTCTAAGCCGCATCAACCTGGCTCTGTCGTTAATGTTTGTGTGCGATTTTTTTTTTGTTGAGTGAATGTGTGTTTGTGAACATGAACATACCAAAGGGCAGCTCAAAGCGGGTGTCCAGCAGCACTTGGTGTGGAGTTGGGTTGGAGGTACCACAGATCTCGTCCTCCATCATTAACACCTCAGAGTCAAGAGACGCCCACTTTCCTGGTCCCTCCTGAAAAAGAGAGACACAGAGAGGTTAGAAACATTTAGAGATTGAGAATCAAAGCGTCAACATGGTAATTGAGGGCGCTGGGGGGCTGAGGAGGAACACCGTTAAATAAACAAAAGGCACAGATGAAGAAGCGAGGAACGACACTAGCGGTTCAGACCGTGATGGAACAAGGGCGAGCGTTTACTGTACTTCAAACTGAGGGGAGACATTGGCGGCTGCATTATTAATGACCACACAAGCGCCACTGCCTCACTTTAAAACTCCCCAGAAAAAGTAATGAGGTCTAGAGGCGAGATAAATCTGCGCTAAAATTAGTTGCTAACCTGTGAGAGGGCTTTTTAGCTGACACGTAAAGAAGGTGTTTTATTAAATAAGCACTGGTAGGTGGAATGTGAGTGTGAGTGTTTATTTTGAGGGTTGTTGTGAGCTTACGCAGCACATACTGTATTTATAAAATCATTTTATTTTAACACTCATCCATGAGTGCAAACTTCCACCTTGTCTTTCATTGGAAAGGCATTCAGGAGGGATGTCTCAACAGCCGGTATAAACAGGAGGAATGATATAGTTTTAACACAGACTTGAAAAAATATGAACCTATCTTTTATGATGAAATGCTGATGAAGACTGTGAGATGTGGTTGAAAGAACTTCTGTGCTCAGGAAAGACAAGATCTTATATCTAACGACATAACAATATGAGATTAACTTGTGTTTTATGTGAGTAAGGAAGTAATGAGGAGGGTGTGTTTAGCGTTACCTCGTCAGACTGTCGAATGGTGTCCAGGGGTATCAGCGCTGTGCCGATCATAGTGTCCCAGATCAAACCTTTGTTCCACAGCTCCACCACCAAACCCGACTCCAGGTGATTGATCTCACTGTAGAAACACAAAAACACACATCAACTGTGTCATCTCCTTTTAACTAATGTCATATTCTTTCACTTCCATTCCCTGAGCCTCCCCTGAAACTGTTTTGAGTCCTCCACTGGGAGGGCGTCTCTCATTTTGAAAACCTCTAATCTAAACATTTAATTATTATGTTGCAGCTGATGTTAACAGTAAAAACAAACTGAATTTGGTCTATATTCTACCTGTGTTTTTACACACATACTGCAGTGTTTCCAGCATTGACTTTAGTCTGACACAATACAGTACCTTTCCCCTGCCATCAGGTCAGTAAGTGAGCCAGTCTTATCCTTAAAGTAGTGAGTGCTGAAGGATGACAGCCGTCATTTTCTGACAGATCTGTCTTAAAGAGAAGACAGCAGCCAAACGTTCTCCCCTCCTCATCTGCATATTCATATTCACAGTCCCATTCATATTCATACTGCCTCAGTTTGGCTGTCAGTCATCTCTGATGACACTTCACAGCTGGGATGATGGAGAGGAGAGGAGAGGGTGGGTGGGAGAATCTGGGTGCGATGTGTGTGTGTCTGAAGAAGTCGGCCAGCTGAGCCACGAGTCGAGTCAAAATCATGATGTTCCTACATCTTAGCATGATTACCATTAAACTGTCTCCATTCATGTGTTTGCTTGTTTACATGCTTGTGTGACTGTGAGGTCTTTGTGAAGATGTTGTAACAATGGTTGACCAATGTAAAAGAGATCATATTGTGCCAGTAAAGATTCTAAAATAAGCTCTGTGGCAAACAAACATTTATGATACTTACACGTTTTATTCAGCAAGATAATCTTCACAAATGAACACCACTTTTATGATTTTTGAAGTGTGAATGAAGTCGCCAGAAGTAAAAAGCTAACGTTACGCTATAAACATGAGCGCGAGTATACACAACAAAGCTGTAAAGGGCGGACGAGTCGGCGTGATGACGTTTAGTTGTCTCATAAGCCACTTGTTAGAAACCGCCTTTTTTAAGACACATAAAAGATTAAAAATTCACAAGTGGGATATTTACTGACATTAAAATCTGTTCAGCTCGTGTTAACCGCAGACCTTATTTCAGGCATCTAACTAAAATCCCATTGACTTCCAGACGAGGGAAACGGAAGTGCTAAAATGCTAACTCATTTATGGATTTTAGGACTCATTCCTGCAGCACTCTATTGTGCAAATTGTAGACAAAAACTCTTTTGCACATGTGCCAAAACACGTGCAATTTGCTTGAATGATTGAGAAATTAAAATCTGTTTGTGAACAACCAACTAATTGTTCAGAGATCTGAGCTAATTGGTTTGAAAAAAAAAATACTCATTCGAGAATTGAGCCAAAGAGAATGAAAAATACTGTAAACCCAAAATCCAAAACCACTATTTAGGCCACAATGAACTCTACCAGTCGGAAGTAATGTATTGTGTAACATGCCAGTCAGACCTGGATCAGCTGGTTTAAAGAATAAAACAAAAACAGTTTTATGATCTACAGCCTGATTTTAATCCGTGAGATTATTTAATTGAAACCATGAAACATAAAACCCCAAATAGGATTAGAAATAGGTCTGACGTTGTCCATCCCTGCAGTCTGTCTCCAACCTGTCTCTCAGTGTGTGCGTGTGTGTGTGTGTGTGTGTGTGTGTGTGTGTGTGTGTGTGTGTGTGTGTGTGTTGTGAGAGAGATCTTGAAGCTTTACATCCGGCTCTGTCATATGCCCTCCATCAGAGCCCATCCATTATTGAGGGGATGGGTTGAGTTGTTACAGGGAATGAAATGGTGTATTTTTATCACGCAGAACAAACACATGCCAGCATACACATCATGCACACACATACACATCATGCACACACATACACATCATGCACACACATACACATCATGCACACACCGACACAAAGCCATCTTGTGTCTAAGAGCAGAGACAGAAGCTGAAAAAAGAAAAGAGGGATAAGACGGGGGGGGGGAAGTAAAGCGTGTGCGGTCATTCTGAGAACGAGGCGTGATGGAAATTGTGGTCTGAGAGGAAATATTGGAAGCACTTTGGGGGAACAACAGGTGAAGTCACTGGTGAAATACAGCTTTTTACACGTTACTGTGAGGAACGCTTCACACAGGCAGGAACACTGCTCCTCCAGCTCATGAACAATGCTTCAAATTACCACCATTTCTGCTCTAATTTTGTTATTAACAACATGTTTCACTAATATTTTCTGCTACTTTTACATGGTGAAACGCACTTTTAAGCATGCCGAACACCATATTGTCACATAATGTACTTTTTGTTATCATGCAGCATCAATTATTGAGTCGATGCTCTTAAAATCTTGTCATACATGGCCACTGTCATGAATCATCCTCGCGTGGTGCATGTGATGTTTAATGTTTAATTAAACCCGAGTTTAATAGTGTTATATGGTGTATATTGTCAATGCTAAATATTTGATTCCTCACATGAACAACCCTGTAATCATAAAACCATCTTGATTATGAAGATTGAAGTCGTTGATTGAAGTCGTCGCAACATTACTGTCCAGGGTGTCGGATCTTTGCTACGTTGGTAATGTGCTCTTGGAAATGGAAATATAAATATCCAAGTTATGCTTTCTTTAAAGCCAGATGTGGGGAGAGAAGACTCTTTCTGCTAGACAGCAGCACTGAGAGTGGTGTTGACAGCATAAATAAGAGCAACGGAAAAAGGCTGCAACAGAAAAGGCTGTGATCAGACAGCAGTAAATCATTCCTGTTATTATAACTTGATAAAGTCATTGGGAAGGAAAAAGGTCACCAGTTTTTTAAACTTATACACAAGTTAATTGACAGAGAAGTGGAAGGAAAGAGCAGACTATGATCCGAATCAGCAGCGAGGCAGTCAGACAGAAAGAGGAGTCTCAAGAGAAAGGCTTCTCCCCATTCTACATACGGAAAAAACAAAGTAACATAAATAAATAACTTTAAAAGGACACAAAACATTAAATTATATCAGGGCTATCAAAGTTAACACATTAATAACGCAAATTTGTTTTAACGCCACTGATTTCTTTAACGCAACTTGAGGTTAAATAACGCTCAAACTATCGCTAAATTTTGGCGAGGAAAAACTGGCATGGCCATTTTCTAAAGGAGTCCCTTGACCTCTGACCTCCAAATATGTGAATGAAAATGGGTTCTATGGGTACCCACGAGTCTCCCCTTTACAGACATGCCCACTTTATGATAATCACATGCAGTTTGGGGCAAGTCATAGTCAAGTCAGCACACTGACACACTGACAGCTGTTGTTGCCTCAGCTCGCTCCACCTCACGTGCATGCGCGCACACTCCACACTGCAGAAGAGTTAGTAGCTCTGAGAATATCTAGTGAATGTTCAGTGGACGTTTGTGCAGAAATAACTGCTGCAGCTCCTCCAGACCAACAGAGGTTTCCCGTGTCTTGTGAAGTGACGGGGCTCCGCAGAGAGAAACGTTATCGTCTACGACCCAAACTCCGGTGTCTCCCCTGTTCCCTCCGACCGCGGTCGGGAGGCTGAGGCAGGAAAAGCCAACACTAGGATCAGCATTGATTCATGGAGAGACATCGTCTGGTCAGCTAACATTACTGCCAAGCAGCTGAAATATAGAGTGATATTGTGGTTTTAGCTGACGTGTGTCGCCTCACTGTTTTGAGCGATGTTCGTTAATGTCTATGTAGAGCAAGCACAAGCGCGAGCAACAGGACGCTGACTTTTGTTGACTTAACGGCCACAGGTGTCGCTGTTAACAAGCATTTCTGATTCTTACAAACAGTCCCTTTAAGGTACATTTTGAAGAGATAGAAAATGTGCGATTAAATTGTGATAATCACGATTAACTACCGACAATGATGCGATTAATCATGATTAAATATTTTAATAGATTGTCAGCCCTAAATTATATTATTGCGAGTTATCATACCCACATTTGGACATTTCACTATGAGATTTTGCTGTCATTCTCAAATGTACTATTTATCATTTTTTTCTATGTATTTGAAATTTCCCAAATTCCCTAAAAAATTTATGGGAAATCTATGAATTAAATATTAGTAAAATAACAGTTACCTACATTAGATAACTAACCTATATAGGAGATCTCTGAACTGTTTCAGTCGAAACATCTAAAGATTATGAGTGTGGTAACGGAAAGCTTATGACCTCTGACACAATACTGTAAATCAGGTCAAAAGATTAAGACCCTCGGTGGCATGTGAAGACAGTACCGAGAGGACAAGAAACAGAGACTGAGAATGAGAAAGAGTGAAGAGTAGAGACAAAAATCAAGGCAAGATAAAACACGTGGTGAAAGAAAAGAGAGACAAGCCAGACAGCAAAAGAGGGAGAAAATAAACAACTGAGACAAACAGATGGAGATTGAATCCGACGATGCACGAGCGGAGACGAGCATGTGAAGCCTAGTGACCCTGAGAGAGTAGAGGGATCAACATTCATCTCCTTATCCCCTTATCCCACTAGCCAACCGACCCACCAACCAGCCATGACACACACACAGGCAGCTGTCCAGTGACCACCAACGTATCAAATCATCAGATTTAATATAGACTAGACAAGAATATGAGGCAACAGAGGATGAGCGGAGAGATACTGCAGAGTGACAAAAATATGGCATGATTTGATTTACAAGAAGATGGCTGTTTACATAAAGATAAGAGAACATTAAATGATTAATAATAGGAAATGATTAATGATGGGGTAAATAAGTATTAGCTAGACCTTGCAGTAAAATACTAAGGAATATAACAATAAATGATTTTGTAGGGCTGTCAAAGTTAACGCGATAATAACACGTTGATGCAAATTTGTTTTAACACCACTAATGTCTTTGACGCATTAACACAACTTGCAATTTTTAGGTTGTAGCGGGCTCAGATTTTAAAGCTAGTGAAGATACTGGTATCATGTGAAACTAGAAAAACCTAAGGAATCCATTGGTACCAACTATGTCATACTAGCTTGTCGCAAAGGAGCCTAAAGAACGCTCCAAACATGCGCTAAATTTTGGTGAGGAAACGTTAATCACAAGCAATCAAGTCAGCACACTGACAGCTGTTGTTGCCTATTGGGCTTGAGCATATTTTTTTATGCTAAATACAGTACCTGTGAAGATTTCTGGACAATAATACAACAATATTAATTTGCAGTTAATCACAATTAAATATTTGAATCGATTGACAGCCCTATAAAAAACCAATGCAAATGTTTCAGTAATCTCGCAGACGCTGTCATGAGTCAAAATTGCCAAAAAATAAAATCACTTGTGCAATTGTGCATATGCTGGTGGACATTTTTGGCCTGTTAGTAGTCATGTATTGTGGTGCACAATTATGGATTCCATCCAGACTACCGGCAGAAGTGCTATAATTGGCCTGCCAAAGTGGCAAAGTTTTGGAGTCAGGTTTGCAAGACTAAAAGCAACACAAAGATACCAATAGTGTGTGTGGCCTTAAATAGAAAACAAAGTTGTTTGTTTATTGTTCAATGTTCATTACAGCCCACGATACTACAGTATTGATCTGAACAGTCAACATGCTGACAAATGTGCAACTGCTTTTCCTACAGTGGGACAAGAATAGTGAAGTTCCTTCTTTACTACATAAATGGCTATAATAACCCATTAAATTCAAACAATTCACCCATTGATTTGACTGGTACTGATGCTAGAGAAATGGTCTGAGGTCACCAAAAGCAGTAGAAAGCATCAATATACACTCACCGGCCACTTTATTAGGCACACCTGTTCAATTGCTTGTTAACACAAATTATCGATTAGTTTATTTAGTCGACAGATCTGTAAAACTGAGTTTCTCCACAAAGAATAACACAAAAGCACCACTTTAAATCTGGTGTTTACCAGAGATGTGCTCATAAGTTTCTTTGAAATAAGTCATTCAGCATGTAAAAAGGCTAAAAAAAAATCGACTAAAGAAATCCTAGTCAACTAAAGGCTGGCCTACACGACAAGAGTGAAGAAAACAGAGGACAACAGGAATGGAAACTGGACAGGAAAGCACTGAAAAATTCAGATACATGAAACTTTTTTTACTTTGGAAGACAAAATGACTGATGTTCCAGCTTGTAGGAAATAGGTATTACTTTGACACTCTCCCGTCTTTGCCATTTCATTGTCACAGAAAATGTGGTAAAAGGTTGTTTTTTTTTTGCCATTCTCTAAATTATATAAAAACAATTTCTCAAACAAAAAGCATTTTCATTATAAAGAGGAAATGTATTCACTTTGGAGGGCTTCAATCAAAAACTGTGAAACTTTTCCTCGCTTGCTTGAAACAGCAGTAATCCAACACTAAGTGTGTGTGTGCATGAATCTTGTTATTACTAAATGAGGATAATGAATTGGATTTTTGGAGTATAATTTTGGGGCTGGTTTTAGAGGCAGGTGCTTGGCAGGTGAGCCAAGGTTACAGCAAATCAAAAAAAGTGTGTGTGTGTGTGTGCCTGCACCATCCTTGAGTACGTCACTGCTGTAAGAGCTGATCTGAGGTCTGCTGCCCATCTGCCGTCTCTGAGCAGCTGTCGATCACTAGCGAACTCCGACCAAACGGTCAAACTAGGCAGCGCTGATCAAATATGAATCAATATTATGTCACTGTAATGTCTATTTCTCTCCTCAAATGTTTTCAGAATCATCTCGTAGTGCACTGTTTAGCTGTAAAATGAGAAAGTTTGTGACGCCGCCGCCATTGTGAAATCTGGTGAAGGAACGCCAAGTTCCGGTCACATGACCGGAGCACAGCCAATAGGAACGCTCTCTCAATGAAATGACCTGTGATTGGTCAAAGTCTCCCGTCACAGGCTAGATTTTTTAAAGCCTGTAAACAGAGCCATGAGGAGGTGAGGAAGTCTAGTTATCTCTCAGAACACTTGAATTACAATATGCTGAAAGGTTATTATGGAATTTTTGCCCAATGATGCCAAAAATATACTGCCTACTGCCACTTCAATGAGTTTTTATGTAGTATTGAACTATGATTGTATATTACCCGGGGTTGGTAATTTAGGGGGAAACAATATTGTGCAACAAACACAGGGCTTTCATCCAGGAGACCGCTGTTCACGTCCCATGCGTTACGTTTCACTTTCACTTTACAATCAGCTGTTTGTTCATGCCCTGTGGTCACATTTGCACAGTCAAAAATGTAGTAATTTTAAGCCAAACCAAGTTGTTTTTTCCTAAACCTAACTAAATAGTTTTGCTGTCTAATCCCAAACAAGTGTTTTTGTTTAATTCACAACATTAGCATGTGTTTACTGTGAGCAAAAAAGTGACGCACGGGGGTCTGTCAAAGCGTCAGTATCTGACGAGTTGGGATGAGAATGTGTTGTAAAAGCCCCAGACATACAATATTTGCTGGCGATTAATTTGCATTTTCATGTCGTTTATTCGTCACACCCCCGGTGTATAAAGGCCTAAAGGCTCAGTTATGGTTTTATGATCCTAACATGAGCTCCCTGGTGTTGTTCCCCATTTTTCTCTCCATAATTTCATAAAAAAGTTGATGATAACATGCCTGTTAGAATGTAGCACTAGCATGTTGTTTATCAAAGTATAGATGAGTCTCACAGGAATGTACTTAGAGGTACCCTGTCATGAACTAAAGTATTGCACAAATGGAAATTTTGATCTGAGTGAGTGAGGCGCTCTCCCCTGCCGTGACAAATAGCCTACGGTGTGTTTGCTTTTAGGAAAGTCACATGATTTTCTTCAGTGAGGTAGTCAGTGGCCATGAAAGTGTTGAGGTGTAAATGTAATCAGTATGAGGCAAGGTAACTTCTTCTGGCTGTGTGAACACCTTTTCTAGATGAACCCAGTGTACACACAAATCATAAAATGCCTCATTAATCATCACCTTCTCCTTTCATTTGCCTAAAAACGTGCTTCACGTTGAGAAGAGACACTTGAAAGCAGTGTGTGTTAAACCCTCCAGCATTAATAGATGGGTTGCAGCTGGAACAATCAGGATTTCTGAAAAGGTTAACAGCCAGCTGCAAACAGTCAGAAAGAAAGAAGGAGTGCTATCAGCAGGGGAGAGATTGAGACCGAGAGGAGCTCCGAGTGCAGCTGGGAATACTGTTACTACTATTCTCTACTTTCTTTTCAATTTTGGGCCGGAGCGTAAGGTGGCTGGCAGGATGGGTGAACACAAGGCTGGCTCAGTCCAAGCTCATCTCTGACTCGAACTGAAAATGAAAACCACATTTCACTCTCCATCCAGCTCTGTCCATCTCCCACTCTCTCTTTAATCTGCAGTATATCCGCCCAGGCCAGAAGGCAGCATGCTACAGTACGGCTGCTAATCCTACAACCAGGAAGGCTCTACCTCACCAACACAGATATAGGACATGACATACTGTATATGCAACGTAACAAATCTAGCTTGCCTGGGTTACGTTTGAAGCTTTTAGGGAAGTGCACAGACCCCCTTCAGTAGAGGAAGGTAAAAAACACCTCTCTAGTCACACACTGTGCACTGAAACAAGTCAGTATAGTCAAGATCAGACATTTTAAGGGACACAAACATAAGAAAACCACCTTTTTGAGCGGAGAGGATCATTAAAGAAACTCTAAGTTTAAAGTCACCAGCTGTATGAATCCTCAGGTATATGGACTACAACCTTAATCCACCTGCTCTGTTACAGATGTGGCAGCTTGAGTTGATTCCCATAAGGGTCCAAGTCAAAGAGTCAGACTGCACATCTGGCAGGGCCTCAGTGCCTCTTCACCATCCAGCTGTGAGAAGGTCACCTCCCTGCAGTTCCCGAGCAACGCAGCTATGACGGGAGTCCTGTTTGCTCCAAATATGCTTGTTGTGACACATTCAGAATAATGACAGGAAGTGTGTACACTACCTAAAGGATGCTGAGAGAGTTTTGTGCATTTTATAAAATTTAGAAAAATAAAGACCAAACAAAGATTGCCTTATGGCCTCATCTTCCAGTGTGTTATACAGTTCTGGTGTGAAGAGGTCAATTAACACTTGATTAATTAGGTGTTCAGCTCAAGCCTCTAAGGTAACAGTTGACCATTTGTATAATGGCGGGAATAGAAGACAAGTGCCTCTTAATGCACTTGTTCTGAACATATTCTGTATTAGTGCTGCGGGGGATTTTTCTTGAACATTATGTACATTTCCATTTTCCCTCTTTTCTCCCTGATTTTCTTGAAGGTGGCCAGGGGGCTGGAGCCGATCCTAATTTAGGGTCATTAAACGTTTCCAAATGACTTCATCTGCATGTCTTTAGAGTACAATCATTCTTAGAGATGCACCAATACCACTTCTTTTAAGACCAAGTATGAGTACAAGTACTTACATTTGGGTACTTGCCGATACAAGTACTTAAAAATACCATTACATTTCTAACAATGACTTTGAAAACATATTATTATTATTATTTTCATAAGATGTTCCTCACTTTCTGACTGTAACAAATTAAATATACAACATTATGCTGTTGCTGATTTTTTTAACATTCAACTTTGTGTTTTCCTGAGACAAACAGAGCATAGTTTGCTGTAGGGATGTTAATAATTAACCGTTTAAATATTAAAAATAAAAAGAGGAGCAGAGGAGCAGCTTGTCACTACAATGACAATATCTGGTCCACCTTAAAGGTCAGGCCACCTCAAGTGCGCCTGAGCCAGAGTTGCTGCTAACTCCTTCACTTTAATCAGCAGGTGGCAAGCAAGACACGGGAACTTGGCTTTGGTCTTGAGGAGTTGTAGTATTTATTCACCGACAAATAAACTGTACACACACTGCACTGCTACCTTCACAGCTATAACGTTGGGCTATAACGTGTATAGCAAGCCCTAACGCCGGGCTTGCAATACACTGGCAGAAACCCTGACTGAGTACACCAGGAAGACACACAGCTGACAACCTCGCAGCTAAACTAATTGATGCGGTGGAGACTAAAGTGGATGTATGTGTCCACAACAATGTACGCAACATCATGGCGGCTAACTCTCCTGTTGCCTGCCTGTTTTGCGCGCTGCAGCTGATTATCGGGTTATCGTTGCAGCTGGGCAGCTTATAGGCACTTCAAGCAGCACCCCTGCATGCAAGGCACTAATCTTGTCGGTTAACGCCATGCTACCATAAAGTGGTATCGAGTGTGGTTGTATCGGAGAAGTTTTACGAGTACATGAGCACAACATCGGACCTGATACTAGTGGTGCATCCCTATTCATTCTATCTATCCTGTAAAGGAAAGATATTCTGTAGCCTGGTGTCTGGTAGGTTTTACTTTGGAAAAATCCAATGGAAGTAGAGTTCCACGTTTCTTGAAATAGTAACAGAAGTTTGTGAAAAGGTAAGTAGCATGAGCAGTGACCACTGTGGCTGAACATAAAGAGAAACGAGTGACCACCCAGAGAGCAAGGCCAAAAATACTCCCTAAAATGGGCACTTAGCGCCAAAGGTTATCAAATGACAAAGTTGCTCAACCTGCTACCTTTTTTTTTTTTTAAAGTTATTTTTTTGGGGGCATTTTCCATTTTTATGACAGGACAGTGGATAGAGTCTTGAAAGGGGGGAGAGAGAGAGTGGATGCGGAAAGGGCCACAGGCCGGATTCGAACCCGGGCCGCCGCGGTCAGGACCAAGCCTTAATACATGGACGCCCGCTCTACCAACTGAGCTAACCCAGGCGCCCCCTGCTACCTTTTAAAGGAGATATTTATACTGCATCAGTGAAGTTACCTGAACATTATGAGTGCCAGAAACATGGAATGCTTGTCTCAACCATTACATTACGGAACAGCCTGTTCCAACTAATGCCGGATACACACTACACGAGAATCAAGCCGATTTTGGGCCTGATTCCTCCCTCTCCCGACGATCGTCAGCAAAACCCAGATTTTTTGATGGTTCTGAAGATGATCTTTCCAGATATTCCTGTGATGTGAGGTATGTGTAGAGTGTTTTTTACATCCCCCAATCGGCTCGGAAGTCCATCCTGGCCACACCGGTTTCAAATTGTTAATATTAAGCATGTTAAATATTTACGATGGGATATCCTGTTGTGTGTGGGGAACCCCGAGGAGAGCCGATGACGCGGTCACGTGGGAAAGAACGATAGCCAATAGAGAACCAAGCTGACTGAAGAAGGAAGGAAAACAACCGTAGTCATGGCGGCCGCGGCTAATGCATGAGCTAATGCAAAACGCGAAGCATAAAGTAGTAGTAAGACGGAGCTCAGAAATGGAGGACCAACTTGTTGATTTGTGGATGTGAGTGTTTATTTAAAGTGTCTCCATGACTTCATCCATCCATCCTTCCTGCTATGTTTTTCGCACTACGTCATATCGCTTAAATTTTCCAGTCTGTCAAATATGCTGTGATTTTATCATTTGTGCTATACAATAAAAAAATGTAATGTAATAATCTGAGCACACACTTGAGCTGGAAAACCTCCGACAGCGCCTCAGCGCAGCACGCCACTGCCGCTAATGAGACTTTGGCTCTAATTAGCCATTAAGCGTAGGAGGCCCTGGGGTTTCCTTTGTGTATAATCATCAACATCTTTTCAATCATTATGGTCATATTAAATGGCATTTTACTTGAGCTGAACTTTTGATATAATTTGCCAGAATCACCTTCTCGCTGTGAGATGAGCCTAAAAACCATACATCTTTATTTCTCTGACAGTGTACATACAGGAGAGAACAGAAAAGTGTGACGTGTTATTAATTCTTTGTCTGAAAGCAGTTTTTTTTCCAAAGAGAGAGACATGATGAAAAGTGAAATGACAGTCTGAGTAGATCTGATAGTGGGTAGGGTAATAGCAGAGATTATGTTTGGAAAGAAGAGTGGAGGAGGAAGAGGAGGAGAGTCGTTATGTAATCATCTGGATCCACAGTCAATCTATCCAATCCCTCTAATCAAGTCTAGAGGGATCAGTCTGCAGGAAAGATTTGTGTCTGTTGTACAGTACAATTCATAACTGATGTGTGTGTGTGAGACAGACAGACAGACAGAAAGACAGACAGATAGTGAGGGAGAGAGATTAGTGTGTATACCTAATGCTTACGTGTGTTTTCCAGGCTGTTTAAATGCAAAAATATTTTGTAAAAAAGCCTCTCATACATTAAACAGACAGGATTTCCAGCTATCATATCAGATTAAATCATGAAGTGGAATTATCCCATCTCTTTTAATTGATAGTCTTTAGATTGCCATAATAATCTTATAGGCCTGTGTGTGCGATCACTGGCAGGAAAATCACTCCTCTGGAAACCGGAAACAATTAATTGGAACCATAGACTGTATATAAGACGTGGACGTAGTCACCGTGATGTCACTGTCGTTTTGAAGCCAGAAGTGACACTAGAGGGTGGAGCTAAGTACAACCGAACGCTGGATAAGACATTTTTTATGCGACCAAAATGTTCTAATTAACTTTCATGAACTGAAAACACGCTGTGAAAGGGTTAAAGTTGTAAGACAAAAACACGGACAACTCCCAGACCGGACAACGCCGTGGTAGCGACCTGTCAATCACAAGGTAGCCCCGCCCTAAAGCATCCCCTGCTTTATGGTCTATTTGACTCTAAATGGGACCATAATTTACTAAATGAACATCATGCTGAATTGAAGAAGACTTGAAACTAGCGATTTAGACCATAAACTCATGTTTACAATGTTTACTGAGGTAATAAATCAAGTGAGAAGTAGGCTCATTTTCTCATAGACTTCTATACAATCAGACTTCTTTTTGCAACCAGAGGAGTCGCCCCCTGCTGGATATTAGAAAGAATGCATGTTTAAGGCGTTTCCGCATTGGCTTCACTTTTCAGGTTGCCGCCTGATTGCAACTTAAGAATGTAAAGTAAACCTCTTGACTACAAGCCTTTATATTATACTATATTATATATAGTGTCTAATGGCAGCCCATCAAACGTCCAATGCTGGGAAGCGAGGCGATCCCCCGCGATAAAAGAAAAACGCTCCTGTGGACATGTACCAACACTTTCTATCTCTTTTCCTGAAGCACCATGTCAAGCCCTGTCAGTACTGAACAATGCAAGCAAAGAATAACTTCAGCCAGCTGGATCAGAGGTCAGGAAACAGGCTTCACTTGACAAAGCAAAGGAAAAAAAATGATAGAAAGAAAAAGAACAAAAGAATGAGAGCAAAACCACCTTGAAAAATCCAATATAAAAGAAAATGTTTTTCTCTACTCCACAGACAGATTTAACCACTAGTCACACCAGCTGCCAGAAGAAGAAAAGTGTTCAACAGCTAACAAGAAAAGAGTGACAACCTGTGATGTACTACTGTATAGTCAGTCTGGTCTTCTAAAAATTACGTTCCCATACAGCAAAACTGCATTGTCAATTATGTTTCGTTACCAGATTACTGTTCTGTTAAAAGAAACTGTAGAGACCACTCTGAAAAATGTACCAGTCAATTTAGCTGAGAAGAGAGCCTCATTTTTATAAACGATCTTGTTTTGGAGGACAGAAAATGTGATTTTTACAATTGCTTCATCCAAGCCAAGTCACCTACTATCAGGCCTGTTAGGCTGTCATAGTGCTTTCTCTTATTCTGCTGGTTACATGTCTCTCCACCAACAGGTGACCATCCCTAACATTTAAAATAATACCTCATGGATGTGGATACAAGAAGCAGCACGACTCCCGCGAGCATAAAAAGTGAAGTTGGATCTCTACATCAGCTACATCTGCACTTTTTCTCCTCCATGGAATCAGACTGGACTGGACAATTCATTAGATTTATCACTGACTCATCCACTTATCTGAGCCCGGCATGTAATTTCACTTTCCATCCATCCTACCTGCTCCAACCGCAAATTCCCATTTAGTAGCCCGTGTCAGCCGGCCAGACTGGAGTCCCACAGGCGGCTGGCGGCTCCCTCTTTCAATTTCAGTAAGGCCTATTAGAGCCGAGCTAGCAAGTCAACTAGCAGTGGATATCTGGCCTATATTCATCTACAGGGCTGACACACACTCCGAAGCTTCCATTTCTCTCCGCATTTGTCTTAATACATCCCAAGAGGTTGGTGCCGAACAAGCTGTCGCTGCTAATGTAAGTGACACTGAGCCACTGAGCCAAAAAAGTAAAAAGGCAACTGGAAGACAAGACAAGAGTGGTGAAAACTGAAACTCATGTCATGTCAGCTTAGGGCTGGGCGATATGGACAAAATCCTCTATCCCAATACACGTCATTTCATATCTTAATAACGATATATATCACGATATAGCATGATTTCTGGTAGTTCAATAAATAAATATTCTATATGAAATAACCACATGGTAAAGACTATTTTTGTATACTCCTGTGTGAATTAAATACTTGACAAATGAAAAGCAGTGAGTATTTTCT
Organism: Sebastes fasciatus; assembly: GCF_043250625.1. Classification (NCBI taxonomy): domain Eukaryota; kingdom Metazoa; phylum Chordata; class Actinopteri; order Perciformes; family Sebastidae; genus Sebastes; species Sebastes fasciatus. The sequence continues at coordinate 33,379,536 of NC_133800.1, forward strand.
CAATTAATTAAGAACTTTAGAGCAAAATGAACAGTTTCAAGTGACATTATAAAGAAAAATTTAATATTTCCATATGTAGGCTACACATTTGTTAATTGCATTGAACCGAGTGGTAGTGTAAAGTGTGATTTAAAAACAAAAAACGTAATATTCAAATGATATTCGCTCAAAATACTCAGATTTTCGGAGAAATTTGAGTTAGTTTGTGCTTGTTATTCTCAATTTAGACGACGAAATTGTACCACGATATCTCAATATATGATTTCATCACAACATGATTCCATTTGAAAGATGATAAATGATCATATTAAATTATCAGGACCCATGTGGGGAAATCAAATTCCAGTGACTGACAGAAGTTTATGCAGCACTTTAACGCGCCGGGATAACTGGTGTGAACACATAGTGCGAACGTCCGGGAGCGCACAGACACGCGCATGATCGGCGTAGTGTGGGATCGCTGTCACACACATTTTAATGGAGTTAAGGAACTGACAAAAAACACGATCAGCAGATGGATTTATTAGTAGTTTAGCTTTTGAAATCATGCTAAAATAATATATCTCCTATCATAAAATCCTGTGGTTGGTTTGTTTGTTTTCACGTTACAAACGAACCGCACCAGAGCCCGCTTGGTCCACACTAGTTTGAATGAGCGTTCACACCAGCCCCAACGAACCGTATCTAACCAGTCAAGAGTTTGTTTTAACTGAACCAAACGGGTTGGGTGTGAAAGCACCTTGAGTGTACATTTAAAGGTAAATTCATTAGTAGTATGTCGGTCACGTGCTAGTTTGAAGAACTACACACCCGAAAAAGGCAGCTGAATGGAAACTGGCTTATATTTTTGCAACATTCTTTTTAAATTTAAATCTAAAGAAGGAGATATGATCCCTCAGTGGATGGCAAAACATAAACATCACAATATGTATGAGGTTTCTATATACCAGATATATTTACAGTAAGTTTACGTTTAAGTAAGTCAGTTACTGGCTTACTTAATCGCCTAGGTCTTCATTACAGTAAGTAATAAGATTTAAAGTAAGAAGAGCAGCAGGGTGAAACTCACAACATGAAGTCTTGTTCCCAACACGGCTGGTCCCCTCGGACTGTGATGGTGGTACTCTTCACATTTTGCACCTTTAAAGTTACGTAGGCGTTGAACTTGTCTGGAAAAGGCGAGAGAAAAAAACAAGCAAAAAATTATGATTCAGATTTTGTGAGGAAGTCTTTAACATTTTTGTCATGCATACATTTACATGTTTAAAATGTTATTTCGTAACTTATTGGAAAAATGTCCTATGTTAAAAAACAAATATAATTTAAGTATTGTTCTGTATGGTTTGTACCCTCCCGAGGCTTCAGTGACCCATCTCGATTATTGATTGAACTACAGGATATATCAATTTTCTTCCCTGCATAACAATATAGCAAACAGCCATTATTTCTGGAGCAGTGAAGCATCTCTAGCTCATGAAAAGATGAAGGGGAGATAAACAAAGGCTAAAAAAACAACCATGATTTTACAGGCACGGGAGAAATAATTTAAACTACCCACATAGGACAAAAACTAAAGCGCAACAACACACTAACTAAGGAACACACAGATTTCATGCAGGATTTAATATTATACACTAATATAAAGGAGATAAAGACGTTATCTCCTACACAGCTGCAGGATATGACCACAAAACACAGAGTTTATGCTAATTTTAGCCTCTGCAATACATGAAGCTTTTTCCTTTAAATCACCAAACAATGAAAAGACTATAAACCACTGTGGACAGCTTATTTGTGCAGAACTGTCAGACAGTGTTGATCAAGTGCAAGTTAGATTAAAAGCAATCGACGTCCCAGTCATAACTCATCAAATACAGTCCTAAATAATACAATGATGTCTTTGTCAATATGAAATAGGATCAACAAATATTTAGATCTGTCTTTCACAAGCGGCACACTAGATTTGAAATGTCTTTCCACACACTGTTAAACCAAAAAAGTTAATCTAACTCAAAGGAATTGTTGAAGCTGATTACATCGAACATTTAAAAAGCACTTTTTACATGAGAAGAGTCCAAAACAAGTCTGAGTGAAGCTTAAGAGGTAAATGTCTTCCAAAAATGTCATTCAAATACTGCTAATCTGTTTTACCAAGTAACCGAATTGCTAAATTCAATGGAAACACATACTTTAGAGAAAACACGTCTTGTCTCACGTTTAAAGTCAATGTTGAATTTTCTAATTAATGAACCTAGACCACGATCCTTCCCTAACCTAAATGGTGCTAAATGCGAGACTTGTAGCATTTCTATTGCCTCCACACAGCTCTCAACTCGCAGCTAACGGGGCTAACAGTGTTAACGTGGGGGGAACCAGAGAGTGGGTGCTACACTTCCGCAACGGCGCCCTCGGTCGGTACAACGTTATCAGCTGTAACCACCGTATGAGAGCAGCGCAGAGCGTCGGCTGTGAGCGAGCCAGTGGGGCAAGTTCACATGCACAAACTTGCACTAAAAGGCAAGCACGGCCGGCCCGGCGATGTCAACAAAGCACGGAGAAACTCGGATTACAACTCACACAGAGGGAGAGAGACTTCATTAATATTCTGGATATCATATTGAGCACCATTAACAAATTGCATTGAGTGGCTACATAAATGCAGCTTAAAAAAACATCAAATAGGGAAAACAAATAACTAAAAACTTTTTCAATAAACGTTTTGCAAATATATATTGAGTATTTTTGAAAGAAAATGTAAGCTATGCGGCATAACATTACAAAATACTAAAAAGTAAATCCAAATACCTAAAAGCCTCCGCTGGAACACGACTATATCCTCAAGAGGAACTGTTACGGGAAAACAGTGTTTAGCTCCATTTCCAGCCCAATATTACTGCATCTTTTATGTATTTTATTCATTTATTTCTGTTCTCTTCTTCTTCTACAAACTAGTTTTAATTCTGCTTTAAAACATATATTGTATAAAAACCATATTAGCATTCAGTAATGTAAAATGTAAAGTTTCAGCACAAATATTAAGGTGGAAAATCCAGTTTTTCAACTTGTGAATCCTCCATATCCAGACACCCAGGAGAAGAGTGGAGGGACGCAGACAGAAATGAACAGAAATGAACAGACATGAACAGAAATGAACAATTGTACCTTAAATAACTGCCGTGTGCCTTCTAATGACGCTCATTTGCAAGATGGTGTCAGTATTAACTGTGGAAGCGCTGAACAGGGAACATTTTGTACCGAGAAAAAGTCACTTCAGGCGGTGAACCACGGTCTCATTACATTTTCTCATCACACACGGATGGCTGTATACGGAGAACTGTATGACCCTTTCCCTTCTTTTCATTGACACTGGTCCATTTTCAGCATTGATTCAGGTTGAATGTATTCATATTCAGGCATGTTAAAGCTACATTTGTTTATTCTACGGAGATAATAACCCTCTCTATTTCCTGGAAGTTCCTCCTTTTTCTCATTGAGGGTCTGAGAATATTATTTCATAATGTGGGGGCGTTGTGGAGCACTTTGATGTTAATGGATACGTCACCTTAACTATGTCCTCTTTTACTGTTACTACTGTACACTTGCACTTGAAATTCTTATATTTTTTTATTCACGCTTGCAAAGATGTAGCCTCGTTGCAGACTTCTGCATAGATGCTCACGTCTCAAGTTTTTTCAGTGATTCAAACAAGTTTGGTGTTCATTTGAAATCCATGAAAATGAGCAGCATAAATACTAGATTAGAAGAAACTAGAAAAAAAAATTCTGAAGAAATGCAGAGTGAATGCTAGATGCTGAAGAGCTTTAATCTGTATGAAGAAGGATACAGAATCAGAATCAGAAAGTTGTAATTGCATGAAAAGCAGCTGAAGCCTTATAAATAGTTAGTTCTGAGTTTCCTGTTAAGAAAGTTACCTTCTGGGGCTTTTATTTTGAAAAACTAGGTGAATCCCTAGTTTCCGGTAACATACAAAAAGGGGAATTTTACCAAGCTCCAAACAAAGTTAAATATTTCAAAAAGTACAATTGGGATGAATGAAAGTTGAATAATAGCCAGAATCTATGGAATATGTGGAACATTTTACAGTTTGAATGGAGTTTCTAGGTGAAAGCATGAATGAGCAGTGAACAGTTGAAAATGCTTGAAAATGTTTAAATTCTGAACATTTCTTCCATTCATTTCAATGGAGAATTTTTGATGAATTATGGTTAATAATTCTGAAAATATGAAAGTTATGAATGAGAAAAGTAATAGCCATCATGTCCTAATTGAGCTGCACGTTTTGATGTTTGAATGGAGTTTCTATGTTGAAAAATGTGGAAGGAGTAGCGATGCAAAAAAAGTGGTCTGACGAAAAATAAAAATAAAGAATGTAGAAGAACATATGTTGTGAATGATTCCAGCATTCACACCAATTAGATTGATGCAGCTGAACAGGTTGTTGTATATTGACTACTCTTAAATCAGCATATGTCATTGATAAAAAAAAAAACTGTGTTGTATGTTTGCCTTTAATAAAGAATAAACTCAACCCAATGTCCCAGGTGTGTGTGTGTGTGTCTTTCCCTCTAACTCACACTGATCAGCATAATCAGCATAAACCAAGGAGCCAGCAACCACAACCACATACTGTAATCCCTGCTTGATTACCTGCCTCAAATAGCCCACTCTTGGGATGGACTCTGACAAAGCGTATGCTGTGTTGGTGTGTGTATTTGTGTGTCCTAGTACACCTCTGTGTTCCCAATTTTACAACCACTTTGTTCTGAAGAGGGCCAGCGGAGCTGAGGGCAGCATCAGTGGATTTGGGGTGAAGATGAGGTGAGTGACGTGATCGTTCAACTGCATAAATTAATACATGATGGCCAGGGTTTGATTCCAGTACCCAATTTATAATTTGGTTGTGGTTCCAAGTTGGTAAAATACCTGGATTCATTAAGCTCAGAAGTCTTAATGAATCTCTTAACGGTGCTAAAGCTCTCTAACCCAAACCATCCACATTTCTCCTTAAATTCAAGCCATCTTTTGTCATAGGTACTGGCCGTTAATTCATGAGCATAGCCGAGAGCAGTGGGTTCAAAGCTGAATAAAAGGTATTTAGAGCTTGATGGTTTCAGTAAGAGCTTTTTAATAAGGTGCACCAACTAAGATTTGGACATAAAGCATGTCTGCGTCAGAGTAAAAAGATGAGAAAAGTTGAAAAAGAAGATGCTTTATGTTGAAACCTTAGTTGCTGAACCTTAAAAAGCTCTTACTATAACCATGTCCTCCAAGGGTTACCATCTAGACATGACCAAAAAAAAGAGGCAAGCTTAGTAATCACAGTAGTAAAAGGGATGCTTATCGTTGTGTTTTGGTAAACACAATGTTGTATACAGATGTGTTTCTTATGTTATGTTCATATTTCTGTTTCAAAATCCCCCTGGAGCTCTTTGTGGTTTACATCACTCTGCTGTAGCAAAGAGAGCAGTGCAGCATGAAGCTAATGAAACACCACTGGGGAGAAGAGCACAGGACGATCCCTGATCCTTATTTATGCAGGAAAGGTTGACTAAGCACTTGACCTGCTTCATATTCATACACTTGCACACATTCACACACCTGGGAGCTTCCCAGTACAGTCCTGTTGTACAGTCCTACTTGAACAGCTCCCTTGGGTGGATAACACAACTGAAGAGCATGGCCAGGCTTTCAGGAGGATCCTATTTGAGTTGGTAAGCCTAGAAATTCATTCTGACTTCACTTAAAACACAAACCAATCTCCCAGTCTGTCCCTGCTGTGTCACTTTTACTCCACTGACACTTCATTGCATCTTGGACACATCTGAAAAATATCTGATTTTGAAAAAGACAATTGAAAAAGCAACCACAAACCATTAAGCTTTGTTTATGCTGGCGGCGCGAGACACCGTGGCACGGATCTCCACGGAGAGCACGCACACAAAGGTGTTTATGCTCAATGTGTTGTCATTGTATCTCATGTGGGAATGGGGATGCAGTGTCATTTCTTATGCTGTGTTCAGACCAAGAGAGAAACAAACTTTTCGTGAGGCGCAATTTCATACAAAGTCAATGCAATGAGGCAAATAGACACAAATTCACGCCGGGCGACACGAATGACGCGAATTTCACACTTTTTGTATCCAGTGTTCGCAGGAGTTGAAATATTTCGACACTGTGTCACAAAAGCCTATCAGCATTGAGATTCTAAACACCAACGTCGCTGCCGTATTTATGCCTCGAAGACTTTATCTCGACAGTTGATGGAGAAGCTGCATATCCTGGCACTGATCCATCCAAACTCCATTCAGAAAACAAGCAATTTAAAAGTTGTTTGCTTGACGTCTTGCAGACAGACCTGACAAAGCATGAATTCAGACTTTTTTTTTTTACAAATCTGCATTATTATGTAGTTATTTCGGCATCCTTTTGAAATTTTTATTGCAATTAAATCACAGCACAATCTGTATATTTTGGGTTCATAATGCAGTAGCAATGTGTGGCTTGCTAGATACAGTCAGTGCAATGCCACTGTATGTGAATACAGCTCGCCGCCGGATGATGTTATGAACTCAGACACATCAGCGTTTGGTTTTCTGACATCTGGGACTTCCAAAGCAGCAACAATGGTTATTTCTTCCATGCTTGATGGCGGAAATGGCGGAAAGAAAAGATGTTGGTATCAATGGAGACAAGCTCATTCTCCTCTCCGGCGCGAATGAACACAAATGATACCGGCGGTCCATATCGCGCGAGTAAAGCGAGCCAAAAATTCTCTTCGCTCTTGGTCTGAACACAAATTTAATACTGTACTGAGATTTCATCCTCATATGAGACACATGAAATGTCAAGAGTGTATCCTATCTGTCACCGCGCCCAGCAGAGCTCCGCAGTAATGACGAAGGCAAAAGACAGGAGGGTGAAATGGTTAATCGGGAATAATCCATCATTCACTTAAGGGGGTTGCCAGGTCTGTGATTAAGGGGACGAGGGGACTGGCAGGGTGCAGACAGCCCCATTTACTGCCTGAGCTAACAGTGGTAAGGACAAATTAGGAAAACACAACAACTGGACAAGCCACAAAAAAACCCACAAAAATAAACAAAAAACGGAGGAAAAATATAAAAGAATCGAGTCATCGTCTATATTTGGAATCTATTTCCTTTGACACCACCAGGGTTGTCATAGAAGATGACACTCTGCAGACCTCCATAAATGCTTGGTTGCATGCACACACACACACAGAGACAGACATAAACAAACACACCTTCCTCCAGTAAGCAGCAAGTAACTGCGTCGGGGAGGACATATCCCAGCATGCAGCGGGACCCTCTTGGGGAGCAGCCGGCGTCATTTATAATTAAGTAGCGATGACTTATGAAAATAAATAAGTTATATTCAGTTACACATGGACGTGCGCGGCGCGGCCAGGCGAGATGACATTTACTAGACTGTCTACAGTAATGAATACTCTATTAAGGGAGGGGATGGAGGAGGCTGGAGAGTGAGCGGAGAGTGAGCGGAGAGTGAGCGGAAAGTGAGCGGAGGAGAGCTTTTGGTGGATGAAGGAAGCTGAAGGAGATATTGAACTGAGACTTAATTCTTTTGGACTCACAAGTGCAAACAGACAGGATGTTCTCGTTTTATTTCAGCTGCATTTCTTTCAACATCAACAGCACGTCCGGCTTTAAAATCACATCTTCTGATCACGGTTCAACTTCTTTTAACACGCATTCATTATTATTTCAATATTGACATTGAAGTGACTACATGTAATGTGAAAGGGGTCGCTTGTAGTGACGTCAACCACAAATAATCACCAACTCTGCAGCTCGACGGTGTTAGCCTCTATAATAATATAATTTCCGGGGGTTGCCAGATGGTTGTGGAGAAAAAAATATATATAAATAACATGTTTTAGATTGGGGAATGTTTTTTTCGATTGCATCGCCTGTACCCGTGATATCATTTGGCTCAGAATAGATTTTATTGAGTGTGTTTGTGAGAGTCAAAGTGTGCTTGCACATGAGTTTTACCGGCAGGTCAAGGGAAGAGAAAAAGTCTCAGACTCAGACTCCAACACAAACCACACGGAAGCACCAAAACCGCAAAGTTATATCTAGTGAAGCCCGTCTTGCAAAACAGTGTTGGCCGCGGTCGCCCTTCGCGAGGGTACCATCTAAAGGTTTTTGACCTGTCCGTGCACATCCAAAATTGTGTAACTACACAGACATGGATGGGTGGAGAAAATGGACTTTGAGGAGCTTTGAGAATGCTGGTTTTGCCGCAAAAGTATAACCGAGGCTTCAGGAGGAATTGTTTCAGTCTGCAATAAGCGACAGACAGAATACAAGTCAGACAGCACAGCAGTTGAGGCTGTGCTGAGACAGGGCTGCCTCATTACACCAACACCATTGCCTCATTATTGTCAGGGATTCCTCTGCATTCATTAGGCTGCGGTGGGTCATCACAGCGAGATAACCACTGCTACTGACGAGCAACGCGTCAGGTATGAAAATGGTCAATTCCCTGTTCAAACACACCTGAAGATAGGTCTGTTGTTCAAGGTTAATGATTTATTATACAGTCCACAATTTTCACTGCCTGCACTCGAGCAGAAAAGGAAACCAAAACAGGTATGACAATGATCCAAAATAAAAATAAATTCACACCAAACTTCCCCATCAGGACCAGTCACCTACTATTAAAACTCAGAAGCTCCGCTTTTTGTTTCTAATTCAGATTACCTGTCAGGATTGTTTTACCAAAGCAGCTTGAAGAAAGAAGAAAGGCACTTTATTAATCCCCGAGGGGAAATTCAATTTCAATTTCACCTCGTGGTTGTATGCCTCTGCCAATTAGTCAAGTTGCAATTTAAATCCACGTCTGTCTAAAATGTCATCTCTTCATCATTTTATCCTGTTAGACATTTGTGTGAAATTGTCATAATTAGAATATGAATTCTTGACTTATGTCCAAAAACGTGTCATGTGAGGTCACAGTGACCTTTGACCTTTGACCTTTGACCTCAGTTCATCCTTGAGTCCAAGTGGACATTTGTGCCAAATTTGAAGAAATCCCATCCAGGCGTTCCCTAGATATCAAGTTCACGAGAAAGGACGGACGGACAGACGGGCGGACAACCCGAAAACATAATGCCTCCGGCCATGGCTGTCGCCAGCGCGGAGGCGGTACTTGACAACTGTTTAAGGGGTTTGACCTGCTTGTGGCACTAGATGAAAAATTTGAGAATCAATAAAGTCATCAGTATACATTCTCACCACGAATGTCCGTACCAAATGTCACAGCAATCCATCCAACAGTTGTAGGTTGGCTCACAGCTTTGGACCGGCAGACTACCTGACATCAACGTCTCTAGAGCCACAGTTTCAGCATGGCTAAAAACAGGATAATATGCCTTAACTCTTTTAAACTAATAAAGTGACACATATACCAGGCAACATCTCTCAGGGGTCGTCCACCAGTGGGGTTTCAGGAGGGCTTTGGGACAGCAGCCAGCTCCCCCAGGGCTAAGAATCTATTGCTTTTACTATTAAGATAAATCAGATCATGTTTCCCAAACTGGGGCATTAGAGTGGGACAAGCTCTGCTAGCTGTGTCTGACCTGAGACTAATAATCATGTCACATGACAGAACATGCATACGGTCTATCAACTACTTGACTGAGTGTTACAGCCCTGAGGGAAGGTAGGTTTGATGTTTTAGGTCAAATTTAAAAAGAAAAACCAGACATAGACTTCCATTCCTTCCTACCGGCACTTCTACATTTTACTCTTTGGCATACCGCGACTTTTTCTTGCGCACTTCTCAGAGACGGCCGGTATTCTTTTCTGCCTTATCAGGTTCTCTGGGCGGTAAGGGCAAATAATAACAGTTCAGCGCCAGTGTATTTGTGCCGCACCTCATAATATGAAGATAAAAACAATGTGGAGAGAATCTGGACGATGCACGGCACAGGGCACGGGGGACGGGGGACGGGGGACGGGGGACACGGCACGGGGGACGGGGGACGGGGGACGGGGGACACGGCACGGGGGACGGGGGACACGGCACGGGGGACGGGGGACGGGGGACACGGCACGGGGACGGGGGTTCCTTTTGGTAAAATAATTAGTGAGCTGTTCATCATAGCTTATTTTATTTGTGAACAAATACGTAAGGGATAATGTACAGTGAGCCGGTCGTTGTTGTGAAATAAACCCCGACACGGCGATGCCGCACGCCGACTTGAAGCGGAGGGGTCTTGCATGGCCCTGAAGGGGTTTATTTCACAACAACATTTCACAACCGGCTCGCTGTACATTATGAAAACAATAATTTGACACAAAAACAGTCTTCCAGAGTCCGACATCAGAACTGTGCCCATAGCAACGGTCTGTTATCCATAGCAACGGTCTGCTATAAATAAATAACAGACCGCAGAACGCCGTGATTGACCAATCAGAATAGAGTATTCAACCAAGCCGTGTAATGATAATTAATTAAACTATATTTAAATGTTTTGATTTATAGAATATGATTTTACAGGGCAAACATTTCCAGACTATTTAAATGTTCAGACGAAGGCTGTAATATGTGTAAATAATAAAATAATCATTTAACTAGTAATAATAATGGTCCAAAATTATGTGAAATTGCTTAATATTAAGTCGAAAACCTTCAAATTTTCTTGGGGGAGGACCCAAACTCAATATCTCCTTGCATTTTTTATTCACTGTAGAAATTCATAATGTGTCTCTTTATGCTGCTGCATAATATGTATCACCTAAAACCTGGATGATACCCTACTATAGGCTACAAATAACACAGGAAAGCACTTTTATTAACACTAAACACACCACCTTAACTACTATAATGTTCCAGTTGGAATATTATTGGAGTATTATAGGCCGACTATAGAAAATGCATAGCCCAAGTATAACAATATAACAATAAAATCACAACTGATTATGACTCGTGTAAAGAAATAATGAATAAATAGGAATACGTCGCAAGAGATTGACAATACCGGCTGATACACACGCCAACATGTGAATAAGTACCAGCACTTATTTATTTCCACTTCAAGCACTGTGTGTGCGTGTCAGACAATTTACAATAAGAGGACTGCGATGTAATGTATCACTGAAATAAAAACACTTGAGGATATACCGTATCAAGCAGCTATTGCTCAACCCCCACTTTGCTCTGTACTTCCTAAACTACTGCTACTCCACCAAAGTGTTTCAAGTTTAAGGACGGTCTGCTGATTCCGAAAACCAGTTTCGTTTTACGAGCAACTTCTTTGGTATTATAAATGAGTTAAACTGCATAACATTCAAAGGGAGGAACTACAGAATAAATGAATTATAGGGCATTTCTACAGTAGCTCTGACTGTACGGCAGCAACATCATCACTCATGTCCAGTTTTATGAACCCTGGGGAGGCCAATCAAATCTCATCCTTCCGCTCTGAAAATCTGCTCTGCGATCGGATGCCAGAGGCAGCCAATGACGAATCATCTCCTGTATCTGGAGTCTGTCTCTGTCTCCTAAAGACATTGAGGGATTTGTCTCCATCTTCCTCCTTTATGCCGGGATGACACGTTGTCATTTCAGGCTAGCAGGTGGCCCTTTGTCTGTGATGATCTATTGATTTTATGCTCTCCTCCTCTGGCTTGACTTTTTATTCTCCCACTCGTCGCTGTTGTTCTCCCCTCATCATCGCCCGGAGAGAAGCTGGGACAAACAGCTGCAGCCAGCAAAGAGGTAAAAAAAAAATAAGGAAAAGAAAGGTGGATGGGAAGACGGTGTTCCACTTTTTACTGGCTGCTGAATTGTTGATGCTTCATCCCTGAAGAGGAACTGTATGAACAATATTTTTCAGCTGTTGTTCTCCTCTGTTACATCTACTGAGGACATCCAAGTACATGACCAAGGAGAGATTGAAACATGGGCTCCGCAAGGAGTGAATGAAGAAACTGTAAATTTCTTCAACATTCCACAAATTGGAAAGTCAACTATCTCTTCGTCGAGTCTTAATGTCACTCCTCTAGACTTACTGTAAAGTCCCAGCTCTAGCCACATATAACTCAGATATAAACTATTAATGAGAAAAAAATCCACAACAGCTCCTCTTATTAAGATGAACACACCTCTCAATGTTCAAACATCGGCAGACATCATGCATTAGCTCTTACCTGGAGGCCCGTGTAGTTTGGCTTTCTTCACTGGAAGAGAAGAAAAGAAAACACAGATTAGTCACAACATAAGTTTATTTGTTTTATTTTGTCTTTGCTTCTCTTTTGGCATTTTGTTGCTGTGGTACCATTCTTCTCCTTGATAACATTTTAATGTAATTTGTGTTGTTTTTGTTTTTTGGGGGTTGGATGGTTTTATGAACCTCTTAGGATTGTTTTGGTAACCTGCACAGATGATGCTTCTTTCCTTCTGTCTTTTCTTGCAGCAGGGTTTATCTTCTGTGCTTAAGCGCTAAATTTACCTGAGGTTAGGTAGAATATCTCAAATGCTTTATGTGAAATGCACAAGACATCATTTTAAATGTGTAGTAAAATAACATAAAGAGTTGCCAGAACCAGAGCTTAAAAATTCTGACTTACTGTATTTGTGCTCAGAGACCAAAAGCTAGATAGATGGAGGACAATATGTAGAGTAGATCATTAGTGTTTTCATTACACTAGGGATTTTCTACTATCTGATGATTGTGACATTAATAAATATATAAAGCGTTTTTTTCCCAGCTGAAAACGCAGGGAGCTCTTCTGAAAACGCTCAGCTGGGAGCGCTGAGGGCACTTTGGAAGCACGCTTTGGTTGCATCTGGTTGCTATGATACGTAATATCCCAGGAAGTAAACATGTCGGCATCGTCAGTACAAGGTAGAGTACATTCTCTGGCCCTTGTTCTGGATGATGGGAAGTCTGCAGGGACAGAGGACGAACCCGCCGGTCTATGTTCATGGATTTTGTGGGTGAGGAAACATCTCGGCGTGTATGATTGTTCGATTCAGATTCAGATTCAGATCAACTTTATCATCCAACACGGGGAAATTCATTTGGTCCAGTGCTCCAGACATGAGGACAACATAAAGTCCACAGTACAAACAATAAAAACAATAGCATAACATACTCAAAATTATAAACACATCTGATCATGCCTTTGTGGTAGGCTATTTGTCCCGCCTCTTCTCTAGCGTGATTGGATGGCTGGGTAAAAAGTGACGCAGCGTTTTACTCAAAGTTGAACATTTTCAACTCTCAGCAACCTGAAAAAAACGCTAAACGTGCAGCCCTCAGCACAGAATAGACGCTCAGCGCCTCGTCATGCTGATGGCGTGTTTACCATAGCGTAAATAAGCGGCGCTCCCATTATGAAGCAAAAAATAAAAAATATTAAACCTTGGCTGGCTTCATGGTGCTTGATGAATGCATTAGCAAAAAACAGTCAAACTTGTGATTTTAATATGCCAGTAAACAATTATCCTTAATGAAGAAAATGATGAATTGTTGTAAACAGTCACAGCACTTAGTTTGGCATGTTTGACTGTGGAAAAAAAAACGATATTAGAAAAGATGGTAACTAAGACACTGAGGCTTTAATATTTAATATGCATTATTATTTTAGTGCATCTTGGTAAGCCCATTATTAAATCACAAAACCATGTGTCTGTATTAGAACTGTAGTGGAGGTAATGGATGTAGTCAAAATATATTCTGTGTGAATCAACAAGCAAAAAGGAAACGAGTTGTGAAAAGACAATAGACACAGTCTGCTAAACACATAAATATGAACTATAAGGTTTTATCCTGTGGGGGGACAGATGCATTGCTTTATGATACACGTTTCTTGTGACAGACTGAACCAGGATTCTTTCAGTAACAGCTTTATCACAGTGTTTATGGTCAAATAAAACCACGTCTCCTCTTACAACACATACTAAGGAGTAGTAAATACCTTTAGATAACAAGGTAGTCCTCCATTTAAGCTCCTAAAGTGTTATTTTTTATAGTGACACTGAATTAAATGTCTTTGTGTAATGTGAAATGGTCTCTACCACTGCTGAACCCTCAGAGAACTATGCCAACTCCAACTGCTAACATAATACGGTTTTAGCAGATGTAAATATTTACTTCTTTGCCAACACTTCTTTATCCTGATAGCAACTTTAGCTGATGTTATTTCAGCCCTGTGTTACACTGAGTCACTCACAGGTGGAAACAATGACATCACTGATTGCTGCGTTGCACTGTAATAGCTGCAGGAACAGAAACAGTGTTAATGTTGATAGTTCCACCTCTTTCACCTGCTGTTCTTGCAGGCCGCTGTGAGAACGGTCTAAAGTACAAGAAGATTTTCTTATTTTTCTGTATTTTTTTATTACCTCTTCAGACACTTTCCTGTTTTAGCCTACTGTAACATGAATTTCCCCTCTGGTAATTAATACATATCTTATTATTTTATCTTCAAATAGCAGGAGAGACTTGTGTCTCTGGTGGCGGGGCGAAATGTAACTTGCTTTTTGCATTTGTACAACAGAAACTGATGAGAATGTGTTCTTGACAGTGTTACTCCAAAGTCCAAAATGCAAATTGACTTATTGTGGGGGGTAAAATATTTTTGGCCTCCAAAGGTAGGCATGACAAAAAAAGTTTTGAAACCACTGTTATGCCAATTTGTTTTAAGCTATTGCATTTTTAGAAAGAACACAGTAGTCCTGTTTCAGAAACTGCTAAATATTCAACAATAATATTGTGAAAATAGTGTAAAACTAGAAGTGCACTCGGAGAGCACAGACCTCCGCCAAGGCAGATTTCATGTACGTCACTGGGTGACGCGTCATGAACGCGTCATCAGTTACACTGCGCATGTCTTAAAGCCTGTGGTTTTAATGCACAAGCTGAGCGGAGTTATTAAAAATAAAATCCCGAAGCCGGATCATGACCTGGATCGCCACCAAAATCTAAAGGATTGTTCATTGTGCCACAGCCCACCCCTCCAGAAAATGTCATTCAAATCCATTGCGGACTTTTGGAGTAATCCTCCAAACCAACAAACAAACCAACAAACAAACCAACGCCGGTGAAAACATAACCTCCTTCCTAGGCCTTCAGGTAAAAAGGAATATTTAAAGAAATGATTAAAACAACAGCAGTGATAGCTCACACACAATGCAGCACAAAATATCTTGAAATGCCCAACACGTTCTCATCCCAACTCGTCACATACTGACGCTTTGTCAGACCCCTCGGCATCACTTTTTCGGTCGCACTTAACACGTGCTTGATGTTGTGAATTAATCAAAAACACTTGCTTATAGTATTAGGCAACAAAACTACTTAGTTAGGTTTGGAGAAAAAAACAACTTGTTGGGCTTAAAATTACTGCGTTTTTACAGTGCAAACGTGACTGGACATTGTGAACATGGGACACAAACGATCAGCTGATTGTAAAGTGAAAATGAAACGTAACGCACAGGACATGAACAGCAATCTACTGGATGAAAGCCCTGTGTTTTTTGGACCCATCCACCTCCCCTACCATCCGCCATGTGTGTCTCTTTTGCTCCTTAAACTACGTCACAACAGCACTTTCCCTGAGCGTTTACTGTTGCCACGGAAGGGTTTAGATTGTAGTTAATGGAAAGCCCGGTGAGTCTCCTACCTATATCGAACGCAGACGGCCGTGACAAAGCATCGATATTTGACGCCCTGGGAATGAGAAGGGACTGAAATGCCAGAGTGTCTTGAAATGCCAATGTGTGCTGTGCTTTAGGCTAAAAAGTGACTCACTGATGCAATTACTTTACTATGCAGCAGTACAAAAGTTTATCGCCCTTTTGAGGTAATTTAGTTATTTAAATTAGGTTTAAAATGCATATTCTCGCCAAGGGAGATCAATACGTTTATTCAATCACAGCCCCAAAAGTGTGAGATGTGATAAGAGAGAGAGACACACAGAGAGATCGTTAACAGGTCATTTGTCTTATAGGCTGTCAGCACAGCTTGCCTTGTGTGTCACTCGGGCCAGCTTTGGCGGAGGCTCACAGGAAGCCCGGTGGCCTCGTTGGTTCAGTGCCAGTCGGGCTCTGACAATACCAGCGTGAATGGGCTGACACTGTGAAAGAGACTCACAGTGATGCTACAGAGAGTCACAGAGAGAAGAGTCGTACAGAGACAAACAGGATTAAATGTGTAAGATTGAAAATAAACAGAAATGTATGTATTGTCTGTCAACATCATTGCAGGCTAGCTGCTGTTCAAATGTCTTCTGTAACTTATTGCAGTCTCATATTGAGCATTTCTTTCATCAGTCTCTCTGAAAAAATTTTTTTATATTTCTGGTGTTTTCATATTTTAAGATAAATGAGCATCTACTGCATCACTTCCTATTAGGCAGTGGAGGATCTGAGTGTTCTTGTTGGAACACAGAATGAAAGGCAGTCACTGATAAAGGAGGGTGTGAGGTTATGTTAGTCTTTATGAACAAGTAAAGGACTTTAAAATCAATTCTTAAAGCTAGCCAGTGCAGGTAATGGTAATGCAATTAATGTTATGCATATTATTAAAAATGCTGGCTGCAGAAATCTGAATTAACTTTTTAGGTAGCCCAGAAAAAAGTGCAAAAGAGTTGCATTAATATAAGCGACTTGTAATAAAAGCATGTATCCGCATTTCAGCATTGT
The DNA here is from genome assembly GCF_043250625.1 of Sebastes fasciatus. Taxonomy (NCBI): domain Eukaryota; kingdom Metazoa; phylum Chordata; class Actinopteri; order Perciformes; family Sebastidae; genus Sebastes; species Sebastes fasciatus. The sequence continues at coordinate 33,396,255 of NC_133800.1, forward strand.
TCCGAGTTAAAATGTGACACAAAATCACCTAAACTAACAATAAACTTTCTTCCTGACAAGTATGAGCAAAACCAGTCAAGCACTGCACCAGAGAGACCTACGATCACCCCGATTTTGCACTAAACAATTTTTCACGTAAATTTACGACTTCATAATCTCGCAAATTTGTAAGTTTTTTTCTGGTCAATTTGTCATGTTAATCTCAGAGAATATCTGAGTGTTTGTCTTGTAAATTTATGAGTTTATATTCTTGCAAATTTGTGAGTTTTTTTTCTCCTAAATTTGCCACTTTCATCTAACAAAATATCTGAGTGTTTTCTCGTAAATTTACAACTTTAATCTTGGAAATTCTGAGTTTTGTTTCTCTGAATATTACCCCCCCTCTCTCGGTTTCGTAATTATTATTTTTATTTTTTAATACAAGTCATGGTGTAGCCATCTTTGTCCAATGTTTACAAGCTGTTTTGGGGCAAAAAGTGTAAAAAAGTGTGAGAGAAATGTTAAAGCCTGTTAAATATCCCCTCACACTAAAGACTGTACAGAGTACTTACCAGAGACTAAGTGGATACACATGCTACATTACTACCTCATGGTTCACCAGAGAGGAGCTCTGTAAGGACACTGAGGCTACTTACTGTTTCTTAGGGCAAACTGATTATGTCATTTTATTGATCCCAGGGTGGCAATTAATTGTTTTTGGTTAAGTAGAGAGCGAGGTCAGACAGCAGCAGTGTGTGTTGAGATGTTTTTAACAAGCCCCTTGAGAGGATTCTTTTTCCATCAGCAGCACAAACTTGTGATTTTATGACATCCTTTCTGTTCTGTCATGGTGCAAATGGGTAAATAAAAGGATCAATCCTGTCCCTGTCGAGGCAGAATTTAAACAAACACATTTTATTCTCTGCAAATAAAGGAAAGACAAGACTGGGTCTGAGAATCAACAATGTTCAGTCACATCAATCAGAAGTTTTGAGCCGAATGTTGAAGTTGAAGCATTGGAGAGACAAAGTGCTGCTCTCAGCTCTGTCACTCAGGGATTCAATAATACAACTCCAAACCACGGCAGACAATGTAAATCACCGATGCCTCGGCGTCTTTTTACCAGAGTGATCACAGCTACTGAAGATGAATTCTTTTCAGTGCATTTTATCACTGAACTGCCATTAAAATACACGCTTTCTGCTGTTTTTAAACAGTGTGACTGTCTGTGTGATTGGCGCCCCCACGGCCCAGAGATGCCAGCTGACACGTCTCACACTCCACTCTGATTTAATGCTTCACACAACATATTTTGAGCTTCAAGTTGGTCATACTGGTCACACATTACCAAGCAGCACATCACAACCAAAAACACGAAATCAGAAGACAAAGTTGCAAAAGTGTTTGACAAATCCGAGGAAGGGTTAAATCAGCAGCAACTGGATTTGGTTTAGATCGTGTGAATGGGTTCCTGGGTTTCCCTACCATTCAGCCAGAACTGAAGAAGCTTCTTGGATGAGAAGTGAAAAAACGTCTTCAAGAATCTAAACAAAGTCCAGCTGCTGCTGATTTAACCCTTACTCGGATACCAATACCTGGATGACCGAGAACCTTCACAAACATGTTTGACCAATGTTAACAACTGCAACAGTATTTTTTGGCTTTGAGCATATTGTTTTATGCTAAATGCAGTACCTGTGAGGGTTTATGGAAAATATCTGTCATTGTTTTGTGTTGTTAATTGATTTCCAATAATAAATACATACATACATTTGCATAAAGCAGCATATTTGTCCACTCCCATGTTGATAAGAGTATTAAATACTTGACAAATCCCCCTTTAAGGTACATTTTGAACAGATAAAAAAAACGGTTAACTATGGAAAATCATGCGATTAATCGTGATTAAACATTTTAATCGATTGACGGCCCTAATTAATAATAATAATAAAGTATTAATAGGTAAATGTAGTGGAGTAAAACTTCAAGTATTTGACTCTGAGATGTGGTGGAGCAGAAGTTTAAAGTTGTATAAAATGGTAATACTCAAGTAAAGGGGATACAGGGAGGGCGAGGCTGATCAGAGGTAGTAAAGCAGGTCACATATCAGACACGTGTCCTCCGGAGTGATTGTATGAGAGGATGCGTGCTGCTGCTGCTGCTGCTGCTGCTGCTGCTGCTGATGATGACCGAGCGTTTGGCTGGTGGGATAATCTCTCCGAGCTAATGCCTTAAGCAGGGCTGAAATCTACCAGACCCTGCTGCATTGTACTGTGTGGATGAATACTGGAACCAGGAGAAAGGACCATGTGGGAGAGCAGAAAGACTTTTTGACTGGCAAGAATTAAGAGCAGCTGATTTTTGACCTTACGGAGCATCCAAAGCTTTTATGAGCGCTTCATGAAGGGAAGATTTTGAGGAAAGCCACTGTGGCTGTTTGGGGAAAACAACTGATGTTGAGTCATGAGTCATGGACTGGATTAAACCTGCCGCTGAAGAGCTGTATGAGAATGATTATGTCACACACAGATCTGTAGCGTCTGTGCATGCTACAGATGGCCAACCATTAATATCTTTTTACAAAAGAATTATGTTTTAGCACGCTTTCGGTTGAACTTTTGTTTCTATTTACAATACACTAATACACTAGTACCATTGCATAATGTGACTTTTTCATGCGATGATTTGAGGTTTTATTGATTTAATGAACACAATTTTGACAACATTTCAATTTCAGACATTAGTCGAACAACAGAATTAAGAGGAGGCTCTGTGATCAGCAGTCAGCTCAGCACTCCTGCACAGACAAAGCTTAAACACACGAACACTACCAGTCACTCTCACACATACTCGTTTTCCAAAGAAGAACTGAAGCAATTTATTCTCATGCAACAGTTCGTATGATATCTTATCTTTTTTATTTATTCGTTTTCCTACGAATGTCAAGCAACACGTGTCAATTTACGCTCGTTTCATGAATACAGTCTTTTCAAAAATAAGCTTCTGACTTCACAGGAAACAACTTCCTTAGGTTTAGGCAATAAAATGACTTAGTTAGGTTTAGGAAAAGATCGACTTGGTTAGGATTAGGCAACAAAAATACTTAGTTACGTGACAAATAAATCAGCGTTGACTTCTGGTTTCACAAGGGACACAAACGCCGGATTTTAGACCCACCCATCCACCCCGACCTCCGACCTCCCTGCTCTTTATACTTCCTGGTTCACGATTACGTGGATTACATATGCATTGATTTTGTGGGATATGTACGAATTACAGTGCATTACTTTTCGTAGGTACTAATGTTTTATAATACCAGCCTGAGTGAAGACGTTTCTCCTCATTTTCCATCATCTTGGCCATCATTTCTACCAGTTATGATAACGTTGTACTCACTTAGAGTACTGTAAAAAACACACGGGCAAAAAGACAATCACACAAGCTGTTTACAACAAGTTTAGCCGTGCATGCACAACTACGTCAAGTAATGTTTACAGCAGCAGCTGAACTGTCGTCAACTGGAGTAATCTTCACTTCATCTGGTTCACTTCACTGTCTCCACCGCGGCCTCTCTGATCTGCTGTTCACTGACTTCACTACATGAGTGTGTGCGTTTGTGTGTGTGGAAGAGCGACACAGAGAGCAGAGGAGATGCCGACCGAAATGTTAAAAAGTACAGATAAAACGTCGGATGCATATCAATACTAAGGTCTTTAATAATTTAGCACTTGTGCTCATTTAATACCGGTGTTACACCAAAATCTGTGACCGCAGAGAGCCAGCAACACATAAGGTTACCATTTCTGACGGCGATTAAAGGTGAGGATTAAACGCTTTTACAGTTTAAAGAGAGTTGCTGGCTCTCTGCAGACACAGATTTCAGTTTAACATCGGGTTTCGGTACCCATCCCTAAACACAAGGTATGGGTTGGATCTGGATGTGGACCTTGGTCTGGACTTTGAGAAGCCCTGCAATACAATTACAAATCTGTCTGCTACTTCAGCACCACGGACAGCGCCATGGATTTATCAACGCACAGACACAGTAGAGTGAGGCTGCTGATGTTTCGGAGCCATTGATTCTAACTGGCACAAACCTCAGTCAGATAAAGGATCAATGAGTCAGGCAGACTAGACTACGGCTCCACACTAATACATTCTCGTTTCAAAATGAAAACGATCTCCGTCCAGACGAGCGTTTTGCTGTTTCATAATTCATCTTTGTCCGTCTCTGTCTGAAGCAGCGTGGTTGGTTGTTCAATTGCAGAAAATACTACGAAGGAAGAACGGTAATGGCGAAAAGTAAGACCAGACATTTCTTTGCTTGCTTTGCTTTGCTAGTATAAGGCGTTCAAAACGGCGTTCAACACAACAGATGTCGTTTGTTTTCTTCCGGAAAAGGTTCATGTGATAAAGGAGTGATGAATCAGGGAAGGACACGTCATGACTGATAAGACCCAAACAGGAAGTGAACGTGGGTGTTTGCGTCATCGTTTTCAAAGTTTTCCGTTTCTGTCCATCCAGACTAAAACGCAACCCCAGAGTTTTAAAACTGAAACGTTCTCAAACGTCTTCGTTTTAGGGGCTCGAAAACGCCGGAGTAGTGTGGACGATGGGCATAAACGTAGCAAAAGCTATGCGGTTTAAAACGAAAACATATTAGTGTGAATGTAGCCTAACATATTCAACTAAACAACCCGCATCCCCCCTCAAAACGCCTACTGAGGATAAGTAAGTATTAAAGTAAATATAAACCAGTATTATCCTAAGGTTTTTCTTAAAATTTTTACCAAATGGAGAATTAAACTAACCGTGAAGAGACCACTCAACATCCCCAAACACTAACTGAATTAATTCATTAGTAACTGACTACTAGTGATATCTGTGTTGATGTAAAGTGCAAAAACAAATGCCATTTATATTTGCAAATTATACAAAACTACACTTTGGCATTATTACTATATCCACAGTGGTATGCCAGATGGACAAAATCTAGTTTGTTCTATATATATTTTTTCAATAGACTGTGATGTTAGCCTGACTTTGAAGAAATAATCACAGTTCACTAAAAGTATTACAAAGCCATAGAGATTACATGTCATTTCCTGTGTGCACCGGTGACATTCTTCTCTTCGTTGGACTGAAGCTCCGACTGCGATCACTTAAAGGCTGCTCTGGTGGCTCCGGTTTGATCTCTTTGAAGTGACGTGTGAAAGTGCGACTTTGAAGTTCAAGGGTGGAAATAACCTCTCAGTGGTGAATTAAAGATGGTTTTTGAGCCTCTGAAGCCTCGCGTCCTCGCGGAGAGATGACACATCAGCTTGTTCAGCGGGAGAGTCCCTTGCTGAAACCAGGCCACATACAGTGAGCGCTCCGGGGGGGGGGGGGTCCAAGACTTTTAGTGTGTTTGTGTCGGTTATGTTAAGCTTTCTTCCCTCAAAGGTTTGGATTAATGATTAAATATCTGTCTAATGGCTATGGAGCAAGGTCAAGTTTAAAACAAAGGCAAACTAGTTTTTTTCCCTCCTCCACCTCAGTCATACAGTCGAAACTATTTGCAGGAGCGACTAATAATGAATGAGCAGCTGAGGCTGATGGGAATGTCATTAGTTTTGCAGGTATTTGGTCAAACAATAGTGTTGCACACATAGAAATTTTGGCCTGATGATGGCGCTACATGAAAAGTCAGTGTATCATCAAAGTTATTACAGTTCATCCTGTGGAGAACAGAAATGTTGGAACCATATTTCATGGTAATCCGTCCAATAGCTGTCGAGACGTTTCACTTAAAACCACTAATGTCAGCCTCGTGGTGGCGCAAAACGAAACATCAGCAGATCTCTAAAGTCAGTAGGATTCATCCCCTGGGGACCATGAATGTCTCCTTCAATGCCACTAGCTTGGTAAAGATATATACGTTCTTGTACACCTGCTTATATAAAATATTCTGAACAAGCGGGATAGAAGAATCTCTAAAGATTGTGGAGATGTTAGGCATTGGGCCGAAATCACACCGAGACATGTCGCTACAGACGCGGCCGCTTCAAAAATGCCTTGGTAAAGTGCGTCAGGTAAAACGGTGTGGTGCCCCTGAGGAGCGGGGCTGTGTGCACAACCAGGTGGTCAAATGTAATTAACTGGGGAAAAAATGGGTTTGTTTGCCTATTAGTATTTCAATAATATAGTTCATCGTTTGCATTTGCTGTTGTCCCACTGTTTCTACACAACCCTGCTGTCTCCTATTTAATTACGTAACAAAATACATTTCCCTCCAAACGTAATTGAGAATGCAGTTTAGTGGTATGGGAACACAATTTTTAAGAGCCAGGGCTGGGCCTACCGGCATCAAATAAGGAAGGAAGTGGTAAATTAGTAAAGCCCGCCTCTTGCTTGATTTGATTGGCTGCCTGGGCCAAGTGTGACATTGACGAGTGGTGCAACTTCACACCTTGTACTTAAAAGCTGAGAATATTTTAACTTTTATGCGTGTCTAAAAACCGCGTCTAAAAACGCAAGAGAGGAGCACACCAGGCGCACCGTACCATAAGAAAACAATGGTTTTGCAGGTGACGCGTCTCGGTGTGATCGGGGCTTTAAGGTCCTGACACACCAAGCCGCCAGTCGCCCGTCGGTGAGTGTCTGTCGACCTGGTTTTTGCAGTATGTCGCACACCGTGAGCTCTAGTCTGCCCATGTCGGAGTTTTTTTAACAGATTCAGCATGTTGAATCGGCGGCAGAGCCAATCGCTGAGAGAACTCTGACACGTCGCCGCTTCAAAAATGACTTGGCAAACTGCGTCGGACAAAACAGCGCGGTGCGCCTGTGTAGCACAACCAGGCGATCAAATGTGATTAACAGGGGAAAAAATTTATTAGTTCCCCAATTAGTATTTCAATAACGGGGTGAACTTAAATTATAGTTCATCATAATTAAATACTGCTAATATCAACCTTTAGTCTGCGTTTGCCGCTGTCCCACTGCTCCTACCACATCTACCGGCATCAAAGCAGGAAGCAAGTGGTAAAGTAGATTGGCTGCCTGGACCATGTGTGACATTGATGAGCGGTTCGACTACACGATGCAAGAGAGAAGCGCACGTCAGGCGCACCGTATCATAGGAAAACAATTGTTTTGCTGCCGATGCGACGTGGTTCGGTGTGATCGGGGCCTTACAGTGGTCGTGGTGGCAAACCAACTGTTTTTGATTAAGTCACTGAATCTCTACCAGCTGATCTGATGTTGAACTTAATCTCTTGATTTCCACATACAGTATGTGTGCAAGGGGAACTGAATTTCCCTGCAGGCCTTAATATAGTAAAACATTACTTATCAAGCAGCACTTTAATCTCGTGTTCTCCACTCATTCATTTCTCTCAGGTCCACTAACACGTAAAAAAAAAAAAAAAGCTGAACGGGGGCAGCGGATCTGACAGGCTCAGCGGGCAGACAGGCGTGGACTTGAGCAGTGTCATTACAACAGGCCAGACGGTGGCTCTATTTTTAGCTCTAGTCCTTCGACTCACGGTGGGTTTGAGTGTGTGGAGGTTGGTAACCCGGTGGCCATGTCATTAACAAACTCTCACTTCCATTAAACAACAGCCCCTGCAGACCTCACCTGGCCAGCCTAATAAACACAACTATTGTGGATCTGCCTGTGTGTCCGTATACATGTATGTTGTGGAGGACGGAACTTGACAAAAAATAAAAAATAAATGAATAAATAAATAAAAGACTCAAAAAATAACTAAATAAATATGTCATTAAATGTAGTAAAAATATTATTAAAAATAAATATAGCCATTAATTTATAAATAAAATGTGACATAAATTGATATTTGTTTTAAATTGCTTCTTTATTTATTTATCTCTGTATTAATTCCCTTATTTATTTACTCTTCCGTTTAATTTTTCCCTTTTATTTATTTATGTATTTATTTGTATTCATTTTTTTATGTTCACATTTCTTTTATTTTTTCAGTACAACTATAAAGGGACTGGCATTTTACATATATATATATATATATATTCCTCTTTGAAGTGATTGAGATAGTATGGTATACATACAACAGATTTGGCAACTTAAACATGGAATTAAATTGAGTAATCACAAAGAAGGAAAAACAAATAAATAAATAATAAAATAAATGAATTGAAAATATATATTATTATTTTTATTAATATTAATATTATTATTATTATTATTATTATTATTATTAATAATAATAATAATAATAATAATTAATAATACTATTTTTTATGTATTTATTTATTTTTGCATATATAATTTATTTATTTTTGCATTTTTTTAAATTTATTTACAGCTGGGCGCTCTGCACGGCACCAAATCCTAAAATGGAGAGAACGGGCTCGGCTGCGTGTCCGAGGGTCAGGTTGCCATTGTACAAAATTAATGCAAAAATTAATTAATTAATTATCAAAAATAAATGCTAAAATAAATAAAACAAATTTAAAAAAGTATTAAAATAAATATATACTTAAATAAAAGAGGAAAATTTAACAGAAGAGTCAATAAATAAGGGAATTAATACAAAGAATATTGGCTACATTTATTTTTAATATTATTTTTTCTACAATTAATGATTAATTTATTTATTTATTTATTCATTTATTTTTTATCTTTGCAGGTTACGTCCTCCGTAGTACGTGTGCATATGTGCATGTGTGTGTTGGTCAATATAAACTGACTGAAGTGTTTATGAGCATCTTACATATGCCATTACTCTTTCCTGACAGTGAGGCAGGGCTGCACAATATTGGAAAAAAATGAATTTTTGTTTCTCAGTATGTTAAGGACCTCATGTCAATGTTGGTTTTGTTCAAGTTGCTCTTGAATACAACTCTATAATCACAATCTATACTTTGTGGTTGTGAGCCATTTGAGTCTGAAAAATGAAGGACTGTAAGGTAATAAACTCTGATAGCAGCAATCAGGCTTACTTCCCTGGTGATTATCCTCCATCTCAGTGTCTCACAGTGTTTATAATGTGTAGCATGTATATCTCACATCACTCTGCATAATCACACACTAACAGATACTTCTCCCCCTGCTGTGGCCCTGCTTCACTGCAGTAATGAGCCAATTAGTGACACCTCAGCGTGATCTATGCAGGAGGAGGGGGTCCAGGGATGGGCCTTCATTGATGATGACATGAACACACACACATCATCATCATCATCATCATTTCCTAGCCTTCTTCAGTGTGCATCTAACTCTGAAACAACAGTGACATTTATAGTATGCTTTCAGTACATTGAGCGTAACCACAATTACTTTGTTGCCCACTGCAAATATTCTTGTATCAGGCAATAACGTCATGCTGCACAGCGGTGAGCGACGCTTCATCAGTACTTCATGTTTCGTTTACAGCGGAAGCAGTTAGTCAACAAATCAGTCACTGGACCGCCGTGACCAGAGAGGTCATCGCCACCGCCACCGCCACCGCCACCGCCACCGCCACCGCTCTGTCAGCACTTCCTGTCTCCTCTCGTCCTGTGTGCGAATGTAGACGTCCCTCAGTCACGTTTGCGGGAACTCTCCCCCTAAACAGCGGCATTTTGAGGCTGAAGCCGACATCAAAGAACTAGCGGCGATGAAGGCCACAAGTTTAGTCGCCTCACGTCGCCTCACGTCGCCTCATGGCGCCTTTGTCTTGGCCAAAAAGTTGCACTCTTTGAATATTTCTCACCAAAGCCTCGAAGTGAAGGGGGTCTAAATTAGCACTTAACACAAATTACATTTTCTCTGTATTTATCTGGAATATTCTCTTTAGTTATAATCATTTTGAAGTTGCCCCAGGACAGGATTTCTTTGAAGAAAAAGTGAGGAAAGTGGCCAGCAGCGACGATTAAGTGTAAGGAGAGGCTGTCAGAGGCAGGCGGGTCTGATACCAGGAAGTAGCATTATAATGACGAGGAGCCGGGAACGAGTTAGGAAGTGGAGTCCCTGCACCACGTGAGCCACAGCCCGACACACACAGCAGCATCAACACACCCAGGACAGCAACAGCAGCAGATGGCCGAGGGATTACTCCCCCTCTATCCTCACCCCGCCCCCCCCACACCCACCTCCCTCGCCTCTCCCCAGACGGGCCGCTGAAGCTTTACTTGTGTCCCTGTCATTCCAGCACAGTGTGCCGGTGTGTTCACTGACCTGGCCTGTCCTCACCTACAGTCCTTACCTATGACATCTGGTGGTCTACTAAATGCTTTCATTTATGAATCCACACTTTCATCCTGCATTATGACTGAGGCTGTCAAAGTTAAGGCTACATTTTTAGGTTGTAACAGACTCAGTTTTAAAGCTAGAGTGAAGATACTGGTATCATATGAATGTAGAAAACCTGAGGAATCCATTGGTCATACTAGCTTGTCAGGAAGGAGGCTAAATTACGCTAAGTTCTGGCGAGGAAAAACTGGCATGGCCATTTTCAAAGGGGTCCCTGCAGCTGTTGTTGCCTGTTGGGCTGCAGTTTGCCATGTTAAGATTTGAGCATATTGTTTTATGCTAAATGCAGTACCTGTGAGGGTTTCTGGACAATATCTGTCATTGTTTTGTGTCGTTAATTGATTTCCAATAATAAATATATACATACATTTGCATAAAGCAGCATATTTGCCCACTTCCATGTTGATAAGAGGATTAAATACTTGACAAATCTCCCTTTAAGGTACATTTTGAACAGCTAAAAAAATGTGTGATTAATTTGCGATTAATCGCGATTCACTATGGAAAATCATGCAATTAATCACGATTAAATATTTTAATCGATTGACAGCCCTAATTATGACACAAGCTCCGGTTTTGGTGCTGACCTGCACAAACGAAGAAGAGATTGAACCCCTGATCTCGATGTATTTATCTCCCATTATTGCAGTATAATTTCTTCTAATGCTATTTTTTCACAGTAGCCTGACTCAACATTGCAAATTATTCAATAGCATTACTGTATGCATTTATTCCACTGCTAATTGCCATCTAGAAATAGCAGAGTGTGGGACTGACAGAGCTGTCAAGAGACTGCATCCTCCCATCCTCATCCTGCAGCCATTCACTCAGTTCAAGAAGGACTGGCAGCCACCATGCCGGCTCTGTAAGGGCCCTTCACACAACAAGGAACAAGGAAGGAGGAAAAAAAGGCCACTGAAAAGTATTACGGCTCTCAAGGAACAAGGAAGCCACTCGACTGGTTTGACTGGATTTCCCCTCAATGAGATGGAAAGTGTGGGTTCCTTTAATCAGGGAGAGTACGTCTGCTATGCCGGGGATAAAAACAGAAACTCTGGCTTTGGTCAAACAGGAGAATGAGGGGATATAAAACTCTCAAACTGTTCAATAAACTTCATATCAGGTACATTAGCAAGACATAAAAACTGCCAAAGAACACTTGTGCACAGCTGAACTGTCTTAAAAGCAGACACTGTCCTCCCAAGAAGAACTTCATCATCATTAGTCGTTTCGGCAAGCGCCCAAAAATGACATTTGTTTATGTCAGAGGGACAGGAGTCCTCCAGCTGTTGTAGGAATTATGATGAGAGCAAAGGAGGAAGTCAGGTGACGTTGTTATAGAGTGACAAAGTCAGGCTGGATGGATGGGTCAACAAAACATCAGACTTTCACACACGGGACGCAGATGTTTGCTTTCCGTTTCAAACCAAAAGTCAATGTTTTTTTAAAGCATGACCGCGATGGTTCCCTAACCTTAACCGGTTCAGAAAGGAGACGGCGAGGAGAGTCACTTTCCTGTATCTGTGTCATGTATCTGTATCTCCCTTTAGGAGACTAGCTGCATATCCTGAGTCTATTATCTCCGATGGGAGAAGTGAACATGAACACAGATTATGATCAATTCTTTCGCCCCATAGTCACCAAAGTAAATATTTGACCCATTTTTCACAAGCCACTATCTCCTGCACAATCTGACACTAAAATAACAACTAACATTCGCTAACGCCCTGGCTAAATAGTTTGCGTAATACTAAATATGGCTGTTAGCTGTGTAAATATCTAATGTTAGTAAAAGAAAATATTAGGGCTGTCAATAGATTAAAATATTTAATCGCGATTAATCGCATGATTGTCCATAGTTGTACGAATAATCACCCATTTTTTATCAGTTCAAAATGTACCTTAAAGAGAGATTTGTCAAGTATTTAATACTCTTATCAACATGGGAGTGGACAAATATGCTGCTTTATGCAAATGTGTGTATATATTTATTATTGTAAATCATTAACAACACAAAACAATGACAGATATTGTCCAGAAACCCTCACAGGTACTGCATTTAGCATAAAACAATATGCTCAAATCATAACATGGCAAACTGCAGCCCAACAGGCAACAACAGCTGTCAGTGTGTCAGTGTGCTGACTTGACTATGACTTGCCCCAAACTGCATGTGATTATCATAAAGTGGGCATGTCTGTAAAGGGGAGACTCGTGGCTACCCATAGAACCCATTTTCATTCACATATCTGGAGGTCAGAGGTCAAGGGACCCCTTTGAAAATGGCCATGACAGTTTTTCCTCGCCACAATTTAGCGTTAGTTTGGAGCGTTATTTAACCTCCTTCACGACAAGCTAGTATGACATGGTTGGTACCGATGGATTCCTCAGGTTTTTCTAGTTTCATATGATGCCATATTCAGTCTAACTTTAAGACTGAGCCCGCTGCAACCTAAAAATTGCAAGTCGTGTTAATGTGTTAAAGAAATGAGTGGTGTCAAAACGAATTTGCGTTAACGTGTTATTATCTTGTTAACTTTGACAGCCCTAATATATTTATTACATATACCCAGAATCCATCAATTACACTTTATATACACACTTTAACTGAACTGAAAAAGAGACTAAATTGGTGCTATAGTGTGACCGTACTTCACGACTTTTAATGTCCTCACGTAGCGTCGTGTTTATCACGTTGATAAAAACCCAAATCTATTTGAAAAACCCACCGATGTGGTATTCTCCCATTTGTAGGCAGAAATCTTCTGACAGCTCTGATTTCAAGGGTGAACTACAAGGTTTCTGTTTTTAAAAATGTTGAGGAAATGAAAGTCACCATAACAACCAACATTTTTCTCCTACACATACCCACAACATTGTGAGATGTTTAGGGTCTTGCTCAAGGACGCCTCAACAGGTGGACAGAAAGAGAGCTGGGAATCAAATCACCAAACTTACAATTACAGAGTAGCAGTACCACTCTCCCGACTGAGCCACAGCTGCCCAGGCAGCCTTTTCTTGTTCCCACTATGACAATAAAATGCAGTAAAACACTAAAACATTCACCATTTTTGAAAAGGGGGCAAGGCAGTCCTGAACTTGCAACAGCATTTTTACGACTTTAAACCACATGTGTGCTCAACTTTCTATATCAAAAATACAACTTCACAAGTTGTATAAGATCATCAGGCAACTTCGTGGTTTGCTAGTGAATGCATGCAGGTTGTTTAAAGCAGTTTGAGCCACATGTTGTGCATGTGCAGGAGAACAAAAACTCCTTACAAAATTTGCTGCATGGCCTACTAGAAGTCAAAAACACCATTGGGCACCTTTAAGCTGCAATCTAACTAAGGTTAACGGTCCAGAAAAACGCCTAAACAATTACAAGTTTCTTTTAGAAGTAGCAATTCCCACACAGTATATTGTTCTCAACATAAAGGAGATAAATTGTATGTAGCAAGACTCCAGAAAGGTCTGCTGTGAAACACTCAAAGAGTACAAGATTCACAGAAGGTTTTACAGGTGAACACGAGCTACACTCTCCATCAATCTCTCTGTGCAAGCTGTGAAACAACATGATGGTCTTTTTTATAATTCCACTTGGCTGAGCCCACTGCGACCCAGCTGTGTCCCCTTCCATCCCCCCAACCGCCCGACCTCACCCCTATCTCATCATTCTGTAATAGACGAGTTTGGTGGCGGTGGCCGTGGTGGCGGTGGCCGTGGTGGCAGCCTCAGGCAGCCCTCGCACCCAAGATGAGAAATGGTCAAAAACGATCAGTGAGAAACAATATGCCAGAGGCTGAGAGTTAGAGATAGGCAGACAATAGTTTTGATGGCGTGAAAATCAATCAGCATGTCTGTGAGAGAGAGAAGAGCAATTTGTAATCTGGAAAGAAGCCAGGATGTTAAATAAACTGGTGGCACGGTGGGGGCTGTGTTTTTATTTTAACCTTTCATTAACTGAACTTTATCTGGCTGAATACACATGCTCGCTGTCAGCTCTTTCTTCTTATTCTTTCAGTTACACACCTGTCCAGTACAACCACAGCCTCCTGCTCTAGGACACCCATCAGCTTCACTTGAACACAGACGCAGATCTAGTGACTTGCTTGAGGGCACCTCAGCAGTACTTGTGGCAGCAGGAGGAGGAAGCAATGTCTCATTAAGTTTCACCTGACTTCGTCTTACGATCCTCTACAACAAGCAAGTGCACAGGTTCCACTGATGTGTATCTGTTTTATAGGTTGATATTTATATTTCAAGAACAAAGAAGCCAACACATGCACACTGGAAAAAAAAGTCAAGCACCCTTGTTAACCCTCGAAACGTACTGTTGTCACAGCGGGAAAGAATTTGGAAGAGGATCATGAGACACCAAAACTTCCCACTGAAATAAATGATATTCGTTAACAACTCGCAGCTTCTTAAAAGCTATTTCAGTTGTTGTTTTTCAACTTTTTCCAACTTGCCTTACACACATGTATGTACTCTGTGTGTGGTTAGGACCACAGGGATATAAGGAGGTGCTGGGAATCTAGTGTGTGAATTTCTTTTATTAATTTACTTATTAATTTTTTTTTTATTATTATTATTATTTTCATTTTTCTCCTACCTTGTATTTGAATACTTTGTTTCTCAATTTACAGTTGCAATCTGTTATTATATGTACAACATATTATTTTATTTGTTGTGGTTTAGGTTGTTGTAGTCATTTCTCTTAAGGAAACACTAAAAAGTATGATCAAAAAAAATTACTTTGTACCTTAAACACACAGTACACACAGCTTTATGCAAATGTATGTATATATTTATTATTGGAAAGCAATTAACAACACAAAACAATGACAATTAGTGTCCAGGGAATAATAGGGAAAGTGCACATCTTGCACAGGATTTTTTTGTTTTTTGTTTTTTTAAAAGACTCCATCAACATACAGTTATATTGCATAGCCTAATATTGCCCATTAGATTTTTCTGTAAATTAAATTTGTATATTCTTTATCCCTGCGAGGACACTATAATAGGGAAAGTGCACATCTTGCACAGGATTAACTTCTCTTTTATTAATCATTTACTGCCATTAGAATAGCTTTTTGTAACTATTCTTCAGTTTCTATTTAATTTCATTATTATTATTATTATTATTATAAAAACAAAGCAATAGGCCGAGCAGCAGCAGTGAAGTGAGAGCTTACCTCTGACACACAGCAGGGACATCACAGCAACAGTTCCTGCAGAGCAGACGAGCCTTCAGTGAGTTTGCAGCCTGTTGCTCAGACCTCATTGAGACCACTAAGAATACAAAACAACAATCACATTCCGCTCCATCGCTCCGTGTCAGTCACTAATGCAGAGATATGAGGACGAGGCGGACAGTCCAGGAGGTCCTGAGGGTTTAAAAGGATGGCTGTCACCGGCAAAGAGCGACTAAACTACCGGCTGAAATCCGGTAGAGCGGGGCGGCTCTTGTGCTGCATTCAAGGGCTGCAGGAGAGGTGGGGATATGGAGTACTCAGCAACAGAATACAGACATTGAGTTACATTTTGATTCCAATCTAGGATATATATATATATATATATATATATATATATATATATATAAAACATTAAAAAAAAAATAATAATAAAATAACAATAAAAATAATATAATAAATTGAAAATAAATTTTAAAAAACAAGTATCTATAACAACACCGTAAATATTAATGATGAAAAATAGGATCTATTCTACTCATCTAGAATAGAAATATATATATATATACGTAAATTAAATAAAACATAAAAAATAAATAAATCATAAAATAACAATAAAAATAATATAATAAATCAAAAATAAATTTAAAAAAGTATCTATAACAACACTCTAAATAATACTGATGTATTATAAATATATATATATATATATATAATACATATATTCGTAAATTAAATAAAAAATATTGATAATAATAAAAATATTGATAACAATAATATCATAAATAAAAAAATTAAAAATTAATAAAAAAACAGGTATCTATAACAACACTGTAAATAATAACGATGAAAAATAGGATCTATTCTACCAATCTAGAATAGAAATATATATATATATGTATATATATATATATATACATATATATATATACGTATATACGTAAAAAAAAAAAAAGTAAAAAAAATAAACAAATACAAAATTAAAAATAAATTAAAAAACAAGTATCTATAACAACACTGTAAATAATAATGATGAAAAAAAGGATATATCATTAATTGTGTAAAAATGCAAAGATAGTATAAATAGATAAATACGAATATTAGTTTAAATGTACTGCATAAATAAATGCAGTGTTAATGCCTGAGTAAACCAGATTATTGCAATTAATGCATTAATTATTGTTTATTTGAAGATAGCTGCTGATTGGGGTAAAATAATATATATATATATATATATATATGTTTTGTATATATATGTATAACTATACAACACTTTACAATCAATCAAGAAAGATAGAAATACACTTTTCATCCTATTTGTTAATAAAAGTGTCAATTGTAGGGAAACTGACAACACTTTTAAGCCAACAATATCAGGGATCAATTGTTTATTTATACGATAATGACAGGAATTTATGAAAATAAAAATCTTAATTTTTGTCTTAAAATCATTGTGATGTTCTGGGAGATTGAACCCTAAGTCTAGAGTGGCACCGATTTTGGGGGGTTTAAATCCTAGGGCACCAAAAGGTCTAGAGCCAGCCCTCCCAGCTGGCCTGCGTGTGCCAGAAGAAAATACATTTGTCCAGTTTAAATAATGTGAGTGTAAATGGAAATCAAACACCGATCAAAAACCCCAATGTACATTTCTTCATATTAAACAAAAACACATGAAAATGTATTGATCAATAAGAGCTTGATGAAGTGGACTTGACGGTAACACTCATCCAAGGTCAACAGAATGAGGCCATAAATTGGGATTTTCATCACTTGGGGCTGAAAACATGTTTCCTGTAATAGAATACAGACTGGGTTTATCCTGAGTTAGTTCATTGTCAGAGAAGTAAGGTGAACAAAAGGCCATGGAAATCAATGTAGAAGTGCTTTAAAATCATCTTGTAAAAGCAGTATTTAAAGTCAAATTTAAATATTTAAAGTCCAAAATAGGGAATCAGAAGTTTAGTTCAGATCTGTGGTCATATTTGACCGAACTGCTTGTGGTTTGAAAAGTTGCGTTTGTCACAGTTAGCGTCAACATATAATTGAAAGAAAACTGATACAGTACAGTTTTATCGCTGGAAACAAACACTATTTGAATTCCAAACAGCTAATTTGTTTGAGGTCACATGACAAATAAAACTTTACGAGGTTCAGTAAAGGCAGCACTGGAGCTCATGAGCATGCATCAGGTGGTTGATGAGGCTGACATGAACTAAACTTGTGCGCCAGCTTCAGGTAGTGATGGGCTCTTGCAAGTTCAAGTGGTCAAAGGCAGAAAGAGATCTGTAGATTAACACCATTGAATTTTGTGCCGAAACAAACCAGTGATGAGGCTATACAGGTTTGCATTCTTATGTGCAGCTCATACACCTTTATGACACAACGCATTGCAGTCAAAGCCAACTGAATCATGCAAGGTATATTCAGACTCACTGAAATCTGCATTTAAAAAAAAAAAAAAAGAAGAAAAGTGCACCAGTTTAAACTTGATGTAAATAAAGTTGATTTCCACACCAAATAGTACAAAAATGCATTTTATTTCTCTAAAGACCATCATGGTACAAGCTTCAAGTCAACAAGGCCCATCAGTTGAACTCCTCCAAGATATCTGAAATGAAGAGTCGTAATTAGTGGCAGTAAGCAGAATGGAAGGTCAAAACCGACAAGTTGTTTTCCATTACATTAGCAGGAACTGACTTACAATACACTTACTCTTCAGTTGTAGCCAAATCTTCGTTTACTTGCAGAGGTGAGACGGGTCCCAATCATTCTATAAAGACCAGGGGCTGCTCGGGCATGGGCCGCTCGGGCATGGGCCAACACCGCACGTGAATGGAAAGTTCCGGCCTGGAATGCTCGGGCATGGGACGCTCGGGCATGGGCCAACACCGCCAGGGCATGGGCCAACACTGCAAGTCCATGGACAGCTCGGACCTGTGACGCTCGAGCATGGGACTCTCGGACATGGGCCAACACCACCAGGGCATGGGCCTCACTGGCCTGGGCATGGGCCGCTCGGGCATGGGCATGGGCCTGGGCCTCTCGGGCATGGGAGGCATAGGCATTGGACGCTCGGGCATGGGCCTGGGACGCTCGGGCATGGGCCGCTCGGGCATGGGACGCATGGGAGGCATTGGACGCTCGGGCATGGGCCGCATGGGCCGCTCGGGCATGGGACGCATTGGAGGCATGGGCCGCTCGGGCATGGGACGCATTGGCCGCTCGGGCATGGGACGCATTGGAGGCATGGGCCACATTGGAGGCATGGGCCACTCGGGCATAGGAGGCATGGGAAGCTCGGGCATGGGCCTGGGACGCTCGGGCATGGGCCTGGGACGCTCGGGCATGGGCCTGGGACGCTCGGGCATGGGACGCATTGGCCGCTCGGGCATGGGAGGCATGGGTTGCTTGGGCAAGGGCCCATCATGCATGGGCCAAGGCAGGGGCTGAGGCAAGGGCCAAGGCTGCGGCATGGGCCAAGGCTGGGGCCGCTCAGGCATGGACCGAGGATGAGGCTGAGACATGGGCTGCAGGGGCATGGACTTGTAGTCAGACCTTGGTTGAAAGGGATTAACCTGAGGCTGGGGCAGGTAGCCGGGAACCTGGGGCTTGTAGGTCATGTCCCAAATGCCAGACGCAGGGCCATGATAGGAAGCTGTTGATAAATCACACAACATTAATTAAACTTGGTGGAAAACTTTAAAAGTTTGCATCATGAGTGTAGATTGAACCTGTAGTCTCACATGTAATGCCTGCTGGAAGCTCTCCAATAAACAGCAGCCATAGCAGCACCACACTAAAAAAGAAAGACATTTTAAACTACAATTGTCATTTTAGAAATTCTAAATGTATAATGTTTAGTAGAGAAAAAACAAGTTACCGTAGAACAAGTCCCATGGCTTCAGCCAGAGAAAAGATCAAACTGAAATGCCTCTATCCAACTTCAGCTGAACCAACACGACCAAACGTCAGTCTTCCTTCCACAATGGCGCAGTAGCAGGAAACCTGCAGTGCAATTATTTTAACTTGTTCTGACAGCCAATCACAGCTCCCTGTTCCTAAAAGGTTGATTGGAAACAGGTGGAAGTAATGGGGCTGGGTTCATTGTGATACACAGGTGTCCTTCATTTAAATTAGTGTCTATTACTCATCATTGTCCAGCCTCCAGCAATGCATCACTGAACCATTTGATATCATGAAAATGCATCGCCCATGTTTTAAAGCCTGTTCATTCAAGTAAATAAAGTGGTATCATTTTAGTCATTTAGTCATCATTTTAGTGATAATCTTCCCTACCACTGGCGGTGGCAAACTATCCCATGAAGAACCTGATCAAGTTTTACAAAACACAACACCTAAGGAATTCTTAGTTGTATCACCACGCCGTGGCGTACGCAGGCTACTAATCCCCAAAACTAATGAAACAAGGCATCTAGTTCAAATCACTACCTCATCTGCTGCCAGCTCTATTAACGAAAGCTGCAGTCGTTTGGTTTCTAAATATCAGATCGCTGTCTGCCAAAGCCCTACCGATAAAATATTTGATTCTTCAACATGACCTGAATATGATTGGTTTATGTGAAACATGGCTGAAACCAAATGTTTTATTACCATTAAATGAAGCTTCCCCACCTGATTTCACTTATGCCCATGTTGCTAGGGCTGCTAAACAAGGTGGAAGTGTTGCTTTAGTCTACAAAATTATTTGTAATTTAACCTCTAAACACAATATTAAATCCAACTCATTTGAGTCTCGTATTAAAATCATCTCCATTAACCATGAATTGCCTTGTCCAGGGCAGCAGGCTCCATCTTGTGGTACTATACAGACCGCCTTGCCCTTATTCACAAGTTTTAGAGGAATTTATCTCAGACATTACTCATTCTGATCAGATCGTAATTATTGGCGATATCAATATTCACCTGAACAAGGCTGTGTAAAGCCTTTTTGGCCCTCCTCGATATATTTGGTTTCACTTAGTCTGTACATGAACCCACTCATTTCAGTGGTAACACCCTTGATCTGATGTTGTAAGGCAAAATAGATGTTACTGCCATGACTGTCTCTCCCTTCACATCAGTGATGTCAGATCACTTTATTAAATTTGAAGCAACAGCCTGTCCACATAATATGGGGGCTGATGTATTTACCAGATCGGTCCATCAACTATAACTGATAAATAAACTTAGTGAGCTATTACTTGTGGTTCTGGCTCCTTTCAATACAGCAACAGGACCGTCAAAAACTATACTAGTGACTTAAACACAGCCCTTTCTTCTGGACTCAGTGGAACCTCTTACTACTAAAATGGGACAGTCACAGGTCTACATTGTGGTTTAATATTGAAATCTGTATTAAAAGAGAAAAAAGATGCCCTGTGGAGTTCTTAAATGGTTTCCATTCAGTGTCGTCACTAAAACAGATTGCCCATCATTGAGGTTAAACATGTGAGTTCAACACATTTAAATTCTGCATTGTTACAGCAAATTAAGATTCTAGCTCGTAAACATGGCTGAAATTTTAACAATATTAAATCCAACTCATTTGAGTTTCTTGTATTAAATTCATCTCTATTAACCATGAATTGCCTTGTCCAGGGCAGCAGGCTCCATCTTGTGGTACTATACAGACCGCCTGGCCCTTATTCACAATATTTAGAAGAATTCACAGAATTTATTTGAGACATTACTCATTCTGATCAGATCGTACTTAGTGATTTCAATATTATCCTGAACAAGGCTGATGATCCTCCGTGTACAGCCTTTTTGGTTTCACCTAGTCTGTACATGAACTTACTCAGTGATAACACCCTTGATCTGATACTGTAACGTGGAGTAGATGTTACTGCCGTGAATTGCTCTTCCGTCACATCAATGATGCAACAGCCTGTCCACATAAACTGAAATCTGAATTAAAAGAGAAAAAGGTGCCCTGTGGAGTTCTTAAATGGTTTCCATTCAGTGTCATCACTAAAACGTATTGAACATGGCTGAAATCTGCCCCGTACCAACACCTGTCAATTGGAGGAATAGTGCGAAACAAAAGTCTGGGTCTCACCTCACTCGTTCACATGCACGAGTCAAACAAAACACGGACAAAATGGCTCCAGAGCGTTACTAAAAAAAGTAAAGAAACCACTTGTGGATTTGTTCAGTTTTGAACTGCCCAAAACCTTAAAGAGTATGGCACCAAGAACAAAACTTTAAACTTGATGTAAATAAAGTTTATTTCCACACCAAATAGTACAAAAACACATTTTATTTCTCTAAAGACCATCATGGTACAAGCTTCAAGTCAACAAGGCCCATCAGTTGAACTCCTCCAAGATATCTGAAATGAAGAGTTGTAATTAGTGGCAGTAAGCAGAATGGAAGGTCAAAACCTACAAGTTGTTTTCCATTACATTAGCAGGAACTGACTTACAATACACTTACTCTTCAGTTGTAGCCAAATCTTCGTTTACTTGCAGAGGTGAGACGGGTCCCACTCATTCTATAAAGACCAGGGGCTGCTCGGGCATGGGCCAACACCGCACGTGAATGGAAAGTTCAGGTCTGGAATGCTCGGGCATGGGACGCTCGGGCATGGGCCAACACCGCCAGGGCATGGGCCAACACTGCAAGTCCATGGACAGCTCGGACCTGTGACGCTCGAGCATGGGACTCTCGGACATGGGCCAACACCACCAGGGCATGGGCCTCACTGGCCTGGGCATGGGCCGCTCGGGCATGGGCATGGGCCTGGGCCTCTCGGGCATGGGAGGCATAGGCATTGGACGCTCAGGCATGGGCCTGGGACGCTCGGGCATGGGCCTGGGCTGCTCGGGCATGGGACGCATTGGACGCTCGGGCATGGGACGCATGGGCCACATTGGAGGCATGGGCCGCTCGGGCATGGGACGCATGGGCCACATTGGAGGCATGGGCCGCTCGGGCATGGGACGCATGGGCCACATTGGAGGCATGGGCCGCTCGGGCATGGGACGCATGGGCCACATTGGAGGCATGGGCCTGGGACGCTCGGGTATGGGCCGCTCGGACATGGGCCTGGGACGCTCGGGCATGGGACGCATTGGAGGCATGGGCCGCTCGGGCATGGGAGGCATGGGTTGCTCGGGCAAGGGCCCATCATGCATGGGCCAAGGCAGGGGCTGAGGCAAGGGCCAAGGCTGCGGCATGGGCCAAGGCTGGGGCCGCTCAGGCATGGACCGAGGATGAGGCTGAGACATGGGCTGCAGGGGCATGGACTTGTAGTCAGACCTTGGTTGAAAGGGATTAACCTGAGGCTGGGGCAGGTAGCCGGGAACCTGGGGCTTGTAGGTCATGTCCCAAATGCCAGACGCAGGGCCATGATAGGAAGCTGTTGATAAATCACACAACATTAATTAAACTTGGTGGAAAACTTTAAAAGTTTGCATCATGAGTGTAGATTGAACCTGTAGTCTCACATGTAATGCCTGCTGGAAGCTCTCCAATAAACAGCAGCCATAGCAGCACCACACTAAAAAAGAAAGACATTTTAAACTACAATTGTCATTTTAGAAATTCTAAATGTATAATGTTTAGTAGAGAAAAAACAAGTTACCGTAGAACAAGTCCCATGGCTTCAGCCAGAGAAAAGATCAAACTGAAATGCCTCTATCCAACTTCAGCTGAACCAACACGACCAAACGTCAGTCTACCTTCCACAGTGGCGCAGTAGCAGGAAACCTGCAGTGCAATTATTTTAACTTGTTCTGACAGCCAATCACAGCTCCCTGTTCCTAAAAGGTTGATTGGAAACAGGTGGAAGTAATGGGGCTGGGTTCATTGTGATACACAGGTGTCCTTCATTTAAATTAGTGTCTATTACTCATCATTGTCCAGCCTCCAGCAATGCATCACTGAACCGTTTGATATCATGAAAATGCATCGCCCATGTTTTAAAGCCTGTTCATTCAAGTAAATAAAGTGGTATCATTTTAGTCATTTAGTCATCATTTTAGTGATAATCTTCCCTACCACTGGCAGTGGCAAACTGTCCCATGAAGAACCTGATCAAGTTTTACAAAACACAACACCTAAGGAATTCTTAGTTGTATCACCACGCCGTGGCGTACGCAGGCTACTAATCCCCAAAACTAATGAAACAAGGCATCTAGTTGAAATCACTACTTCATCTGCTGCCAGCTCTATTAATGAAAGCTGCAGTCGTTTGGTTTCTAAATATCAGATCGCTGTCTACCAAAGCCCTACCGATAAAATATTTGATTCTTCAACATGACTTGAATATGATTGGTTTATGTGAAACATGGCTGAAACCAAATGTTTTATTACCATTAAATTAAGCTTCCCCACCTGATTTCACTTATGCCCATGTTGCTAGGGCTGCTAAACAAGGTGAAAGTGTTGCTTTAGTCTACAAAATTATTTGTAATTTAACCTCTAAACACAATATTAAATCCAACTCATTTGAGTCTCGTATTAAAATCATCTCCATTAACCATGAATTGCCTTGTCCAGGGCAGCAGGCTCCATCTTGTGGTACTATACAGACCGCTTTGCCCTTATTCACAAGTTTTAGAGGAATTTATCTCAGACATTACTAATTCTGATCAGATCGTAATTATTGGCGATATCAATATTCACCTGAACAAGGCTGTGTAAAGCCTTTTTGGCCCTCCTCGATATATTTGGTTTCACTTAGTCTGTACATGAACCCACTCATTCCAGTGGTAACACCCTTGATCTGATACTGTAACGCAAAATAGATGTCACTGCCATGACTCTCTCCTGTCAGTGATGTCAGATCACTTTATTAAATTTGAAGCAACAGCCTGTCCACATAATATGGGGGCTGATGTATTTACCAGATCAGTCCATCAACTATACTGATAAATGAACTTAGTGAGCTATTACTTGTGGTTCTGGCTCCTTTCAATACAGCAACAGGACCCGTCAAAAACTATACTAGTGCCTTAAACACAGCCCTTTCTTCTGGACTCGGTGGCACCTCTTACTACTAAAATGGGACGGTCACAGGTCTACACCGTGGTTTAATAATGAAATCTGCATTAAAAGAGAAAAGGTGCCCTGTGGAGTTCTTAAATGGTTTCCATTCAGTGTCAATCACTAAAACAGATTGCCCATCATTGAGGTTAAACACATTTAAATTCTGCATTGTTACAGCAAATTAAGATTCTAGCTCATAAACATGGCTGAAATTTGCCCAGTACCAACACCTGTCAATTGGAGGAATAGTGTGAAACAGTTGTCTGGGTTCTCACCTAACCCTCATCCACATGCAAGAGACAAACACAACAGGGACTCACTCAAAATAGCTCCACAGCATTACTTAAGGAACCCTTTGTGGATTTATAGAGTTTTGAACTGCCCAAAAGCCACCAAGACCTTACAGAGTATGGTACCAAGAACACCACTTTAAACTTGTTGTAAATAAAAGTGAGTTCCACACCAAATAGTACAAAAATGCATTTTATTTCTCTAAAGACTGTCATGGTACAAGTTTCAAGTCAACAAGGCCCATCAGTTGAACTCCAAGATATCTGAAAAGACAAGATTAGTAATTAGTGGCAGTAAGCTAAATGGAAGGTCAAAACCTACAAGTTTTTTTCCATCAATACACTTACTCTTCAGTTGTAGGCAAATCTTTTACTTCCTGAGGTGAGACGGGTCCCACTCATTCTAAAATGAGACAATCACATCATGAAAACCCAAGTATAACTAAAAAAAAATAAAAGGACATTTTACTGATATGAAAACCCACCCTGTTGAACCGTCCGTGCTGGGTGCAGCTTCAGTCTTTCCAGGAAGACGAGACAAACTTTCCACTGGGCTGGTAGCCAGGAATCGGTTGCTGGGGCATGGGCCGAGGCTGAGGCTGGGAGCGAGGCTACGGATGGGAGCAAGGCTCCATCATGGGCCAGGGCCGAAGCCTGGGCCAGGGTATGGTCCAAGGAATTGGCTGTGGCAGGGGCCAAGGCAGGGGCCAAGGCCGCGGCCAGGGTCGCTCGGGCATGGACAGAGGCTGCGGCTGGTAGCGAGTCTGAGGCTGAGACATGGGCTGCTTGGGCATGGGCTTGTAGCCAGACCTTGGTTGAAAGGGATTAACCTGGAGCTGAGACTGGGACAGGTAGCTGGGAACCTGGGGCCCGGACGGCCGTGCTGGCATGGGCCTCTCGGGCATAGAACGGGGCTGCACGGGCATGGGCCACTCGGCCAACACCACCAGGTCATGCGCCAGGGCATGGGCCGGGGCTCAGGCCGGAGCACGGGCCAACACCACCGGCATGGGCAAAGGCTGTGGCATGGGCTGGTCGGGCATGGACTGAGGCTGCGGCTCAGACATGGGCTGAGGCTGCGGAGGGTAGCTGGGAACCTGGGGCTTGTAGCTCATGTCCAAAATCCCAGATGCAGGGCCATGATAGGAAGCTGTTGATAAAAAAAAATATATATTTTTTTTTTAAATCACACAACAAGGTCATCTAATATAGCCCCTCTTGTGAAAAACCTAAGATATCAACTTCTGTTTTACAACCACAAGGTCAATGAATTCAACATGTTGCAAAAGAGCAGTTCTGAAATTCATTAAACTTGGTTGGAAAACTTTAAAAGTCTGCATCATGAGTGTAGATGAACCTGTAGTCTCACATGTAATGCCTGCCTGAAGCTCTCCAATAAACAGCAGCCATAGCAGCATCACACTAAAAAAAAGAAAGCCATATTAAATAACAATCAGTCACTTTTTTCTAAATGTATAATTTTTAGTAGAGAAAAAACACTCAAAAGTTACCGTAGAACAAGTCCCATGGCTTCAGCCAGAGAAAAGATCAAACTGAAATGCCTATATCCAACTTCAGCTGACCCAACATGACCAAACATCAGTCTTCCTTCCACAGTGGCGCAGTAGCAGGAAACCTGCAGTGCAATTATTTTAACTTGTTCTGACAGCCAATCACAGCTCCCTGTTCCTAAAAGGTTGATTGGAAACAGGTGGAAGTAATGGGGCTGGGTTCATTGTGATACACAGGTGTCCTTCATTTAAATTAGTGTCTATTACTCATCATTGTCCAGCCTCCAGCAATGCATCACTGAACCATTTGATGTCATGAAAATGCATCGTCCATGTTTTAAAGCCTGTTCTTTCAAGTAAATATAGTGGTATCATTTCAATCATTGTGTTGATGTTTTTTAACCAATTCAATAGGAAGATCACATGCATCATTTAGAACTGCCAAATTAAATTGATTTTGGCAAAATTACAGATGAAACAAGGAAATCTTCACATCAGTTTGCAACAAAAAAATGGTAAAAATACAAGACTCACAAGGCCTTACACTATTTCCCCCCTTGTTTGTATAATGCAGAGTCCATGCATTCTGCAGGTCAATCAGTCAAAACACTTATCTTCCTTGTGTTTGCCTGTTTTTCTTGAGTAGATTTGCTTTTGGTTTTTCACTTCTTTCATGAGCTCAAAATCAGGTAAGTGGAATAATGTTTTTAAAGATTATTTTGTAGGGCTTTGAACCTAGGGCACTACCTAGGACTCTACCTACATGGGGCACACACTCTACTGGGTGAGCTAGAGGTCACCCCAAAGATCGATGTTTCATATCAGGTCTCTAGATTTGCCACCACATGGATGCATTACATGTCAGTAATCCAGCCAGGGGATAAAATAATTGAAATTTTAATTAAAATTGTTACCATGTATTAGAATTTAGACAATTCAGTTTTTTAGAAGAAAATGAGAAACAGAGGGTAATTATACTGCTCAGTAAAGATAAAACTTATTCTGCTATCAAATGTGTTGGGGTTTTTTTCACCATGAAAAATTCTGTGTAACCCCAGAGATAGTGTTGGTAGTGGCCAGTTGAATCTACTACAAGGGAATCATTTACAATAGGACACGTACATGATGAAGATTGTCAAAAGCTAAGCACATTTGAAGGTGATCAAGACAAACCTTTTAAAAAAGGCTTTTATTCTAGGTTGGCATCTGTTGGGGAATTTTCTACCTTTATTTTAACCTTATATCTCTTCTGCTCCACCCCAGTTGAGGAACTGATATAATACATGTTAAACTCACAAATGCAATTTTTTGTGTCCCAGTTGATGAGTTTGCTGTTTTCAAATGTACAGAACCAGTCCACTTGTTCAGATTTGATTTTACATCAGTGTCATGGATAGTTCCTACAGTACCAAACCCAGTGACATTGACACCATCTGCCCAGAAACTGCCACACTGATCCCATAAATGAACCCATGCTAACTAGGTCACAATGGTTTTATGCATGCTACTGACATGAGACCTCAAGATGGTTGTATAACTTAGTCTAATGAGTGGTCAGGCCACATGGTTCCTTGTGTGTAGCTCAAATGTGGAAGTAGGCACTCTGACCACTGCATCACTATAGTAGCAAAAAATGGCAGCTGGAGCAGCATGTAAAACACAAAGTATTGTAGTCAATCCAAGTGAAACCTGCAAGGTATAAATCAGTCACTGAATTCTGCAAGATCAAGAAGGTGCCCTGTGGAGTTCTTGTAAGACTTTGGTTTACCTTCAGTGCAAGTCAATAAAAACACATTGCATGCATCATTGAGATCCAACAAATGTTAGTGCATTGCCTTCACATTTGCAAAGCAGATTTAAAGCCTGCATTGTTACTAGCCAAGTAACAGACAAAGTACACCCCTTTCAACTGGTAAATATGAGTTCCACACCAATGTAGTATAAAATGCATTTTATTTCTCTATAGACTCATTGTACAAGTTTCAAGTCATCAAGGCCCACCAGTTGAACACCTCCAAGATATCTGAAATGACAAGATTCTTAATTAGTGGTAGTAAGCAGAATGGAAGGTAAAAACACTCAAGTTGTTTTCCATTACATTAGCAGGAACTGACTTACAATATACTTACTCTTCAGTTGTAGCCAAATCTTCTTTTACTTCCAGAGGTGAGATGGGTCCCACTCATTCTAAAATGTGACAATCACAACACCGTAAAAAACAAGTATCAACTCAAACATAAAGGATATTTTACTGATATGAAAACCCACCCTGTTGAACCGTCCGTGCTGGGTGCAGCTTCAGTCTTATCAGGAAGATGAGAGCCAAACTTGCCACCAGGCTGGTAGCCAAGAATCGGTTGCTGGGGCATGGGCCGAGGCTGAGGCTGGGAGCGATGCTGCGGATGGGAGCGAGGCTCTATCATGGGCCAGGGTCGCTCGGGCATGGACCGAGGCTGGTAGCGAGTCTGAGGCTGAGACATGGGCTGCTTGGGCATGGGCTTGTAGCCAGACCTTGGTTGAAAGGGATTAACCTGGAGCCGAGACTGGGACAGGTAGCTGGGAACCTGGGGCCCGGACGGCCGTGCTGGCATGGGCCTCTCGGGCATAGAACGGTGCTGTACGGGCATGGGTTGGGGCTGCACGGTCATGGGCTGCACGGGCATGGGCTGCTCGGGCATGGGCTGCACGGGTATGGGCCAATCGGGCTTGGGCCAACACCACCAGGTCATGCGCCAGGGCCGCTCGGGCATGGGCCGGGGCATGGGCCGGGGCTCAGGCCGGAGCACGGGCCAACACCACTCGGGCAAGGACTGAGACAGGGGCATAGGCCAAGGCTCCGGCATGGGCAAAGGCTGTGGCATGGGCTGGTCGGGCATGGACCGAAGCTGCGGCTCAGACATGGGCTGAGGTTGGGATGGGTAGCTGGGAACCTGGGGCTTGTAGCTCATGTCCAAAATCCCAGATGCAGGGCCATGATAGGAAGCTGTTGATAAAAAAAATATATATATTTTTTTTTTAAATCACACAAGGTCATCTAATATAGCCCCTCTTGTGAAAAACCTAAGATATCAACTTCTGTTTTACAACCACAAGGTCAATGAATTCAACATGTTGCAAAAGAGCAGTTCTGAAATTCATTAAACTTGGTTGGAAAACTTTAAAAGTCTGCATCATGAGTGTAGATGAACCTGTAGTCTCACATGTAATGCCTGCCTTAAGCTCTCCAATAAACAGCAGCCATAGCAGCATCACACTAAAAAAAAGAAAACCATATTAAACAACAATCAGTCACTTTTTTCTAAATGTATAATGTTTAGTAGAGAAAAAACACTCAAAAGTTACCGTAGAACAAGTCCCATGGCTTCAGCCAGAGAAAAGTGTTACAAGCCGGCTCAAAGGTTGCAACAAAAATGGGAGACCAGACGCGTTTAAAAATAGTAACAGGCATTTATTTAACAAACTAACAATCAATAACTAAATAAACATGGAAAGTCAGTAATCAGTAATGTAGGCATGTGTGGGTGTGTGAAAATGTCTGCTGCAAACAAAACCAAAACAGGTGTGCCAGCCAAGGAAGAGAGAGAGACATCTGTTGAAAGGTAGAGAGCTTTTATCCCAACCACACCAAGCCCAGGTGTGGCTCATCAACCTGACGACCCTCTCCTGCAAAACAAAGGAGAACCAGCAAAAAGACACAGGACACCTAGTGGAGTGGAGGGGTCGTCACAAAAGATCAAACTGAAATGCCTCTAGCCAATGTCAGCTGACCCAACGCGACCAAACGTCAGTCTTCCTTCCACAGTGGCGCAGTAGCAGGAAACCTGCAGTGAAATTATTTTAACTTGTTCTGACAGTCAATGACAGCTCTCTGTTACTAAATGGTTGATTAAAAACAGGTGGAAGTAATGGGGCTGGGTTCATTGTGATACACAGGTGTCCTTCATTTAAATTAGTGTCTATTACTCATCACTGTCCAGCCTCCAGCAATGCATCACTGAACCATTTGATATCATGGAAATGCATCGTTCAACAGGGGGAAACAGGTGGAAGTAATGGGGCTGGGTTAATCATAAAACACATGTTCAGAGAAGGGCTTTAATTGAAATTATGTCAGTTTATCATCTTTGTTCAGCTAAAGTGCATTACATGTTGTGTGTTCAATTGAAACTGAAATTGAAAGTGTGAGATTACATGGCTTTTTATGAAATGACAGATGCAGTGAATCAACCCATCTCACACTCACTTTTTTTAGCTTTTGGCTGCTCAGCTCCAAGGCAGCCTTGATTTGCATGTCAGGTGGGTCCATCTAGTGGCAGAAAAAAAATATTGCATACCCAGATAATACACACTGGTCCATCAACAGGTGACAAATTAAAGGTAGAACCTGAATGAATGAGTTGAGAACCATGCAATGCTTCAATACAGGGCATGAATTAAACTCATGTGAATCATATGCTATTGCACACAGTCACCAGATGAAACCAGTTTAACAGTATCATCACCAAAATGTGGATTCCTTATGGAAGACTGGTGTCCCCTCTGCTCTGTGGGCTTTCCATGGAGGTTTGTGTTGGAACAACAGCTTAAGACATTATATATGTTTATTTATTTTGTCACCATCTATGCATATTAAATATTTTAACAACACACCATGACATGGGACAAAAAAAAGAGATGAGGTCACTTGGTGGTTTGAGGATTGGCATATATCTTTGACAAAGATATATGGAAAACATAACAATAATAATAATAATAATAATAATAATCTTTATTTGTATAGCACTTTTCTAAACATAGTTACAAAGTGCTTGCACAGATACAATGAAATACAGACAAAATGAAAACAACAATAAAAGAACAAAACATTAAGACCAAATAATGAGAAAACTAAAACCTGTAAACAGTGGTATCAAAACAATAAGTTACAACACGTTTGCCAAAAGAGGACAATATATATATGTTTGCCCTCTATGTCTTCCTCAGTCCATTAACTTTCAAACATCACTTGATGGCAGTCTTCTGAGCCAAACCAAGGACTAGTAGGCTGGCAACACACTTCAGCCTCAAGGAAACCCAACTCTCAGCCTTCAGACCGCAGCCAGCACTTGGATCTGACCCTGCGCACAGAGAACACAAGGAGAATGAGAGAGCAGTAGCTACATGTGATTTAAGTGGACTACAGAGTGGAGGCACACCTGAATCACAGTACTGACTTTGGTAAATGCAGTAACATGAGATAACCAGCAGATGGAGCTCAGCCAATACAAGGGACACAACTGAATGCTGCTCATGTATGCCTGACCCAGCACTGATCTTATCACTGTTATTACAAGATAGTACATGGATGGATGGATGAATGTTACAATACCTAATGCCTAATAGATATTCTTATTTTATATGGAAAATATGAGCTATCACATTTCTTCTATAACTAATACAGTAATTCTGATGGGAAAGCATCATATCCATATATGCAAGTGGAAAAACAGAAAGCCTAATTTCATTGTGTTTATTTATTAAATAAAATTAATTATCAAATCATTGAAATTTGTACCAAAAAAAAGAATAATAATAAATAAAAAAAAACATGAAAGACTTGAAACTACTGAACAACTTTGAAGATCACATTTTGTTATATGTAAGAAGTCAATGCCCATTTGCCTTTTAAAATATTGTTTAATTAAGTGAATGTATTTCTCATACTTTGCTTCTGCAAAAGTCACCTGTTTTTATATTTATATTTTAACATTTTGTTTATTGTTAGATTACTAAATCTAACATGCTGCTCTGGGCAAAGGCTTTAGGCCTTGTTAAAATCTAAATTAAAGTCAAAATGAGGTGTACTCTTAATCAAGATAAGACATTTTTATATAATATAATTTTTATATATAATTTGTCAAATTATTTAAGTTTAAAAAAACACACATGAAAGCCATGAAACTACTGAAAAACTTTGAAGATCACATTATGTTATATATAAGAAGTCATGGCGCATTTGGTAAATTTAGTCTCTGTTTAAATGGTTGTTTTACATCAGGTAAGTGAAAGAGGCTGATGTTTAACACCGTCTCTTAGGCTTGTTGGTACTTTGATATCTTGTCTTATCTCCAGAATCATTTTACTACCACTTTAAGTACAGAAAAACGTTGTCATTTTAAGAGAAAAACAATGGCTGAAGTGAGTTTGGATTGAAGATTATTAGAATAGTGTGCGCTTTTATATGCATCAATCTGGTGATGTAAGTCTGGCCTGTGAATCTACCAAAAAAAGCTGTATTTTTTACCTCAGTTTATTTTCTTTTTTATGGTCCTCACTGTTGTTGTAACGCCTGCTGTTCGATAATCTTTAATAATCTGTTATACTGTTAAGTCCATACCTTTCACTGCTGCAGCAATACTAAAGTTTTCCCACAAGGAATATAAAGGTTTCATAAAATGAGACACTGTGCTCTGTTAAACTGCTGACCATCAGCAACAGCACCGAGAGGGAGCTGAGGAGGCTGGCTGAGAGCGTCAAATTGAGATAAAAATGTGATGAATTGAACATTACAGATTGTTAGATTACTAAATCTAACGTGCTGCTTTGGACAAAGGCTTTTAGGTCTTGTTAAAACCTAAATTAAAGGCAAAACAAGGTGTACTCTTAATCAAGATAAGACATGTTGTTCAGGTCAGTATTCTTTCATGATTGTGTTTATCACCGTTATACACCTTATATCTGTTCAATTTGGGATATGTCTCCTTCATTTTTGCTTTGACATTTTCAAACCATTTTTATACAAATGTCATTAAAAGCTTTACTTTTTAAAGAGTAGAATAAACATTACAAGTCCAAGGCAAATTTTCCTATGGGGACAATAAAGTAAATCGTATCGTATCGTACCGTACTGTACCGTAACGTACCGTACCGTACCGTACCGTACCGTACCGTACCGTACCGTACCGTACCGTACCGTACCGTACCGTACCGTATTGTATCGTCCCGTATTGTACCGTACCGTACCGTAACGTACCGTATTGTATCGTCCCGTACCGTACCGTACCGTACCGTACCGTACCGTAACAGTCCCGTATCGTAACGTATCGTATCGTACTGTACCGTACCGTACCGTACCGTAACGTACCGTACCGTACCGTATCGTATCGTATCGTATCGTATCGTATCGTATCGTATCGTATCGTATCGTATCGTATCGTATCGTACCATATATACTGTATATATTAGGGCTGTCAATCACATTTAATCGCAAATTAATTACACATTTTTATGCTGTTCAAAATGTACCTTAAAGGGAGATTTGTTACGTTAGGTTACGAAACGTTACAATACGTTACGATACGATATGTTACGATACGATACGTTACGATACGTTACGTTACAATACGTTACGATACGATACGTTACAATACGTTACGGTACGGTACGGTACGGTATGGTACGATACGATACAGGACGGAACGGTAAGGTACGGTACGATACGGTACGATACGGTACGATAAAGCTTTTAATAACGTATCGTATCGTATCGTATCGTATCGTATCGTATCGTATCGTATCGTATCGTATCGTACCATATATTTATAAACGATATAAATAAACAGGCTTTCCAACCATGTAAAATACAATGCAAATTAGCATTGTAACAACAGAGAAATAATCCACCAAACACAAATTTCTAAGCTTTTTTTTCCGAGTTTATATATATATCAGGTATGAAGGTGTTTGTGTATATGCACATATTTGCTTAATTGTGTTGTGATTATGTAAAGCACTTTGAAATGCTTTTGTATGAAAAGGTATACAAATAAAATCTGAATTGAATATGTAGAATAACCATCATCAATACATTATTTTATTTTATTTGCCCCATTAAAGATAACCTGGCTGGGTTGACAGGTCTAATAATGAGTGGCAGCCCTGGATTAGATAATTCGGTCTGGGATCAAACAGTGACCTCATATCGTATCGTATCGTATCGTATTGTAGGCTATCATATCACACCGTATTGTATCGTATCGTATTGTATCGTATCGTATCGTATCGTATCGTATCGTATCGTATCGTATCATATCGTATTGTATCGTATCTTATCGTATCGTATCGTATTGTATCGTAGGCTATTGCATCGTATCGTATCATAGCACATTGGTTTTTGCACCTTATTGATACCATTTGTTGTTTATATTTTGTTTATTTGCACTGTATCTATTTGCACTCTTTCCCACTTTGTACTGCAACTGCTGCACTAACCAATATCCCCCGGGATAAATAAAGTTTATGGTGTTTGGTGTGTGCAACCTACTTGGAGCAGTGTTGGAGCAGCATATAGGCCTATAGACAGATATGTCTTGTGTTTATGTCATATATGTATGTATGAAGGTGTTTGTGTATATGCACATTTCTGCCTAATTGTGTTGTGATCATGTAAAGCCATTTGAAATGCTTTTGCATGAAATGGTATGCCAAATAAAATCTGAATTAAATATGTAGAATAACCAGCATCAATACATAATTTATTTTATTTGTCCCATTAAAGATAATCTGAGTTGACAGGTTTGATAACCCACCCTGGATTAGATAACCCGGTCTGGGACCAACCAGTGACGTCAGGATGACGTGGTGCTCCTATCCGGCCCAGCCCATCGCTGCACCGCCGCTGTGTCTCTGTCTGTCTCTGTCCTCCTGCAGTGAGTCCTCACACAGAGACAACAACACT
This sequence comes from Sebastes fasciatus, assembly GCF_043250625.1. Classification (NCBI taxonomy): domain Eukaryota; kingdom Metazoa; phylum Chordata; class Actinopteri; order Perciformes; family Sebastidae; genus Sebastes; species Sebastes fasciatus. Next base: position 33,431,183 of record NC_133800.1, read on the forward strand.
ACCACCTCACATCCAGAGGACTAGCAGAGCTACAGCCAGGTTTATATCTACTGCTGCGGATGCTTTATATCGACATTACACCTACTGGCGACCAACTGCGGCAAGGTGAGTGTGTTGAATGTGGATGTTAGAGGTTTAATGGAGGAAAGGAGATTCAGCATCGCGTCGGAGGCTGAAAAAATGATGAAGACGTCGACTATTAACAGATATCTCCTGCTCCTAACTGTCATGTCATCTTTAAATGTTTTTAAATGTGTTTTAAATGAAAGGTGGTGCTAGCTGTGGGTGTGTGTTTTTAACGCAGTGGCACAAAGGCAGCGGTTGGTTAACGGGTCATCACATCATCCGTGTTTCATCGGTTATATGCGGCTAAAAGACGGTGGATGCTGGAGGAAAATACACAATATGTCAATAGCAAGTAGTTCATTCGTTTATGGTGAACTAGACTGGTTCAATGATGCCAAACTAGAGGCCTGCATCTTAATGTTATCACCATATTGACCCGATATCACCAGAAACAACAGCGATACACAACTAACGGTTAATATGACAGAATGATGCAGTACGACTTCCGCTTGAATTTAGCAAAATAAAAGCATGGGTGGCCAAGTTGAGGGTTGAAAACGATATATATATATTATTTATAAATATATACTATTACTACTGCTACTAATAATAATAATAGATTTATGAAATATTTAAGATTTTTTAACAAAGCTTAAGTGTTTAAGAAATTAAAAAAGTGAGATGCACAAGCACTACTACTACTACTACTACTACTACTACTACTACTACTACTACTACTACTACTACTACTACTACTACTAATAATAATAATAATAATAATCATCATAATACATTTATGAAATATTTAAGAATTTTTAACAAAGCATAAATGTCAAAGAAATCAAAAAAGTGAGATGCACAAGCACTACTACTACTAAAAATAATAATAATACATTTATGAAATATTTAAGATTTTTTAACAAAGCATAAGTGTAAAAGAAATTTAAAAAGTGAGATGCACTACTACTACTACTACTAACAATAATAATAATAATAACAATACATTTATGAAATATTTAAGATTTTTTAACAAAGCTTAAGTGTTAAAGACATTAAAAAGTGAGATGCAAAAGCACTACTACTACTAATACTACTACTACTACTACTAATAATAATAATAATAATAATAATGATAATTATAACAATAGATTTATGGAATATTTAAAAAAAAAAATTTAACAGCACAAGTGTTAAAGAAATTAAAAAAGTGAGATGCACAAGCACTACTACTACTACTAATACTACTACTACTAATAATAATAATAGTAATAATACATTTATGAAATATTTAAGATTTTTTAACAAAGCACAAGTGTTAAAGAATTTAAAAAAGTGAGATGAACAAGCACTACTACTACTACTACTACTACTAATAATAATAATAATAATAATAATAATACATTAATGAAATATTTAAGATTTTTTAACAAAGCATAAGTGTAAAAGAAATGTTAAAAGTTAGATACATAAGTAAAGTATATAAAGAAGAATACAATGATGTAAACAATCAAAATAACATTGACATCATACTAAAAAAAAATAAAAAATACTTTTTATGTAGAAAATAAAACAATTTTTATTTACAAAGAGTGAGATGCTAATAAAATAAGGCATTCAGAAACAATTTAAATCAAGGATAATAGGAGTCATAAAAGGGAGGCCTCAAGTTTCAAATTTCTTTATTTATCAGATGCCCAATAATTACAACAAAGCAGTTGGCAGTGAAAATCTTTGATGTCAGGTTCCCTTCAGCAATGCTCATTAAATATGTATATTTAAAAGGAAAATTAACCAAGTAAAAGCAAAATGAGAATCTAAGATGTATACAGTATATTCTATAGTGCAAGTTAAAATGTAGGGCTTAAATATAAACATAAATAAATAAAAACAAGTCATGTAAAGTTTTGATACACAGTATTTCAAATGGATAAACTGAATGTAAACAGGAATGTAGTATGCACATGCACAATAAGAAATTATAAATATACATACACAGAGGTGTAAAAAGAGTATATAGAGCTAAGGTGACTGTACTGGTTAAGCTACAACATCAATGGAAGGCAATTACATATAAATTATGTAATACAAAATTTCAAATATGAACCTACTTATTATTAAGACCCTCCGGAAATACAATATAGTTCATAGTGTATATAGAGATTCACTCTGTATAGCCAGAGATATGAGTTTGTTTGACTATTTTGAAGTGATTGTTGTCGGCCATACATGTAACCTACTACCTTTTGAAAGCCTTTTTATCTGGTGCACGCTCCTAGGCTTTTATTTTGAAGGCAGACTGGCTGTACTACCTGGTGTATTCTGGGTAATGTATGCAGGATGGTGTTTTGAGGTGCATTACATGCAATATGGTGGGGATGCAGATTAGTCTACTGGCATAAAACAGCAATAATTAGCCGATGTTGTGTCATGTCTACAGCATTATCCTGTAAGATTTTCTACTTAGATGAATTAATATGAAATATATCCTTCCTTCCTGTAAATCATCATAGTCGTCATGTAATGTTCCTGTAGGGACTTACAGTACTCAGTAGGGATCTCTTAGTAACATATTTTATATATAGTGATGTATTTATAGGGGCTTGGTTGTTTCCTGATATTTCTACTGTATCTTTAACATAATTATGAGATGACTGCAGCAGTTATTTATTTCTGTGTTGCTCAGTTTGACATGAGACAATAAGAATGCACTCTGGTACAATGTGTACGTTCATTAGGTGGTTTACCTGTTAGATAATCTCAGGAGGAAAGACTTCAGTGCATGGTTGTCCTCCTGTTATGTAATCTCTTTTTTCTTTTACCTTGCCTTCTGGTCTCTGAGCTTGAGTCAGATTTGTTTACAGACTGAAACAGCTTGGCAGCATTTTAGCAACGTACTTACTTCTGCAGTATAATTATCATCCAGGTCTTAAATGGATGGGTGGCTGTTCTTATGGGGAAAGTGTACTAAAGAAGACGCTTTTTGTTATTTGCTTTCAGGGCTGAACGATTTTGAAAAAAATATCTGATTACGATTATTTTGACTTTGAATTTTTGTGGGGATCTGTACCAAACAAAGTCTGTAGACTATGATGTGTAGGCCAGGACATAACTGTAGCACCATAATATTTACATTTTTGATTAATTGTGCAGCCCTGTTAACTTCACTATTAATGCAGTACCAGTTGCAAGTAAAAGTTCTTGGTAGTACTTGTAGCAGCAGCAGTAGTTTTACATATGGATATTTATTGGAGAAAGCACTGGGCCACTGATGAAGTTCAGAATAATCTTGAAAATTAGTTGTTTTTCTCTCATTATCCACCTATCGGTTCAGCTAAGTACTTGGTTGAACGACAGTATAAATACACTGATATAATTCTACTGCAAAAACATTTATGATGAAGATTTCCTGCAGAGACAAACTCTGAAAAATGCCTGAAAAATGTAGACGAATATCACTGTCTCTGTTTTAAGTCGGCAAAAACCTTTTGCACAAAAAACATCCCTTCAGAAATTAATTGAACTCACAGATTAAAGACAGAAAGAGATCAAGAGAGAGATTTGAAGATCAGCAGGATTAGAGCGACGTTTGAGGTCACAATATCACCCCAAATCAACACCAGCCACCCAAACTGAGTCACTGCTTGTAAGAGTATGACATCACTCTGGGATTTAAATCTATAACTTGATGACAATGACGTTATCAGATCAGTTTCTTTCTTAAAAGCGTAACTTTGATATTTTTCAACCTGGACCCTATTTTTCCAATGTTTTTGTGTCAAAGTGACTAATGGGAACAACAATGTCTGAAATTGATCCAGTATTGAGGGAGAACGCTGTAATTGGGAGCCATGAAACGAGCTGCGAGGGCAATTGAGCAGCGTCAGTGTAACGTTACGTTCACTAACGTCTTCTTTGGAATGTAACCAAAAAATGTATTTATCAATAATTTGATTTACATGATCAGTTTGTGCAAAATAATGAAAATGCATTTCACAAATTCCCACATCTCAAGTTGACATCTTCAAATTAGGGTAAACGTCCATATTAAGCCCACCAAATCAAAACTTTTCAGACATTTTTTGATATATACTTCCCCAATTTAAGTGAGAACATTTGAGTTAAAATCAAAGTCTAATCTATCAGTTCAAGTGTCAATAATTCATTTATACCAATTTCTAATATTTTTATTGTTTAATTTATCAAAATGTGTCAAAAGTCTGGCATGGGCTTAATGGGTACTTAATGTACCTTTTATCCCCATGGGTGTTTTAAACAAGTCCACTTCATGATTTGTTGGAAAATATATATATATATTTAAAAAAATCTTAACAATACAAACTTGTTCTATACAAATTTGTAATCTCTTAGCTCTCACTAGCTATTTCCATTTTCTCTCCACTCCTATCCTATAGCCTGTAAATGGCATTTTAAACAGGCGTGATCGGTCTTTTTTCTGTGTTGTCAATGCAGAAAAAAGCTAACATGTCTTCTTTGGAATGTAGCCACCAAACTTCTTTATTATTATTTTTGATTTATCGGATCAGTTTGTGTAAAATAATGAAAATGCATTTCACAAATTCCCAGAGCTCAAGTTGTCATCTTCAAATGACTTGTGTTGTCCAACTGTCCAAAACCCAGTGAATGTTTGCATTTTGCTTGATAAATAACTTTAACATTATAGCTGTAGATTGACAAAAAAGAAGCTCTATTTATTGTCATTTACAGCAGTAGTGTTTTGTGTTCTCTGATGAGACCGATGTTGGCTCTATCTGCGTCACCAGTCAGTGTGAGAAGTGACCTGTGGGCGTTGAGCTAATCATCACGGCATTACAAGATTAAAGCCTCAATGTCGTGGTCACGTTTTTAAATCACAGCTGATTCAGTGTGTCAGGCGGTGGCGGCGGCGTCCGGGTGCCGTTCTCAGTGTTCAGCTGCTCTTCCTGATCTTGGAATGTGTGTCTGTGAATGTGTTATGTAACCGAGGGCTGGAGGAGGCCGGATGTGCATACTTTCTCTGTCTGTGTGTGTTTACATGTGTGTGTGTGTGTGTGTGTGCTGTGATTTAATTGATGGTATGCAGACATCATGCAGCTCCTATTGTGTGTTATTATCTCGTTTCCCTGAATAGACTTTTTCCAACTCTCTTGTTATCTGCAGCTGCAGTCGGTGAAAAGAAAGCGCAACCTAAATGCTTTGCTTGGCTTGTTTTGAAGGTTGTTCAGTGTTGAAGGGTTACATTTCATAATTATTTTGAGAACTTTTCAAGGCATGCCAACATCCAGAAATCCTTTTTTCTCTAAACCCTCTATTATTGAGGTACAGTAAGCCACACTATTTGTGCTTGTGTAACTCAGAGCTTGGACCATCCTATTCCCACTGATGCCATTAATGCTATAAATATCTGCAACCATGACATTTAAAAAAAGTTTCTTTCTAAATTGTGTCCACCAAATAATATTTATTTGCAGGTTAAAATATTTATTTAGGGGCCGTACACATGTCACGTCTAAAAACACATGGAAGATGTCAAAAATACAGTATAGCTGGAAATGATGCTTACTAATGTACAGAAATAATAATCCAATCCTGCATAACACATACTTTTACTTTTGATTCTGCACACGTTTAGTAAATAAAACTTCTGCTCATTTATTTATAGTTGTACTTCGAATGGAGTCAAAGTGAAAGGACATTTATTGGCAAACATTCTGCTTGATGAAAACATAACTACTTTTGATATTTGAGTACATTTTGCTGCTGATACTTGTACTTTTATTTGCAATGGCTTTGTGATTCTGAGTCAAAGTGCACAGACATGACCATAATTTGTGTGTCTGAAAGGAAAATATGTGCACGGTGGATGTGCAGCTTCTCTCTTTGAGACTTTTGAGTCACACACACACAGCTTTGGCCCTCTGGCTTGTTGGTAGTTCTGTTTCTTTCATGGCTCTCGGCCTGCAACGCTTCACTGATTTAAAGGCACCCAGAGAGAGCTGTGTGTGTATAGCTGTGTGTACTGTACAGTGTATGTGTTTATTGCTGAAGCTGATGGATGTTCCTGCTCTGTATTTTGTGCTCATTTGTCTGACTGTGAAAGAGCACTGAGAGCTGCCGGGACACTATCAATATACCGTGGACACTTTCACTGTGCTGGAATTGAACAACAGTCTGGTAATTACATGATGACTGACTGGTAGTTCAGCTGCTGAATCAGGGGAGAAATATGGAGAGAGAAAGAGAGAGGCGATAACTTTCTCCCATAAATGCACTGAAGTTCTGAACAAATTTCAATATTTTGATTATAGTTGAAAGTCATAAAAATATAAATCCTTCAAGCCTCAAGTAGCACTGAATGCATCACTGGTTCCTCATTATTTGGCTCCAAAGACTCTGCTTCTCTGCTGGCTTTGCAGTTTGATGGAGAGATTAATACGCCGTCTTAGAGGCCTAAAGGCAAGACTCACCTTCAACTCAACTCAAGACTTGAGAGTTGATTAATCGATGTGTTTACTGCTGCTTTTTATATAATTGGTTTGTCAAATTTGAAGATGTCATCTTGTATGATGGGCATTTTGTTCTGATATTTTGTAGCTTTAATGACTCATCTATTGATTGGAAAAAATAGTCAACAGATTAATAAATAATGAAAATCACTATTAGTTGCAGCTCTGATAGCATTCCATTTAGGTACGCTGGTCCCAGGGCCTTTGTATTGTGCGTATTGGCTAAATGGAACGGAGCCACCATTAGTGTTACTACTTTGGGCCTTTACACACCGGGGGCGTTTCTTTCGTGCAATTAATTCACACATCATCAATATATATTTTCGAACGGACAAAATATAACAAGGAGGCTCCATAGTCCAGAACCAAGATGGCAAACTTCAGCCCATACCAAATCCACTCCTTCTGTTCTTACCTTTCACAATAAAAGCCCTAGACATATAACTGTTTACCAGAGGCAAACTCACTCAGAGCATTTCGCTAAAAGGAAACTAAAATATCTTACAGTAGTTTAGGCTGTACAAAAGTTTACCTCAGACAGACTACCAGACACTGCTCTGGGTCAACAGGCCTCCTCTACCTTCAGGAATCTATTCAAACCTTTTATTGAAAAAGTGTTGCAACTGTCGCAAATTCACATCGCTGGCGATATGAATAGTTTTGATGCGAAATATTCGCAGGCGAGTATTTGCGCATTTTCGTCTTGTTAATTTGTTATGCCCTGGTGTGTAAAGGCCTAAAGACCTGTGCTTTTCCTAATATGACAAATGACAATATTTATGAATGAAGTTTTTGTTATTACACATACAGTATAAAGCGTTTTGGCTCATGTAACAGTGAACCACAGTTTATTTCATTGAACATAAGTTGGATTACTTTACTTATCAATATCATAATACTGATTCCTGCATCACCCACCACTTCCACTATTTCCTATACTTAAATAGATTTCACTCATTAAAATTAATTAAATTATGGCCGACATACTACAGCTAAACAGAAATGTTAATGTGCATGTGGTACAGAGACAAGCTAGCTGAAATACAAAGCAAGAGGATGATGTGTTCAGGCAGAACAGCATATAAAGGACTCTTATATTGCATACATTACACATAAGACAGGCAGAAAAGGACTTATTATTTTACTATAAGTTGATAATCACCCACCTGAAATCATTTGTGGGTTAAACCAAGCCTGTGACTAGAAGGTTGTTGGGTCAACACTCTCCTCCGCTTCCTGTGTAAACAGCATTTAGTTGCCCTTGAGCAAGGCATTCAGCTTCTAGTTGTGTTTCTATTAGGATTCCTCCTGCTGTTGAAGTACTAAGAACATGATCTCTGTTTGAAGTAGACATGAGCTGGTACATACAGAAGGGTATTTCCTACAAGCTAACTCTCACAGGGATTTGGGTTGTGAAATGTGCTGTGGCCAACTCCACTAAAGTGCTGTGGGATTGTGAGGCAATCTGGCTGTAACCATCTGCAGTCCATCTTGGTTGGACATATTTGTGTGTGCAGCAGCAGCAGCATGGGAGGAGAGAGATGGAAGGAGGGAGGAAGATGATTAGAGAGGCAGAAGTGGGCTAAAGGAAAGACGTATCACACTGCAGTGCTCACAGTGGCTGGAAGAAAAGCAGAGAGGGATTTAGTGAAGCTGCGAGGGGGGAGGCGGGGGGGAGATGGGAGAGAAGAGAGGGGAAAGCATGATGGATCGAAAGAGGGCTGGGAAGAGAGTGAGAGGTGCTTGGAAATGGACCAGGAGAGGAGTGAGAAGGGCAGGAGTCAGCAGAGAGAGAGAGAGAGAGAGAGAGAGAGAGAGAGAGAGAGAGGCGTGATGGCTGGAAGAAGAGAGCTGCAGCTTTAGAAAACAAGATCTGTGCCTCATAATGTTTTGTATTAACGTAGCTTCTGTATTTGTGTATACTTAAACCTAGATGTACAGCAGTTAGACTTTAATTAATCCTTACGTTTGACCCATCCTAATGAGTAGGATTGTCCATTCCGAGTATGTATATATATATATATATATATAATTATTATTATTTGTTTTTTATTAATTAGCCGAACAACAGGAAATCACACTGAATTAATTTAAGGATGAAAAATTATGATTGAAACCAGATCATATTTTTTAAATTCAAATTCAAACTCTTTTGGTTCTTAAAATGACATTTGATTTGCAACATGGTTTACAGGAACAACATCATATCTGTACCATGTAGACAATTATTAATAATCAGTTCCTCGTAACTGCAAAATACAAAAGCTAGCATGATGTCTTGCAAAAATTAAGCTAATCTATTAGGATTGTACCAAATAGTTTGAACTTTCGAAGCTTCATTCGTAACTTTGATATTCAAATTCTAAATCAACATTCGAATGCTATGCAGGTTTTTTTTGCATTTCATTTCAGTTTTAACGCAGTATTTCTGCACAGTGTCAGATAAAGATCATTCTACACTAATATTAGTGGTATTATACTATTTGTAGAACTAGATTCCAGTGGTGGCTGCGTAGGATTATTTCCGACTTGAGTGATCTTAACATTTCCAATAACTCCAGAGTGTTGTAAAGTCCAAAACAGCGCTGCAACGATTAATCGATTATTTGTCAACTATTAAATTGATCGCCGACTATTCTGATAATCGATTACTTGGTTTGAGTAATTTTTTAAGAAAAAAAAGTCTAAATTCTCTGATTCCAGCTTCTTAAATGTGAATATTTTCTGGTTTCTTTACTCCTCTATGTCAGTAAACTGAATATCTTTGAGTTGTTGACAAAACAAGGCATTTGAGGACGTCATCTTGGCCTTTGGGAAACACAGATTGGCATTTTTCACCAAACAACTTTTTACTCTAATTGAGAAAATAATCAATAACCGACAGATTAATCGACAATGAAAATAATAGTTAGTTGCAGCCCGAGTCTAAACGTAAAGATGTATTGTTAAAAGACAGATGTAATCATTTCCAAAATTCACAACGTGTTTTTATCTAACAAAATGTTCTGCTTCAATCCATATTTGTTGGCATTTAGCCTTTCAAAAACAACATTTTCACTGCGGCTGTGATCAAAAAACAGTTTTCTCTCCCGCTTGCTGCACACAAAGGGAGGCACTCACCTGTATTAACGGGGCGGTCTAGCAGCAATCTAACAGCACCAAACATTACATTTATATAACCACAACAACAAAAAATGTCCCCCTTTTTTTTTTTTAAGGGTGTTGACATCATAAAATATAACAATAGTAATTCAAACTTCATTTTTGAACCTCAGCTTGAAATATTAAAAAAATGCCGTTCGGTACAGTCCTATAATGTGATTTACATTTTAAGCAAACAGCTACTGCCAGCCACGTTCCCCCAACCCCGCTGTGACTGGATGTGAGCGAACACTAATACCTGTTAGTGGTGGCAGCACGCCGGTCCACTGTTACGCAAGCGTCTATAAGCTCTTCAAGTTCAAACAGAGAACCGGGTGAGGAGGGGGAAACTGTCACTAAGCCTTTGAGGAAGCTGCGATCAAGGCCATGTGTTCATCTTTAGCTGGCTGTGAACACACCGGTAGTTCAAGGATTTGTGACTTTGCTTCAGCTCAGTTTGCTCCAGAAGAAAAACGCCCACATCTCGTTTTGTGCCATTAAGGAGCAGCATCGGTGCACTTTGAATCTCATGATGTGAAATGCACCAAAGAGGTCAGCAGAGGACTGCGATCGATGGTGTAATTCCACTAATGACTCATCATCAATGTGGTCATTTTACTGATGTTGATATAGCACTTTTAAAGAAACCGTTTCAATAAACTGAATCCTTTCCAGCTCCAGCAATCATGTCTCGTGGCAGGCCCAGATTTTTGACCTGTGTAGGAGGCAAAAGGGATGGGAGCGTTTTCCTAAAAGGATCAATAAGGCTTCACATTTCGCTGTATCAACGAGTACGAGACCGATCAGTTCACACCAGCATATTCAGTATCACCTATGTTGCTATAAGGCTTTTAGTTGAGTACAAAATAATCACAATAAATAAAGAAGTAGTATAGAGAGCCATATATAAAGCACTTCTGATGCTACTAATCTCTTTTTGTGCATGCTAGCAGCTAGTTTTAGGGGTGGCAACGTTGGTCTGTCTGTAGTTCAGTCCAGAGAGAAATAACTCAAAAGCAATGTTGCTGGACATTCGTGAGACAACGCACGAAAAACAAAGAATAACTTTTCGTAAGATATCATACAAACCGTATGAGGAGGCGTTGCCTAAGTATAGCTGAAGCTGACTAATACACTGACGAAACGAAGTGTGACAATGTTGAGCTGAGCCCGACAAGTCTGAGATGTCCTAAAATGGCTGCTGTGCAGAGGACAAGCCCTCTTGATTTACTTGAACATCATGACCTTTGCCTCCGGTGTCATCCTCAGTCCAAACATTGCAAAGTTGTTTCTTCATTTTCAACAGTTTTTTCTAACCGCCTCGCAGGGCTGCTACCTACTGTGACTATAAACTCTTAGCCATCTGTTAGCATCACACAAAAACAATATCGTGGTGTTTTACAGTCCTATTACACATAAAGAAAATATAATGTGCTAAAGATATTCTAGTGAAGAGTAATGTTTAGAAGTGCTTCAGTTAAATGTGTGTTTTTTTTAGCCTGCAGTTGTGTCTGGTTTGACAAACATGGCTGGTGATGGTGGGAACTTTCCACCCTGAATACACGGCTCAGTCAGTGTACCGTGACATTGGGTCATTTCCTGGTTGGTTCCTATTTTTCCCCTCTACTTATACAGCCAGATTTTTTGACAGTCTGTGTCTTCCTTGTTAGATAAATAACCACTTAATAAATTGTGATTTGTTGAGCTGTAGGCAGCGATGCGAGACAAGGTCCCAACAAACCTTCAAGGTTGTTCAGTTTCAGCATTCCTCCTCGTTTTTTCAGCTCTCCCACTCTTTTTGTCAGGCTTCATTTGACACTGTGAGATGCTGAATGTGTGCAACAAACAAAAGCTCTTTTCATTCAGTTAGCAGCAGCACACACACACACACACACACACACACACACACACACACACACACACACACACACACACACTGAGCCTGTAACTCAACAACCAGACAGCTACAGTACCACTGGTGCAGGAAACAGAGACTCTCTGAACAGAGGATACATGAAAAATTAGTTGACTGGCTGCTGTTTATTCAGAATCATCATCATGAAACTGACACTGAAAGCAGGATGGGTAACCAAAACCAACAGGCAAATGTCTGGTGTTGTTCAGGTAGTTTGACGAGCCATGGCAAATTATTTATACAGACTGTAGGGTATCTCATAATAATCGAAAGGACAAACATTTGTTTAGTCAACAACCTCATCCCATCCGCAGATATATCACACTAATTTCCTGCTACAGGGCGTTGAAAGATTGACTTACTGCCCTTTTGTATTTTGGAATTTATCAGCTTATTGTGGGTCTTCTTCTTCCCTATTGTATCATACAAATAGTCACAAGATTGCATTCAATAAACATGAGTCTCACTGTGAGCATGGACTACATCCATCATCTTAATTGCCGTCTCCCTGAGTGTGTCGTCTGTTTCTACCCAGCTAGGGTGTGCCTCCTCTCGGATGTCCTCCTCCCTCCCGGGCTCAGACTTATTCCTGGAAATACAGCCCTGATATTATAAGAGGGAGGATGTCCTTTGTTGCAGCTTTGCTTTCCTTTTCCCCTTAGCGTGTGTGTTAGTTTCATAAATAGGTCATTTTCCCACCCTACTCTCCAAAATGATGACATACAATAATGTTGGTTTTCCAAAGAATCCATTAAAGACGTGTTTGTGGAGAAGAATCAAAGCTAATTGGATCTTACAAGAACCCTCGATGAATCCCTAGTTACCAGAGTATTGACATGGATAGAAAACCCTGCTGGTATTTCTATCTCTTTTCTCTTCTTCTTTTACTCTTTTCTGTTTGAATGAAGAGGAGCAGACAAACCCAGTCTGAAGCTGAACAAGACCAAGGAGGGAAGTAGGGCAATTAGAGCACAAAAGAACGGCTAGAAACGCCTCCTAAACCTCAGATAAATCATCACTTGCTCGGGGAGAACACAACCTTTAAATGATAGTTAGTGGTCTGTCAAGCAGACGGTTGTTTCTTCAAGCTAAAAGGCCTCAAAGCCAATGTTTTCCTATGTTGCTGATGCTCAGTTATATGTGGTTTGGTCTGGAATTTATAACTTTCCATGTTGAATTACTGGTAGTTTGTCCCATTTTGTTCTAGTGAATGTTAGGGATGCTTTTAAAGCGACAATCGTTGCTTTTTTCCCACTCTGGGGCAGCAGAACAAGCTTTAAATACACAGTTGTTGTGGCAAACAGTGCCTATTTATACATCCAGCAAACTTTTAGAGTTGTTTTAGTCCACCTGATGAATGGAAGTCACACTTTGGTTTCCACCAACTCCAGTGGGAAATGTTCCACTTTGTTCACCAGCTATTTGTCTTTAACTTTATCTTTATGCAATTTGGTGCTAGGCGGCAGTGGGTTTATCACAATGCACCCAAAGAGTGGTGAGGATGAATTAAAACAGCAAAGTTGCGTGCAATAAAACTTAAACATTGAGTTGAAAAATACTAAAAAACTCTGAAGAGCTGAGGACTGCAAAGTTGGGTGAGAATAATCTGTGAGTTCGTCACCACGAGCAGCTCCTTCCACATTGCATGTAGTAATTTAAACATTTAGCTTTAAGTATTGGTTGATATTAGGGATGCACAATATATATCGGGCCCAATATTATTATGTATTATTCCAATAATGAAATTATAGCCGATGAAATTATGGGCTGATAATATGAAGCCAAATTGCTTTCATTTAATTAACAAGGCCAGTGGATGTGGATGTTTGTGGATGTTTTCCACAGTTTCAAAGGAAGATTGCAATACATGTTTTTTTAGAATAATGAATAAATGAACATTCAGAGTCAGAACTGTTTTTTTGTGTTTATTGTGTTAACAATAGTGATGTCAGTTAGATCTGGGTAGGTTAGAGCTATGGAATATTAAATCATCCGTCTTTACTCACTACATCTTACCCTTAAACTTCTTTTTAAAATACAAAAATGTGAAATTATTGGTTATCTTATCAGTATCGGTCATGAGAAGCAGTTATCAGTTATTTGTATCGGCTGAAAATAATCCATATTGTGCATCACTAGTTGCTATATACAGTATCAGCTGATACTCATGCTCAAGTAAGATTGTTGATTTCCGATTTGAGAAGAGCATGTTCAGGTTAATTGTGAAAGCTGTACTTTACCTAGCTGACAGTATTTCTGACAACAAAATCAACAATCTGGATTTCTTTTTTCTTCGTTCATTAACTGATGTTGCTCATGGGGGGGCAGCAAACCTGAAACATGTCGACACCTTTGATTTTAACAAGCATTTACAAGGTGTATCACATCCAGAAATAGTATCACAAACAGTATCAGAGTAGGACAGCAGATAGCAATTGTCAATGCAGAGGGAGGTATTGTAGAGACTAACACAAACCTCAGTCTAAAGGCATTTATGTGTCTCTTTTTCTTCGTACTGTTGCCATGAACACTTCATCATTTTCCCTCCCTGTATTGTTTTTGTGGTTGTTTTCTCGTGATGTCTCTGCCACGGCATGGCTCCCTCTGATTGGCTCGTTGTAGCTATGGTTTCTGATGCTGCGTGGGAAATGAAATCCGATTGGCCAGACTACGCTTCTTTGTTCTTGTTAACCCGATCTGATCTCAGAGCTGTTATTGTTGTCTTAAAGGGAGAAGGGACATTTTGGTCTACTATGTGAAATACTCTCTGCTGAGCTGCTGAGAAGCTGGACAACATCATTTTTTAACTTTCGGAATGAACACTAAATGTAGAGGAATTTGTTGTGGTGGTCCTGCCAGTTTATGTGCATGTTTAGCATGAAAAAGCCCCATTATTGAGCTGTGTCTTGGATGATTGATGGTTCCTCTGGCTTTGGAGCATAATGGCCGAGTCTATTCAATGGTCCCATTCACAAGTTTCTCTGCTTCTGTGTGTGTACTTGAATACTTGAATAGCCTGGTAGCCTAAATGCATCTGTCAACAGTGTGCCACTCTTATAAGGGACAGCATTGAGTCCACACCATGCTATACAGCGGCTGTGATGAATCATGCCTCAGGATCATGGTTCCTGTAGGACAGTGACACATTTCTGAGGTCATCTTTTTTGCCTAAATTTACCGTTACTTGACTTTCAGGAATGCTTTACCATAATACAACATCATCACTAACTACAGCCCCAAGAATAAGTAATCAGAGTGAATTATATGTGATAGAGTGAACCATACAGATCATAAAATCAGCTCAGCATGTCAAAGGTTCATCTTTGTATATTTAAATTAAATGCTGGGGGGCATAATTTAATTACCTTCATTCAGTGATCTGTCAGAGGTTTCAACTGCTATCTGAAAAAGATTTTCCTAAAAGCAAGTCCTTTTTATGCCACCAAAATCTAAGAGCAGTTTCACAGACTACATTTACATGCACAAAATAGTCAGTTTTTTGCCCTTATTCTGACAAAGACAGTATTCCTGTGCTGTTTACATGGCTAATAGAGTGCTACAGGAATGAGTGCTAAAACCCAGAAATTAGTTAGCATGTTAGTACTTCCAGTTGCCTCGTTTGGAAGTCATTGGGTTTTTTAATGGGTTTTAGTTTAGATGCCTGAAATAAGGTCTGTGGTTAACGCAAGCTTAAGAGATTTTAACATTTTGCTCTATGATATGAAATACGTCAGTAAATATTCCACTCGTGAATTTTGAAGCCTTTACGTGTCTTAAAAAAGGCTGTTGCTAACAAGGGGCTAAATGAGACTACCAAACGTCTTCATGCCGACTCCTCTGTCTTTACAGCCTCTTTTTTATACTCGCGCTCATGCGACCGTGGTGTAGTTCGTTTATAGCCTAATGTTAGCTTTTTACTTCTGCCGATTGCATTTACACTTCAAAAATTATAAAATAAGATTATTTTACAGAGCAAAACCTGTAGGTATCATAGATGTGTGTTTGCCATGGAGCTTATTTTCTGCAATAATCCAAAACTCAATGGAAAATTCCCATTGGCATTTTGTCGAGGGAAGCAGGGCGATGCTAATTTCCTGGTTGGCCTACAAAAATATGTCATCCCTGTAGCGCTATATTACCAAGAGGAATTATCTGGGATGAAATCAAGTTTTTTCTCTGTGAGTGAATGCAAGAAATGGTGAAGTAACCAGCCGGTGTAAAGAACTAGACTGCACAGATCATTTGGCATCCCATGAAAGCATCCTAGGCATATATAAATACTCTGTAGGTGGAAAATAGACGCATAAACAGAACTTTTACAGCTACCACTATAAGCACTACTACCATACCAGTCCCCAGACGACGACACACAGTACAATTTAAGATTCAAGGCTTAAAATCATGAAGGTCATGCTATACAGTATAGTGTTCATTTCGTTGTGGTTGTACTCGGTGCTGCAGAACCAAAAAATCTATGGAGAGTCAGACTGGTTTGAGCTGCCTCGTCAGAAAACCATGCCAGATTAGATGAGACTGTTGCTTTGTACTGACAGAGAATGGATGCAGCATATTTCTCTGCATGTGTGGTCAGTGTTGGTATGTTGCTCCACATACAGTAGCTATTTTGTCTGCAGCAGTCTTGCTTACAAATCTCTGTACCAGAAAATAGAAAACAAACCTGATCCATCCTGCATTACATTCTCTCTACAAAGAGATCCACAAGAGCAGTTATTAAGAAAGACATAAAGCCAAAGACAGTGGGACAAAAGAAGACAGTTATTTTAGCAGCCTACGTTACTGTCCTCCCAACACCAACTGTCTTGTCTGAACTCTCATTACACATTGGAGCCTGCCTGACCCTGCAGCTAATCTCTTAAACCAATTTTATTCTCCCTTCTCTGCTGTTAACATTGCCTGCACTCTTCATCTGAACCATTAAGCTAATCGTATTAATGTCACTTTCCACTGACAGGAACCATCAGACTTCAGATACATTCAGAGTTATCTTTGTGCACGATTAAAGGGAATATTTATTACTACTACTGGCTTCGGCTGTTAATTGCAGTCGAGTACTTTGGTGTTACATAACAAGAGGATCTCTGACTTCCTCCATGATGTCAGGTCACTAAAGCCAGTAGGCTAGTAGAAGAGTATCCGGCTTTTTGTGGCCGTTACTACATAATCAATACAAAATGCACTCGTCTATTGTAACCTCATATTGTAATTAATAATAATATTAAACTTTATTTGTGCAGCATCTTTCAAAATAAAATTTAAAGTGCTGTACATGGGTAAAACACAGTTACTACATTTCAAGAATGATAATGTGATAAGTAAAATCAGACAATTAAGAGTACAAAAAACCTAATAAATGAAATATAGTGTAACAAAATATGGTAAGACAAACAAAACAAAACATTAACTCAGTTTATGCTTTAGTTTAAGCGATGTTACTGATGATAATTGATGAATCTGTCATTTATTTGAAAAATAATCACAAATTTCCATAGAAAGCTTCTTCAAATTGCTTTTTTTGTTAGATGGTCCAAATCCCAAAGATATATTTAATGTATGATGATATACAGCAGAGAAAAGCAGAAAATCCTCACATTTGTGAAGCTGGAACCAGCGAATGTTTCACATTTTTGCTTGGAAATGACTTAAAACAAACTTTATGAGTTCGCTGATGTTAGCTAAAGTTAACATTAGTTTGCTAATGACATTAGCATAGCTAGCCAACATTAGCCAGCTTTAGCAAACTCACAAGGTTAGTACAAGTTATTTGCTGCTTAACAATACGTTACCTAACTTTATAAGTTACAGTTACATCGAAATATTAAGGTTGTATTGTTGACCGTGGTGTTATTGGTGGATATTCAAATGAATGAATGCATGTTATCATATCCTGATGATCGTCTCTTGCATACACAAGTCACTTCCTTCTCCAAGTTCAGGACCGGAAGGAGTCCTGCAGAGGAGGTGGGCCCGCGCCTGGAGCTCTGCAGCTAGAACCTTCTAGAATAATCTGCATTGTGAACATGAATTTAAAAAAGCTCTCCCAGCTCTCAGTAGCTATCATGAGGTTCCTCTGAACAAGGCAGGTGACTCCCAGCTACTCCAGTGAAGCATGAAATATACTTTTTATTAGAAGGTATTTCATGTTGTGACAAATACGGTCTAACAAATAATGGTTGCCTTGTCTCTATAATTTATCGTGTCAAAATATTAAAAAACAAGCTGTCAAAATTCATACATGTATACGTGCAGTAGCAGGAGGCCATTGAAGCTGTGAGATTAAAAGGTTGAGCTCCACTTCTGTGTAGGTGAAGCTGAAGCCTCCCTGACAGCAAATACCATCCACCCCTCCGCTTAAAAAGGTCATTTGTGTCAAGAGTGGCGTCTCAGTTATTAACCTGCTCCTGAGTAAAGCTGTCCCACCACGCTACGGCAACATTTAGACCTGCAGTCTGCCGCCTCAGCTGGCCTCTCTCTTCTCTCTTTATTTAGCTATAAAAATGATGAAGCAGTACTCACTGTGCACCTGCTTGTTATTGTGCTCGTAAAAGTCTCATCAGCATTCGCTTTTGCATATTATTACCTGTGTGAATCTGTGTCTGTACATCTCTGTGTGATTTTTTTGGCTTGGCCTCCTCCTTTTTAGTCCCCTAAAACTGATTTTCTTTCTTTAATCTGCAACTTCTATTTCTCTCCAGTCTTTGCAAAAAGATTTAAGAATCAAACTTTCATTTCAAATTTGCTTCCAATCGAGCTACTGTATCTGGGATTATGTTTTACTAAGCAGGTGTAATAGAGGGATTACTCTGAGTCTTAGTTAGCACTCGTCTGGTCCAGGTCATGATCCGGTGAGCAGAGGATTTAGAGCAAACTTTCATTCCTAATCCAGCTCATATTGTACCTTATAATACTTTACTGGAGGAAATTAAAGGCGTTACAAAAGGATGAATTAATTTATACAAGACAGATTTGATAAACCTGGGCCTGGCAGGGCGGCCAATAGACTCTGAGGCTGCCCAGTAACCTTTCCAACAGAAATAACCATCCATCTACAAACAGGTGCACTGAAAAATATATATATATATACTTCCACATTCATTTGAGATAATAATAAAACCACCATAACAAATGATTGTCAGCGCCTCCCAGCTGTTGAACTGCATTTAATACTGCATGTAACATTATGTGACATCCAACATTTTCTAATGTGCAAAACAAAGCTCTAAGAGTCCATGTAATTTTAGATAAGGGAGCGAGGGAAAGGCTGATGGAAAAATGACTTTCAACATATTTATCTTCTTCAGCGAGCCGAATAAGAAAACTGTTGACAGAAGAAATGTCATCCTGCAACAATGCAGAGAACATTTTGGAAAATGTAGTCTTATATGTAAGAAACACAGGAACTAAATAAATACCACCAGCATGAGATAGAAGCTATTATTTTCCTGCTCTTCGCCTAATTTAGGCGTTATATATTTACATCGAAAACCATTACATGTCACACCTTTAACTTTGCAAAATAAAGTTTCATTAGTATAGACTTTGTTGCCCTGTTATATCTAAAAATAAATAAATATAAACATTTAAATAGGATAAGATAGGGAATATAATACAAAAATAAAAAAATAAAATTAAGACAGAAATAACAATTTATCTCACATTTAATCAATTAATGAATACCTACATTTATTTTAAATATTAATTTGTGTTCATTTAATGGCATAATTATTTATTATTTATCAAGTTATTTATTTTTTATTTATTTTTTTATTTTTATTTTAGCAGGTTCCGTCCTCCATACGATGCATCAGCAGCCAGTGTGTGATTATCTGCAACGCAAGTGTACTAAAGTGTCCATGAGTCAGATCACAAGGTGCTAAAACTGTTCCATGATTTTAAATCGGCTATTTGAGATAAACCAGTAATCAGATAAATATATTATTAGCCTTAACAAAGGAAAGAGATGTTCAGTTGTTTTATTTTTATTTTCATTATTAGGTGTGACAAATGAGGGTGAGGGAAACTGTTGCTGTACTATGAGTGTGTCGGTATGTGTGTGTCATTTAGGGTGTAATATGCGAATAGGGATGAGATCATAGCCCAGTTTAAGAGTCAGCTGCTTGGTGTGTGTGTGTGCGTGTGTGTGTGTGGATGACTCACTCTGCTCGGTGCACAGATGAGTCCAGCAGGATATACTGTAGTTCTGTACTGTTACTGTGGCTATTTTAGATACACTTATTTGGTAAACTTGACTTTAAAGGGTAACTTTGGTATTTTTTCAACATATTTTCCCATGTTTTTGTGTCTAAGTGACTAAATGGGGACAACAATTTCTGAAATTGTTCCAGTATTGAGGGATAACGCTGTAACCGGCAGCCATGAAACGAGTTTGCAGGGGCAAGTGAGCAGCGTCAATGTAACGTTACGTCCACTAAAAGTGCTTGTTTTTGCCACCGACAGGTTCAGATTGTTACTATAAGTGTCTGACAACATTATGGAAAGAACCCTACAGAGAAATAAAACATTTTTCTTGCCTTTCTGAGTGAGACTCCTTCCATAATGTTGTCAGACATAATAACAATCGGAGCCTGTCATGGCAAAAACAAGCACTTTTAGTGGACGTAAATGACGGTGCTAGCTTGCCCCAATAGCTCCATATAGCAGCCTGTGAGCAGCAACTTCAGAAATTGTTGTTGCTATTAGTCAAGTAGGCACAAAAACATGGAAAAATAGGGTCCAGGTTGAAAAATACAGAAGTTACCGTAGACATTAAACACACAGAAAAGAAATAATGAGGCACAAGAAATTAATGCGATGACAAGGAGGAACTCATTTGCCATTAAAAACAATGAGGAATAAAATATGAACGAATTTGTCTCAACTGAAGTTAAACATGAAAATGTTGTGTGTGAGGAAATGAGTCTCATTGATCACTCTCTCTCGCTCTATTTCCAGGACTCTCTCTACATGATTTATATGTCCATGTAGCCTCGAGTCTGCATGTGAAATGTGTGCTTTGGTGCCTGTATTTTCCTGCTCCTGTAACATCTTTCTTCTCTCTGTTTCTTGGTATTTTCCAGATGTACCACTCTGACCACGGCGTTGACTTCCCTGACCTCTCCTTCCAAATCCCTGGCAGCCCTGCAGAGCTGGGCCCAGCTAACAGAGAGTGAACACAACCCTCAACAAGCCACACATCAACCTTCACCTTCACCCACACAGGGCCTCCCTCTCTACCTCCAGTCCCTCCCTCCCTCCCTCCTGGACCATGGACAGCCCTCCTAAGCTGTCAGGCGAGACCCTGATCGTGCATCACATCCCCCTGGTGCACTGCCAGGTGTCAGGGCGGCGGCAGGGCGGCTGCGGAGCCTCGCTGAAGAGAAACAACCCGTTCATCCCACCGGAGAACCTTGGCTTGAGTCGCACCACTTCCCTCCCCGAGAGAGACGTCCTTCAGAGAGAGGCTCTGCTCTACAGCAGCCTGATCCATACCTCCAGCGGCTCCTGGGCCTCCCACAACGGAGTGAGAGAGAGGAAGGTTACCGGGAGGGGAGGCAGCACGGCGAGCGATGATTCATCGTTTACCTCGAGTAATTCGGAGGACCAGCTGATTGCGGCGCACACGTTACCCAGAGCCAAACCGAGGAACAGGAATCCGTTACGTCATAATCCGTTCCTGTTGAATACTGAAGACGAGGATGAAGAGGAGGAGGAGGATGGCGACAACAACCTCAGTGGTTACCTCGAAGACTCCTCTTTTCACCTCCACAGTGACACTGGCTGTGCCCTCGATGACGGGTTGGCTCCTTTCCACCTACACGACCTCGGCTTTGCTTCAGAGCCCTTTCTCTTGCACCGGTCGGTGGGTGGAAGCAGTCGGGAGTCCCTGAGGGCGGTTGCCTCGGACCTCTCCACCCACCTGGAGGACCTGGACATTCTCGGACTGGACAGCCAGCTGCGCCTCGGCAGCAGCGGCTCCAACATGTCCATGGATTGCGGAGAGCAAGACTGGGGCGATGACGATGGAGAGGATGAAGATCACCCAATGAGGTGTGGGCGTAGCTCCTCCAGCTCCTCCACGCAGCACTGCTCCTGCTGCGCCCTCTCCCAGCACTACCCTCAGCACTTCCCCGAGGCCTTCTCGGAGCCTTTCTCGGAGTGCCAGCAGGGCTACGGCAGCGACTCTTCCTGCAACAGCTCGGACGGCGTGCTCGTGAACTTCAGCGCCATTTACAACAAGATGAACAACAGTATTCCGGAGAAGCCGCCATCCTCCGGGCACACCAACCTCAACAGCTCCACGGACCACTCCTGCACCTCGTCTGTTTCCGATCCACAAGGAAACAAGCGAGACTCAACCGGAGGCGCTTTCTATCTGGACCTTCACACCTCCCCGACTGAACCTCCCGTATCCCAGCTACAACCCTCCTGCCTCGGCAGCGCCTTCCCTCTCATCCGTGAACCTCACCTGTCCACCTCCTCCACCTGCTCCTGTGCCGTGGAGCACCAGGGGGCTCTTGACCTCGACGCCAACTGCAACTCGTACCACCCTCCGCATTCTGGGTCGTCCGGAGACCTCGCTTCCTGTCTGCAGAGTGAGGCGCGTCTGGTCGTCGCTACCCAGAACTACTACAAGCTGGTGACCTGCGACCTGTCATCCCAGTCGTCCCCAAGCCCCGCGGGCTCCTCGGTCAACAGCTGCTCCGATGAGCACAGCAAAGGCAGCCCCACCCCGACCCAGCCCCACGAGTACTTCCTGTTCAGGCAGAGAGCCGATGAGGAGGGTGTGGAAGAAGAAGACGAAGATGGAGAGTCATCTAGGGTGAGTGGAGAATCCTACCTTACTAGTTTTAACAATTTATAGTCCATCAGCCATCGACACTTGTGCTTCTTTTGCTGCAGTTGATCTGTGTGTAAAACAGTGCCAGCTGTAATACAGGACATGGAAAAACATAGAGCACAAGAGTCCTTGGAAATAAACACATTTGCTCGTTAAGTGCAGCATTTGTTAAAAGGTAGAACTGAAGATTACTCATTTAAATAATTCAGATGATTACATAATCCAAAGAAATTAAAACTCTTTGATTTGTACTCCAGTTCTTTTGTATCTTAAAAAACACAGCTTGCCGCAGGCGGTATGCATAATTAATCAAGTCAAGGCAGTACATTTAGTTAATTTACACCAACAAGTCATTATTACTTTAAGTGAGAGGAAATACAGTCTGAATAGGTAGATTAAGGCAATGAAAATGGAAGAATACAAAATAGCAAGCAGAGATAAATTTGATTTGGTCAAATTACATCGGACTCAATAAGGAAGGGAATGATACAAAAACATGTGGTATAAATAAACACTAAATGGTATGGAGTAAATTACATTATATTATATTTATTTAGCTGTCGCTTTTATCCAAAACAACTTAGAATAAATGCATTCAACCATGTGGATACAACCCAAGACAAGTACACTAAATATGCTGATCTACTTCAAGTGCTACCTTTAGAGACAATAGGAGACAGAGAAAGAGGGAATGTTTTGTTGTTTTTTTATTTTATTTAATGGGCGGGTCCATCTGTGTTCTTTTCTGTTTTATTCAAATGGAAACGCCCACTCAGCCGTTAGCAAAAAGCAGTGACATAGGTTACCAAAGTAAGCTAATCAATAAGGTTATGAACAATGTGAACGCTAACACTAGCTGAGTCAAATTTAGCTGTGCTACGTTTGGAAATAACTGATAAGGTTAGTTCGTATTTTTTGAAGTGTGGTTGTATGTATACTCCCGCGTTCTGCGAGGTAAAATGACTGTTTTTGTGAATGTAGTCTGGTGGCTTTAAAGAGATAGATATAACTGCTTCAGTTCCCCGTCAGAAAGGGCGGTCTGGCAGTGAGGTAAAGCAGCTGTGGACGGAAGCAGCAGAAAAACTTAGACAGCCCTTTACGATGGGGAGCTGAAGCGGTTATATCCCTGTCTTCAAAGCCACCAGACTACATTCACAAAAACAGTAATTTTACCTCGCAGAATACAGGAGTTGCTGGTCTACCTCTGCATTGATCGGTTAGTTTGTTTGTGTTATTGGGTGACATTCGGATCCGAACTAACGTGGCGTCCAGAGCAGTACATTACTTAGATTCCAAACTGGGAGCATGCCGACATTTAAGTTACGGTATGTAATACACTGATGCCGATAAGGATGTATATATATACTGTATATACTGTATACGTAGCAGCGTCATCATGCAGAAACCTATGTCAGGTCAAGTGGGTCAAGCATTTTGACTCCTTTCAAAGCACGATGGGCAAGTAGCAGTTAAACTGCCAACTAAACTGAAGGCCTGGTGACAATGACAATAACCCTGAACTTGAAATAGCCATGACAGTGGTATTAGTCTGGCTCACTTTAGATCACAGCCACTGTCTGGGGTTATCTGACATCATGTCTGAGGATTATTTTAGTTACGTAGAGCTGAAGGATATTAATGCCAGTCAGTAACAGTGCCACTGTGCCAAAGCAAATCTAGCTTGAGGGCAGTTCAGGACTTTTTTAAAAGCCCTTTAAGTAATCACCATGGTTGGTAATGTGATTTATCTGATAATCTTCTGGAGGAAATTTGACTGTTGTGTTCTTTCTTATTCCTCCTCATTCAGCGAGATGATGATGATGATGATGATGATGATGATGATGATGAGGAAGAGGACGAGGAGGAGGACGAGGAGAAGAAGAAGAATCAGCAGGCAGCTGGTGGGGCCGATGCTGCTGCTGCTGCTGCTGCTGCCGCCGTGATTGAAGGCCAGGTGTACGTCAACATCTCCCCTCCCGTGGTCGGCCGCGGTGTTATCGGAGCTCCCTCAGGAAGCCGTCCCCGCTCTCGCAGCTACGACCGCAACCTGGACAAGTCTCCGTCCCCTCGGATCGGATCTCTGGAGCGCATGTTGAGCTGCCCCGTCCGGCTCAGCGAGGGCGCCGGCACGACCACGACCCCGCCTCCTCCTCCGCGAGTCACCTCCTTCGCAGAGATCGCAAGAAGCAAACGGAGAAACGGAGGTTCGGGGAGCTCGCCGTCGCAGAAGGCAGCTGCAGATCCGTTCTCCTCCACGTACTCCACCCACTCCCACTCCTCTGTGGATTTCTCTCCCATCCCAGAGCAGCGTGTGGAGGGTGACAGCCACAGCCTGTCACCTGTACCCTTTACCAGATGTTACAGTCAAGGCAGCATCGAGCGACACCTGGAGGGGGCGAGGGAGACCAGGGCCAAGGCTGAAGGTACGTCACCTCTCACTAGATTTATTTATTTATTGGTTTATTTAACAGGAACAGTGCACATTAATAAACATGGCTGTAAATGCACCAGAGTTAGCCAAGAGTGCTATTTTCCATCCCCGAACAGATGTTACGAAGTCACCCTTTATACAAGATGTTACCAGTGTAGCTACAGGGTGGATATAGAAAAGTAGTTCATGCACCACAGATACAACCACCCGTTAAAGATGCTAAATGCGAGACTGGGAGCATTTCTATTGCCTCCACACGACTCTCAACATAGCAACAGCTGAGCTGGCGGCTCGTAGCTAACGGTGCTAACAGTGAAAACAACAGCAACACTGCTGACAGAGATGACAGTGTTAACCTGAGGGGGAAACCGGAGGGTGGGTGCTACGGTTCCGTGACGGCGCCGTCAGTTGGGACGGCGTTATCCTGCTGTAACCACCATATGAGAGCAGTGCAGGGCGGTGGCTTTGTGGCTGCACTGATGATTGATTCACTGAATTTGTCCTTGTGTGGTTGTTGAACATTGCAAACAGCAAAGATAAAGCATATTGATTCTGAGGAAAACTGCAGAATGGAATTTAAAATGAACTTAATATATCAAAATGCTGTTATTCCTTTCCAAAGGTTAACTAAACCTTTTTCTTTACACAGAAAGAAAAAAAACAGTATGTTGAATTAAATTCTTCATTGCATCATTCGGTTGTACACAAACATTCCCATCATAAACGTTTTTATGGGAGTGTTTGTTCCCTTTTTGATCTGTGGTTGTTTGACATGTGTATGGTTTCCTTTCTGATTAGTCGTGCTTCGTGTGTGTGAGAAAATCCCCTTTTATGTATATATGTGCTGAGAGCAGAGTGATGCAGAGTATATGTCCTCAGCTTTAGACGGGATGAAGGGTTGAAGTGGGACAGACGTGCTCTGAATAACAATCAGAGAGAGAGAGAGGAGATAAAGGTGCAGAGAAACCCCCCTCTGAGCTCTACATCAGCATACTGAGCTGCGTGTGTGTCGGCTGTTTTATTCTCATCCAGACAGCCTGTAGGCCCGACTCGTCCCGAAAACAAGGGAAGGTCAAAGGAAGTTACAGACGCTTCTTCTTCATTGTCATTCTGCATGACAAGCATCCAATCATGTTATTGTTTCCCAAAATGAAGAATCGTCTGTGCAATATCACTCAGCAGCTCACAATGTAAAGACCCTGACACACTGTCGGGCCGTCGGTGAGCGTCTGTGGGCCTACTTTTTACAGTGTGTCCCGCAGCGTTGGCTCTAGTCAGCCCTTGTCGGCAGCTTTTCAGGCGTTTGAGCGTGTTGAATTGGCGGCGGAGTCCGTCGGTGAGATAAAGCACTCTGATTGGCTGTTCAGCTTAAGCGAATCAGTGCACGAGAAGAGAAACGTAAGTGAGGAAAGCAAGCAAACAACTATGTATTAAGGGTGCTCCGTTCAGTCGGTCCCCCGATCGTTATCGGACGATATTTGCTCTAAATAGTTTGATCGGTGGTCTCTAAAAAAGGCCGAGCAGAAGAGCCAATCAGATGACGCATCGATTCTGAATTGGTGTTGAGAGTTATTTCATCTCACGCAGCCGCAGAACGTACGTGCTATCTGTCCGTTGGCTGTAGTCTTTGTGGTGTGTTCAAGTGCAACTTTTTGACCAAGACAAAGGCCAAACAGTTGGACTTCACGACCACCAGTTCTTTGATGTCGGTTTGGTGTTTCTTGGCCTTTAAATGCAGCATGGGAACCGGTAGCAGCTTCCATTGTTTCTATGTGAGGAAGTAATTAAAATGCTACACATAGCACCTTTGAAATATCCCGTGGAGTCAGTAAGTGGCAGCAAAACAGTTTTCAGTCATAACAAAGCAGGATAATGTTATTAGGTATTATATTAATATAATTTTATTCCTCAGAGGGAGACAATGAAAAACAACAGTCTATATATATATATATCCAAATATATATATATATATATATATATTTGGAATAAATCGAAGAAGTACTCTGTATAGTTAGGTGTACAATAAATACATAGAAGTTAAATGTGTACATCTTTAAAAGAAGTACTGAGTAATTCAAGTTCATGTATTGATAGATAGAAGATATACTGATTTGGAAAATATATCAGAATCAGAAATACTTTATTGATCCCTGGGGGGGGAAATTGGGACTTTGGGACAGATTACAGTTGATCTTATATAAACATAAAGAAATAGAAATAAAGGAGTATGTAACTTGTAAATAATGTACATAATGCTACAATATATAACACAATATATGTAGAGAAATATAAATAACTAATAAAAGTACAAATAAGAAATGAGAATATAAGAAATATGTACAAATATTTGCCTTAAGACCTACGATGTATAACCACAGTGCAAATAAGTAAATGCAAAATGTTGAGAAGAGGGATCTATTAAGTGTGTTAAATATTAATGCAAGAATGGTATTAAATAAGAATATTTCTTGACATGTACAGTATGAATGCAGTATTAATGACAGAAATAAGAGATATGAATAAATACTGGAAGTAGAGTAGTTAAATATATACAGTAAATAAACAGAAGAAGTACTGTGAGTTGTGTCACAAACAGAAACTCACATGTATTTAATTATTAAGTATCAAAGATGTCACCAACATAAAGATAAAGAACATGTATCCCGAGGAGGAACTGAGAATACAGACATGTACAGGCGAGTCAATGAGTCCATGGGAATATGTGAAGAAGCTGTAAGTGTGAATGTGCCCAGAGGCAGCCTGTGAGGAAGACTGTTGGTTTAAAACACAAAGAAGCAGGGTCATGGTGAATAACACAATATCTTTTAAAGCCTAATTCAATTAGATGAGAGAGCGTTTCCAGCCCATACGTCTCGCTCTCGCCCTTCATCAAGGTCCCAGACACCGATGAAGTCTGGAAAGCCCTCTGACTGTCCATCATATCGCTTAATTAACATTTCTCTCTCTGTTGAGTGCACAATCATTTTATGTGAAAAGACTTTCTTTTTTGCATGGAGGCACTACTGTGATCGGTAGTGAACCGTCACCTTATGAAAGCTCAGTGTCAGCTGCCTGCTGTGTGTGTTTCTGGTTAGATAAACACACACACAGCGAGTGCTTGGAATTCCACTGGAATAATACCAGACAGTCAAAGAGAGACTGAACCAGGAGAGGAATGTCCCAGGGAGCTCCAGCTGTCCCCCTTTTTATACTTTTATACAGGCTGGAGCTCCCAACAGCACTTCAGGAACATTTCAAGAAAGAAAATCTACTTTATACAAATTCATTAGGTAGATAGATTATAATTGGTTTGTGTTCAACACACAGAGCTGACCGTAAACAGGAAAAGAGGCCGTGTGTCACAAACTACAGTAATAACCCCAATTGAGACGCGTATTCTGAATGTGCTGTATACATGTCCAAAGAATGCTCCAAAAACCTGAATGATATCAGCATATCCCACATGTCTTAATGTGCTTAATGCTCCATTAAGAATAAGGCTTCATTTAGAATATCCTAACGTAATATGCTGTTTACATGACCCCTATCAAATTAACAATATGGTCATATTCGTAATAATAGTGGAATATTAATGTGCACGTAAATGTAGTGTTCAAAATCCCGAAAATGTTTTGGTCCTTGGATAATGACAAAATGGATTAATTTTAATGTTTATAAGTCGGCTACTTTTGTTTTTCAAGCTTGGAAAAAAACGTCAGGATGGTTTATTTGTCTGGTATTATTTGTAATTTATACGGCTACTCTGGTTTCTGCCTTTCTCTTTTCTTTATTTTCTAAATGATGGTGTCTTGTAAGCCCTTTTGGGGTGGGCATATTATTTATGCATGACACAATAATAATAATAAAATAAAATAGATCATGTAGTCCATTAGTACGTTTACATGCACCAAATATTCCTACTAAGCTGTTAACATTGTTAATGAAAAATATGTTTTATCAAAGCTTTCCACCAGTGGAGGACACACCCTCCCTCTTTCATTCCTTTAACCTCCTTCTTGAAAAGGTTGTAGTTGCGATATTTGTGCATATCTAAAAACCTTTTGTTACCCAAGTCTTTCATTATGTTTAAAAGTAGGTGTGTTTCTCCTTCCGACCAGAAGAGTGGGCTTTTCTTTTGGACATGCATCTCTGCAAACTGTCGGCTAGTTGGTTTGTGTACAACGCACAGAGCTGGACGTAAACAGGAGAAGAGGCCTTGTGTCACAAACTGCCATTAAAACCCCAATTGAGATGCATATTCTGAATGTGCTGTATACATGTCCAAATAATTCTTCTATCCCATGTCTTAAATGGAAAATGCTCCATTCAAAATAAGGCCTAATTCAGAATATCCAAACAGAATATGCTGTTTACATGACCCGTATCAAATTCAGAATATTGTCATGTTTGGAATAATAGTGGAATATTAGTGTGCATGTAAACATAGTCACTGACTTTTTGGAATAAGGGCAAAAAACTGAATATTTTGTGCATGTAAACGCAGTATGTAATATAGTAAACTAATATAGATATATAACAGTCTGCTGCTGCTGAATGTACAGGTTTTTCTTTCCACAGTGCAGCAGTTCAGCTGCTAGAACAAAAGAGCACTTCCCCACCTGCTTTAAACCGTTTTGTTAGTTGTCTGAAGAGCAGAGAGACGAAGGAAACAATGATAATATGGAAGGCATGGGGGGAGAGATTGATAAAGATGTTTGAGGAAATAGGTCATCTTACACATGCCTCAAAAACATCCTCATCAGTTTCTAACACTGCCTTCATATAGACTGTGATGATTTAAGATTATAATGAGAGGCTGTGCAGCATCTCGGCTCACATATATTATTCATCATGACTTCACTTGAGTCAGCTGCGTTGCTTCACCGCAGCGTTACAGGCCTCTTTAAAAGCCTTTTGCGAAGCAGCTCGCTCGCTAATGATGCTAACATGAAGTGCAGAGCTGGAAAGGAAAAGCCTCGGCTGTGTAATGGATTCATCTAGGAGCCAAAGAGGAGGAAGAGGAGGCGGGGTAGAAGCAGATGGAGAAGGGAGAGAGAGGAGAGGAAAAGAGAGATGGGGAGGAAAATGGCAATTAGAGGGATGACGGAGCAGATAGAGGAGAGACAGAGAGGGAGTGTTTCTGTCCTCCATCCCCAGTGGGAGCTCAGGCCTGCTGGGTGTGTGGTGTTCCTCCCTCCTCCCTCCTCCATCATGTCTCTACAGCAGCTCAACGTCGCCCTCTGTGGCCCAGAGGCTTCACGGCACCCAGCTCAGGTGGCACCGGTGGGCCGGCCTTTTACTGTGACAAACAGCTTGCGCAACACCGTCGACGTCACACACACTTTTCTGTACACCCTGCACAGGATCTCTAGGAACACACACAGTAAAACACACACTCTGATAGTGACTCTGTGGCAGAGAAGAAGTGCAGAAAAAAGGCTTCTCCTCGCTGGTGTCCCTCCTGACGCAGTGCCTCCAGGTTCAGTCTGTCCTCGTGTGTTGTCTCTGAATGTGTGTTTATGAGCCGTGGTGAACTGTGGCATGGTCGTCTGTGATAAGGGCTGGTGAGCTTTGTGACTCATGACTGGGCAGTTTTCTGTTTCTACTTTATTTGAACCTTTATGTTTATACAGTTACGTGCTTAAAGGACAAAGACCTAATCATGATTATTTAATTGACTGGTTCGAGCTTCTGAAGTGTGAGCTGTTTTATATTATTTGTAAAGTGAAGATATCTTTTGGTTTTGGACTGTTGGTTGAAAGTAAGCAATCTGAAGATGTCATCTTGGATTTTGGGAAATTGTGATGCAGGAATTGACTATTTCTGACTTTATATACACTAAATGATTATGATTATGTAATTAATCAAAAATATCAGCAAATTAATCTAAAATTCAAATACTTATGTTGTACCTTTAAATTAAAGGAAGAGTGTGTAACATTTCTGTGTATCTGTTAGCAGAAATGGAATATAATATTCATAACTATGTTTTCATTAGTGTATAATCACCTGAAACTAGGGATGCAACGATTGCAAAATTCTGGACCGATACCAATGTTTAAAATAACTATTTGGCCTATAGCCAATGCTGATACTGCTTTTGTTTATTTTGTCTTTGCTGTTATTTATTCCCCTTTTGTGCCACGAAACAAAAAATTATATCAAAATAAATAAATAACCGAGCTGTTTTAAAGTCATTCAGCATTTCATTACACTGTCTGTGAATGAGCACAAATCAATCAAAGGTCAAAGGTCAAAGGTCAACTTTATATATGAAACAACCTTTAATACAATCCTCTTTCACTTGAAAAATATATTTATTTATTTATTTTAAATAACTGCTTCAAAATCCTTTTAGCTGCTATACAACTACCTACTCAATGAGAAGAATGTTTCAGTACATAGACCAACAAAAATATTTGTTTTGTGTAACAAATATTTCACAAAATATTTGTGTTATTAAATGTAAAAGCGATTAGAAACAGTCCAACATTTAGTTGGACTGACCACAAATAATCAATATAACTTTTAGTGAAATTTATGCAACACAAAAGATAAAAGCGGCCACTGCCATCGGCAAAAGTCATCTTATTTGCTGATAGGCCGATGGCAGTCAACAAAGCAAATATCTGCCAATACCGAGGTTCGGCCGAAACATCGGTGCATCCCTACCTGAAACTAGAAACCATTGAGTTTTAGTTAGCTTAGCATGAGCCCTTCGTATCTATACAGTGAACGGAGTCCGCCATGTTGCTCCTCCATGTTTCTACAGCAGCCCAGAACGGACAAACCAAACACTGGCTCTAGAGAGAGACTTTTCGCATTTTTACATTACCTGAAGGCCACCGTAGTTTTCCGACACGCTCGTGAAACTGTGGTAACGTGAGCCACAGAGGGCAAAACCGTGGTATCGCCAGCCGCCGCCTGACTTGTGTTGCTCCTGAAGTAGTGTTATTATGGTAAGGACGGCTTCTGTGCGAGGGCAAACGGCGTTACCACGGTTTTACACTCTGCGGCTCACGTTACCACAGTCTTGGAAAGGGAGGAGTGAGCGGAGGGGTACTCAGTTGGTTGCAATCTGCAACCACACCACTAAATGCCACCAAATCCTACACACTGTACCTGCGATAAATCCGACCTTCATGAAGGTCATAATGTTCAGTTTTTGGTTAGAGAGGTGATTACAGCTTTGATAGCTTCTATTCTATTTGTTAAACAACAACTAACCAGTTCTTTCTTTTCTCTCCATGTGCCTCCTCCATCTTTTCTCCACCCATGCTGTTCTTCTCGTGCTCCTCCAGGTGGCCTCTCAACTTCCTCAGACAGCCGCCCGGCGGTGGTCCGCTACAGTAAGGACCAGCGGCCCACCACCCTCCCCATCCAGCCCTTCACCTTCCACCACCAGTTCGCCTCCAAACCCCCGCAGCCCAAACCTCTGCTGCCCCGGCTCACGGGCTACGTCTCTGGGATGCAGGCCCGCTCCAGCTCCGGCTCCGGCTCCGGTTCCGGTTCTGGCTCTGGCTCTGGCTCTGGCTCTGGAGGTGCGGTAGGGGAGGACAGTGAAGATGCAGCTGAAAATGTACACAGGTACCAGGGGACTCTGGCTGCAGCAGCCCCTCCACCTGGATCAGTTCGACCCTCGCCTCTCGGGAGCTACTCCCCGGTGCGGCTGCAGGGGGCGCACAGCTCTGGTACCTGCTCAACCTGCACCCCGAGCCCTCAGCCGTCACACAGCCTCTCCTGCCCGCTCTCAGCAGGCCTCGGCCCCCTGCACACCCCACCGACAGGGAAGCAGGGATCGGGTTCAGCACCGCTACCGACTACCCCTCCACCTCCATCCCTGGGGGCCAAGAGAGGCACGGTGCCGCCAATGCTGCCGGCGGTGCAGGGACACTGTTTCCATCGTGGAGCTCTGCCCAGTTTACCAGCTCTCAACAGCGACATGCTGAGCCCGCTGGGCTGTGAGAACTCTGGGAATCATGTGGAGGGAAACACAGGATCCGGAGCCAGGACACATAATGGTAGGTTCTAGAGGAATTCTAGTGTTATTATTCAGAGGTTGTTCTCATGAGAAATGGTGCTGCTCTTAAAGAAAATAAAGGTTCAAATCGTAGCAACATTGATGTTAAGAGAAGCCTGCATTAGTTGCATGGCTTGATAATAAGATAATTAAAAATACAACAACTTTCAACATACATGCTTTGTGTACAGATCATAGACTGTATATAAAGATGGACGTTATGACAGCTCCCCAGAAATGAAGCCAAAACATCTGGATCGCCCCCTGCTGGCTGGCTGCAGTATAGCTCATAAATCTCACCTCCTCCATGTTAGCGGACGGGACATGGGCCAAAAAGATTGTTTCTGTCATTTTAGGTAGTTCTCATTTAATTAGTTATTTGATGGTATGAAAAGGGGGCGAGACATCATGATTGGCAGCTGTGATTCTCTCTCGCTAGCGAGCTGCGTCCGTGTTCGGTTCGCTATTGGTTGGGGCGGGTGACCTCGGTACCGCGGCTCCACCAACCGATCACTACTGCGCAGACTCTGGCTCCAAATGGCGTCAAAATCTCCAGATGGCAGCTCCCGTATGCGGGATATTTTGGTTCACTTCTGTACAGTGGGAGGAAGTGGAGACGCGTCGTCCATCTTTATATACAGTCTATTGTACACATAATGGGATGGATCACACAGCAACACAAAAAGGATCATTTTAGATGGAAATCCCCAAATCACATGCTTAAATAAAATATGAGAGCTCATGAAACCGTTTTGAAATGTTCAAGTCATTTGTTGTTCTAAAGATGAAGTTAAAGATGCAAAACACACAATCACCATTTTTTAAAAGCAAACGAGGTAAATGACCATTTTTGTTGTCCGTTATATACCACAGTGTTTTTATCTCTTAAACCACTTGGACATGGAGCATATTATGTACTCCACATTGTTGAAAATGACCTCATAAGTTCCAATACACAGTACTTTTGCCACTGGATTCTACTACACACGACTTTTTCTTTCAACTTTATGACTACGGCCATCTTTCCTGTGTTGTTCTTCTTTGTCACTGTTCTTCACGTTTGCTCTCTTGCAACTATCGGTCTTTCGATGACAGTCAGCATGTAAACATTAAAAGGAACTAGTCTGAGATTAGTAAACTCTCACAGCACAAGTATTTGTACATGGGCAATTGCTTTGAAATCACTTGTTGTGCTGCACTTGATGGAAAGTTTCAGCCCTCACTCATCCACACCAGCCTTGTTAGTGTCTTACTGCTTTGATAAGACAACAGACGGCTGCCCTGGGTTTCAGTTATGTGAAAGTTATTAAAGGGATAGTTTAGGTGTTTTAAAGTGGGGTTGTATGAGGTGCTTCTCCATAGTCAGTGTATTACCAACAGTAGATGGAGTTTGGAGAAACAGACAGGAGTACCAGCACGGCAGCAAGGTGGCAAGGTGGCTAAAATGTGTTTTGCTGCTGTCTCTGACCACAGCAGTGTGTTGCTTTGCTCCCGTGCTGGTACTCCTGTCTGTTTCTCCAACTTTGGGATGTACTGACCGTCATCTACTGTAGGTAATACTCTGACTTTGGATCAGTACCTCATACAACCCCACTTCAAAACATCCAAACTATCCCTTTAAGTTCCGTGTAATTCAGTGTTGATGTACTCTTTGAAAGCAGCTCAGCTCTTGTACGTTCTTACTGTTGTCTTTTTCTCTTTCTTCTCTCCCTTCCTGCATGGACTTAAATCTTCTCCTTCATCTTTTCCTCTTGCCCTTCTTCTTCTTCTTTTGCTTTTCTCCCATATATTTCTTTCATCCATCTCCTCAATAATCCATCCTTAAACCCGACCACCAACCCCTCGATCACGACCCCAAAACCTCCCCCTCAGCACACCACCTCTCCCCCCAGGCTCTCAAATGGAGGGAGTACCGTCGTCGAAACCCTCTGGGCTTGGAGAGGCTCTCGGGGAGCCACTCTTCTGCAGGATCAGGCTCCCTCTCTGGTAACCCGGAACCCAGACGGGGCGGGGGACCACGACCTGCCAGACGGAACGTGTTTGATTTCCCTTCGGTCCCCTCCGGCCACGCGCTGGGACGGCTCAACGGTGCTCATGATTTTACTGACAGTGTTGGAAGCAATGCAGGATTATGACGATACTTGAAAAGTAGACTTGGATACTTGTATCTTAGTAGTATTTTAAGGTGCAAAGAATGCATTAGCTGATGGTAAAGTCACTGAAAAGGGTTCCTTGGAGGTGTTCCTCAAAGTCTCGCCTAAAGTTATATATTTTAATGATCCCTAACGGCGTCTAATGCTTTTAAAAGTGGTAATGTGTGTTTATATGTGTGTCTGATCACCTGTGTGTGTTTGTGTGTCTCAGCAGTGGGCCAATCAACCAAGCTGCAGCAGATCTACAGCGACTTCCTGCCGGACTACTTCTCCATGACCGAGAAGCCTCCGGAGGAGTTCTGCCTCTCCCCCGATGCGTCAACGTCCTCTTCCTCCTCCTCTTCCTCACAGTCCCACATCTCTGTGGACCTGATGCAGAAGAGAGGTGAGGCTCTGTGTGTGTGTGCATGATTGACAGTGGCAGTGGGAATCAGCGAGAAGTCTCTAAATATTTAATTGTATCTAACTGTACTCCGTTTTTCTTGGAGCTCATTGCATCTGTTCACTGCTGTCTGTGAGAACTGATGCAGTTTATTGGTCTCTTTTTGACCACATGAACATTTCCAGGAACCTTTTTAGGAACTCAGGAACACTTTTTTTCCCCCGTGTTTTAAGTCTCACTTTCCACCTCTGAGTGTCTAATTTTTGGCCTTTCCATTCAAGCATCACTCAGTCATGCAACAGTGAATCATAAACAAGATCACAATGACTTTGTGTTGCTGTCCTGTCGCCTGCAGAGGTTGTATCTCAAACAAACAAATCCATTAAGGAGAGTTGTTTGTCATGATTTAGTTCCAGACTCTCTGCATCTCTTTGGGGTCATGACTCAGTCTTAATTTTGGCAGCTATTTTAGATTTATTCTTAGTTTTAGTCACATTTCAGTCATTTTTATCCTTCATATTTTCAGTCTAGTTTTAGTCGACGACCACTCAGAATGTTTTAGTCTAGTTTTAGACTGGCGCGTTGTGTATGTTCGTGTTTGAGACAGAGAGAGTGACAGAGAGAGGGGAAAAGAAGGTGGAAAGTCACAAAAATAAAGACAGATTTGGTAAAAAAAAACAAATTTTAAATTACATTTTAATCTAGTTTTTTGTCAACGATATTGCATGTTTGATATCGTCACCGTTAGTGTTTAATGACGGCGTCTCATCATCGTCTCGTGTCATGGAAATAAAGGTTGTTGACGAACATATTTCGCCATAGTTTTCGTTAATGATATCAACTCTGTCTTGACTCCAAACAGCCTTTAATGTCCTTTCTAATATTCAGAAAAGCCTTCAACAGAATAGCACCTCTGTTGCATACAGTATACTGTATGTCTTATTATGTTTGTGTTGATAAATATAAGTCATGGTTTGTACTGTGAGCCACAAAAGGTCAAAAAACTTATACAATACTGCTGCACCGCAGACAGAATCAGATAAAAATCTAATTTTGGAAAATCACATTTCCAGAGCCGGCAGTGCTGTTGACAAGCAGAACAGAGGGTGAAATGATGGCGTTGAAAGGTGCTTAAATCAAGTGCCTCTCACTGCAGAAAGGCTGCTTGACAGCGAGGAGGGTAATTCAAGGCCTCTTGAGGCAGCAGGTTGTCATATAATGAGCCGGGAGATCATCCATCAGCTGGATCATCCAGGTTTACCTTCCTGTAGTGTACTTGAGCAAGACCCCCAGGGACAGATTTATGGATTTATGTCATATATATTACGATTTATAGGTAAATCTAAAATACTGTTTGCTCAGTAGTAGTTGGATTGTAGTCTTTGTAAATGTTTTCTTTTCATTGAGATTTCGACATCGGTGCATTTTGTCCTACATCTGAGCAGACTGATGGCAGACAAATCCCTACAAGACAGTCCCAGCTGATCATTGCACAACGAGTTGCTGCCGTAGTAAATCAAACAATGATTTCATGCAGATTGCAAACACAAAGACAGTGAAGGACACAGCAACATTTGTGCTAAATTTGGATTTTAATGCCTCTCACTTCCCTGAAACGGAGGGCAAAACAGATAAACCAAATCATGGATTTAGTAGAATATTACAAAGAAGAACAGTGACGTTCGTTGTAAAGACTTGTAGCTTTAAAGGATACTCCTCCTTTATTCTTTCCTCCCTTCACTCTTTCAGGTTTGGTGAAAGCCGTGAACACAGCAGTGGATCTGATCGTGGCACACTTCGGCACCAGTCGAGACCCGGATGTAAAGGTAAGAGGTTTATGGTGGATCTGATTGATGACTGTTAATACACCGTTCCTCTCAAGATAAAGGGCTGGTTCAAGCTCACACAGCAAGATTTAGAGGCAACACTAGCCTTTGCACAAAAACGTATTAATACTGCCGCAGTGTAGTAAAGTACAAAAGATCATAAAACCTTTCAGTTGGTAAATTACATTAGTTTCACACTCACTCAGATGGCGCCGTCTGTTTTCTCTCGCCGTTCAATTCATGCGACAGCAGTGATTAAGTTCATAAAGTCTTAATTCAATCTTCATTCTTAAAATTATTTTTTAGGTAGTAGGTCAGTAGGTAACGTTGGAGAAACCTGTAAGAGTAGTAGATTTAGATTTTTTTCTTTTTTTGTCAGAGCATTTGATTTATTGATTGCTGTCGGGATGTAATGAGAATTTCAACAAATATAACAAACAAATGTTTCTAAACTACATGACCCACCCTAGCTTTATTTAATAAGCCATGGAACCACCACCACTAATATTTTCAGACATTTTAATGGGTCCCTTGTGACTCTTCCCTTCGTCAGTGGCTTCAACCAGGAAACTGAATATCTGGCACATAATGTGTTTTTATTTACACAGAGCTGATAAGACTATTGTCAATAAACCAGGCTGCAGATCAGTCTAATCCAGAGAACAAAAGGAGCAGGCAAATACAGCCTATCACCAGTCATTTAATGATTGGAAACTTGAGCCAACAGATAATATATTTACCTTCTGTTTTAATATTTATTTTAATAAATAGTTTACTTATGTACACAGACAAGCATCTTTGGCAAAAAAAAAGGGACCAGAAGTTTTGCGTCATTCTGCATCTTTGATCCCACACTCTCTGGTTTGCTTCACTTTCGTTTCCTCTATGTTTCTCTGCACCCCCGCCAGGCCAAGCTGGGGAACAGCTGGGTGAGTCCCAACGTGGGTCACCTCATCCTGAAGTACCTGTGCCCTGCCCTGCATGAGGTGCTGCAGGACGGCCTGAAGGCCTACGTGCTGGACCTGATCATCGGACAGCGGCGTTGTCAGCCCTGGAGCCTGGTGGAGGCCTCCACACAGCTGGGTGAGAAGAACAGCACCGTTAAAATAGCTGGCGAGGCAGCGAGGAGTAGCAGCTCTCATTGCTTTATGCAGGTTTAAATATTGGTGCCTTCAAATGAAACTCGTGAGCTCGTCTTTACAACATGGGAAGTCGTGTACACATATGCTTGGCGTTGAAGTGGTTAAGTCGTGAAGAACACCGCTGCTAAGCAACGGCAATATTAACGCTACTGTCAACGTCTAGAAGCTACAGAGGCTAACAATTTAGCAAACTAGCAAGTGGGTAACATAATGCAGCAAATGTAAAGGCATAATGAGGAGAAAGATGAGGCCGTTCGAAATATCAACATTTTCCTCAGACATATTATAAAATTACAAAGAAAAACAATATACGACTAAAATTACAATATATTCACTTATTATGTAATGAAAAATGAACTTCCATGGCCTCCGCCATTTCTACAACGTCAACAAACACGTCACAACTCGGAGCTTTCAGAAATGTTCCACTTACGAGGTCGTGAATACGACAAGAGGGGGGCGTTCATATGGACTCTTCTGGTGAACACGGTAAACACGACCCCATTTGAAGGCACCATAACATCGAGACCTTTAAAATCCATCCAATTCCATTTCCTGTCTTTAAAGATAAGCCACAACATGGTTGTTTGGTTGTAAGTTATACAGTACGTCAGAATGTTTCCCATTATCCTTTATCATTTAAAAGTGTTGAGAGTTTCCTGAACAAAAGTCCTGTCAGGAAAGAGACGTATTTTCAAAAGAAGAAGTAGATGTGTCATATTGGAGAAAAACTGTACAAATAATTTTTTTGCAGATGGATTTCTGGTAACATTATAGGTACAGTGATGAAAACCATATTAGGTGCTCATGGGTAACATATAACATGTTGTCTGTTTGTCTCCGTCAGGCCCGTCCACACGTGTCCTCCACAGCCTGTTCTCAAAGGTGAGCCAGTACTCTGAGCTCACCAGCCACAGCATGAGACTCAACGCCTTCATCTTCGGCCTGCTCAAGTAAGTCTTCTTTCTTTATCCCGCTTTACATGTTCTTAACAACGATGTCTCTCATCCTAGGGGTCAGGATCTTTAAAGAGGCTCTAATCAAGATATTTATAATAATGTGTCAAATAATGTGAGAACAATGTGAACGTTCGTAGTGATGAACCTAACCTTTAGTCATGTTAGCTTATTTTTCTACCAGATCAAATGCAATTTTAAACCATGTCAGCGTAAGTTTTTAGTGTAATAATGCCTAAAATTCTCCTGCAGGAGAGCGATGCTGTTACAATTTAAAGAAAGAAAGAAATAAAAACGGTTTGTTTCTCCTTATATTTCAGCCTAAAATCTTTGGAGTTCTGGTTCAATCACCTCTACACACATGAAGGTAAAACTTAGTTGGTACCTTGTGCATCATTTATCCATCTTCAGGTAGTTATTTGATGTCCATGTGTGCATGAAGTCTTCCTTCTTCTGAATCTTGTTCCTGTTTTGTTTGACTTTCCTCAGATATTATAGCAGCACACTACAGCCCGTGGGGTTTCCTCCCCCTGTCGCAGGGGGCGTGCCAGCCGCTCTTTGAGGAGCTCCTCCTCCTGCTGCAGCCTCTGTCGCTGCTTCCGTTTGACTTAGACCTGCTGTTCGAGCCGCACCTCCTCCAGAAGGGCCAGGAGCATCTCCGCCGCAAGGAGCAGCTGTGCTCCGCGGGCCAGAGCGTCGACCAGTCCACTCGCTCCACCTTCCAGCTCATGAGGGGATGGAGCTCCACTGTGAGCGAGATGGTCAGAGACTCAGAGGGGAAGAAAGAGAGGGCGCCGCTGAGACGAGAGGGAACATGGCCGAGGATGGAGGGGGTCGGGGCGAGAAGAGAGGGAGCGGGAGGGAAGCCTAGGTTGAGGAGCGAGGGGGAAGAGACCGAGACAGCCGGGTCCGTTAGTAGACCGGCAACGCTGGAGGTAGGGTTCGCCAATCTCTGGAAGGAGAGGGGGATAATGAGTGGACAGAGAATGAAAGGCGTAGGACAAGAGAGCCAAGGAGAAGGTGAGGATGGACAGGAGAAGGACAGGAAGAAGGAAAAAGAGGTGGAGGAGGGGCGTCAGCGGCAAGAGAGACAGGCAGGCTGGTGGTACCAGCTCATGCAGTCCTCCCAGGTTTACATCGACCAATCCACAGAGGGGTCGAAGTTTGTCAAGACTGAGAAAAGGAGGAGGTCATCAGAGAGACGACAGAACCAGCTGCCGCCCACCAGAGAGGGAGTGGTGGAGGGGGCCGAGTCCAGCCAGGACGGGGAGGGCTATAGAAGCAGGAAAAGCAGCAGCAGCTCTAGCGGGGAGTCAGCTGGATCCAGGGGGAGGAGGCCTTCATGGATGGGCAGCCCGCCAGACTCTGTTCTCACCCAGGAGAAAGACACAAAACCTCTGGAGGCTGCAGGGACTGGAGCTCAAGCTGCAGCCCAGGAGGAGAGCCCCTCACAGGGACAGAGTCTGCGCTGGGGCCGGCTCTTTGGATCGAGCGTTGGTGCTCCTCTCAGGGTGGAGGCAGCCGAACAGAAGGCAAAAGCTCAAAAGACCAGGTAAGTTAAAAAGAGTCTAAAGATGTTCAGTATTTATCTTATTGTCAACAAATCTCATCAAAAAAACAAAACCAACAATGAATGAATCTACTAACAAGTATCTTGTGTGATTTATATCTTCAGTACTTAAGTATTAAGAGCTGGACTATCACATTGTTTGTTTTGGTCTTTCATGGGATTTGTTACCAGTAAGAAAATGCTTTTAAGTTTGAAAATAGTGTCATCCTTTTTACCAAACTTTACTTTAAGCTATCAGTGCAAAACATTTCCCACACTGTGTTTTTCTCTCTCAGGCCGCCGTCAGGTTGGCTTTCTCTGGACAGGTCTGTTCTCGACCTCGTAGCTCAGACTATTGGAGCGGGGAGCGGGAAGAAGACAGAGCCTCCGGCCACACCCACTCACACCCAAACCACACTCCCACCAACATCAACCCAACCAACTGAAACCAGACAACACTCTCCATGGTAAGCACATACTAGACATGATGCACTGTTCTGTTCATGGATGGATTACTGAATAGGCCTACCAGGCACTACCCTGGCCATCACTTACAAAATGTCAGTCAAAGAGACATGAACCAACCAGGAAGAGACTCAAAATGACTACAAATTGACCAAAACAACTACAAAGAGATGCAAAACAGCTGCTAAGAGACACAAAGACAAAACAACCACAGACAAAAAACAACGACAACCAAATTGAGAAACTGCAACAAGGGAATGTTTGCTTCAAAAATGACTAGAATTATTAATTATCATCGTCATTTTCTGTCCATTTACTAATAGATGTCCTCCGTTGTTCCTCAGTGAAGTACGAGCGTTGTGCCACCACATAGCCACCGAGCCCGGCCAGCTGAGCTTCAACAAGGGCGACATCCTGCGGGTCCTGAGCAAGGCCGACCCGGACTGGCTGCTGTGCTCCCTGGGCTCCACCCGAGGCTTGGTCCCCATCATCTATGTCACCCTCAAAGGCATGGAGGACAGCCAGGATGCCGGTGGACACGGACAGTGTTGAGCCAAGAGGAATTAATGCAAGATGAAGGCAAAGGAGACAGACAGTATCGCTGCCACTGAAACCTGTTTCTGAGAGAACTGTATGAAAAAAAACATTGTAGAAAACATATGCAGATGATGTACAGACACATGCGAGAGAAGCATGCACAAACTCACACATCTACTTCAAGGGTACATCCAGACAAAGTATGCATGCATACATCCAAAAACCAAAAGACCAGACGAGAAACCCAAAGACACTCCGACACTTCTCTCTCTGCCTGAAGCGGCGCTTCTACTAGCTTAGCTACGTGACTGTGCGGTCTCTATATCATCCGTCTCTACATGCGTCAAAACAAGGAGGCGCTGATCACAGATGGTGAACTTCACAATATGATAATATAACATGCTGTCTATACGCTCACCTCGCTGTGCCACACTCTGAACACAGTCGAACGCCGGGGTCCGTTTCATGTCCTGTTGCTTACTTGGTGACGGTTGATCTTTTAGTGAATCTTTGCTTTTTATGGTAAGACTTAAGGTGGTTGATGTAGAAGCAAAAAAAAGAAATGTTTTGATCCATGTCTGCCCCTGTTGCAGAGATTCAGCATATTATTATTATTATTATTATTATTATTGGGAGAGTAAAAAACCACACAGGAGTTTGTTTAGATGGCTGTTCAACCCCAAGAGAGAAGAAGGCAAAAGGACAAATCTGTCTTATTTGATCACTGCTCATCAAAGCCTGTTAATATGGAGACGAAAGGACGGATCGACTGACAAGCAAATTGCCTTTTTTTGTCCTTCTTTCCCTGACAACACCCACCACAGCTGACGTTGTTTAAAGTTACTATGAGGAACTTTTAACTGGTTATGAGACAGTATCAAGGTACACACCTACATCAGTAAACAAGACCATCAGTGAGAGGATTGGCTATTTCTATATAGTTATTCTTAATGCTTGTTATCGGTGCCACCGGGTCAGACTCTGCGAAATCAGACGAAATCATGAAACTCCATCCGCTCAGACTCCAGCGGGGCCTCCAGCAGCGGACAGACCCAGATCCAGGACTGAGTGGGGCAGACTGTCAGACCCTGCTGCAGTAGAGGTTTTCTAAAGGCCCAGGCACACAAAGCCGACATCAAAGAACTAGCGGCGAGGAAGGCCGATGTCGCCTCACATCACCTTTGTTTTGGTTGCACGCAAACAGACCGCAAAGACTACAGCTGACAGCCAGTTAGCACTTTCATCTGCTCCTGCGTGAGAGGAAATAACTCTCCACACCACCAGGTAGCGGTAGTCTGTGCTCATCATTCAAAAAGGGCAACAGGAAGACCGAGGTTGGCGGATATACAAGCCGCTGTTATGATACGTAAATGAAACGAAGCAGCCATTGCCGACCATTTTCACGCCACTCTCACTCATCACTTCGTCACAATGTTGTTGTGAAAATATCCGTGTATTGGAATGACCAGATGAGAAGAAGATGAAAAATGAGTCTTCTATGTTTTTCCTCTTGACTTTGCTCGTTGGCTCGCTTTCCTCACGTCCGTTTCTCTTCTCGTGCACTGATTCGCTCAATCTGAATATCCAATCGGAGTGATTTCTCTCACTGACAAGCTCTGCCGCCGTTTCATCATGCTGAATCGGCCGAAAAGCCTCCGACACGGGCAGACTAAAGCCGACGGTGCGGGACACACCGAACTGTCTGATGGCCAACAGTCGGCTTGGTGTGTCAGGGCCTTTAAGGGACTCTGGTGCTCAGAAACAAAACCACTTTCATCCACAGGGACCGCCAACATTAACAAAAAATTAAAGTTCCTCATAGTAACTATAAGTTCATGTAACCTGACAAAAATGTCATCTCTTTCCCTACAATCCTGTTTCACCGGTTCCTTCCACATCCTGCACCTCGTCCCCCCCCCTCAGTCTCTCATCACAGGACACTTCATTCAAGCGAGTGGCTGCAGTCTGAGCTGATGTACAGTTGATCTAATGGTACATACTGTAAATGCATAATATGACTTACACATGTGGGGTAAGTTCTATTTATTTATTGAGCAGCAGAAGCGTCTACTGTCACTGGACGGATGTCCAATGAAAGCAAAGCATAGATGTGGAGATGTGTGTGGAGGCCTTTGTGAATGTGTTGGGGATCCAGCCTGGAAAAAAATATTGCTAATTAGTTTATATGCATTTTAAATGATTTTATCTATGCCTTAAAGCGCTTGAGGAAAAAAAAGGGAGAATTGCTGTGATGGACACTTAAAGGCTAGTGACCTAATATGTGTCCTAATATTATATTTTGTATGCTCTTACGT
The DNA here is from genome assembly GCF_043250625.1 of Sebastes fasciatus. Classification (NCBI taxonomy): domain Eukaryota; kingdom Metazoa; phylum Chordata; class Actinopteri; order Perciformes; family Sebastidae; genus Sebastes; species Sebastes fasciatus. The sequence goes on from NC_133800.1 coordinate 33,475,439, forward strand.
GTCAAACTTGACATTTTCCCCAGATTTATGACGGTATAGAGGGGATATTTTTGTTGATATTTAAAGGGAAACCCCAACACATGTTGTGATGGTGGCTCTGTGGGCATTCCTGTGTTAGTGTGATCACGCTACCTGTCAAGCCCAGGTGTAAAACGTGGCCTTAGGTTCAAAATGAGTTGACGAAGAACTCAAATTACGGCTATATACAGAATACCTGGATAGATGTTGAGCGTACACAGATGCCCAATCCAAATATTTCACAATATAAAATGTTAAAATTAGTGTACATTTATTAAATAAATGAATGCTTGTGTAGTTTTTAAAAAACTTCCATATAATTTTAGTGCTTAATTTTTCTTTTTGTTGCATTATTGTACAGATTTTTTTAATGCATCATCAAAATAATTTTATCATTTTCATTGAACTGTAAATATATTTAAATCCTTTAGAGCTACATGTATGAATGCGATTTAATAATGCATTTTATGTTAAACAGAGGAAGTGTGAATAAGCTGTAGCTTCAGTGCTAACACCCATAGTAACAGTTAGGTAGTGGAAGGTGTGATGATGATGATGAGTGGCATCGTTTCGGGTCCTCCAGGCAAGTTTGCTGTTCATTGACATCCTGTTCAGAGTTCACATGGGACAGACTGAAACAAACAACATAGTAGTGATAAAACCAGAGACACATGGAGGCTCAGGGGCAAGAGGCAAAGACAGATTCACTCTTTAATTTGGCCTTTGATTAGCTGAAATGTTGTGCTTTAAAATGCTCTGCAGAGAGAAAGAAAGAAGAAGCCTTCTTTCTCTCTCTCTGGAGGGTTTTTATCTGCTTTCTCTCTCCCTCGCTGCTGCTGCCTCCTCCTGCCTGTAAATACCTTCAGCATCAGTGACACTGCTCTTCTCTCTGTGTCCAGGCTATATGACGTGTACGTATGACATTATCAAACTACTATGGATGTTAAATAACAAAGTGCTCATGTGATCACAAACTCAAATGTCTCTTTTGTCTTTTGTCCTTAACACAGTTTCACTCTCTCCACCCAAAACCTTTTGATTATCAAACTGTAGGCGATGAAACATGACTGTCAAAGGTTTGTTGTGGATTCACCAGAACGTCTGTTGAAAGGTTTCAAACTCATTCAGAACTTTTTACTGGCTAAACACGATCCTTCCATTGGTCACATTTACTATTTTTTAGACCACTACTCATTGGGTGAGCTGACCAAACAATCTCCAACTTGTTTGTTCGTGTCAATTCCTTTTGACGAGCCGCTGTACAGAGCCGGGGATGAAGACTGGAGCTGATAAGCAGACAGCGTTAGCTAGCTGAGCTAACTAACATTCCATCTATGCACTCTGATGGCGATGAACCAATAGATGAAAAGTTGACCCCATGACATGTTGAATGACAGCACCCTCATTTACATAATGAAGCAGAAATGCATAAAGAAAATAAAACATGAATAAATAAGTTTGGGGAAACAAATAGGGGGGAAATACAAAGGGAAAATCATGTAGAAATTATATAAATACATATCATTTAATAGTGAATAAATATTTTTTGAAAATAAATTAAAAAAATTAATACAATTATTTTTTTTATTATAAAATTATATTAGTTTTAAATACATTTTAAGTTAATATAAATAAATAAAAGGTCAAATTAAATAGAACAATGAATAGATATATAGGGGAATTAATTCAAAGGTAAATAAATAAAGAAGCAAATTAAAAGAAATATCAATTTATGTCACATTTATTTATTTATTTTTAATGTTATATAAATGTTGAATAAATAAAAAATAAATACGCATAAAAATAAATACAATTATTAAATTTAATTATAAAATTATACTAGCTTCAAATAAATTTCAAGCTAATGTAAATAAATAAATAAAAGGGGAAATTAAATAGAACAGTAGATGGGGGAATTAATTTAAAGGTAAATAAATAAAGAAGCAAAATATCTATTTATGTCACATTTTATCAATCAGTTCTCCCCAGAGAGCGAGCCAAACTGGTACAATACAGGACCATCTCTACAGCGGAGGAGTCAGACTGGTCCTGCTGTACAGTAATTAGGCGACGGTGGCAAGGAAAAACTCCTTCTGAGGAAGAAACCTTGAGAGGAACCAGGCTTTCTGGGGAACCCATCCTCCTATGGGCAGGGCGGCCGAGGGGTCGAGGGCGTGACCTTCAGATGTTACTGGCCACGGTCATCTGTCATCCAGTTCCACGTGCAACTCAAGACCACAAGAAAAGAAGACAAGACTTACCTTTCCTCTTACTGTGACTTATCTGTGCTCCATGGTGGGGATGACGATGATTCTTCATGTGGCTCAGGTCCCCCCCGCCCAGGTCTTTAGTTCCACTACTGAAAAACAACACACATCATTCAGTAAACACTATGTTTCATGTCCATTTAAAAATGTTTCTTCTTCTGACACAAAACATAAATAAATAAGGGGGAAATGCAAAGGAAAATCATGTAGAAATAAATAAATACATACAATTCAATAGAGAATAAATATATTTTTTGAAAATAAATTTAAAATAAATGAGAAAATAATTACATTTAAAAATAAATGTAATGAATAAATAAATTTAATAAATTAATAAAAATATTAAATTGAATTATAAAGTTGTCATATAAAATTATATTAGCTTTAAATACATTTTAAGCTAATATAAATAAATAAATAAAAGGGAAAATTAAATAGAATAGTAGATAGTTTGGGGAATTAATTCAAAGGTAAATAAATAAAGAAGCAAATTAAAAGAAATATGAATTCATGTCACATTTTTAATTTATTAATTTGACCTACATTTATTTTTAATGTTATTTTTGGTACATTTAATTGCATATTTATTTATCTGGTCATTTATTTATTAATTTTTGATTCTGGCAGGTTCCGTCCTCCATAGGGCTATGGAGTGCTAGGGCCATGTTACTAATCTGCTTTAAGCCCCCTCAAGCAATATATAATATGAAATATGTTTCATGTGCATTTAAAAATCTCTCTTTTCTTCTGGACTTGAGTTGAGGATGTGACGGTGTTGTCATCTTACGTGTCTTTTGTAGAACAGGATGTATGCGTCCTCCTGCCTCCTCTCACAAACGGACCAGCCCGTCGTTTCAGTCACCTTCAAGTCGTTGAAGGTGAGCCAGCGGTCGTCAAACTCATCTGGACAAACCTCAGGGTGCACGCTTTCAGAGATGTAGTGTCCTAACAGGAGAGAGATTGTTGTTGTTAACATCTTAAGACATAGTAAAGGCTATGAAGGTGAACTGATACCAGACAACAGTGATTTAGTGTTTTTGTAGCTCTAAAACTGAGCCCGCTACAACCTAAAAATTGCAAGTTGCGTTAATTCGTTAAAGAAATGAGTGGCCTTAAGACAAATTTGCATTAACGTGTTTATTATCACGTTAACTTTGACAGTTTACCTAGTTAGTTTGGATTCACCGAAGTCACACAATAACACAAACAAACTAACCGATCGAGGCAGCCGTAGACCGGCAACTCCCGTGTTCTGAGAGGTAAAATTACTGTTTTTGTCAATGGAGTCTGGTGGCTTTGAACAGAGCGATATACCGTCTTCAGTTCCCCCGAACTATCCCTTTAAATCATTAATAAAAGGTTTGGCATTTTCTAAGTAATGGCTTATAACTCACTATTGAAGCATTAGTGAGTGATGCATTAACCATTAATAAAACCGTTAGTTACAATTTATTAAAAAGCGGTACCAAAAAGATATTTGAAATTTTATGTTTTTCTAAATAAAATATAGAAAGGTAGCAGAATGTGAAAAATCTGCAGGAAACATAAGAGTTTTGTAAATAAATAATGATAAATATTAAAAAAGCAAAGAGTGCTAATACCAAAATCAAGAAAAAAAATAGGGAATAAAGTTCCACTAAAAACTGTTAATTATAATCAGTTATTTCCATCATTGGTTGAACTTTTCTAACATGACGGAGGACAACAGAAGGTCACATTCAGTGTGGGATTTTCTTACCTGCTTTTAAGGTGCCAAAATGGTCGATGACGTTGACCAGACTGTAGCAGCCGCCACCCTGAGAGGGAACACAGTTAATGATAATAAAGGGTTAACAACAGCACATATAGTCCACATGTTTATATTCATATCGTCATCTGATGTTTGTGTTTGTTCTCAGGTGTTTTTGTTTGTTTTACCTGTTTGGAGGAGACCACCAGGTCCCTCAGCAGCTTGACGGGATCACCTGCCTTCTCAAGCCTGTATGGATACGAGGGACTGAAGCGAAAACGCTTCAGATGCAAGATGAGCACTCTGAAGGAAAAGATATGAAAATACATAACAATGAGTGTCGAGTTGAAAGTAGGGACGTTGGGTTTTGTTTGATTATTATGAATCTAAAGGTCAGTGGAGCCCAGTTTAGGAGCCACCCAGGTCAGGTGATTATTTATGTCACTTACTTTGGCAGAGTGGCGAATGACGATTTTAGCACCGACGTTTTCCCCCCGCACTTGCACTTGAACTCCAACTCTGTCTCCAGGCTCTTCTGCAGCATCTCTTCCACACATCCTCCAGGAACCAGGTCCAGAGACAGAGAGGTGAACTCCTCCAGTCTTTTTGATTGGGATCTACAGCTGCATATTAAAGGGGACAATGCAAAGATCAGGTCAGAATGCAACAGCGTTGCACCAGAGCAGGGCTGTTTCCAGACCAGATCATTAAGGGGGTTCAGGTGTGGCGAGCTGGCCATGTGTGTGACGCTGAACTGTGCAGTCTTACCTCTTGCACGTCCGGATGTTCTCCATTTTGAACATCATGTGGTGCTCGACGGGGCAGGTGTAAGTCCTGACCAGGACAGCTGCTTTTCTCTTCAGCAGAGGGGCCAGACTCCTCACCTGGTCCAGGACCGTAGTCAGGAACTCATGAGCGTCCTAAACACACAGGAGGAGTTTATACTTTGTTTAATATTAACACATCACTCTCTATAAACATAACATTTATCTATATATAAAACCACATATTTACACTAAACCCTCAAAAAGAGCCAGCTCATTTTGAGAAAAAGAACACATACAATAGTATGTTACCGTAGACAGACAGACAGACAGACAAGTAAGACCCATCACACAAAAAACAAAACACATCACAATTATTCCTACATAACCCAACATGACCATCTGTCCTCTGGATTCACATGTGTTTAGCAGCACATTCATTATTATTTAGCATCAAGATGGACTGATGGACAAAAGCGTTCTTTAGCCTGATGCAGGTTAAATGTTAATGTATATATTTATCCTGTTATAAAGTTGGGTGATTTTATTTTGAAAGGATAACACCGGTAAGAGAACCTGTTAGTTATTAAGGTGGGTGCTTTTATTTTGTAGGAGGAAAAAGACATTAAAACGATTGTTTCTTATTCTTTTTGTTTGTTTAGCAACTTGCTGATCAAGAAACAAGGTTTGTCAATATTTAGTTTACTAATATAGTTGATAATAAGTGACTTTATAATGTATTTTCGTAGTTTTGCTTAGTTAAAAAGAGAGTGTGTTTGTAAGCTAGCTGGCTCAACCTGCTGTTAATTAACTCATACTGACAAGCAATTAGAGTTCAGCTACTTGAACCAGGGAAACTTCTCTCAAAAGGACATTGTTTATGGTGTTTATTGTCTTATCATGGACAATAACAGAGATGACTTTCTGGTGAATAACATTCTCATTCTTGGAAAATATTATTTGCACAAATCCAACTATATGAAAGTGAAACCTGGTTTAATGTGTTTCCTTCTGAGTTTCTTTCTCACATAAAAGCCCTTAAAGTCATGAAAAACAAAAATGCATTGAAACTTCTTAGTATAATAGAAGAATATGAATTACAGGTATACACCCCTATAGCCCTTAATTGAATTTATTATTATTTTCATGTATAATTTTACATATTTTATCAGTTCTTGTTCTGTATGCACCTTGTCCTTTTACTCTAATAATGATCTATGAGCCATGTTGTTTGTAAATCTGAATTTGTTCAATAAAAAATGTGTACCAGGAAGTGCTAAAATAAATAACTAATTTCCGGTTTAGGATTTATTGCTGTTGGTTTTTGCAATATGGATGAAATATAATATATAATTTTCTAGACATCTCCTTATGAGAAAATCAGTTGAATGGACGAGAGTCACACTAAACATTTAGATTGCTTAAAGTAATTTCAGCACTAACCAATTTCGGATTTGTAAAGGATTTATTACCCTCCCATACAGATGCAGATGGTCCGAACATGGACTCACTAATCTACACCAACTTCATAAGGATGGCAGCCTTAAATCATTTGAACAGTTAAAGGATAACTTCGGTATTTTTCAACCTGAACCCTTTTTACCCATGTTTTTGTGTCAAAGTGACTAACGGGGACAACACTTTCTGTGATTGGTCCAGTATTGAGGGAGAACGCTGCAGCTGCCAGCCGCTAAACAAGCTGTAATGTTATCATTTGGGGCAACTTGAAGTGTGAATGCAATCGCCAGAAGCAAAAAGCTAACCTTGGCTATAAACTACACCCGACTACACCGCGGTTGCATGAAGTGGACGAGTCGGCGTGATGACGTTTTGTAGTCTCATTTAGTCACTTGTTAGCAACCGCCTTATCTAAGACATATAAAAGCTTCAAAATTCACGAGTGACGTATTTTATATCGTAGAACAAAACATTAAAATCTATTAAGCTTGTGTTAACCGCAGACCTTATTTCAGGCATCTAACTAAAAAACAATTTAAAAAACCCATTGACTTCCAGACGAGGGAACCGGAAGTGCTAAAACGCTAACTCATTTCCGTGTTTTAGGACTCATTCCTGCACCACGCTATGCAAGGCATGCTTGAACTGGGATGGATTACATTTTCACTGAATGCTTTTGCTACGTTTTATGTGTGATTTAGTTTAAAGGGGGACTAATAATTACATTTTAAGTTAAACATGCTTATCCGTAGCACCCTATCAGAGCTTGTCATTTGTGTAAAGTTAAAAATTGAAATCATTTTTGTTTTGTTTTGTTTTCTCTGCAGCTCTTTCGGTGTGGTCACAGCATACTCTTTGGAGCAAACAAAGCTTTTGTGAACCGTCAGATGGAGAGTTACTCCATCATTCAGTCAGGGATGCTACAGAGGTGATGAAACAACAAAATATGAAACCAGCTGACTCACTTTTTGCTGATTGTTCCCGAACTCAGGAGCGCAGGCAGACACCGCCGCCTTAAAGGAATCCAGTGCGGCGATTTTAATTTGACCGTTTGTGGAGGTGCGAGCGTCCCTGATCTCCATCAATCTCCTGCAGAGGGTGAGATAAATGAAATGAAGCATTTCTGCTGTTAGCTCTGTTATTTCATTTTGTTCCTCGGGGTTGTGGAGACACTTGAGGATGACATGAGGGTATATGTGTGTGTGTGTGGGTGTGGGTGTGGCTGCTGTACTTTATCATTTGAGCCTTGGGGGCTGAACTCCAGATGTTCTCCATGCGGCTGATGTCACCCATGAAGTCCTCCAGTGTCAGTAAACTCTGCAGGGTGGAGATCATGTAGCAGTTCTGGCCAATGTTTGGCAACCTGAAACTCAAAAACACAGCGAGTCAGAACGCACGTCAACATCATCACATCTTCACTGACCAATCACAAACTGTGGTTCATGTATCTCCCAACATGCACACATATTCTAGTTTGGTTTGATGGATTCGTGCCTCGTTACAACTTTGATCCATTTGCAGATGTACTCACCCGTAGCAGATGGCGTTTGAACCTCCGTTAAGGCCTCCGACAAAACTACGTTTGGTGCTACAGAGACATAAAAAACACAAAGACATGGTTAAGAAACACATTAAAAGGCTGAACACTTTATAAAAAGCTGATGTTTTCTAATGCTTGTTAACATTAGTGATATCATAATATTAGTGAGATTTAGAAGATTAAAAAATGTGGAGACAGTTTTTCACTCACCATATGGATTGCTCCCCCAGTTTTGGCGCCTTCGGGGCAGTGGTGTCGGGTAAACGTGCCGGGAACGAGACATCAGGCAAAGGGTCATCATCCTGCGGTGGGACGAACGGCTTGACTTCTGTACGATCTGACACGTTCACTTCTACAGGGTTGTTTCTGGAAGAAGAAACAGATTGTCATTGTCAAGAGAGGAACTAAGGTAAAATTATATAAATATATATATATGAAAAGAAAAAGAAATAAAATAAAAGCAAAGAGAAACAGACAAAATATAACAATTATTGTTATTATTAACAATAAATAATAATAATGTTAAGAATATTAGTTGAAAATGAAATTATAATAAAGAAATTGTTTTAAGAATCCCCTCTACAGAATATTACTGCACGATTTAAACTAAAACAACCTCATTTTGACCAGATAACTGTATGATGCTGATGATGATTATTGTAAAGGTTATTTATAGTTAAAAAGATGATATCATGTCAGATTAAGTAGATTATGTATGTGAGTATACAGTGTTGATCAGTGAATATAAGAAAACGATCAACACTGTATTTGTTCCTGACACTGAAAGCAACGTTAAAGTAATTTTCTTTTTTACAATTTATTGACTCCGTTAAACCGTACACGTACTTTGATCTGAAAGATAAAAAAATAAATAATTTCATCATACACTATCAATGACTAAGACAAAGAACATGCTTTAACATAACCATAAATCCAAAAGCAATATTTTTATGTGAGGGAAATATATAAAAAATAAAAGCAAAGAGAAACAGCCAAATTATTATTATTATTATTATTATTATTATTATTATTATTATTATTAATATTAATATTAATATTAATAATAATAATAATAATAGTAGTAATAATAGTAGTAATAATAGTAGTAATAATAGTAATGGTAAGTAAGTCAGTTGAAAATAAAAATGATAATAAATATGTATGTGAGTATACAGTATTGATGAAAATAAGAAAACGATCAAGACTTTCTTTGTTCCTGACACTGAAAGCAGCGTTAAATTAATGTCATTACCTCTTTTGAGGTTTCGGAGAGTTCTTCTTCTCCTCTTGTTGTGGTGCGACCCGATGTTTTCTCTGTTGGAGGAAAGACAAACATTCATGGTTCAATAAACAAACATATGTATGAACAATGAACCATAGCAGTACCCTGATTTAGTCCTGACTGGTGAATAAGTAGTCACATTGGCTCTTTCTGTGAAACATACCTTCCAGCACTTTAACAGCCAACAACAAAAGGACGTCTTCTTGGCTGTTTTCTCCTTTAGTACACCTTCCTTCTTCTGTAGAGTAAAAACAATATTATGAGAAAACAACATCTATTTTTGTGGTCATCAACAACTATAAAGTTGAAGACTACTCTAAATGAGGTTAACATGAAGTTCTGACACTTTCTGTCAAACATACTTTAAACCGACTGAAGAGACGATTGCACAGTTTCGTCTTCTTGGTCTTTTTGTCTGTCCCAGCCTTAGCTGGCTTTGCAGTGACTGGAGCAGCAGGAGTTTTTAGGATACTGGTGTTAAAGAGAAACACAGTTTTTCATGTTTAGCAGAGGCATAAATCAGAAATAATTTGCAAGAATTGTTTACATAGAATAATCATTCTCACAATCAACACAATGGCAAAAAATGTTGCCACATATTTAAAGACTTTGAGACACTACAGATAGATATCAACACGAAACATCCCCAGTTGATTACTAACATTCAGACTATTATTTTTTGTATTACATGTTTCTGAAAATGTATGTTTTGAATATGCAAATGAGGCATTATCTTTTTAAATGTGTGCGAATTTGCAAACATTTTCAGAACAGAAATCTGAACATTGGATAAAGCCAGGTTCAAAATTCTTGTTTAATTTTTTTTACATATTAGTGTCAAAGGTTTTTTAAAGACGTGAATTTTGGATATCTCTTTTTATCACTCCATAAATCAGAAAATACTGTCGACAGCCATAAAAAAAAAAAATCCAATTTCACCATGTTTTTAGGAATAAAATGTTGTATAAATCAGGCTATGGATGATATATGAACAAACCCTTCTGTAAAAACCTTCAGATTATAAACAAGATTGAAACTGGAAAGTTTAGTGTATGTGAGTGCTACTAAAGTGGAGATTTCTGGCTCAGAGTTTGATAAAAAATAATTTAAAGAAAACGGCCTTTAAAGATATGGATTGTAAATCTACACACATTTTGCAAGACAATGCAGGTGAATATGGTAAAGAATTTAACTAATAGATATCATCATGAAACTTTCTCAGTTGATTATTGACATTAAGACAATTATTTTTTGTATTATAGGTTTTATGAAATTTGATGTTTAAATATGCAAATGAGGCATTATCTAATGGTAACCTTTGGTGAATTTAAGATAAATCTACAGACACAAATAGACAAAATGTAGTAAAATAAACACCCAAATGTATATTTTGGATGTTTTCTTTCTAAAAGTCTGAAAGACGACATGTTATGGAAGCAAAATAGCCCGAAATCTCAAAATTAACCAGTGCATTGAAAAACAATGTTTTTGCCTGTATCTAATTTAATCTAATTTATTTTATTTAGTTATAATTTTAGTGCTCCAAGATTTTAACAGTTCAAAACCAATTAATTGTTTTGCTTTAAAGTGTCAGCAGGTCTAAGGCTCTGCACCACCACATCCTAAAACATTTGAACACTTGTGTTTTTACTTAAATGCTTTTGGTAAAATCATCTAAACCCTTATTAACACAGGCAGCTAATTAAAACTGACCATTGAAGTTAAGAAGCAGTTGGGATAACAGGGATAAATGACAGTTATGTATTTCCTTACCCCTTCTGAGGGCGGGAGTGCTGGTTCATCTGCGCCATCTTCGTAGATTTAAAAAAAAATCTATTTTCCATCTTAGTTTTGCTAAATTTGACAAATGTAAGACTGGTAGTTAACGGGTAATCTCGCTAATCTCTGTCTGTACTGCTGGGGTCTTCAAGTTCAACTGATCCGTCAGTAACCCTGTGACTATAGAACATAATTCTAATAATTCTAGAATGTGAATCATGATGTCATAATTTAGATTTCTGTCGCATTCTGTTCTGTATGCAAATGATGGAATATTGATGATGGAATGTTGATGATGATGGAATGTTGATGATGTCATGTTATGTTTTAAATGTTACTGTCTTTACTGTAAATCCTCCACTAGCTAGCTAGAAGCTTTTAGACACTAATACTTTACAAATAATAACCCTCATCCTCGCAACTTGGGTCCCTGCAGACCCCAGAGGTACAGGCCTACTTTTTGTCATATCTCGCAGGAGTTCAGTAAATATTATGTTGATTTTAATGTTGATATAAACTTTATGTTGTGAAATGCACTCACTAATTATTACTACTCCTGGCTGTGACAAGCAGAAATATACACCAAATACACCTTGATGGTAAATTCTGTTAGTGATTCCCAACCTTTTTCCTTTCTATTATTGAATAAACTGAAGACCCCTGACTAAGTGACATCCATCCATCCATCCATCCATCTGCAACCGCTTATCCCGTTAGGGGTCGCGGGGGGGCTGGAGCCGATCCCAGCCGACATTGGGCGAAGGCAGGGTACACCCTGGACAGGTCGCCAGTCCATCGCAGTGACATAAGTGTCATAAGTGACATATCTTATGGATATTCCATATTATATTCAATTCAAAACAATAACAGTACAGAACAACTGATAAACTGTAAGATTAACCCAAATAGTCAATGCAAGTATTGCAGGTAGTTTGTGTATAATTGGATGCATTTTGAGCAGATTATTTGATTCCCTGTGAATATTGCATTAGAGATGAGATTTCCTGTTATTTTTAGGAACTTTTATTACAATTCTCTGTATTTTATTTTTTTATTTTTAACAATCACACATACTCAACAGGCTTGTTTTTTTTTTTTACAAATTCAGCGTTTTCTTCTCCCTGATGCTTGGCAATTGTTCTATCAGCTCTTTACGCTACGCTCAGAGCTAGTAATGCAGAATAATTTAATAATTAATTTTTAGTGATGTTTGTGATGTGTTTTTTCCATAGTTATGTTACGTTATGTCCATACGTATTTGACATACTATTTTAAGGCCAATGATGTTGTTCCTAAACCTAAGTGGATTTGTTGCCTCAACCCAACTGCAGATGTTACTGTAGTTGTGTTGCGTGGCGTACAAATGACACACAGAAAGCCTAAAATGCGTCCTCATGACATGCAGAATGTCCGTGTAATGTCGTGCTATTTATACGCCCCGTGACACCGGGTTGGCATGCAGGATGAGCCTGTTTTGCAAAGAGGGAAGGCACTGTGAATATAACTTGTGTTCACGTCTTCACTGTGCTCTTATCCTCTTTATATCTTAAATAATAATCCAAACTTTAAATATGACAATTTAATTTAGTTTTCCTCACAGAAATGAATGAAATGCTGAGATATAGACGGGTTTCTTGTATACAAACATTACTGGGTGCATGCACATCCAGGGGGCAAAACCACTTTTTCTGAAGATATGGTGATATCTCTGTACTTGAAGATGCTGTTACTTACCTGATGCCACAACGAGCATTTTGTTTATTACTTTGGGATGTCATTAATCAAGTATTTTCTATGTTGAGGAAGCAGAATAAATCCTGCAGTTGAGCTGAATGCAAGTTTCAGTTTTCTGCCTCTTTGTTTCTACATACAGGTTTTGCTGCCTGCCCAGGTTAAATCAACATATTAGGGCTAAAAAAAAATAACAATCATATAAAATAACTACATTTTCTTGTATTCACTCTAATTAAATCAACATTAGAGCATAAAAAAACAATACTAATACAAAAAATAAATTTTCTTGTATTCACTCTAATTAAATCAACATATTAAAGCTTAAAAATAATGCTAATAATATAAAAAACTACATTTTCTTGTATTCACTCTAATTAAATCAACATATTAGAGCTTTAAAAATAATACTAATAATAAAAATCTACATTTTCTTGTAAACAAACTTTTTTCCTGACATTGTGACTGAAGAAAACATAATGTACTGTATCAATATACTGATATTATCATACTACATACTGTACAGTATATTTAATGAGGATGCACTTCAGCCACCAGATGGTGCCGATGTTGTAAAAGAGAAGCTGGATCAGCTGTAAGTTCACTGAACTGCAGTATTCAGGCTCTTACAACAGTGCAGGCACACAGTGTTAGAAGTAGTATATTTACTTTCTCCTTTATTAGTTCAGTCAGATCAGTCTGTAGTGTTTGATGATCTGTATCCACTCCTATTAAACTCAGGTCAGAATTGCTTCTAAAGGTCATTTTTGCAGTTAAGGCCTTACAGGATCATGTTGACTTATAGACTCAACATCATGGGTTATGGTAACCAATAGCAATGTTTAAACTCGCAGAACAATATTTTAGCTCCAATAATGATTTCAGACTTCCCACGGGCTTATAAATACTTATAAGTAGTTTCACAGTCTTTATTGTAGCTGCTCTTCCTTTTCTTTGTGGTAGTTTCCATCATATTCTGCCTAAATCTGCAGAGCTTGTGACCTTGCGGTGACTCACAATTTTCTCCATTTTTCATACCGTAGCAAAGATGATGAAATGTTAACCTGCACTTGACCCGCATGTGCACAGTTTCACACAGCCTCGTGATGACAGCTGTCATTGGATAAAAGCCAGATTTGATCTGTCCTGCAGCGGTTTGACTTTTGTAAACTCGAGCCAATGAAAATGAGGGACATCGTCTCAATATGTGGGACGTGGGACAATAAGGGATAAAAATGCTGTGCAGTCCCTCGTAAAGTGTGACACCTGGTCACCCTACACCAGGGGTCTGCAACCTGTGGCTCCGGAGCCACATGGGGCTCTTTAGCTCCTCTCCAGTGGCTCCCTATGGATTTTTAAAAATTGGAAATGAATAACTGTTTTTTGTTTACATTTTAATTTTTATTTATCATTGTTGTAGGTCTATAGTAGGATGATACGACGGAGTATTGAGGAGAAAAAATAAATCTGAGATTTCAAGAAAAAAGTCATAATATAATGAGAATAAAGTCATAATATTATATTAAAGTCAAAGGTTTGAGAGAAAAAAAGTCGTAATATTATGAGAATAAAGTCATAATATTATAAAGTAGTAATTTTACGTGTTATTGACTTTTTTTCTCGTAAAGTTATGACTTTATTCTCGTAATATTACGATTTTGTTCTCATAAAGTTATGACTTTGTTCTCGTAATGTTATGATAGTAAAGGTTGCTGACCCCTGCCCTCCACAGAACACACAATCCTTCAACATACACTACATGACCAATAATATATGGACACTTTTTTCCAAGATCATTTTCTGTATCAATATGACAATACCACCGTGCACAAAGCCAGGTCCCATAAAGAAATGTTTTTTCCCAGTTTGGTGTGGAAGAACTTGACTGGTCTGCACAAAGTGACCTGACCTCAATCCCGTCCAACACCTTTGGGATGAACTGGAACACCGACTGTGAGCCTGACCTGATCACCCACAAACACCAGTTGTTGGAGCTCACTGACACTCTTATGGCTCAATGGGAGCAAATCCCTGCAGAAGCCAGAAGAGTGGAGGCTGTTATAGGAGCAGATTAATGCACATGGTTCTGGAAAGACATGTTCAACTATCACATATGTTTGTGATATTCATGTGTCCACATACCTTTGGTCATGATATGTATCTGAAGATGTTCAAATATGAGCACATTTGTGAACTTGTGTGTAAAAAAAGCATTGTATTTTTGATAATATTTCTATGAATCCTTCTCGCAGACACACGTCCAGACTTGCTCTATCTGCCACACTAGTCTGTGAATTGTGTGTGCGTCACGGTTCGTAATCTTTCATGTGTTCATCACAAGCAAGAAGGAACTGGATTCCCCTGAACAGTGAAGACATTTTCCATAGAAATCCATAACGTGGGTTGCACCATTCATAGCGGTCTGCCACAACTGAGAGCAAGCCAAGGGATTTGGCAACATGGGAAAGTTACTGTGCATAGTCATTTATTCCATGGCATTCATATGAACCCCTCACCTTTGTTATATTTCTTTCCCGGTATTTTCCATTCAACAGTTTCCTCTTATTTCTTTCTTTGATTTTTCTCGTGCACGTCACATTAACTTTGGCACATTCACTGTAGACTATTGGCTCTGCAAAACGCCCCAAAATGTGAAATGCAATCCTTTCTTTTTTATCAAGGAAGTGTATAAAAGGATTAAAAGGTGAATGGGTGACACTCCATCTTCTCAGATTAAAGAGTAGCTGGATAAATAGGTCTGTTGTAGCGGTGTGAACCTCGGGGTCAGGGAAATCAATCTGCTCATCATCAGAAAGTTTGAATCTTGAGAAAAATCTATAAAAAAATCTTTCCTTTAACAAACACTGTTGAATACTTCTGGTGACACTGTGAACTTCAATCAAGTTGACGGTACATTTAATAGCAGCCTGTTAATATGCATTCCCCAAATTCATCTCACAATCCAAGTATTATTGTCTTTTTCTTTATGTAATGTACACAAAACCACCTCGACAGAGATGCCCAATTAACCTCTCATGCACTTAAACTAAAGGTTTCAAGTTACTTTGAAAGGAGAGTTGTGCAAGCTCACAAAAGATGCCAACTCGGCAGCTTTTCAACAGCCACAAAAGCTCAGACAAACTGGATCTGCAGGATCTTTTATAACAACTTTTTCCATTCACTGAGGAGAGCATGGGCTCCACTCACAAGTGAAGTCCTGCTACTGTATATCTCCAGGCCAAAATCTGTGAGTTTAAGTCCGTAAACTAATGCTTAATTTAAAGGAAACTGGCCCTTCAAACTGACAAAAACATGAACCCAAATAAATATTTTCATTCATTCATTCGTGATAGATGGTAGCAAGTGTCCAAAGTCAGAACACACTAGCTCGAAAAAGATTATTTCAGAAGTCGAATATTATTTTAAAGAATTCTTTGATGCGTTCATATTAATTGGTGGCACAGTTGCTGAATATGGGGTTATTGATGGTCAAACTTTCTAGATAAATGAGCCAATATGCACCTTGGGCTCCCTAATAAAACCAGTCTGCGGCCATGGGGACGCTACATGACAAGTTAAAGGAACAATGTTTAACATTTCATTTATATTAGCAGAAATGGAATATAATATTCATAACTATGTTTTCATTAGTGTATAAGCACCTGAAACTAAGAGCCGTTGTGCTTTTGTTAGCTTAGAATGAGCCCTTCATATCTACATAAGGAGCGGGTCCTCTTCTCTAATTGGATAATGATAAAATGATAAAAATAACAAGAAAACTTCAAGGCACTCTCTTTTTTAAACAATTAAAATGCCTTTATTGTAATGGCATAGTCATGTTAGACCTAAAAACAAACTGACGCATTTAGACATCAAGCCTTCGTCAAGGAGTCAAATGACCGAAACATTATGTTACGATTGCAATGTAAACCGAAAAATAACAATCATAAAAGTGAAACTAATACTTGTTAGCAGCTGTGGTGGGATTCAAAGGAAACAAATACAAAAAACAAAGATCATTTACTGATTTTCAGTGAAGAGTGTCGTCAACAAAGAATGAAAGACATGCTCAGGATTTAGAAAAAAACAAGACTTTATTTATAACTCTCAAAGAAATCCATACAACAAACAAACTGGCGCTGCCTGAGTAGTTCAGTTGTTCAGAGTTAGCTTATTGAGCAGCTACACACTCTTACAAACTTTCACATTTTATAGGCTACCCTTAAATTTCTTCTACAATTCTTGGTCTTCTAAAACAGAAATGTAACAAAAAAAATATATAAATCCTTCAAAATGTTTTATTTTCATTGCAACTTAAACATAATTTTATAAAATATAATGGTAAAAAAAACTCTTTACTCATAGAAATCACTCTATATATATATATATTTATTTTATTTTTTATTGGTTTGATCCATCCCTTCTCCCTCCTCCCTGACGTGCAGTGGTCATCTCCGGCTCTGTTGTTGCTGCTGTGGCTGGAGGGGTCACAGGTCGCTCTCAGTTTACTGATGCGGCACGCCAACGCAGCGATTGCCCTGTAGACACACAAATATTTAGAAACGAAAGCAAATAACGTCATCGCTGCTTCAAACTGAAGCTCCCGCCCCAAAGTGTTGAGACATACTAGCAATACGGTGTCTGTACAACCTCATGAGTCAAAGCCACTGGCAGCATCTGCGGTTTCACGGTTCAATGGCTTACAACACACTTCAACTGAATGAGGCTTTAAGCAGACTGAGGTTTTGGTAAAGATTTGTACGGCCCTTACAGATTACAATCTAGGAACCCTTTTTGCAAATTCAGTTCCTTTTCTCACGAAGTGAAGTGTTGATAAAGTCGGCCGGTGTGCATCGTGCTGCTTTAAATGACCAATTATGTCCTACAAGTGTCCAACATTGCAGTTGGTAAAACAATATCAAACTCTCAGATCTCACCATGAACGTTTAAAGGAATAGTTTGACATGTTGGAGAATATTCGCTGTTGTGCGGAGAGTTGCAGAGATTTCACAGTTTGTGATTTTACATTGAGGTGTAGGTGTGCAGCTTTTGGCAGCCCTGTCGCCAGGAATAAATGTTGGCACTGTGGTTTGCAGAAATGTTCAATTTTTAAAAAAATTCTGGTGACTGGGTTGGTTTACGAGTCGCTTAATAAGGCTGAGTAACGAAAGCAATGTAACAAGTAATGTAACAGATTACTTTTGCTACTGAGTAATTAATAAAGTAACGTAATTACGTTTTCAGTGAGGAATGTGTAATGAACAATTGATTATTACAATTTATTTAACACCTTTTTAAGTTGCATAGCAGCATAATATCTAGAGACAAGGTACCTTGTAGTTGTGCTTCTTGCAGTATTTCTCCAAGAAAATCACATGCTTCACCAAGTCTTGGACCCATGGCTCGTCATGAGGCACACAGAGTTTCTTGCCACGTCTGGCCACAAAACTGCAAAGAGCACCAAATCATCAAATCAATTATCATCATGAGTCAGAGTGAGATACGATGACTGTATTTGTGCATCCCTGAGTCCCACACACACAACCTAAACTCACATCATGGCGTCAATAGAGCAGCCCTGTCCGCTGTACTGTCGACGGTAGCCTGCAACAACTTGTTTATCAATTGTTCTGTTTCTGACGCTCAAGCAGCAGTCCATGGGTATCTGCGCAAATGTCACTGAAAGACAGAGAGGGTCACATTAGTTATAATCAATTCCAATAATTAATTCAAGCCATAACTTGATTCAATCTAAGGATTCTAGTTTAAAAAAAACCATCAGATTAAACACAGAAAAAGCGAAATAAAATGTGCAATAAGTCCCGACCAATCACTGAAGTGCAAATTTGCTGCAAAACATAAGTTTCATTTACACGTACAGGTTCATTTGTTTGTAGTTCTGTATGTGTGTGGGTGAAGGATGGGGTGTGGCAAGCTGACACTTTGCAGCCTGTCAAACGTTTGAGCGGTGAGGTTTTATAGCAGGAACACATTACGGACATCTGGTTATAACTTCAATAAGATCTATCAGGTGACGTAAAATTTATTCGTATGAAACAGGCGACTGAGATCTCCGTAGATCTACAAAGATGTATATTATATGTAGTATTTTTATTTCTTAAGACCATGACTATAATATGGATCTTCTTATTCACATGATGCAGTGTGGAAATGTTGTAGTTGTACTCAATAAATCTTATTTTGGAATCATCAATTCTTCATATGTGCACCTTTTTCTCGATATCCTTTTACTTGATAATACAAAACTGATGCTGTGTAAGCAACTGCAGATTTAACATTTGCACTCTGCAATCTTGCAATGAAGTTTAAAAAAGATCTCTAGAATTTTGACACGATAAAAGCTCGAGTGGCAAACAAAAACTAACTGCTAAAAGTACAATCAATGATTAAAATAAACATATTATGAGCTGAACTCCTGAAACTGGAGTCGACCCCCAGTAAGAAATTCATTGTTATACTCAAGGCCTAGTTATCATTACTAAGGATGCAGTAGTGTTGTGTCATTGTTGAAATAACGAAAGTTGCCTCACTTGTCACCGGACTGGGATTTCCAGCAGTTAATCGTTAACTTTCACCTACTGTACTACAAAGAGTAACCGAGGACAGGGGAATACCAGCAGCACCGCCCTCACCGCCGCCTTGCTGTGTTTACTTTGCTCCTTTGGTAACTAATATTCAGATGTAACAACATTATTTAAAGGCATTCTTTCATTTTCCTGTCGTTAAGTGCTGCATAGATTTCAGTATTAAAGCGGTTTATTGAAACTATTCAAGTTAGTTTACTTAATATATGCTTTATTTCATATCTTACACATTATATTTACTAAATACTGCTATTCTGTTTCTTCATATTGTAATTCCACTATTGCAACGGCTACTTTTCTTTCCTCTTTTTTTGTGTTTCAATATCTGGATAGAGGGTGTCATGTGCCAAACAGACATTAAACCTCTCTTAGACACAATTTTAGACTGTAAGGAGAACTTGAAGAAATTGATGAAAGTGAGTTTTAAGGTGAAGTAAAATTCACTTCAAAAACTCTAAATGCAAACTCGGAAAGCTGAATTTTCAAGTCAAGTGAAAAACCACAGATTTGTTTTTAAACCTCAGATTTACTCAGATAAATTACATCCTGTTGTTGTCTTTTTCAGCTCAGATGGAAGATAACGGCATTGCTGTTACAGTTTGCTGGTGAGCCTGGGAGGATGCAAAACTCACCTGTGCAGTAGCAGCAGCAGGTGATGAAGAGGATGCAGAAGAAGAGTTTGGTGTTGCCCCACGGAGCCATGTCTGGTTGCTGAGCTGGCGAGGTCGTCTCTTCGTGTCTCTGGAAGGCTGATTGGCTGAGCCTGGTTTTACTTTCAGCACCTGCTGTGGAAGAGGATGTGAGGATACTGTCTCTGTGTGGTCTGGCTGCTCTTATATGCTGTGAGTGTCCACTTTCACTTTTAATTTTCTCTGCAGCACCTCCTCCTCTTCCTCCTCCTCCTCCTCCTCTTGTCCCCTCGGTCACTCACTTGAAATCCATCATTAACTGAGAAGCTACTTCTTATCCCCCTCCCTTCTTTGTATATATATTTACCAGCTCTTTTTTTTAATTCCCAGTAATCCTCAGACCTTCTCCTTCTAAGGTAGCGGTTTGTCACACTATGAGTCAGGCCACCTCTCGGTAACTGGCACACTTCTCTAATCCTTAAACAAACAAGTGATTTAACCCCTCACCTATATGAACATTTACACTTCAATAGAAGCAGCTAAACAGAAATATAGTCATCATTAAGGCGCATGGCTTTGACTCTGTAACTCAAATTTACACTTTGCATTGTAGAAATGCCTTAAAAGAGCATTTTGGAATATGTTTGGCTTCTACTCTTAGAAACACTTTGCTTTATATGATAAACAAGTGTTCAGTGCTGCTTTTTTGGAAGTCATATTGAAAAGCTGTCACAATCCGTGTAATATTCCAACTCGTCACATACTGATGCTTTGTCAGAGCCCTCGGCGTCACTTTTCGGTCGTAGTAAACACGTGCTTAAACGTCGTGAATTAAACAAAAACACTTGCTTAGGTTCAGGCGACAAAATGTCGTAGTTAGGTTTAGGAAAAAACAACATGGTTGAACTTAAAATTACTACGTTTGTATGGTAAAAATGTGACTTGACGTGAACACGGGACACGAACGAACAGCTGATTGTAAAGTGAAAGTGTAACACACGGGACATCCTGGAAGAAAACCCTTGTGTTTGTTGGACCCATCCACCTCCCCGTCCCGCCCGCCATGAGTGTCTCTTTAAACGCTCTTTAAACTACGTCACCACAGCACTTTTTCTTGAGTGTTTACTGTTGCTGGGTTTGCTGGGCTGCTGGGTTTACAATGCAGTTAATGGACAGCCCGGTGCGTCAGTAAGTATTTGACGCACTGGGTTTGAGAACGGGCTGAATATTCTAGCAGAGCTATGAAATAAGGATGTACCGATAGATATCGGGCCGATACATGACAATAGGGCCAATCTATTCAATTTAATAGCAGCAGTAGATTCAAAAGTTTTATCTTCCAATAAAAAAAGCTAGTTTATTGTTATATGTCCAGGTCAGGTGCAGTGGTTAGCACTGTCGCCTCACAGCAAGAGGTACAGGCCAGGATGTGGGTATGTAATGACGTGCTCACTCCTAAAACACTTGACAAGGACTGCTGTCTGGATTCCCTGCCAGATTTTCCTGCCACAGGCGACACCTCGGGTCCTTTAACTGTTTTTATCTTCCTGTAAGTGCTCCAGCAGGGAAAGTCCAACATAGTAAATACAACAGGTTCAAACACGGCTCGTGGCCCGTCTGTGTGGACTTTGCATGTTCTCCTCGTGTTAGTGGGGGCTTTCTCCCACAATCCAACAGGTTAATTGTTGACTCTCCGTAGGTGTGAATGTGGGCGTGAATGGTTGTCTGTTTCCATGTATCATCACTGTGATACTCTGGCAACCAGTCTAGGGTGTTCCCCCGCCTTTGCCCAATGTCAGCAGGGATCGGCTCCAGCCCCGTCGTGACCTTGAATAGGATAAGCAGTTACAGATAATGGATGGATGGAAAGTCAACAAAACCCCAGTTATTATATTAATACTATGAAGTCATTAACATTTGCGGATATGGTTTTCCAAAAAGCACCTGCAATGAAGTCAGCTCTCTTTCTGGTAACATGAAGACAAAACATCTCAGAAGACAGTTAAGTAAAGATAATGGTTTCCTGATTCAAAGGTTTGAGTTCCCACGAGTTAAACTTGTATTCTTTCTAACAGCCAGCAGGAGGCGACTCCTCTGGCTGCAAAAAGAAGTTTGATTGTATAGAAGTTTATGAGTAAATGAGCCTACTTCTCTCTTGATTTATTACCTAAGTAAACATTGTAAACATGAGTTTATGGTCTCAATCGGTAGTTTCAAGTCTTCTTCAATACAGCATGATGTTCATTTAGTAGATTATGGTCCCATTTAGAGTCTAATAGACCATAAAGCAGGGGAGGCTTTAGTGCGGGGCTACCTTGTGATTGACAGGTCGCTACCACGGCGTTGTCCGGTCTGGGAGTTGTCCATGTTTGCTTCGTAGAACTTTAACCCTTTCACAGTGTGTTTTCAGTTCATGAAAGTTAATTATAACATTTTTGGTCGCCTAAAAATGTCTTATTCAGGGTTTAGTTGTACTTAGCTCCACCCTCTCGTGTCACTTTTGGTTGCAAAACAACAGGCTCGTTCGATCACCGGCGATCACCGGCGATCGCCGCGCAATGCATGCAGGTTAGATTTGTGTCCGACTTGATGCTGACTTGCTCTGACGTCATGCACACGTGGGCAACGATAACCTCACGAGATCGAGGCGGCCGCAGTTTTTAGAGCCAGGCGCCGCAGTTGCTCTCTACCGACTGCAAGACCCAGGGCATTATGGGAAACGCCTGGCTTGCGCCTGATCAAAGAGCTGATTGGCTCTTAGTTTTGAGTTTCTGTGTAATTGTAATATCTAACAGTACATTGTATTAGTCTCATGTTGTGCAATGAAGGTTTCATCTGTTAAACACATCTTGTATGGTCGATAATAATTATTATAATAATGAAGGTTATCTATATATAACACAAACGAGTGCTCATTATGTATGTATGTATGTATGTATGTATAGACTTACAAACAAATATAAATAAATCCCAACGTGGTCTGCAAACGACAAGTAACCTACAGATCGGATCTACAGGAAGTCATTTTTTCTGTGCCTTCCTGTAAATTCTTTGAAGGCTGCTCGAAACGGCTGGAGACTGTCCGACTTGACCGCAGCCCCCTGCTGCTGCCGCCTGATCTCGTCTTCTTTCCAGGCGAGGGGCAGTTCATCTTGCACGAGCCTATTGAGATGGCGACGGCCAAAAACCAAGATTGTGACGGCTGAAAACTAAGATGGCATCGGCCAAAATGCCGAACTCAAGGCTTCAAAACTCAGTTCACAAACCAATGGGCGACATCAGTGTGACTACTTCCTCTTCTTATATACAGTCTGTGGTTAAGATAAAGAATTTTCACACAAGATGAGATCCTGGTATGATCACAGTACATTAAATGCTATGATGGTGCTCTTTTTAAAACTTTTTTTTTAAATAAATCACAACCCAAAGTAAGAACAAACACTTGCATTACTACACACTTTGACTGAACTTCCTTGTTGATTATTCCCATGTAAAAGAGGAGTGACACCACTCTGAGAAAACTGTGATTCCATTGAAACCGATACCACCACATTTGCATAAAGTGTGACTTTCTCTTCCCACTTACTGTTCTGAAGAAGTACAGTCAGGCTGGGCTGTGTTCCCTATAACATGAACCATTATTTAATTGGTATGTTATCAGACTAATGTCTATGACTGACTTATTTCATCATCAGGCACACAACTATTTGTTCACATGCTGTAAGAGCTGATGGAGCATTTACAGAGTAAGTTTCCTTTCTTGTAAATCACTAGCTGGATGTCTGCCATATCTGTCTGCTGTATTTACTATCCTGTACTTTCCCCTGCTGAAGCACTTACTGGAACATAAAAAAAGTGGACGGACCTGAGTTGTTGTCTGCGGAGGAAAATCTGGCAGGACTCCAGACAGCAGCCCTTGTCAAGTGTTTTAGGAGTGAGCATGTCATTACATATCCACATCCTAGCCTTACTGGAAGGGACTTGTTTTACCTTCCCTGAGGAGTCTTTGAAGACTTTAATATAACATTTTCGTCTGTAATTCTTGCCAACTGTACACACTTGTGAGCATCAAGGTCAAAGAAGTTCAAAGGTCATGCAGCTTAATTGAATTTCAAACACTTTTTTTTCTGTTTTCTTGATTAAATTACACATTAACTTGAAATGAAGATAATTTAAATGAATTTAAAGGAACAGTTTTTAACATTTCGGGGGATCTATTTGCAGAAATGGAATATAATATTCATAACTATGTTTTCATTTGTGTATAATCACCTGAAACAAAGACTCGTCGTGTTTTTGTTAACTTAGAATGAGCCCTTCATATCTACTAAGGGAGCACGGAGTCTGCCATGTTTCTACAGTAGCCCAGAACAGACAAACCAAACACCGGCTCTAGAGAGAGCCTTTTACGTTTTTACATTACCTGAAGGCCACCGTAGTTCTTCGACACGCTTGTTAAACTGCGGTAATGTGAGGCGCAGAGTGCAAAACCGTGGTCTTGGAAAGGGAAGCGTCAGCGGAGGGGTACTCGGTTGCAATCTGCAACCACACCACTAGATGTCGCCAAATCCTACACACTGTACCTTTAAACCTACTGTACCATACTACATTCAAATGTTGCTTAATGACATGAATCAGACTAGGGATGTCATGATACCAGAAATCTAGTTGTTGATACCAATACCAGTGAATTTCCACGGTTCTCAATACCCAATTTGATACCACGGTAAAAAAAAAAAAAGGAACATTTTGAGACTTTATTCCTCAGGTATAGCTCAATGACTGTAAAAAAACAGCTGAGCTGTACAAGCACACACGCACTCTCTCTATATACGTATATCTTCAGATTGCAAGCAGTAGTTTAAATTCACTGACATTGTCACCATTAGACCATTAAATATGTATTTAAATTAAATTATTTTGATAATAAAAAAAAAAAACTTTTCAGTGATTTAGCAATAAACAACAAAAGATAGAAATTCAGTTTGTTCAGTTCAGTTCAGATTTTTCCCCCACGAGTGAATCCTCTTCTCAAACAAATCAATAAAGGATCTCTGATCAGATTTTCAGTTCAGTTATTTCCACACGAGTGAATCTTCTTCTTGAAGAAATCAATAAAGGATCTCTGAAAGAGTAGACAAACCCAACATCTTCACACTGTTGCATGGTGCTGTTTTGTGTGTGTGTGTGTGTGTCAAACTCCAACACACAGAGAGCAGAGGACAGAAGCCTTCAGAGAGTTGCTCGCCAAACGGAAAATCCACTCACATTTGGCGCTTGGTGGGTGTTAATTTCGGACCCTGATTACAGGCATCGTACGGTGCCTTCGGTACCGTCACGTTTTCAGAAATTTGTCATCGACTTGGTACCAAAGTAACGGTTCTCGTGACATCCCTAAATCAGACATAGTAATCCAATAATATATTACTAAATATTATAGCCCACTATAACACTCATATGAGTACTTTTGCTTTTGCTGCAGTGTATTTTGCTGTGGTTTGCCTAAAAAGGACATCCGCAGGAAATCTGTCCCAGGTAAACAAATAGGCTACTCAGTTATTATTTATTATTTTTGGCTGGTGTGTGGTGACCTAACGCAGCCCCACATGCATTGTGGGAAACTCCACAGGATGCCTTTGGACATTAGGACCCTTGTGTGTTAATGCCTTGAGGACAATTTGTGGCTGTGAGCTCAGCGACACTATTCTGTCGTGAGAAGGTCAAATGGAGTTGGAAGGACTTCCTGTCCAGCTTTCAGTAACAGCTTATTCTCATGAATGTCAGGGATTAATACCAATGGCCAGTCATCACTCACAATATGCAGAAATAAGTAGACAACCCTACATACAGACTCAAGACTTTACACCAAGTTTTAGCATTTTAGATGTATTTTTAATTTGTTTGACAAAAAAAAACTTTCAATACCTAGGCTATAGCAGGCAAGGCTACCTTAAATCCTAAATTAAAAGACGATAAAGTAGAATCAGAGCTCAATTTTCCTGGGAAAATAAATGCACTTCCCTTAATATAAACCTTAAACCTCTATGTCAAATTCGTCAAATTTACCTTAAATAACCACATTTGGCTGCTAACTAAGATTAAATTATGTTAGAATGCAGTGAGTAGAATTATGGCGAAGAATAATTATTTTAAGATCAAATTACATTGTTTTTTTCACTTTACAGACAGTCATTCCATGCACATTTCAACTCACACCGAATGTGACAATTTTTAGGAGCAAAGAAATGTGTATCCTGTTGTATTTCTTGCGTGTGACTTCTGTGACCTCTCCTCTCCTGGAGTCCAAACAGTCTGTGACTCACAGCAGACGACTGTCGCTCTGCTGGGCAATCCCCAAGTCGGAAATTATATATATAAATTATATTATCAGCTGAAGAAGACACATGCATGTAGACAAAACACCAGCTAAGGAAGTAAACATCTTTAACCAAAAACATTTTTTTCAAAAAGATTTTCTTTATTTATAACATAGAAAATAAGTAAAGTGACAAACTCAACACTCAGGATTCATATCCAAAAACAGAATCACACCTCCTAAGAAGGATGTTTTCAATTTATCCATAGTGTACAATTAATTTGGTGGCGGCCAAACATCGGTCACTTTAAATGTTGCAGCCGCAAGGAATTGTGGGACGGTATTATATCCTTTCCCTTCCTGCTGCGTCTATTTAAAAGGTGGTTAATTTACAAAGATTCATGTGTGTTTTATCTTCTCATACTTGTTAGAGAAACTCTGTGAAGAGGATGCAGATGTTTCAGTTTTAATGAAAGGCGGCAACCAGAAGTTAAAAAAATAATATCAAACTTTATTTTAGAACAACTCTCAACAATAGTTTTGACAAACATCATTTCAACATTTTGTACAAGTTATCACTAAAACAGCAAACTGTGAATTTAGGAACATGATCATAAAATATAAACATACATGAAGCATTTAACAAGCACCTTAATAGTCTTATGATTTAAAACAACAACAGGGTGTCACTGTTTGTTCCAGGCTTTACGCTTTAGGCAAGACAAGGCAAATCTCTCTATTTCTATAATACATTTTAACAACAGGATAAAGGGATTGAGTTTTACACCACAGTCACCACAAATGGGAAGAAACACATACAGAACTGTACATTTTGTTTTTCATCAGCATAAATAAGATCATTCCTCAATAATCTTCTACAGTACATCGTGGCCGTTCTGACGCTCTTGGTTTAGAGTCGGTCCTTCTTGATCTTCTTCAGCCATCTTTTCCCAGAGTCCTCTCCTCTCTACACCTGCAGAAAGGAAGTACAGTGATGAGCCAAAGCAAGGTTGAAGCATTTCAAGTTAAAACTCATTGTGGAATGATGTTCACACAGTATACTGTGAGAAAAAATGAGAAGGTGCAAGAAGGCTTTAGGTGTTGTTAAAGCTCAGCAAAAAAAGGGGAAATGCAATGGTTTTTTTTTTTATTTACCTGAGTTTTTTTCGCCTTCAGATAATTGATGTGACTTTTCACCCATGGTCTATCGTCGGGGTGGGAGACGCACAGTTTCCGTCCAGCCTTTGTAATGAACCTGAAAAAAGCAGATGAAAGACAGAGAAGTGAGATTAGACTACAGACATGAACAGTAGACTGTTTGTTTTTCTTTCTATATTTAAGTGAAAATAAGAGAAACCAGCTCCTGTAAGTACATATTTTACTTACACAGTAGCGCTGATATCGCAGCCATTCCCAGCTTCCAGAATGATGTAGTTTGCAACGAGTTTGAGCGGCACGGGCTTCGTGCTGACCACCAGACAGCAGTCCTCAACAGTCTGAGCTGCAGGAAGATGGAGAAATAAATTCATCAGGGAGAGCAGATGTGTCAGAAAATGTAGAATGGGAGGATAAAAATCAGCTGACAGATTCAAACTGAAAGACGTCTTACCTGCTGTAAACCCAACGCAGACGGCACCCAGCAAGAGGAGAAGTGCAATTCGAGAGGCCATGTCTCCGTTTGTTCGTAGCTCTGAGCTCAGGTCGGCTGCTTCAGTGAGTCTCTTCAGGAGAGGGAAGGTGTTGCTGTGAGGAGGAGAGAGCTGCAGGTGTATTTATACAGCTATGAGGAGAGAAAGTGAAACTGTGATCGACGCTCACTGACTGGAAATTGAGAGAAAGTTGGCGCCGGATCCACACGTGCCAGGACAATTACCTTTTTACTACTCTTCTCTCTTTTGTTTCTTTCCAACATTTCCCGGCGTGTCTTTCCAGTTGCTTCCCTGAGGCAGATCATTATCAGGACAGTTGTGTTTCTTGAGAAATACCTGCCACGCATCATACAATCCACCCATGCATTACAGTGAGATAGTATCACAAGCATTAATCAGCCTGTTCTTTATTCTCTACTGTGCATTAGCTACCAATATGTTGTGCCAACATTCAAAATCTTTACACCTCACTATTATGTAATCCAGTCAAATGCTTGGATTCTGTGTTTCCCTCAAAAATGTCCTCTTGTCAGTGAAAATGACCTTTACAGACATAGCAGTTGATATCAATGTAACTATATAATGTCTCAAATGTTAAAACTGTGCTTGAGAAATGCTGCATGAGAGTTACATTTGAAGTTGAAGCACTTAAAGGTGCAGTGTGTAGGATTTGGCAGCATCTCACTGTGAGGTTGCAGATTGCAACCAGCTTTAACTTCTCCTGTGTGCCAAGCGTGTAGGAGAACTATAGTGTCCGACGTGAAAACACTAAAACGTGAATGGCCCTATCAAGAGCCAGTGTTTGTCTGTTCAGGGCTACTGTAGAAACATGGTGGCTGGCTGAAGGAACACTTGAATAGCCCTTATTTAAATCATTAGGTCCTTAAAGTTGTAAAATGCACTAATAGCTGAACACAGTTATTTTCCTCCCTCCGTTCATGTGAATGAGCCTTAAGGTTTGTGTCCACAGGGGCGTTTTTTATCGCGAGGGATCGCCTCTCTTCCCAGCAATGGATGCTTAATGGGCTGTCACTAGACACAAGTCACCTGATTGGACGAACGCTTTCCCTCACTTTCTTCTCTTATATCATGAAAATAGTTCATCGAAATGTGTTTCTGAAAACATTTTATGCGAGAAATAAGCCATGCAGTTGCTGAATCTGTCTTTATTTTAGATCGACAGTAGTTAGTTTAAAAGTTTCTAAGGAGTTTCCAGAGGCGGCGAGTCGCGCCGGACGCCCCTGATTTGCATAAAGTAGCCTAGACCTCAACTTTATGTAAATGAGGAGCGGCCAATGTGATGCCCCGTCTCTTGAATCACACCGCCACGCTCCCAGAATCCCAGCAAACATATGACGTGAGGAAGACGTTCAGATCATGTCTGTATAACGTCCGTCAGTCCATACCCACTTTTCTACGTCTGGTGGACGTGCAAGTTGGATTCAATATTTGAACGCATGGTTAGGGGCCTTTTTGGACGTCTACTGACGTACAAAGTGGGTTCAGTATCTAGACGTCTGACTAGGACGGAATGCATACGGGCTGCACCACCACCAAGTTTATCTGCAGGGTGCTTGTCTGTGAGAGTCTTTATGCTAGTTTGTGCATGCATCTTTATTTAAAACATAGAAAATAAGTACAGTGACAAACTAAACGCTGTAACATTCAATTAAGGATTCATGTCCAAAACAGAATCACACCTCCCAGGAAGGATGTTTTCAGTTTATCCATAGTGTAGAATTAAACAGCGACGGCGGATGTTTGGTGCCGGCTGAATGGTGCGTCACTTTAAATGTTGCAGCTGCAATGAATTGTGGGATGGTATTATCTCCTTTCCTTTGGTAAAGGCTTATTGAAAGAGGCTGGGACACGGTCTTGAGCTATGAGGTATAACACATGCACAGTGTAACTGGAGCTGCGGTCGTGCGTTGCTTTTTGCTCAATTTCGGCGAGTGCAGACCAGATTTTATAGCGCATGTGTTGTACCCCAAAGATACTGTATGACGCAATGATGACGCGTGGCATCTCCCCTTTTCACCTTCCTTTGGTATAGGATGGTCCAGTGTATCCTATGCTAAAGGAGATAAGGAAGGAAGCATTGAAGCACCTTTCCTTAGCATTTAGAGGATTCAAACGGCTCTCATCATGGCTGCCACTTAGATACTTAAAGGTCATTTCAGTCAGTTAGGAACCTTCCTAAGCAAAAAAAACTATTCGACCGCAGCCATGGTGTTGGTAACTCTAAAAGATTGTCACGTTGTGTGTATCTGTCCTCTCCAGCCATATACTACAGCCCCTTTGTTGCCATTCTCCATCCATCCACCATCTGACTTTCCCTCCTTCCCCCATCACCTGACTGCTCCACCCATCTACACACCTTCCTCATCAGCCCTGCTGATCAGTTACCCGACCTTCCCCGCCCAACTGCTCACCTCCATCTCATTCACTCATCGTCTTTTGCTCTGTAGCTTCTGTTACTCTGCCCCTTTACCTGGACCTGCCAGTAGGCCTTTATTCCTTCAGTAAATCACCTAAATCTATCCTGTTATCAGTCCTATCCCTCTTGTGACGGTATAACCATTTCCTACATTTGAACTAAGAACAGTAATAACATAGTGCTGCTGTGTAAAAGGTGGTAAATTCACAATGATTCATGTGTGTTTTATCTTCTCATACTTGTTAGAGAAACTCTCAGTTTTAATGAAAGGCGGCAACCAGAAGTTAAAAAAATAATATCAAACTTTATTTTAGAACAACTCTCAACAATAGTTTTGACAAACATCATTTCAACATTTTGTACAAGTTATCACTAAAACAGCAAACTGTGAATTTAGGAACATGATCATAAAATATAAACATACATGAAGCATTTCACAAGCACCTTAATAGTCTTATGATTTAAAACAACAACAGGGTGTCACTGTTTGTTCCAGGCTTTATGCTTTAGGCAAGACAAGGCAAATCTCTCTATTTCTATAATACATTTTAACAACAGGATAAAGGGATTGAGTTTTACACCACAGTCACCACAAATGGGAAGAAACACATACAGAACTGTACATTTTGTTTTTCATCAGCATAAATAAGATCATTCCTCAAGGATCTTCTACAGTACATCATGGCCGTTCTGACGCTCTCAGTTTAGA
Source organism: Sebastes fasciatus (assembly GCF_043250625.1). Taxonomy (NCBI): domain Eukaryota; kingdom Metazoa; phylum Chordata; class Actinopteri; order Perciformes; family Sebastidae; genus Sebastes; species Sebastes fasciatus. Next base: position 33,506,352 of record NC_133800.1, read on the forward strand.
GTCGGTCCTTCTTGATCTTCTTCAGCCATCTCTTTCCAGAGTCCTCTCCTCTCTACACCTGCAGAAAGGAAGTACAGTGATGAGCCAAAGCAAGGTTGAAGCATTTCAAGTTAAAACTCATTGTGGAATGATGTTCACACAGTATACTGTGAGAAAAAATGAGAAGGTGCAAGAAGGCTTTAGGTGTTGTTAAAGCTCAGCAAAAAAAGGGGAAATGCAATGGTTTTTTTTATTTACCTGAGTTTTTTTCGCCTTCAGATAATTGATGTGACTTTTCACCCATGGTCTATCGTCGGGGTGGGAGACGCACAGTTTCCGTCCAGCCTTTGTAATGAACCTGAAAAAAGCAGATGAAAGACAGAGAAGTGAGATTAGACTACAGACATGAACAGCAGACTGTTTGTTTTTCTTTCTATATTTAAGTGAAAATAAGAGAAACCAGCTCCTGTAAGTACATATTTTACTTACACAGTAGCGCTGATATCGCAGCCATTCCCAGCTTCCAGAATGATGTAGTTTGCAATGAGTTTGAGCGGCACGGGCTTCGTGCTGACCACCAGACAGCAGTCCTCCACCGTTTGAGCTGCAGGAAGATGGAGAAAGAAATTCATCAGGGAGAGCAGAGATGTGTCAGAAAATGTAGAATGGGAGGATAAAAATCAGCTGACAGATTCAAACTGAAAGACGTCTTACCTGCTGTAAACCCAACGCAGACGGCACCCAGCAAGAGGAGAAGTGCAATTCGAGAGGCCATGTCTCCGTTTGTTCGTAGCTCTGAGCTCAGGTCGGCTGCTTCAGTGAGTCTCTTCAGGAGAGGGAAGGTGTTGCTGTGAGGAGGAGAGAGCTGCAGGTGTATTTATACAGCTATGAGGAGAGAAAGTGAAACTGTGATCGACGCTCACTGACTGGAAATTGAGAGAAAGTTGGCGCCGGATCCACACGTGCCAGGACAATTACCTTTTTACTACTCTTCTCTCTTTTGTTTCTTTCCAACATTTCCCGGCTTGTCTTTTCAGTTGCTTCCCTGAGGCAGATCATTATCAGGACAGTTGTGTTTCTTGAGAAATACCTGCCACGCATCATACAATCCACCCATGCATTACAGTGAGATAGTAACACAAGCATTAATCAGCCTGTTCTTTATTCTCTACTGTGCATTAGCTACCAATATGTTGTGCCAACATTCAAAATCTTTACACCTCACTATTATGTAATCCAGTCAAATGCTTGGATTCTGTGTTTCCCTCAAAAATGTCCTCTTGTCAGTGAAAATGACCTTTACAGACATAGCAGTTGATATCAATGTAACTATATAATGTCTCAAATGTTAAAACTTTGCTTGAGAAATGCTGCATAAGAGTTACATTTGAAGTTGAAGCACTTAAAGGTGCAGTGTGTAGGATTTGGCAGCATCTCACTGTGAGGTTGCAGATTGCAACCAGCTTTAACTTCTCCTGTGTGCCAAGCGTGTAGGAGAACTATAGTGTCCGACGTGAAAACACAAAAACGTGAATGGCCCTATCAAGAGCCAGTGTTTGTCTGTTCAGGGCTACTGTAGAAACATGGTGGCTGGCTGGGAGAACACTTGAATAGCCCTTATTTAAATCATTAGGTCCTTAAAGTTGTAAAATGCACTAATAGCTGAACACAGTTATTTTCCTCCCTCCGTTCATGTGAATGAGCCTTAAGGTTTGTGTCCACAGGGGCGTTTTTTATCGCGAGGGATCGCCTCGCTTCCCAGCAATGGATGCTTAATGGGCTGTCACTAGACACAAGGCACCTGATTGGACGAACGCTTTCCCTCACTTTCTTCTCTTATATCATGAAAATAGTTCATCGAAATGTGTTTCTGAAAACATTTTATGCGAGAAATAAGCCATGCAGTTGCTGAATCTGTCTTTATTTTAGATCGACAGTAGTTAGTTTAAAAGTTTCTAAGGAGTTTCCAGAGGCGGCGAGTCGCGCCGGACGCCCCTGATTTGCATAAAGTAGCCTAGACCTCAACTTTATGTAAATGAGGAGCGGCCAATGTGATGCCCCGTCTCTTGAATCACACCGCCACGCTCCCAGAATCCCAGCAAACATATGACGTGAGGAAGACGTTCAGATCATGTCTGTATAACGTCCGTCAGTCCATACCCACTTTTCTACGTCTTGAGGACGTGCAAGTTGGATTCAATATTTGAACGCATGGTTAGGGGCCTTTTTGGACGTCTACTGACGTACAAAGTGGGTTCAGTATCTAGACGTCTGACTAGGACGGAATGCATACGGGCTGCACCACCACCAAGTTTATCTGCAGGGTGCTTGTCTGTGAGAGTCTTTATGCTAGTTTGTGCATGCATCTTTATTTAAAACATAGAAAATAAGTACAGTGACAAACTAAACGCTGTAACATTCAATTAAGGATTCATGTCCAAAACAGAATCACACCTCCCAGGAAGGATGTTTTCAGTTTATCCATAGTGTAGAATTAAACAGCGACGGCGGATGTTTGGTGGCGGCTGAATGGTGCGTCACTTTAAATGTTGCAGCTGCAATGAATTGTGGGATGGTATTATCTCCTTTCCTTTGGTAAAGGCTTATTGAAAGAGGCTGGGACACGGTCTTGAGCTATGAGGTATAACACATGCACAGTGTAACTGGAGCTGCGGTCGTGCGTTGCTTTTTGCTCAATTTCGGCGAGTGCAGACCAGATTTTATAGCGCATGTGTTGTACCCCAAAGATACTGTATGACGCAATGATGACGCGTGGCATCTCCCCTTTTCACCTTCCTTTGGTAAAAGATGGTTCAGTGTATCCTATGCTAAAGGAGATAAGGAAGGAAGCATTGAAGCACCTTTCCTTAGCATTTAGAGGATTCAAACGGCTCTCATCATGGCTGCCACTTAGATATTTAAAGGTCATTTCAGTCAGTTAGGAACCTTCCTAAGCAAAAAAAACTATTCGACCGCAGCCATGGTGTTGGTAACTCTAAAAGATTGTCACGTTGTGTGTATCTGTCCTCTCCAGCCATATACTACAGCCCCTTTGTTGCCATTCTCCATCCATCCACCATCTGACTTTCCCTCCTTCCCCCATCACCTGACTGCTCCACCCATCTACACACCTTCCTCATCAGCCCTGCTGATCAGTTACCCGACCTTCCCCGCCCAACTGCTCACCTCCATCTCATTCACTCATCGTCTTTTGCTCTGTAGCTTCTGTTACTCTGCCCCTTTACCTGGACCTGCCAGTAGGCCTTTATTCCTTCAGTAAATCACCTAAATCTATCCTGTTATCAGTCCTATCCCTCTTGTGACGGTATAACCATTTCCTACATTTGAACTAAGAACAGTAATAACATAGTGCTGCTGTGTAAAAGGTGGTTAATTCATAAAGATTCATGTGTGTTTTATCTTCTCATACTTGTTAGAGAAACTCTGTGAAGAGGATGCAGATGTTTCAGTTTTAATGAAAGGCGGCAACCAGAAGTTAAAAAAATAATATCAAACTTTATTTTAGAACAACTCTCAACAATAGTTTTGACAAACATCATTTCAACATTTTGTACAAGTTATCACTAAAACAGCAAACTGTGAATTTAGGAACATGATCATAAAATATAAACATACATGAAGCATTTCACAAGCACCTTAATAGTCTTATGATTTAAAACAACAACAGGGTGTCACTGTTTGTTCCAGGCTTTACGCTTTAGGCAAGACAAGGCAAATCTCTCTATTTCTATAATACATTTTAACAACAGGATAAAGGGATTGAGTTTTACACCACAGTCACCACAAATGGGAAGAAACACATACAGAACTGTACATTTTGTTTTTCATCAGCATAAATAAGATCATTCCTCAAGGATCTTCTACAGTACATCGTGGCCGTTCTGACGCTCTCGGTTTAGAGTCGGTCCTTCTTGATCTTCTTCAGCCATCTTTTCCCAGAGTCCTCTCCTCTCTACACCTGCAGAAAGGAAGTACAGTGATGAGCCAAAGCAAGGTTGAAGCATTTCAAGTTAAAACTCATTGTGGAATGATGTTCACACAGTATACTGTGAGAAAAAATGAGAAGGTGCAAGAAGGCTTTAGGTGTTGTTAAAGCTCAGCAAAAAAAGGGGAAATGCAATGGTTTTTTTTTTTATTTACCTGAGTTTTTTTCGCCTTCAGATAATTGATGTGACTTTTCACCCATGGTCTATCGTCGGGGTGGGAGACGCACAGTTTCCGTCCAGCCTTTGTAATGAACCTGAAAAAAGCAGATGAAAGACAGAGAAGTGAGATTAGACTACAGACATGAACAGTAGACTGTTTGTTTTTCTTTCTATATTTAAGTGAAAATAAGAGAAACCAGCTCCTGTAAGTACATATTTTACTTACACAGTAGCGCTGATATCGCAGCCATTCCCAGCTTCCAGAATGATGTAGTTTGCAACGAGTTTGAGCGGCACGGGCTTCGTGCTGACCACCAGACAGCAGTCCTCAACAGTCTGAGCTGCAGGAAGATGGAGAAATAAATTCATCAGGGAGAGCAGATGTGTCAGAAAATGTAGAATGGGAGGATAAAAATCAGCTGACAGATTCAAACTGAAAGACGTCTTACCTGCTGTAAACCCAACGCAGACGGCACCCAGCAAGAGGAGAAGTGCAATTCGAGAGGCCATGTCTCCGTTTGTTCGTAGCTCTGAGCTCAGGTCGGCTGCTTCAGTGAGTCTCTTCAGGAGAGGGAAGGTGTTGCTGTGAGGAGGAGAGAGCTGCAGGTGTATTTATACAGCTATGAGGAGAGAAAGTGAAACTGTGATCGACGCTCACTGACTGGAAATTGAGAGAAAGTTGGCGCCGGATCCACACGTGCCAGGACAATTACCTTTTTACTACTCTTCTCTCTTTTGTTTCTTTCCAACATTTCCCGGCGTGTCTTTCCAGTTGCTTCCCTGAGGCAGATCATTATCAGGACAGTTGTGTTTCTTGAGAAATACCTGCCACGCATCATACAATCCACCCATGCATTACAGTGAGATAGTATCACAAGCATTAATCAGCCTGTTCTTTATTCTCTACTGTGCATTAGCTACCAATATGTTGTGCCAACATTCAAAATCTTTACACCTCACTATTATGTAATCCAGTCAAATGCTTGGATTCTGTGTTTCCCTCAAAAATGTCCTCTTGTCAGTGAAAATGACCTTTACAGACATAGCAGTTGATATCAATGTAACTATATAATGTCTCAAATGTTAAAACTGTGCTTGAGAAATGCTGCATGAGAGTTACATTTGAAGTTGAAGCACTTAAAGGTGCAGTGTGTAGGATTTGGCAGCATCTCACTGTGAGGTTGCAGATTGCAACCAGCTTTAACTTCTCCTGTGTGCCAAGCGTGTAGGAGAACTATAGTGTCCGACGTGAAAACACTAAAACGTGAATGGCCCTATCAAGAGCCAGTGTTTGTCTGTTCAGGGCTACTGTAGAAACATGGTGGCTGGCTGAAGGAACACTTGAATAGCCCTTATTTAAATCATTAGGTCCTTAAAGTTGTAAAATGCACTAATAGCTGAACACAGTTATTTTCCTCCCTCCGTTCATGTGAATGAGCCTTAAGGTTTGTGTCCACAGGGGCGTTTTTTATCGCGAGGGATCGCCTCTCTTCCCAGCAATGGATGCTTAATGGGCTGTCACTAGACACAAGTCACCTGATTGGACGAACGCTTTCCCTCACTTTCTTCTCTTATATCATGAAAATAGTTCATCGAAATGTGTTTCTGAAAACATTTTATGCGAGAAATAAGCCATGCAGTTGCTGAATCTGTCTTTATTTTAGATCGACAGTAGTTAGTTTAAAAGTTTCTAAGGAGTTTCCAGAGGCGGCGAGTCGCGCCGGACGCCCCTGATTTGCATAAAGTAGCCTAGACCTCAACTTTATGTAAATGAGGAGCGGCCAATGTGATGCCCCGTCTCTTGAATCACACCGCCACGCTCCCAGAATCCCAGCAAACATATGACGTGAGGAAGACGTTCAGATCATGTCTGTATAACGTCCGTCAGTCCATACCCACTTTTCTACGTCTGGTGGACGTGCAAGTTGGATTCAATATTTGAACGCATGGTTAGGGGCCTTTTTGGACGTCTACTGACGTACAAAGTGGGTTCAGTATCTAGACGTCTGACTAGGACGGAATGCATACGGGCTGCACCACCACCAAGTTTATCTGCAGGGTGCTTGTCTGTGAGAGTCTTTATGCTAGTTTGTGCATGCATCTTTATTTAAAACATAGAAAATAAGTACAGTGACAAACTAAACGCTGTAACATTCAATTAAGGATTCATGTCCAAAACAGAATCACACCTCCCAGGAAGGATGTTTTCAGTTTATCCATAGTGTAGAATTAAACAGCGACGGCGGATGTTTGGTGCCGGCTGAATGGTGCGTCACTTTAAATGTTGCAGCTGCAATGAATTGTGGGATGGTATTATCTCCTTTCCTTTGGTAAAGGCTTATTGAAAGAGGCTGGGACACGGTCTTGAGCTATGAGGTATAACACATGCACAGTGTAACTGGAGCTGCGGTCGTGCGTTGCTTTTTGCTCAATTTCGGCGAGTGCAGACCAGATTTTATAGCGCATGTGTTGTACCCCAAAGATACTGTATGACGCAATGATGACGCGTGGCATCTCCCCTTTTCACCTTCCTTTGGTATAGGATGGTCCAGTGTATCCTATGCTAAAGGAGATAAGGAAGGAAGCATTGAAGCACCTTTCCTTAGCATTTAGAGGATTCAAACGGCTCTCATCATGGCTGCCACTTAGATACTTAAAGGTCATTTCAGTCAGTTAGGAACCTTCCTAAGCAAAAAAAACTATTCGACCGCAGCCATGGTGTTGGTAACTCTAAAAGATTGTCACGTTGTGTGTATCTGTCCTCTCCAGCCATATACTACAGCCCCTTTGTTGCCATTCTCCATCCATCCACCATCTGACTTTCCCTCCTTCCCCCATCACCTGACTGCTCCACCCATCTACACACCTTCCTCATCAGCCCTGCTGATCAGTTACCCGACCTTCCCCGCCCAACTGCTCACCTCCATCTCATTCACTCATCGTCTTTTGCTCTGTAGCTTCTGTTACTCTGCCCCTTTACCTGGACCTGCCAGTAGGCCTTTATTCCTTCAGTAAATCACCTAAATCTATCCTGTTATCAGTCCTATCCCTCTTGTGACGGTATAACCATTTCCTACATTTGAACTAAGAACAGTAATAACATAGTGCTGCTGTGTAAAAGGTGGTAAATTCACAATGATTCATGTGTGTTTTATCTTCTCATACTTGTTAGAGAAACTCTCAGTTTTAATGAAAGGCGGCAACCAGAAGTTAAAAAAATAATATCAAACTTTATTTTAGAACAACTCTCAACAATAGTTTTGACAAACATCATTTCAACATTTTGTACAAGTTATCACTAAAACAGCAAACTGTGAATTTAGGAACATGATCATAAAATATAAACATACATGAAGCATTTCACAAGCACCTTAATAGTCTTATGATTTAAAACAACAACAGGGTGTCACTGTTTGTTCCAGGCTTTATGCTTTAGGCAAGACAAGGCAAATCTCTCTATTTCTATAATACATTTTAACAACAGGATAAAGGGATTGAGTTTTACACCACAGTCACCACAAATGGGAAGAAACACATACAGAACTGTACATTTTGTTTTTCATCAGCATAAATAAGATCATTCCTCAAGGATCTTCTACAGTACATCATGGCCGTTCTGACGCTCTCAGTTTAGAGTCGGTCCTTCTTGATCTTCTTCAGCCATCTCTTTCCAGAGTCCTCTCCTCTCTACACCTGCAGAAAGGAAGTACAGTGATGAGCCAAAGCAAGGTTGAAGCATTTCAAGTTAAAACTCATTGTGGAATGATGTTCACACAGTATACTGTGAGAAAAAATGAGAAGGTGCAAGAAGGCTTTAGGTGTTGTTAAAGCTCAGCAAAAAAAGGGGAAATGCAATGGTTTTTTTTATTTACCTGAGTTTTTTTCGCCTTCAGATAATTGATGTGACTTTTCACCCATGGTCTATCGTCGGGGTGGGAGACGCACAGTTTCCGTCCAGCCTTTGTAATGAACCTGAAAAAAGCAGATGAAAGACAGAGAAGTGAGATTAGACTACAGACATGAACAGCAGACTGTTTGTTTTTCTTTCTATATTTAAGTGAAAATAAGAGAAACCAGCTCCTGTAAGTACATATTTTACTTACACAGTAGCGCTGATATCGCAGCCATTCCCAGCTTCCAGAATGATGTAGTTTGCAATGAGTTTGAGCGGCACGGGCTTCGTGCTGACCACCAGACAGCAGTCCTCCACCGTTTGAGCTGCAGGAAGATGGAGAAAGAAATTCATCAGGGAGAGCAGAGATGTGTCAGAAAATGTAGAATGGGAGGATAAAAATCAGCTGACAGATTCAAACTGAAAGACGTCTTACCTGCTGTAAACCCAACGCAGACGGCACCCAGCAAGAGGAGAAGTGCAATTCGAGAGGCCATGTCTCCGTTTGTTCGTAGCTCTGAGCTCAGGTCGGCTGCTTCAGTGAGTCTCTTCAGGAGAGGGAAGGTGTTGCTGTGAGGAGGAGAGAGCTGCAGGTGTATTTATACAGCTATGAGGAGAGAAAGTGAAACTGTGATCGACGCTCACTGACTGGAAATTGAGAGAAAGTTGGCGCCGGATCCACACGTGCCAGGACAATTACCTTTTTACTACTCTTCTCTCTTTTGTTTCTTTCCAACATTTCCCGGCTTGTCTTTTCAGTTGCTTCCCTGAGGCAGATCATTATCAGGACAGTTGTGTTTCTTGAGAAATACCTGCCACGCATCATACAATCCACCCATGCATTACAGTGAGATAGTAACACAAGCATTAATCAGCCTGTTCTTTATTCTCTACTGTGCATTAGCTACCAATATGTTGTGCCAACATTCAAAATCTTTACACCTCACTATTATGTAATCCAGTCAAATGCTTGGATTCTGTGTTTCCCTCAAAAATGTCCTCTTGTCAGTGAAAATGACCTTTACAGACATAGCAGTTGATATCAATGTAACTATATAATGTCTCAAATGTTAAAACTTTGCTTGAGAAATGCTGCATAAGAGTTACATTTGAAGTTGAAGCACTTAAAGGTGCAGTGTGTAGGATTTGGCAGCATCTCACTGTGAGGTTGCAGATTGCAACCAGCTTTAACTTCTCCTGTGTGCCAAGCGTGTAGGAGAACTATAGTGTCCGACGTGAAAACACAAAAACGTGAATGGCCCTATCAAGAGCCAGTGTTTGTCTGTTCAGGGCTACTGTAGAAACATGGTGGCTGGCTGGGAGAACACTTGAATAGCCCTTATTTAAATCATTAGGTCCTTAAAGTTGTAAAATGCACTAATAGCTGAACACAGTTATTTTCCTCCCTCCGTTCATGTGAATGAGCCTTAAGGTTTGTGTCCACAGGGGCGTTTTTTATCGCGAGGGATCGCCTCGCTTCCCAGCAATGGATGCTTAATGGGCTGTCACTAGACACAAGGCACCTGATTGGACGAACGCTTTCCCTCACTTTCTTCTCTTATATCATGAAAATAGTTCATCGAAATGTGTTTCTGAAAACATTTTATGCGAGAAATAAGCCATGCAGTTGCTGAATCTGTCTTTATTTTAGATCGACAGTAGTTAGTTTAAAAGTTTCTAAGGAGTTTCCAGAGGCGGCGAGTCGCGCCGGACGCCCCTGATTTGCATAAAGTAGCCTAGACCTCAACTTTATGTAAATGAGGAGCGGCCAATGTGATGCCCCGTCTCTTGAATCACACCGCCACGCTCCCAGAATCCCAGCAAACATATGACGTGAGGAAGACGTTCAGATCATGTCTGTATAACGTCCGTCAGTCCATACCCACTTTTCTACGTCTTGAGGACGTGCAAGTTGGATTCAATATTTGAACGCATGGTTAGGGGCCTTTTTGGACGTCTACTGACGTACAAAGTGGGTTCAGTATCTAGACGTCTGACTAGGACGGAATGCATACGGGCTGCACCACCACCAAGTTTATCTGCAGGGTGCTTGTCTGTGAGAGTCTTTATGCTAGTTTGTGCATGCATCTTTATTTAAAACATAGAAAATAAGTACAGTGACAAACTAAACGCTGTAACATTCAATTAAGGATTCATGTCCAAAACAGAATCACACCTCCCAGGAAGGATGTTTTCAGTTTATCCATAGTGTAGAATTAAACAGCGACGGCGGATGTTTGGTGGCGGCTGAATGGTGCGTCACTTTAAATGTTGCAGCTGCAATGAATTGTGGGATGGTATTATCTCCTTTCCTTTGGTAAAGGCTTATTGAAAGAGGCTGGGACACGGTCTTGAGCTATGAGGTATAACACATGCACAGTGTAACTGGAGCTGCGGTCGTGCGTTGCTTTTTGCTCAATTTCGGCGAGTGCAGACCAGATTTTATAGCGCATGTGTTGTACCCCAAAGATACTGTATGACGCAATGATGACGCGTGGCATCTCCCCTTTTCACCTTCCTTTGGTAAAAGATGGTTCAGTGTATCCTATGCTAAAGGAGATAAGGAAGGAAGCATTGAAGCACCTTTCCTTAGCATTTAGAGGATTCAAACGGCTCTCATCATGGCTGCCACTTAGATATTTAAAGGTCATTTCAGTCAGTTAGGAACCTTCCTAAGCAAAAAAAACTATTCGACCGCAGCCATGGTGTTGGTAACTCTAAAAGATTGTCACGTTGTGTGTATCTGTCCTCTCCAGCCATATACTACAGCCCCTTTGTTGCCATTCTCCATCCATCCACCATCTGACTTTCCCTCCTTCCCCCATCACCTGACTGCTCCACCCATCTACACACCTTCCTCATCAGCCCTGCTGATCAGTTACCCGACCTTCCCCGCCCAACTGCTCACCTCCATCTCATTCACTCATCGTCTTTTGCTCTGTAGCTTCTGTTACTCTGCCCCTTTACCTGGACCTGCCAGTAGGCCTTTATTCCTTCAGTAAATCACCTAAATCTATCCTGTTATCAGTCCTATCCCTCTTGTGACGGTATAACCATTTCCTACATTTGAACTAAGAACAGTAATAACATAGTGCTGCTGTGTAAAAGGTGGTTAATTCATAAAGATTCATGTGTGTTTTATCTTCTCATACTTGTTAGAGAAACTCTGTGAAGAGGATGCAGATGTTTCAGTTTTAATGAAAGGCGGCAACCAGAAGTTAAAAAAATAATATCAAACTTTATTTTAGAACAACTCTCAACAATAGTTTTGACAAACATCATTTCAACATTTTGTACAAGTTATCACTAAAACAGCAAACTGTGAATTTAGGAACATGATCATAAAATATAAACATACATGAAGCATTTCACAAGCACCTTAATAGTCTTATGATTTAAAACAACAACAGGGTGTCACTGTTTGTTCCAGGCTTTACGCTTTAGGCAAGACAAGGCAAATCTCTCTATTTCTATAATACATTTTAACAACAGGATAAAGGGATTGAGTTTTACACCACAGTCACCACAAATGGGAAGAAACACATACAGAACTGTACATTTTGTTTTTCATCAGCATAAATAAGATCATTCCTCAAGGATCTTCTACAGTACATCGTGGCCGTTCTGACGCTCTCGGTTTAGAGTCGGTCCTTCTTGATCTTCTTCAGCCATCTTTTCCCAGAGTCCTCTCCTCTCTACACCTGCAGAAAGGAAGTACAGTGATGAGCCAAAGCAAGGTTGAAGCATTTCAAGTTAAAACTCATTGTGGAATGATGTTCACACAGTATACTGTGAGAAAAAATGAGAAGGTGCAAGAAGGCTTTAGGTGTTGTTAAAGCTCAGCAAAAAAAGGGGAAATGCAATGTTTTTTTTTTTTATTTACCTGAGTTTTTTTCGCCTTCAGATAATTGATGTGACTTTTCACCCATGGTCTATCGTCGGGGTGGGAGACGCACAGTTTCCGTCCAGCCTTTGTAATGAACCTGAAAAAAGCAGATGAAAGACAGAGAAGTGAGATTAGACTACAGACATGAACAGCAGACTGTTTGTTTTTCTTTCTATATTTAAGTGAAAATAAGAGAAACCAGCTCCTGTAAGTACATATTTTACTTACACAGTAGCGCTGATATCGCAGCCATTCCCAGCTTCCAGAATGATGTAGTTTGCAATGAGTTTGAGCGGCACGGGCTTCGTGCTGACCACCAGACAGCAGTCCTCAACAGTCTGAGCTGCAGGAAGATGGAGAAAGAAATTCATCAGGGAGAGCAGAGATGTGTCAGAAAATGTAGAATGGGAGGATAAAAATCAGCTGACAGATTCAAACTGAAAGACGTCTTACCTGCTGTAAACCCAACGCAGACGGCACCCAGCAAGAGGAGAAGTGCAATTCGAGAGGCCATGTCTCCGTTTGTTCGTAGCTCTGAGCTCAGGTCGGCTGCTTCAGTGAGTCTCTTCAGGAGAGGGAAGGTGTTGCTGTGAGGAGGAGAGAGCTGCAGGTGTATTTATACAGCTATGAGGAGAGAAAGTGAAACTGTGATCGACGCTCACTGACTGGAAATTGAGAGAAAGTTGGCGCCGGATCCACACGTGCCAGGACAATTACCTTTTTACTACTCTTCTCTCTTTTGTTTCTTTCCAACATTTCCCGGCTTGTCTTTTCAGTTGCTTCCCTGAGGCAGATCATTATCAGGACAGTTGTGTTTCTTGAGAAATACCTGCCACGCATCATACAATCCACCCATGCATTACAGTGAGATAGTATCACAAGCATTAATCAGCCTGTTCTTTATTCTCTACTGTGCATTAGCTACCAATATGTTGTGCCAACATTCAAAATCTTTACACCTCACTATTATGTAATCCAGTCAAATGCTTGGATTCTGTGTTTCCCTCAAAAATGTCCTCTTGTCAGTGAAAATGACCTTTACAGACATAGCAGTTGATATCAATGTAACTATATAATGTCTCAAATGTTAAAACTTTGCTTGAGAAATGCTGCATAAGAGTTACATTTGAAGTTGAAGCACTTAAAGGTGCAGTGTGTAGGATTTGGCAGCATCTCACTGTGAGGTTGCAGATTGCAACCAGCTTTAACTTCTCCTGTGTGCCAAGCGTGTAGGAGAACTATAGTGTCCGACGTGAAAACACAAAAACGTGAATGGCCCTATCAAGAGCCAGTGTTTGTCTGTTCAGGGCTACTGTAGAAACATGGTGGCTGGCTGGGAGAACACTTGAATAGCCCTTATTTAAATCATTAGGTCCTTAAAGTTGTAAAATGCACTAATAGCTGAACACAGTTATTTTCCTCCCTCCGTTCATGTGAATGAGCCTTAAGGTTTGTGTCCACAGGGGCGTTTTTTATCGCGAGGGATCGCCTCGCTTCCCAGCAATGGATGCTTAATGGGCTGTCACTAGACACAAGGCACCTGATTGGACGAACGCTTTCCCTCACTTTCTTCTCTTATATCATGAAAATAGTTCATCGAAATGTGTTTCTGAAAACATTTTATGCGAGAAATAAGCCATGCAGTTGCTGAATCTGTCTTTATTTTAGATCGACAGTAGTTAGTTTAAAAGTTTCTAAGGAGTTTCCAGAGGCGGCGAGTCGCGCCGGACGCCCCTGATTTGCATAAAGTAGCCTAGACCTCAACTTTATGTAAATGAGGAGCGGCCAATGTGATGCCCCGTCTCTTGAATCACACCGCCACGCTCCCAGAATCCCAGCAAACATATGACGTGAGGAAGACGTTCAGATCATGTCTGTATAACGTCCGTCAGTCCATACCCACTTTTCTACGTCTTGAGGACGTGCAAGTTGGATTCAATATTTGAACGCATGGTTAGGGGCCTTTTTGGACGTCTACTGACGTACAAAGTGGGTTCAGTATCTAGACGTCTGACTAGGACGGAATGCATACGGGCTGCACCACCACCAAGTTTATCTGCAGGGTGCTTGTCTGTGAGAGTCTTTATGCTAGTTTGTGCATGCATCTTTATTTAAAACATAGAAAATAAGTACAGTGACAAACTAAACGCTGTAACATTCAATTAAGGATTCATGTCCAAAACAGAATCACACCTCCCAGGAAGGATGTTTTCAGTTTATCCATAGTGTAGAATTAAACAGCGACGGCGGATGTTTGGTGGCGGCTGAATGGTGCGTCACTTTAAATGTTGCAGCTGCAATGAATTGTGGGATGGTATTATCTCCTTTCCTTTGGTAAAGGCTTATTGAAAGAGGCTGGGACACGGTCTTGAGCTATGAGGTATAACACATGCACAGTGTAACTGGAGCTGCGGTCGTGCGTTGCTTTTTGCTCAATTTCGGCGAGTGCAGACCAGATTTTATAGCGCATGTGTTGTACCCCAAAGATACTGTATGACGCAATGATGACGCGTGGCATCTCCCCTTTTCACCTTCCTTTGGTAAAAGATGGTTCAGTGTATCCTATGCTAAAGGAGATAAGGAAGGAAGCATTGAAGCACCTTTCTTTAGCATTTAGAGGATTCAAACGGCTCTCATCATGGCTGCCACTTAGATATTTAAAGGTCATTTCAGTCAGTTAGGAACCTTCCTAAGCAAAAAAAACTATTCGACCGCAGCCATGGTGTTGGTAACTCTAAAAGATTGTCACGTTGTGTGTATCTGTCCTCTCCAGCCATATACTACAGCCCCTTTGTTGCCATTCTCCATCCATCCACCATCTGACTTTCCCTCCTTCCCCCATCACCTGACTGCTCCACCCATCTACACACCTTCCTCATCAGCCCTGCTGATCAGTTACCCGACCTTCCCCGCCCAACTGCTCACCTCCATCTCATTCACTCATCGTCTTTTGCTCTGTAGCTTCTGTTACTCTGCCCCTTTACCTGGACCTGCCAGTAGGCCTTTATTCCTTCAGTAAATCACCTAAATCTATCCTGTTATCAGTCCTATCCCTCTTGTGACGGTATAACCATTTCCTACATTTGAACTAAGAACAGTAATAACATAGTGCTGCTGTGTAAAAGGTGGTTAATTCATAAAGATTCATGTGTGTTTTATCTTCTCATACTTGTTAGAGAAACTCTGTGAAGAGGATGCAGATGTTTCAGTTTTAATGAAAGGCGGCAACCAGAAGTTAAAAAAATAATATCAAACTTTATTTTAGAACAACTCTCAACAATAGTTTTGACAAACATCATTTCAACATTTTGTACAAGTTATCACTAAAACAGCAAACTGTGAATTTAGGAACATGATCATAAAATATAAACATACATGAAGCATTTCACAAGCACCTTAATAGTCTTATGATTTAAAACAACAACAGGGTGTCACTGTTTGTTCCAGGCTTTACGCTTTAGGCAAGACAAGGCAAATCTCTCTATTTCTATAATACATTTTAACAACAGGATAAAGGGATTGAGTTTTACACCACAGTCACCACAAATGGGAAGAAACACATACAGAACTGTACATTTTGTTTTTCATCAGCATAAATAAGATCATTCCTCAAGGATCTTCTACAGTACATCGTGGCCGTTCTGACGCTCTCGGTTTAGAGTCGGTCCTTCTTGATCTTCTTCAGCCATCTCTTTCCAGAGTCCTCTCCTCTCTACACCTGCAGAAAGGAAGTGCAGTGATGAGCCAAAGCAAGATTGAAGCATTTAAAGGGAAACACTTGGAATGATGTTCACACAGTATACTGTAAGAAAAAATTAAAAGGTGCAAGAAGCCTTTAGGTATTGTTAAAGCTCAGCAAAAAAAAGTGGAAATGCAATGTTTGTTTTTTTAATAATTTACCTGATTTATTGAGTTTTTTTCGCCTTCAGATAATTGATGTGACTTTTCACCCATGGTCTATCGTTGGGGTGGGAGACGCACAGTTTCCGTCCAGCCTTTGTAATGAACCTGAAAAAAGCAGATGAAAGACAGAGAAGTGAGATTAGACTACAGACATGAACAGCAGACTGTTTGTTTTTCTTTCTATTTTTTAAGTGAAAATAAGAGAAACCAGCTCCTGTAAGTACATATTTTACTTACACAGTAGCGCTGATATCGCAGCCATTCCCAGCTTCCAGAATGATGTAGTTTGCAATGAGTTTGAGCGGCACGGGCTTCGTGCTGACCACCAGACAGCAGTCCTCAACAGTCTGAGCTGCAGGAAGATGGAGAAAGAAATTCATCAGGGAGAGCAGAGATGTGTCAGAAAATGTAGAATGGGAGGATAAAAATCAGCTGACAGATTCAAACTGAAAGACGTCTTACCTGCTGTAAACCCAACGCAGACGGCACCCAGCAAGAGGAGAAGTGCAATTCGAGAGGCCATGTCTCCGTTTGTTCGTAGCTCTGAGCTCAGGTCGGCTGCTTCAGTGAGTCTCTTCAGGAGAGGGAAGGTGTTGCTGTGAGGAGGAGAGCTGCAGGTGTATTTATACAGCTATGAGGAGAGAAAGTGAAACTGTGATCGACGCTCACTGACTGGAAATTGAGAGAAAGTTGGCGCCGGACCCACACGTGCCAGGCCAATTACCTCTTCACTACTCTTCTCTCTTTTGTTTCTTGCCAACATTTCCCGGCGTGTCTTTCCAGTTGTTTCCCTGAGGCAGAGCTTTCTCAGGACAGTTGTGTTTCTTGAGAAATACCTGCCACGCATCATACAATCCACCCATGCATTACAGTGAGATAGTAGCACAGAATCCCAGCAAACATGGGACGTCAGGAAGACGTTCAGATCATGTCTGTATAACTTTTGTACGTCTGGTGGACGTGCAAGTTTGGTTCAATATTTGAACGTCTGGTTAGGGGCCTTTTTGGACGTCTGCTGACGTACAAAGTGGGTTCAATATCTAGACATCTGACTAGGATCCCTTTTTGACGTCTGTGGACGTGCAACTCAGGTTGACATCAATACTTGAACGTTAAAAAGACGTTTAAAAAGACGTCGCAAAAACTTTCATTCTGGCTCCTCAGTGGACGTCTTTTGGACGGTCGACAGAGACGTTAAATTGATGTCTTTTGGACGTGTCTTTGCTCAGTGGGATGCATTGCACGGCTGTTTACATAGACAATGAATGGGAAGTTAGGAAAGGATGAAGGCTGTGGACATGTACCATTAGACTGAGGCTGGAACGAGGGCTGGAAGACGGGGTTAAAGGAAACGCTAGAGCGCTTGCTCCATGGGCCCAATGGATGCCGAAGATCGCCGGATGATCCGGGTAATTTTATACTCGGAAGTCAAGCTTTTTTTGCTTCATGCACCACTGAGCAACTTTCATAGGAATGAATGAGGCCCCGCCTCGAGCGCTGCATCCAGTTCTCTTTATACATCCATGGTCAGCATTGAAAGGAGCTGAAGTGTCCGTTGAAGTGAAGTCACTGAGAGCAAATGAAGTCTCAACATGAACAGTAAGAGCTACAAGTAAAAGAACTATTGGTGCACATGTAAGCGCTGGAAGTTGAAGTGGTAGAACTGGAGATAATTGAAGTATTTGCACTTTAAGCAGTGAAGTGTCAGCTGCTATGTACAGTAAGCTTTTGACAGCAGAGCTGAAAGCTGTTGAACAGTTGCAGGTTTGAAAGGTGCATCTGTGGTTTCGCATTATTTCTGTTATCTGACAATAAAAGCAAATGTTCACTCATTATATCAATCTAACACATCTATATTATCCAAGGACTAACCTTTAAGCACATCTAAAGAGCAATAAACCTGAGTGTAAAGTGTCAGGAAGAGGACGGTTGTACTGTGAACAAAGATCTCTCATCTTAATCTGTCTCTATCTTGTCTTGATATGAACGTTGCGACAGTGTGCTTTGGGGCTTTTTCCTGGAATGCGTACGGGCTGCACCACCACGAAGTTTATCTGCAGGGTGCTTGTCTGTGAGAGTGTTTATGCTTGTTTGTGCATGCATCCAAGTACTGGATTACAATCTGGGAGTGTGGGAGTTGTTGAGCAACAGGAAACAAACTTTTCCCGCCAGAGGTGTAGCTTTAGCCAAGAGTGATGTAACTGTTAATAACGCCGTTAGGATGAACTTATTTCACAAGGAAGCGTTGTCTAATTTGGGATGATTTCCTGTCAGTCTTACAGTTATGGGGTGTTTCCACTGTCTCCACAGACAATGCACAGGGGTCCAAGATGAATTCATATCCTTTTATTAAAGGAATAGTTCAACATTTTGGGAATGATACATATTTGCTTTTTTTTTTTTACAGAGAGATCAATATCAATCTCATGTCTGTGCGTTAAAGCGATTATATTAATAATACCAATGCGTCAAAAAGACTATGTGTAATATTAAAGGGATCGTAGTGATGAACACACGACTGCACTTCCCCTGTTCCAGTTTTCTTCTTCTTTTTCTGTTCTTTCAGCAAAAAATTTTTTACGGCCCGCAATTTTACTGTTTTGGTTCTCTCTCACTGCTGTAAAAGCGTGAATAGATAAAAGACATTATTCAAAAAAGTTAAATTATATTACCACTGTGTTTCATTCTGGCCAGTGGGCAACCTCTTTGACCTAACCTAACAACCTTAATCTTTACTTTAACCCTTTCACAGTGTGTTTGCAGTTCATGAAAGTTAATTGTGACATTTTGGATGCCTAAAAATGTCTCATTCAGCGTTTGGTTGTACTTAGCTCCACCCTCTCGTGTCACTTCTGGTTGCAAAAAAAAAAAAACTGCGACGGCCAAAATGCCGTTGTCCAGGCGTCCACGACTTTTTGTGTTTATTTGATGGATTATAATTTGTAATTTTGTACAGACATTCATTGTCCCCAGAGGATCAGTAGTCCTACTGAGTTAAAGGGACTGTTTGTAACTTTTTAAGCGTATAAATGTACCGGGTCAGGACACATGCGCGCTCGCATATGCACACTCGCGTGTGGCCGGAGCCTCGTCTCCTCTGCCTGCTTGCCTTCACTCAGACAGCGCTCGCGTCCTCGCTGTCTCGCTCCACCTGTAGACGTGAACGCGCGCTCACTACACACTGCAGGAGAGTTAGTTTAGCTCTGAGAATATCTAGTGAATGTACAGTGGACGTTTGTGCAGAAATAAATGCTAAAGCTCCTCCAGACCACCAGAGGTTTCCCGTGTCTTGTGAAGTGGCGGAGCTCCGTCACCGATCCGCTTTTCCTGCTCAGCCTCCGGTGTCTCCCTCCGGAGACACCGGAGGCTGAGCAGGAAAAGCCAACACTAGGATCAGCATTGATTCATGGAGAGACCTTTGTCTGGTCAGCTAACATTACTGCCAAGCAGCTGAAATATAGAGTGATATTGTGGTTTTAGCTGACGTGTGTCGCCTCATTGTTTTGGGCGATGCTCGTTCATGTCTATGTAGAACGAGCACAAGCGTGAGCCCGACGCTGACTTTCGTTGACTTAACGGCCACAGGTGTCGCTGTTAAAAAGCATTTCTGAAAGTTACAAATAGTCCCTTTAAGTGAGTTTTCCTTCCTTTTGAGTAAAATGTCTCAAAACAGTTGGATTGCCATGATTTTTTTTGGCACACACATTCATATCCTCCTCAGGATGGAGTGCAACAACTTTGGTGAACCCCTGATTTAGCCATCAGGTCAAAATGTAAATGTTATGACAAAATATCTGCAAAACTGAACATTTATCTGCTAATAACCAGATATGGAAACCAAAAACAAAGCTAAATGTAGGGTAAATATTGGGCTTATAGAAACATGACTCCAAATGAATGCTGATGTTGCTACATATCTGCTGATTTTACAGTGGGTTACATGCGGGACTTTTTTTCTTTGAACAGACGCAATAACTTCTTCATTTTCGTCATCATTTTGTGGCAAGAAAGCAAATAAACGTGTTTTTCAATATGTCAAACTATTCCTTTGACGCACAGAGTGGTCAACCCTTTTTACCACTAATAATGTCATTTGGTCATGCTGATAAAAAAACATCACTTTACTTCCTGAAATATTGTAAAACTGACCTTGCTTCTCCAGTGAACTTTTACAGGGCAATGTATTCATTCCGCTCAAGGGGGAAGCTGCAATTCAAAGAAAAGGAGAAATGAAACACTTGACTCAAAGAACAATAGAGTTGTTTATTTTCATAGTCGTTTATCTGGAAAAACCACTAGGGGGTTTTATAGTAAATCCTGCTGAGAGAGCACATCCTGAAGTAAAATGACAATCAAGCAATAATTACAAAAATACTCTGACTGGTGGAAGCGAAGCACTTTTTGGCTGCAGCTTAGCCTGAAATGTCAGGACCACCACTGTCCATGTGGTAAAATCAGGACATAAATATTTAGATATATTAAATTACAGAAGTGAATCTTTACCAAATATGAAAATCTTTAAAGCATCACTTCTAAAAATGGATTGCATAACAGCGTTAAAGGCAAAATTCACCACCTTTTATGTGGATGTCCAATCAGTGTTGGTATGGATGGTAAATGTAATCCAGTGAAGCAGTAAATAAGGGATAATGTACAGCCAGCCGGTCATTGTTGTGAAATAAACCCCGACAGGGCGTTGCAGGACCCCGATGCAAAGCGGAAGGGGTTTATTTTACAACAATGACCGGCTTGCTGTACATTATCGCGCTTATTACCCGGCTACTTACTTAAGAAATCAATAATTTGACACAAAAATGGTCCTCCAGAGTCTGACATCAGAACTGCGCCCATAGCAACGGTCTGTTATACATAGCAACGGTCTGCTATAAAGAAATAACAGACTGTAGAACGCCGTAATTGACCAATCAGAATCGAGAATTAAACAAAGCCGTGTAATAAATTCCTATATTGACCCAGGAAGCTGAGAACTCCGCTGCAAAATCTGTTGTTCTTCCTGCATCCTGCGCCGTCATTTGACTTGACAGCGAGGTAGTTGGATGCAAGGAAGAACTACAGGTTGCTATTTTAGCTTGAATTTCTCTGGGTAGCCAGGGGGCGCCGTGCTCTAGATGGCGCTCAAAAACAGAACTTCCTTGTTCTCTTTGCTTGTATTGCAAACTGTGAAAATGGCATCCCAAAATATGAGTGCAGAGGATGTTATGGACGGGAATACGAATATACGGTCGAAGAAATGCAGCGGAGCGAGGCCGAGGGGGGACCCTCTGGGCGCCAGAAGCTTGTGCCCAATGCAACCTTGTACATGTAGGCACTGCCAGCACAACTCCGCAAGTAGGAGAACTGAGCTTTCTGCGTCAGTACAACACACACTGAATTGTTTATAAAGGTGGCAGATTTTCCTTTTAAGTTTTTATTAGAACATCCTTCCGTCATTGCCCCACTTATATTTCTGTCGACCTGTCACCGTAACAAATTGAATCCAGACATAGCTGCAGGGCTTCGAGGCCTCTCAAGCATCCAGCAGTCAGATGTCAACACACCACACACGAGGCGGTTTGATTCAGGGATTTATTGTAGATGGAGGGTAACGATGTGAAACTAGATGTTTCAGAGCGAAACTAAGTGAAGCACATTCACTGTCTTTAATTTGATGTACAAAACGTTCCTCTTTTTACTCATCCCCCATTTTTTTTATTTTTGGCTCTGTTCCTAATAAAACAGTGTTGAAAGAACAAGTTGTGCTGCTGTTTCAGCCAGGGTTAGTTTCACAGACGGTTCTGGTAGATGACTGGCTGAGAGCCACAGTTTTGAGTTCCAGGATCAGAGCTTTGTTCTTTTTTGTAGGATTAAGGAATTACTAATTGGCAAGTATCCTCATTCCCTCAGAAATCTGCACAGGAATGGATTTGTTGTGTTTCAACTGAATATGCATGACCAGATAGCCTGATAGCATAACCCAGAATTTGGGTCAGGATTTGCCTTGTATTTATTCACACACCTCTCCATATCACACCACCATCTTACTTGTCGCAGCGACTCTGCAGCTTCTTTGGAGAAATGAGTTAATCATTTCAACTGAAAGCTTCAGGCAGTATATTTTTGGCATCATTGGGCAAAAATTCCATGATAACCTTTCAGCATATTGTAATTCAAGTGTTCTGAGAGAAAACAAGACTTCTGCACCTCCTCATGGCTCTGTTTACAGGCTTAAAGACATCTAGCCTGTGACGGGAGACTTTGACCAATCACAGGTCATTTCAGAGAGAGAGAGAGAGCGTTCCTATTGGCTGTGCTCCGGTCATGTGATCGGTGCTTGGCGTTCCTTCAAGAGATTTCAATATGGCAGCGGCATCACAAACTTTCTAATTTTACAGCTAAACCGTGCACTACAAGATGATTCTGAAAACATCTAAGGAGAGAAATAGGCATTAACGTAACATAATATTGATTCATATTTGATCAGCGCTGCCTAGTTTGACCGTTTAGTCGGAGTTCGCGAGTGATTGACAGCCGGCTCTCATAGACGGCAGATGGACAGCAGACCTCAGATCAGCTCTTACTGCTTGTTTGGCTCCGGTCTGTGAAATCTTGCAGATGCCGTTAGGAGCACCGGAGGACACAGAAGCACATGTTTTTTTTCAGGTTACCTATTTCATGTACTACTGTCACGATATAGCGACCGTTTTATAAAAATAACGTTTTTTAATCATGTTTGCTCCAATCTGGCCTACTGCTGCTTTAAAAGTTTATGATAAAATATCTGCAAAACTAATCAGCCTCAGCTGTAGGCTACTTTACGTTTAGTGCAAGAAGCCAATGTTTGCATGCTAACACACTAAACTAAAATGGTGAACATGGTTAACACTACACCTGGTTAACATTAGCATGTTAGATTTGTCATTTTGAGCTTGTTAGCATGCTGTAGTGTAGATGATACAA
This sequence comes from Sebastes fasciatus, assembly GCF_043250625.1. Lineage (NCBI taxonomy): Eukaryota > Metazoa > Chordata > Actinopteri > Perciformes > Sebastidae > Sebastes > Sebastes fasciatus. The sequence goes on from NC_133800.1 coordinate 33,529,135, forward strand.
ATTTATGACCGATAGTGGCAAAATATAGGCCTACATTTATTTGGATAAAAATTACGTGCATTATTACTTTAAAGCTGCATTGATCTCCCCCCCCAAAAAAAGCTGACAGACCCACATCCCAAACAATAAAGTTGCTATTGCTAACGTTTTAGACTGCCGCTGAGCACCTGTTCACCTGATAAATGTAAGTTCAATAATATAGTATATATTCTGGTTTACACCAACTCCTGAAAAAGATGTGCTTCAGCTACTAAAGAGCCAGCTTGCCACTAACTCTGCTATTTGGTGCTGAGCAGGTAGCGTATAGTGGGTCAACATGTTTTCATCCCAACTCGTCTCGTAGGTCTACTGCCGCTTTGGCATCACTTTAGGTTTAAGCAACAAAGCCACTATTGTTAGGTTTAGGAAAAAAACGACATGGCTGGGCTTAAAACTACAACGTTTGTAAAGTGAAAATGAAACTGAATGTTGTGAACACGGGACACAAACGAACAGCTGACTGTAACGTGAATGTGAGACTTCACGCACGGAACACAAACAGCGGTCTCCTGGATGAAAGCCTTGTGTTTCGATATCACGCCGACGACCGTGAAAAAGCCCCGTTTGCTTATCAGAGCTTGTTTGCTGAAAACAGGTGCTGCTGCTGCTGGAAACAGGGCTGATAAGAGTGCAAATACTTAACCACACAGTAAATAAAGTAAAACCAAAACAAAAAGTCAATAGAGGGTGAAAAGCTGCATAGAGCTGCAGTGTTTGGTGATAATGCGCTGTGTGAATTCATCACAAACCCTGCATGTTAGCATTTAATTCATGCTGATATTTAAAATAAGTGGAGCTTGGAACATATTCAACAACAAAGTGATCTCTATGTCTAAATACAAAAATGTATTCACAGTATTCTTCTTTGTGGCCTGATCCATGGGTCCATTTACTGCTCGCACCCCGAGGACAACCGCCTCCTCTGCTGGCACAGTCAAGCCTCCATGAATACAAGTCTCAGAATGGTGAAAGGGCAGGAACAAGAGTGTAAACAAGTCTGGGGAACCACGTGATTTTCAGGAAACAGGGACAGACTTTATATCAAGGGTACGATTTCATTTAAGTGCAAATAGATCTGAAAAAAAAAGCGTAGCAGGCGAGAAGAATTCCATGCTGTGTCGATGAGGGTTCAAAGACCCGAGGCTGTTATAAATACCAACTCAAGCGTTTGACAAGAAATCAAAACTCATCTAAGAGGATCATGTTGCAGGGCTGAGAGCATGGAGCGACTGTAACTGCAGCTGTGATTGTGTTTGCATGTGCAAACAGTTGGTTTATGTATGTTTTATAGTTGTCAAACAGCTGCACGACTGGTAGCCAAACAGCTGCACCGCTGGTAGCCAAACAGCTGCACCGCTGAATGTGCAAAAAAGACTGCAATCTTAATTTAATGCATTCATTTTCGTTTTTTACCTATCTTGATGCTCTTGGACTGTATTTCCTAACATTTTTGACCTGTGACCCCTTAAACCAAAGACATGTCCCATTGTCACAAGTTGCTAAACAGAATTTTATATAACAAAAATATGTATTTTTTTTATAGTGTTATTCATCTTGCAACCTCTGACATTTACCTTCCAACTCTTTCAGGGGTTTTCAACCCCATTTGGTTAACCCCTGTTCTTGGATACCAGTGCTGCAAGGTCAGAGGTCAGAGGTCAAAGGTACTCCTGGACCTGGCAGGTACATATGAATAGTCACTTCAGTAGGGAAGTTGTTTGCTTTCATTTGGATTTGCACCTGTGCCGAAATACGTCTTGGCCAGGAGCAGTGAAAACATCAACTTGTAATATTTACTATAACGTCCCTATTAATGAGTTTTAGAGGTTCTGGTAGACAGAGTTAGGCTAGCAGTTTCCCCCCATTTCTAGTCTTTATGCTAAGCTAAGCTAAGGGGCTCCAGCTTCATATTCAACAGACAAACATAGTGTGGCATCTTCTCATCGAACTCTCACCTACATCCCTTCCATCCTGCTGTAATGTAGCCTTAGGGACTTTTTCAAGGACAGTTGAAGACACAACAAAAGGTTATATCAACATGAAAAGTGAACAGCATGCAGGATGAAAGTTCTGGGATGAAGCGGGCCTGCCGGGCACACTCAGAGTGAAAGTAGATAATATCTATGTTATGTTATGGTATGCATCTGTGAAGCTCTCACACTATTTTTGGCGTTTGATCAGAGGACATACAAGAATTTAAAATGTGATGGTCCATGCCAAGAAGGCGACAAAACAAATCTCCTTTTGAAAACAAATGTGTTTTATTCTAAAAAGGCAATATTTCCATACCTTTAAAACATTTTTCTTAAAATCTTTTGTACCTGGAGGTCTTCAGATGAATCAGTTGGTCATAGTTTTCTTCTGGTGAATATGTTGAAATGAAACTCTTCATGTCTCTTTTCGTTGGAAGTGTGATCGACTATCTCTGATGTGTTTTGTTCTGTTCATACTCTGAGTCACTAGAGGAACTAAACTCCAGTTAGCGGTTAACCTACACCATTGTCTGCTGATGAGAAATCCACCGATTATAGACGCTCTGCAATTAAACATGCACAAAATTATTTTGTATTATGGGCATTTAGCACGCAATTGACAAGTAACAGTAGCAGCATCTCCATAGAGCGCCATGCAAACGCCTTAAGTTTCGTTTTCTGTCGTCGTTTATCATTTTTGCACACTTACAGTAAGCTTCATGTTGGGGCTTGTTCCACTGGTTTTTAAGTGGTGTGGTTTACCGGAGCATTGTTGTTCCTTTTTTGTGTTTACTCAATTATCTCCTGGGTGGGAAATTTCCAGAAACCACCAGCTAAATATTGGTCAGCTGCAGCACATTCAGTTCTCAATGTTGTGTTCTTTCTTGAGAATTTGTTTATGTCTGGTGTCTTGAGCTTGTTGTCACATAAGGGTTAGAGGTTAGACCTGTATATAGCATGTCATTTTGAAGAGAAAGGGTTGTTTGTAGATGGTGAGATTATTCTATCAGCAACTTTGGAAAGCCCTGTTCCAGTTTAACAATGCCAGTAAGCATTGATTTGGTTATTAGTTTGCAGAAATTGAAAGAATCCTGGTGGAAATTGGTGCATTCAGTGTCCCTGGGGTAGAGGCATGCATCTCTGTCTGCTACAGCAGTGTTTCCCAAACTTTTTTTCTGGGAACCCACTTTTTCAAAATGGTCAACCATCAAATTTTAAATGAAAACTCCTTTTTTATATATACTTTATTTTAGGACTGCAGGAGTTGCATGCAATGCAGGATGACAACCGCTCCACTTGTCTTAATCTTTGCTAAGTTGCTGGAAAAATCAATGAGTCCAAAAGATGATAAAAAAGATATCCGCACACTTAGATCTTTGCAGTATTCCACCTTATTCTAAGATTTCGGTCTGTCAGACCTCCATCAGAGCATACGTCTGGATATACGTAGGACTGCAGGAATTAACATAAATTTGCTTACATATGATGATGTTCATACTTATATCATTCCTACACTGTTCATACACCGATCAGCCATAACATTAGGTCAGCATGGGCACCCTGACCGGTCTGTGGCTCCACGCAGTCCCATACGCAACAAACTGCAATGCACTGTGTGTTCTGACACCTTTCTGTCGGAACCAGCATTAACTTTTTCAGCAGTTTGAGCTCCAGTAGCTCTTCTATTGGATCGGACAACACGGGCCAGCCTTCGCTCCCCACCTGCATCAATGAGCCTCGGGTCTGACCCTGTCGCCGGTTGACCGGTTTTCCTTCCTTGGACCACTTTTGGTGCTTTAGTCTGACCACTGCAAACCGGGAACATCCCACAAGAGCTGCAGTTCTGGAGATGCTCTGACCCAGTCGTCTAGCCAGCACAGTTTGGCCCTTGTTGTCAAAGTTGCTCACATCCTTACGCTTGCCCATTTTTTCTGCTTCCAACACAAAGTTCAAAGTTCTAAATGTTCACTTGCTGTCTAATATATCCCCCCCACTGCCAGGTGCCACTATAACAAGATGATCCATGTTATTCACTTCAACTGTCAGTGGTCTTAATGTTATGGCTGATCAGTGTATATTTTATAGTGAAAAAGCTAAATTGATAGTGAGTTAGAAAAAAATAGAGCAATAAAGAGAATTACAGGAACAAAAACAAGTACAAGCTTAAAAGATATAAGATAAACAAACAGAAAAAAACATTAAAACATCAAAAATCCTTATATTAGGCTACCTTATAGGTAAACCAGCCATTTTGAAGAGATACACATTTGATAAATCACAACTTTGTTTTTTAAAAACATATACACACGTTAGATAATTTATAAATGAGACCAAATAATTACATTTAAGTGGAGTTAAGACCCTCATTTTTGCCCTCATCAGTAAAACAAACAGAGTGTATACTTGTTATAGGTATGTTATAAGAAGTCTACAATTATCAGAACAATATGAACTTTCAGGCTCCCTCATGTGGCTCAAAGGTGTGCTGCAGATATAAATCTTAAAACACTGGAAGAAAATCTGCAAAATGATTTGAGGACCCACCTGTGGGTCCAGACACAGTCTTTTGGAATGACTCTGCCACAGGGTCTTTTTTAATACTACCACTGGATGGTGCCAAAGTCAGACATTTTTAGATAGCATTCATGAGGACTTTAAGTTACTATATTTCAATGTAATTCAGGCCATAAACACTCAACTATAGGCACTACTAACTGTAATAATATTTAAATCACCTAGATGTCTGAAAATGTTTTCACTTTTCATTAAAATGTAGCCCAGTTTTAACCTGTCTAGATGTATTTTGACATGCAAACTATAAAAACTATGTAAACTGTGATGTGTTAAAAATTAAATATGGTTCAAATATGAAAGCGGAAATTCTTGTAGCTACTCTGGCTGTTTGACCGAAGAGGTTTTGTTGCCCACTATATAAATGTGTCTATTTATTCCTATAAATATGCCCCATCCTAACCCAATTCTGACATTATTTTCTTCATGCATAGGAAGTGAGAAATGGAAATTTAAGGCAGACTATATTTCTTTGCTTTTCATCCAGAGAGAAACCTGAACTGTGCTACAATGGATGAACTCGGTTGGATCCCCAACCGTCTGCCAATATGAGGTAGATTTTCAGGTCTAACATGCACTGACATCATTTGATTATTGAGTAATAATCTCCCAATATGGAAACTTTCCAAGCCCCAACCTTAAAACACCACAATAGATTCAGCTTTTGATTACAGGCTCCGGTGCACAGAAGATGACAAAAAGGTCCAACTGACAAGAGTCATTATTTCTGCTGGGATAAGCAGAAAACTTCTAACCAGAATGCTTCACTTTATTTTATTATTTTAAAGAAAATGAATCAGTTACACGATATCTAGAAACAGTTCAGCCCTTTTGAAGAAAACGGATCATAAAACCACCCAGGTGTGACACCAAAGTATCACTTTCTCTGTTGATGTGGTTTGTGGTTGCTCACAGCAAACCAAACCACCCACACAGCGGCTTTCATTGAAAGTGTGTTTTCATGTGTCAAATGAGAACTGCTGTCACCTAGTGCCTCATACTCGATATTACAATGTTATTGACTCAAATTATCTCAGCAGAGATCTCTGTTGGAGGTGACATTAGGCCACTTCTAGTTTTCAGGAACTCACGGAGACACACTAAATTCTTATAAAAAAATGCATTTAAGGTTCAGGTTGAAATTACATTGTGCAATAAATTAAAGGTACCACCTACTTGAATAAGTATAGTCTGGACTATCCAACATATTGGAAATGAACACAACAAAATGGAGAGAAATTGACAAAAAAAAGTGATTCTTCAAATTGTATGTGACCCACAACTCCAGTAAATGAAAGTTGAGTTCCTTACAATGCCATATACTAATTTCTGATGTATTTATTTAAATTAAAATATGGTATAAATGTTTGGAGCAAGCCAACAGGAGTTCAGGGCATCTACCTTTTAACTAAAATTCAAATTATAAAATTCCTTGTGTTGTTAACTGTATATTACATTAGATAAATGTGTCATGAACTGCTCTCCATCATATTGTGTTTTTTCACAGTTTTTACAATACCCTCTGCTCTATCTATCTATCTATCTATCTATCTATCTATCTATCTATCTATCTATCTATCTATCTATCTATCTATCTATATAATTCATGCAAAGAAAGACACTGTTAATACATGTGAAGGAAAAGTAGCCCTTTTTCTTTTTTGTCTATTTATGCTTAAATTATATGTCATATTTACTGTTCTTTTCTTCTCTTTTTGTAATCGTTTCCTGTAAAGGTACCTTGCTCAAAATAAATAACAATGAAATCAACAAATACATAAAAAAGACTAGTCATAAACAAGAAAACACGTATCTATCTAGATTATGGCAACATCTACTACATTACTAGTACAGTTACAGTAATGCTACATATAAAGAGTAAGAACAACATTTTATTGAGTATACAGGTATAGCTATACAAAACAAAATTTAATTCAAGGATACTGAACTTAAAAACTATAGCAATACATATCATTTTAAAATGAATGCCTCATAAAAAATGGAAAAGCAAAAAGTGAAAAAATATAAAAATTAAAGCTGCGAGCAGCGATGAACCGGCCATCGCCCGGTTCATCATAGCGCGTCGGGGGTACTGGCGGGACGCCGACTGACGCGGCCAGGCATGGTGAAACCGAATCTCTGATGAGCGCCATGACGCTTGTCACAAGACTCTATGACAAATGGTTCACGAGTTATGAAAGGGGCGTGGCTAATGTGTAGGGGGCGGGGATAACAATACCAACTTAACAGACACTCTCTGCTGAGTGATATGACACCTCCCACAAGACTACGACAAACGGTTCAAGAGTTATGAAAGGGTGCGGGGCTAGGAGTATATTTTTTCATGTAAATGTCCTCAGGACTGGACCACCATCATACCTGAGAAATTCGGGGCAGATCGGACTATGTACAGTTGAGCTACAACAACTTCCTGTTTCATGGCGAATGGCTAAAAATGGCCGCAACGCCACGGTCAGGTCGTTGAGTGAAAACTCACCATTTTGATTGATTTTCATCGTCAAGGTCTTAAGATGGTCCTGACCAAATTTAAAGTTGATCTGATTAAATCTGTAGGAGGAGTTCGTTAAAGTACACAGCCTATAAAACGCTAAAAATGGCACATTAAATTCAAGATGGCTGACTTCCTGTTGAGTTTTGGGCATACCTCCCAGAGGCTTTTTTGTTTGTCTCCACATGTTACATCTATCTGCCAAATTTCATACATGTAGGTGAAACTGGAGCGCGGGGCTCAATTTTTCCAATTTCATAGGGGGGCTAGCGAGCCATTTTGCAATAGCCGAGCCCGAGACCCTTAAAATATAAAATTTTTCGCCGCGTATGATAAGTATGCCAAGTTCACCAACTTTTGGTCGTCAAAAACACGATTAATTTGAGAGAAAAAGAAGAAGAAACACTACAGTTTCAATAGGGCCCTCGCTGGCCCGACATTGTCAGTGCTCGGGCCCTCAATATGTACAATATATCTTGTTTTTAAAATGATGAAGTGTCTTCTTCCATTCATCCAACAGATGGCAGGTTTGTCCTTCACATGTAGCCTCAGTTGGAGCAGAGAGGAGGAGGAGGAGGAGGAGGAGGAGGAGGATGCTGTTGGAGCTAAATCAGCGCTGGGACCTGGCTGGCTGAACTGAGCTGGGCTGAGCTGAACTGGGACGAGCTGCTGTATCTGGATGGTTGAGAGGAAAAGATGGCTACCAGAAGGAAGCAGAGGAAGCAGTGACTTCTTTTTGGGAGTAAAAGCATCGTTTAATGTGTGACATATGGATATGCAAGGAGTGCCACACGTAACTGACATATTGGGGGGTTATCATCCACTTTCTAGCCGTAGGATTCTGCTGCGTACTGGTGAGTAGATGACGGATACACGAAGAGAGACTCTGTGGTCTATGGAGCGGCTAGCTGCTAACATGCTAACATGCTAACACTGGCAGGAATGTGCATCTCGGCTAACGGTTAGTTTAACGGTTAGTTTAACGGTTAGTTTTCAAATATAGCAGCATTAACGGGTAGTTTTCAAATATAGCAGCATTAACGGTTAGTTTTCAAATATAACTGCATTAACGGTTAGTTTTCAAATATAGCAGCATTAAAGCTAATGGTAGCATGTCAGCAATAACGTCCACAAATACTTTACTTATCCAGTCTTATTATTATTAAAACACAAACCAGCTTCTTTATTTTGTAGTGTATTTATTGAAGGCCAACGTCACCGTTCAGCTTGACAGTTAGATGCTGCGATGCTAGTCTGCAATCAGCTGGTCGTCAGCTAACTGAAGGTGAGCTAACATTAACATTGATTCTACATTACAGGGTTTTCAATCAGAGTCCTCACAGTCCTCACACTGTGCTGCTGCAATTCATTAGAAGAAAACAGTCACTTGTCATTTTTTGAGAAACCTACTACAGTAATCTCTGAGTAGCCAGTAGTAGTATCTTCTTTTTCCTTTTTAAAATTGTATTCTCTATGTGTGTATGTATGTGTGTATGTATGTATGTATGTATGTATGTATATGTGTGTATGTATTTATGTATATATGTGTATATATATGTGTAGTAGTATCTTCTTTTTCCTTTTTAAATTTTATTCTATTCTTTATTTATTCATTATCATTATTATTTTATTATTATTATTATTTTTTAATAATATTTTATATATAAATATATGTATGTGTGTATGTATGTGTGTGTATTTATGTATATATATGTGTATATATATGTGTATGTGTGTATATGTATATGTGTGTACGTGTATATATGTGTATGTGTGTGCGTATGTGTATATATATATATATATATATATATATATATATATATATATATATATATATAAAATTCTCTTCTTATTATTTCATGACTTATTTGTAGATACTCTCCCTGAGTTGTATTCTCTACAATTTTAATTTTATGTATCCATGATTGAGAATCAGTTAGGTCCTTTGTGGCCAGATGTGGCTGTCTGTGTGTATGTTGTTGTTGTCAGGTATGATTGATTGATGTGTTGTGTCCCGGGTGAGTGTTGTTCAGAAAAACAAAAATGAACTTTCCCTGTACTGTTCTATTGATTATTGACAATTAATAATAAGACCTTTGAAAGAAAACAGTCACTGGGAAAACACACAAGGACGCAGACCGGTGTAGGTTAACCGGGGCACAGCTACAGTTTGTGTGGCGTTGGCTGGATTTATTAGTCAACATTATTATTATGGTTTAAGCAGGGTTGCTGTAACGCTACGACTGGCCAGTAATAGTCTGCTGGTATCAAAGTCACAATGACTGGCATATTTAGTACGATTACATCGGCCCTCTTTTCGTGCTGCTGTGCGCCTGATGTGCAACTTAAAAGTCACCTGTGTGCGTGGCCACTGGCCAGTGCATTGTTCCCGATTACATGGCTGACTGCATGGCTGCCTGTACAGTCACCTCACCACCACCATCACTACCCAACAACAGCAGCTTAGCCTGGCTTGCAGCAGGCTGGGAGGCTAAATGTGTGGTGCAACTAATGTTATCACAAACTTGTGTCATGCTCCTGCAGTATTTACTGTGTCCCTTGGCAGTGTGTTTGTGCTGCTGAGCTACCAGATAGACACAAATCACATGATAGAAATGGTTTTACTTCTGCAAGGTTTTTTATTCCTTGCTAGTAATTATAGACACTGTCCCAGAGCTATGTTGTTATGTGTTTCAGCCACAGCCAACACTTACCTGGTTTCACCACATTGGTATAGTTAGTACCATGAGTCAGATGTGTTTTTTATAGGGCTGTCAATCGATTGTAAAAGGGAGATTTGTCAAGTATTTAATACTCTTATCAACATGGGAGTGGGCAATAGGCTGCTTTATGCAAAAGTATGTGTAAATTAATTATTGGAAATCAATTAACAACACAAGTCAATGACAAATATTGTCCAGAAACCCTCACAGGTACTGCATTTAGCATAAAAAATATATGCTCAAATCATAACATGGCAAACTGCAGCCCAACAGGCAACAACAGCTGTCAGTGTGTCAGTGTGCTGACTTGACTATGACTTGCCTCAAACTGCATGTGATTATCATAAAGTGGGCATGTCTGTAAAGGGGAGACTCGTGGGTACCCATAGAACCCATTTTCATTCACATATCTTGAGGTCAGAAGTCAAGGGACCCCTTTGAAAATGGCCATGCCAGTTTTTCCTTGCCAAAATTTAGCTCAAGTTCGGAGCGTTATTTAACCTCCTTCATGACAAGCTAGTATGACATAGTTGGTACTAAAAAAAATCCTTAGGTTTACTAGTTTCATATGATAACAGTATCTTCACTCTAGCTTTAAAACTGAGCCAGCTACAACCTAAAAATCGCAAGTTGCATTAATGTGTTAAAGATATTAGTGGCATTAAAACGAATCGCCTTAACTTTGACAGCCTTAGTTTTTTATGTTCAGTATCAGGTTGTTTAATTGGGTCTGAGATGCTCTACTGCTGCAACGGCTGTGAGTAACAATTACCTAGTTGTTTCCCTAAATAATTCACTCTGGCGCCTTTAATTTACCCTATTCAGTCACAGTTGATAGCGATGTCATAGATGTAACACGCAGCTCAATTGTTTATCCTGGTTGTCTCATCCTTTTTAAGGTTTCACCTGCCAAAAACAACATCATGCCAACTCTTAACTCTAACTTTTAACTAGCACAGACACAATAATAATAATAATTTGTACAGTCATTTCCTTCCAACAAGTTTAAACGACACCTCTCACAACAGAAACTGGATATTATGAGCTTTATGAGTTTGAGCAAATTGATATTTACTGCAGGGCGACTGCATTGTAAGAACAAACCTCATGCTGTTTTGTCTGGCCCAAAGAATAGAATTTAAATGGGTTATTATTAGCAGACAAATGCAGGTAATTAAAACAGCACAATGACTACAGACAATCAGCATATGAAAGAAAAAAAAGCCTTTTAAAAATATATCATGAAGAAGTTTAGAAAGTAATTATTTAAAAATAAGGGCAATTTCATAAAGTTTAACATTAAAAGACACCTTTAGCTTTATAATTAAAAGCAAAGTTTCTAAATTAGAAATTAATTTTCTTAAATCATTAGATGCACCGTAAATGTTGGTAGCCACTCATCTTTGTATCCAGACTTAGTTTGTCCAACCGTTGCATTGGATGGGTGAAAAAACCAGAGCCACTTTGAAGATTAAATTGTCCGGGATGGTCAAGTTGTTGTAGTCACTCCATTTCAGTATATTTGGCCATATTAACTAATAATTATATTATAACACTTCAAAGAAAAGCAGGGCCAAAGTAGACTGAGAAATGAAAGGCAGCGCCTGTAAGTCTGTTTAACCACCTTTGAAGATAACTGATCATCATTTGAATATCCTAATCTAATATCAAAACCGGATTAGTTAAAGTAGCCGTTGACGTGTGGGCTGCAGAAATTAAGTTTCTTTCTGCACACAGGGCCCGTTGAGCTGGAAGCTCTGATTTTACGTACTTTCAAGTTGTATTTTTTTCTATAGATAGTCGGATGACGGACTTTGTTGGGCACCGAGGACTATGGATAGTGGTGTAAAAGAGCAATAATGTCACATGAAAATTCTCATGAACTATTGGACAAAATAATCATAATATTGGCAACAACATTAAATATGGGTACCTCTAATTAGTTTTTGAAAGCCAAAAATTCAACCCACAAACATCTAAGTTGTTACAATGTTATTTCCAAATCCGCACAATATGTGAACTATGATTGGAATACCTACGAGGTCCTTTTTCCCCACTACAGAAATCAGCTGTTGAGTTCCCATTTTGCTGTGATTTACTGAGATTACTCAAAACCTGCCGGTAGTTGGTGTGATGAAGTAAAGTCATAGCTGTAGCCTCGGGGCCTTCCTTTCTTCTGCTTTTCTCCCACTGTGATTCAATGCTTACAGGCATCGAAACTGAAACTCACCAGGTCAGTCATGTGGCTGGGTTTACTCTCCTGGGCTAAGAAAGAGATTTTTCTTTATTTTCATGTATTTTACTCCTATGTTTTGCAATTTGTTGCTAGTGGACATACAGTAGGTAGTCCAGTAGTACACATTATTTTGATCTGCTTTGTTTGTGGAGTTCCTTGTCATCATGATTACCAGCTGCTTTATATGACGGTTTATTGTGATTAAACATTGCCAAGGTTCTGTGATAGATTAACCGTAGTTAAGCAATATAATATTCCCTTGCTGACACTTTTATTTTAGCCACCATCCAAATGCTGATACATTATGCCCGTGACTGAGGTTTGTGCTTGGCTCCAGAAATTACTTCTAACCAAGTGTAGTCTGGAGATCTTACTTGTTCTTAAAAAGCTATTTGGATATTAAATATGTAAAAGTACAGCTGAATAATTGGGAGTTTACCAGCCCAAGTGCCTGGTAAACAAAAGCATGTTTTGTAACCCAACCCTGATGACCTTTCATAGCCTCAGATTTTGATAAGGGACAGCACATTTTTTAAAATGATGTTCCCTAATTTGTTCATGTCATTGTATGTCAGATAACTAATAGTCATGTTTCAGGCTGCAACTAATGGTTGCTTAATTATCCAATAAGTTATCAATGTCTTTTTGATTAGTTGATTGTTATGTGTAATCAGAGCCCAAAGTGACAAACTGTCAAAATTCTCAAAGTAGGGCTCCCCCTCTTAGTCGATTAGTCGACTAATCGGTCGTTTTGGTCTCCGTCGACTAAGATTTCTTTAGTCGATAAGTTGTTTTTTATGCTTTGTGGCTGGACCGCAGAGGGCCAGCCTTACAAACGCAAAAGTCTCACTGAGTGATGAAGTTAGACGATCGGTCCGCTGAGTGTTGGAGTTTCCTTATTGGCCGTTGCTCTTTCAAAATGAAAAGGCGGACAGGAACAGTCCTTTGTTTACATTTTCAGGGGGGCGTGCCAGCGGTTACACTCACCGGTCAGTAGGGCGTCTCAACACTTTCCATTTATTTTCTATGGAAAGCAGGTCCAGCGCGATGTGTCCGGCTCACGAAACTGGAACCGAGCTGTTAAACTAGGTGATCTAGTTCTAAAATGAAATGAGATTCAGCAGTGGCATAGCCTGTTTCTCCCTTTTAAATGTTTTCAGAAGTAGATTTTGGTCGATTGTTTAGACGGAATAACAGAAAGTTTACGAGCAGGCTGCCATGTTGTTTCCTGTTTGAAATGTCAAGCAGAGAACCAGGTACCAATCAGGTGCATTCCACGATAGGGTACATCACCGCTTGAACAGCTAGTTCAGTGGAACATTATAGACATGACCACTGACTATTTGTGTAACAATTTATCCACAAATTCACAGACTGACCGTACACGGTGCAGACATATGACTCATTTCTAAGAAACTTATGAGCACATTTCTAAAACACGAGATTTAAAGTGGTGTTTTTGTGTGATTCTTTGTGGAGAAACTCAGTTTCACAGATCTGTCGATCAAATCAACTAATTGATTAGTCGACAGTATCGTATGTGTTAGTTGATTAAGAATTTATTTGGTCGAGGACAGCCCTATCTCAGAGTTGTTTGAGGAGGCTCTATCTGAGAAGTTACAGTAATTGTTGTGAATGATTGGGAACTAAAGAGTTTGTTGGAGGTGCTATGGCAACATTTTGAAGAGCGTTACACCTGAGGACAAATTGGAAAAAACAACAACTTGTAGACTGTAAATAAATACGGCGGTTCTCATAAATAGTATGAGACAAAAGCTTTAATCAAAAAAGACTAATGTACACAGACAAACCAAAGATTACCAGCTGAGATTATATTTTTATCTATGTATTAATGCATTTCTCTCTCTGTGGAGGGATGGGAGCAGCAATGTGTATTATGTGCGTTGTGAGGCGCTTGTTATTGATCAAGTGAAGCCACGTAGCTACATTAGAATGGTGTGGATAATGCAGCACAAGGCCAATGCTAACTCCCCTCTCAATGCACCAAGTGAGCTTTCTCAGGCCATGTAAAATGCATCTCATAGAAAGAGACCGCCTGTGTTGTGTGTCTGTGGTGTTTCTCACTAAAGATGCCATATCGCACATCAGACTTCAGTTTCAGTTTACCAGTTGTCGTCTTTCTTGAGACGAAGCAGCGTGCAGTCATAAACCAGGAGAGGATAATTCTTAATTAGCCTCCAGGGAAATGGTCTGCACGTCATGGGAGCCAGCAGAGCGCAGACATAAGTGTCACACACACATATTGTAGCATGCACACGTACTGTGTGTATGTGCACTGAATATTTACAAACATACATACGTTAATGCGCATTTTTTGCACAAGTTAGATATTTGATTACAGTGAGTTAATTCATCCACTCTGGTAAAAGAATAAAGCTGGCAAATTCAGTTTATTTTTTTATTGTTAACAAATCAAATGAAACGACCAGAACCAACAATGAGTTGATCCTACTACAAAAGAAACTATACAAAGACTGATATATTATGTTTGGGAAATCAATAAGTATTGAGAGATGGACCAACATATTGTTGGTTTCGGTATCTTCATGGGATTTGTTGATGGTAAGAAATTTGCAGAATAACTAGGGCTGTCAATCAATTAAAATATTTAATCGCATGATTGGCCATAGTTAATCGTAATTAATTGCAAATGAATCACATTTTTATCTGTTCAAAATGTACCTTAAAGGGAGATTTGTCAAGTATTTAATGCTCTTATCAACATGGGAGTGGACAAACATGCTTGTTTTATGCAAATGTATGTATATATGTATTATTGGAAATTAATTAATAACACAAAACAACAAATATTGTCCAGAAACCCTCACAGGTACTGCATTTAGCATAAAATATATGCTCAAATCATAACATGGCAAACTGCAGCCCAACAGGCAACAACAGCTGTCAGTGTGCTGACTTGACTATGACTTGCCCCAAACTGCATATCATAAAGTGGGCATGTCTGTAAAGGGGAGACTCGTGGGTACCCATAGAACCCATTTTCATTCACATATCTCAAGGTCAGAGGTCAAGGAGACCCCTTTGAAAATGGCCATGCCAGTTTTTCCTCGCCAAAACTTTGGGCATGTTTGGAGTGTTATTTAACCTCCTTAGCGACAAGCTAGTATGAGACGGTTGAAGCTCTAGGCCCGCTACAACCTAAAAATCACAAGTTGCGTTAATGCATTAAAGAAATTAGTGGCATTAAAACAAATTTGCATTAATGCGTTATTATTGCGTTAACCTAAGAATAACGGCAGCGTTATCCTTTAATGATTGGTTTTATTTACATCTGCAGTAGTTTGTGAATTACAGCCATTCATCCAAAACAAAAGCCTCTACCTTTGGAGGTTGTATTATAGCATTTCCTACTAATTTTTCCATATGTGTTTAAGCTGGTTATGTCAGGGGATAGATCATACTGTATATGAAACCGGAGTAATGGCTAATTTGATGTATGTTGTCATGGTTGTGGTGTTTCACTGGCTAGACTGAACTGAAGGAGAGATATTTTTCCAGCTCTGTTTATTGCTGGAGTTTAATTGGCTGTGATTTTCACAGACTTTGCTCCACCAGCCACTGGATGGTAATAACTGTAATGTTTGTGATCACATGTGTGGTTTATGGTTATTAGTGTTGATCAACAAAACTATTTTACTGAATTATTCATGAACATTTTGGACTCCATTGTCAATTTGTCACATACTGAATGGAAAAAATGTCATGCATGATTAGTAGCTGTCAAGTTGGCATAATAAGTGCGGTTTTAGGCAGAGAAGAAGAGCTCAAATCCCATCGAGTGATTCAAGTTTTGTGAGAACCCCTCAGGCTGTTCTAACACAACAGGTCTCAGGATGCAGTTAAGCTTCTGCTACTGCAGATTGTTTCTCTTTCCAGTGCATATTCAACCTTGCCGCTGGTGGTTATGTTGAGTAGGAGATTGTATAGCAGGTTCATTCAAGTGAGGTGGATGATCTGCTTCCTCCCGCTGGCCTCATTTCCATATGGCCCAGTGTGCCCCTGCTGGAAACCACACTTCAGTGTCTTCCTAGTGAACCAGAAGACTCCGTGGTTCTCAGGATGTTCCACTACAGTTTCTAGTAGAGGGTTTCTCAACTTTTTTCTTGTTTTTGGTCAGGAATTCCAAAATCAAAGCAATTAAATAGCTGTAATGTGAATTTTGAGTATGACAAACTCATTCTGTAGGGCAGCAAGTAACGATTATTTTCATTGTCGAATAATCTGATAATTAGGGATGCACCATATGGATGTTTTCAGCTGATACTGATAATTACCTGTTTCTCATGGCCGATACGATAAGATAACTAATCATTTCTAGGGCTTTCCAAGTTAACGCCATAATAACGTGTTAACACAACCTATGAAACTAGGGAATCTAAATTGTGATATCTGATGATACATTTTTTCCGTACTTGCCAACCATGAGACCTCAAACAGGGAGGATTTTGAAACCATAGCTGGGGATCTGAGGGTCCTCCCCCAGAAAGTTTCAAAGACTTTGTTTCCTGCATTCTGGTGACTTTTAAAGAATGAAAATAGTAAAATAATAAGTGCACTGCAACAAATGAAATTATTTTACTTTTAATTCTAAGGAAAGAAAACTGAATAATTCGCCCCTCTGGCGTGAACTTGTATGAATCTCTGGCGTAAACCAATATTCATCAGTTTTCATTCATTCTTAGTACTCTCCGTTTCTCTCTCCATCTCTCACTCACTGAACGTCCTTTCAGACACAACGCGACAACAGCACCACTGCTCTCTAAAAAACCTGTTTTTATAGACCAAACAACTCATCGCCTAATTGAGAAAATAATCAAGAGGTTAATCAACAAAGAAAAATAATTGTTAGTTGCAGCTCTAGTCTGAAGTCCTGATAATGCAAAGTTAATGTGAAGTCACTGAGCCTGGATGTAAATAATGACGCTGAAATCCCCATAAGATGAATTATTTAATGGTGCTTACTACTGTGGGTTATGCATGGCCCCCTCCTTTTCTGGTCTAAATGGTATGTTCCTTTTGCTGTGATGGCGGTAGCCCCCCTCCACCCTCCCACACACACGCAAACACTCCACCACCCTCCCCTCCTCTTCCTCCAAAGCCCTGTACACCCCACCCGGTGTCAGGGGGGGATCAGCTGTGCCAGTCCCGGCAGGCCACACACACACACAGCACGCTGGCTGGCGAACAAAGCCCCTGGCACTGCCAACGAAGACAAGCCATGCCTCCGCGCTTAGCCTCTCCTCTTTTCACGCCGCCGTGAGGGGAAGGCATGACACCATTGTCACCGCCTCTCCTTATCAGAAAGACGCCAGTTTTTAAGAGAAGAGGAGTCGGTCTTGGTGTATAGTGGAGTATTTTTTTTGTCTTTTCCTGCTGCTGATGAGTTGAGATGCTGGCGGAGCGCAGAGAGAACAGCAGGTAGGGAGAATCAAGAGCTGGGTGCTGAGCTTGTCTCCGCGGTGACCGGGAGTTTGTTTACTGTTATTGGCGAACCTGACCTTGGTGTATACAGTATAGCATGTTTATTGTTGTTATTGATGGATAAGAGTTGCCTCTCAATGAGTCATTTACATGTATACTTCACATTTAAGCAGTTTGGTAAACGCTTACATCCAGAGCGCAGTCGCGTAATAAGTCTCTATTACCATCATTACCACCATCGAGCGGAGAGGGATGCAACAGTCGGAGGTACTGTATGTAACAAAATACCCTGATGTCTCTAGAGCCATTGTGTGCTGGATAAAAAGAAGCAAGAGCTTGCTAGGGTTACATTTAACTTTACAACAAGTGTATAGATCACAACGGTGTTGACTCATTATTTTTTTAGACATTTGATTCCTTTTGGATATATTTTTTTGTAGTTTCTTGAAACTTTAGATTATGAAATGCCTCCATTACAAACAACAAGTGAATAGACGGAGAAGTAGGCACCTCTGATGGAACAGAAAGAAACATTACAAAGACCGTCTTCGGAAATAATGAAGAGAGCAAAATGGCAGAGAACAGCTTGGCCCACAGTAGACCACATTTGTCCAATTGGACACAAATCATTGTTATATGAAGGACAGATCTTCAGATTCTGTGAAAACGTTTCCCATGGGGTTGTAGCTCTCCTCAGGGTTGAAATTGTACATTATGGACCACAACACGTACATTTAAAAGGGTAAATATATGGAAATGTGTAATATTAATGTGATGAATTCAATGTGTAATATCAATATGACTATTATAGTTGTAATTAAAAACAATTTGATTCAACAGACACATCCTTTTTTTTATAATTTTAATATATATTTATATATATATTTATTAATATAATTAAATTTAATATATATATATTTCAATTAATTATTTTTTTAATTATGTAACATTTTGTTACATACATAATATAATATATACTTAAAATAATACATAATATACTATGGCATATATATATAATATATAATACATATATTGCATACATATACAAAATCATTTTCAATACAAAAAAACCCCGAACAAAATCCTCCAACCTGCGTAATATTTTGTAATTATATAATTTGTTTTTGTAATTATGGTTGTTGACAGCCAGTAATTTATGTATGAGACCCACTTGTTGTCATGGATGTCATTCAATGAACACATTACTGCAAAAATATTGGCTAAGCAACATTACTTTTTGTCTTCCAGTCACAATAGCTGCTGCACCTCAACGTTCATCATTTACAGTGATAAATGTTTATCTGCCAGAACAGCTGGGAGGAGAAACACCGGTAGAATTCAGCAGCATTTGGCTTGTGGCTGGTGGTAATAGCCCGTGATGATGACACCCCAGGCCCTGCTTACTGGAGGCCTAGATAGATATCCAGTGAGGAGGCTGTCAGCTCTGGTCCTGTCCGGTCTTGTTTGGCATTAGATAATTTCCTGTCCTTCTGGTTCTTGTTACACTCACACAAGTCATGCATCAGCTGTTGATGCTTCAGCAGTTAGAAGCGGCTCTATTGCAGCTTTGTCGCTCTAAATCCATGATGCTTCGATTTCTGTTTTAGTAATGATGATTTTAAAATGTCTCAGGGTGTCAGAAGAATATTTTCTATGCCTTCCAGAGGTTTGTCAGCAAATAAAGAGAGGTATCTAATGGTAGGTGATGTGTCACAGTGGCTTGCAGAGGAGACAGCTTATTAAGCTGACACGCCAGCTGGTTTGTTTACACAGGACCATCTGAGAAGCCGTCATTGGAAACTGTTTGGAAAAAGGGCAGGCACTCTCAAAAAGGTGATTGGATGAACCATCTGTCAATCAAACTCTTACCGAAGCCAGTTGGGAGAAGAGCGAAAACATCTTCTCCATCGAGAAAGTGACGTTCTTTGCTCTTCTTTAAATGAAGAAATACTCTGCATGGTTGACATATTTTTGTAGGCCAAGGAGGAAGTTGGCATCGCCCTGGTTCCCTCGACAAAAAGCCAACGGGATTTTTCCATTGCGTTTTGGATTATTGCAGAAAATAAACTCTGTGGCAAACAAACATTTACGAAACTTATATGTTTTGTTCCCCAAGATAATCTCCACAAATGAACACCACTTTTATGATTTTTGAAGTGTAAATGCAATCACCAGAAGTAAAAAGATAACGTTAGGCTATAAACGAACTACACCACGGTCGCATGAGCGCGAGTATACACAACGAGGCTGTAAAGGCGGACGAGTCGGCGTGATGGCGTTTAGTAGTGTCATTCAGCCACTTGTTAGCAATCGCCTTTTTTAAGACGCGTAAAAGCTTCAAAATTCACAAGTGGGATATTTACTGACATATTTTATGTCGTAGAACAAAACGTTAAAATCTCTTCAGCTTGTTTTAACCACAGACCTTATTTCAGGTATCTAAATAAACTAAAACCTGTTCAAAAAACCCACTGACTTCCAGACGAGGGAACCGTAAGTGCTAAAATGCTAACACATCTCTGGGTTTTAGGACTCATTCCTGTAACAGTCACCTCACCATGTCGTAGCGTCCCACACACATAAACCACGCCCGTAGTAGCCAGTAGCTCCTTGCAGGACGCTGATTGGCCCGATCACTGGCTGGCCGGACACAAACGCATTACTTGAAGCTTGACAAGATGGATTTTCGTGTGATATTGTGAGAATCCATCTGCCGTGCAAGTCAAAAATGTAGCAGCATTTAGCTGGAGTTTGGTGTGAATTCGCCACCCTGCCTACATAGTCTTTTATTTACTTCAAATTAGCATTTTCAGTTTTTATCTAACTCCTGTCAACCCAGTTTTTTCTCCTCTGTGGAGCTCCACAGCTTCCACCTACCCCCGTAAACTGTCAGGCAGGAGACGTTTCTGTGATTACATCACTTTCTCCAGAGGAACAACCACACAAGCCTTTGAAGAGCTTGGCTTTTTCCAGGGCACTGGCTGCCTTCATCTCCCAGGAGTTGGTGCGAACTCTGTGAGACGTTCATTGAAGCTGGCGTCCGCTTAAAGAGAATGCTTTGAAAAAGACTGGAGGGCCAAGAAAGCAAGCTCAGTTCCCTTCTGCATAGGAGTTGACATTCCATTGATGCCATTGACTCATTTTCTTTGGTTCGGCCAAGACAAGACATGGTTTGATGCAGTTTTCCCTTAAAACTGTGTTGGTTCTGACTGTAGCATAGCAATGATCAGAATGTTGTTTTTTTTCTGTCTAGTACTCTTAAAAGGATCATTAGCTTTAAGTTGATAATCACTTGTATGAGGATGGTGCTGCGGTTTTCTAATCCTCATCAAAGCTGCTATCTTAATCCTCTCTGTTATGTCACTTCTTCCTGAGGTAGGTTGAGTATGCAGTGAGCTGTCTGCTTGCATTGGTCCACTGCTAGACATTCAAACTCACATCAGGGCAGAGAGACCAGCAAGGTATAAACTTGTTTGCTTATACATGAGACCGGCACATATAGATGCATCTCAAAAAGTCAAGGCTACGCCCCCTTTTGGGGAAAGGAAAACAGAAGATCCCATAGACTTCAATGGAATTTGACGCGTATTTGAATTGTAATTTTGACACATTTTTATGCATTCAACATTCAGCATAGCGTTATTACTATTACCGGTTTGTTTAAAGTAGAAGTTTGGAGACGTGTTTCAACTTCTTCTCTTTACTCAGTTACCGTCTATGAGGGACACGGGATTGTTTGTGGTGGTCATGAGAGCCTACTCTGGATGACGTATTGCCGGTCTGATGTATATTAGGATATAAAAAAAATTCTGTGTCAGACAAAGCTGCTGGGAGATAACAACAGCATCATGTTGACGCTGTGCCAGGAATCTAAATTGCTCAGTTTCTCTGAACTGTTCCAGCGTCCTTCAGGTACATCCATTCTCTCACGACACATTTTGGATCAACAGATAAGTTGGCCTCGTATCTCTGAAGGAAGTACTTTGTTGCCAAAGGTGTGGGCATCTTGTTGTTTTTCCTGGCTACGTTTCCAGATCTGAAATTAAAAATGGATCATATTAATTTAGAAAGAAACACTTGAGATATAGTACTCCCCAAACCCTGCCGATATGTTTTATATCCAACATTGTTTTTATGCAGAACTCCCTATAACATCAACCAGTAATATCAGTATTTGTATTATGGGTCGTTTTAGTCTTAGTCAACTAAGATTTCTTTAGCCGATTTGTCATGTTTTAATGCTTTTTTTCATGCTGAATGACTTATTTCCAAGAAACTTGTGAGCACATCTCTGGTAAACGAATGTCGATTAAATCAACTAATTGATTAGTCGACAAAATTGTATGAGTGTTAGTTGACTAAGAATTTAGTAAAACCTTAGCAACTTGGTTAGGGCTAACTATTATTTTAATTGTTGATTTATCTGTTGATTATCTTCTTGATTAATCAAACAGATGTTTGGTCTATGAAATGTCAGAAAATGGTGAAATATGTCAATCAGTGTTTCCCAAAGCCCAAGATGACGTCCTCAAATGTCTTGATTTGTCCACAACTCAAAGATATTCAGTTTACTGCCACAGAGGAGTAAAGAAACCAGAAAATATTCACATTTAAGAAGCTGGAATCAGAGAATTTTGACTTTTTTCTTAAGAAATGACTCAAAACGATTAATCGATTATCAAAATAGTTGGTGATTAATTTAATAGTTGACAACTGATCGATTAATCAATTCATTAATGTAGCTCTAATCTTGTTTATCGTCCAAATAGTGTATTCAAATGAGAACAGACGGTGATTTAATACTATTTTTCATTGTACAGATAATCAGTTATACACATCTGAGACTACTAGAGTGTGTCCAGCTACTGCCTAGCACATATGCTATTTTCAGTCCAGACTGGACAAATAAGAGTTACCATCTCTTCCGAGACGAAGCTTCAAAGCTAATCAAAACCAAAATGTGTCTTTCAGGTAAAGCCATACTCCTCCCTGAGATATTAATCAAGTAAAGCTGCACCAAGACAGTAATTTGTGCAGCCAAATTTAATTTCCATGTGTCTTTTGACCGCGCCTAAGAACCTAGTGCTGAAAGGGAGGTACACACAGGACTTTAAAGGATGTATCCTATAGGCCTGGATTGTGTGTTTTCATGACACTCATTGCTTACCAAAAAGGTGGAGTGAGTTGTAATCCTGCGTTTGTCTGCGGATCACCCGCCTCTCCTTTTGTTGATTTTCCAGCCTCAGCCTTATGCTGAGTCGTATGACATGTGTTTGCCCCAGTTTGTGGTCCCGGCCCTGCTGCGCTCCGACTCTACCATCCTCCCAGCAGCACTCTCGTCTGCTTCAGTGACTCTCTGTTACATAGGGCCCAGTACACCAGTGATAACAGTCAGCATTGTTCAGAGATAAATGCTGGCTTTGATCTGAGGTAGCGCTACATTATAGTACAAAATAGATAGGTAGGCTATCTCAGCTTGAATACAGCTTAAAGGATATTTCCAGTTTGTTACAATAATCTTTTGTTCATTTCTGTTGGTTAAACGAATGTTTGCCAAACCTATTTTGATGATAAAAGGAAGGCCAACATTATTACAAGCTGTCCTTTGTAAATATCCATCACAGTTTATAGACTGACTTTGTGGTGATTCAATTTATTTCCACTTACCGTACTTACTTTAGGTGTGCATGAACAGTTTTTCTGTGCAAATATGGGTTTATTACTGACATTTAAGGAGTGCTTGTTTTACTTTTACTTTTAATTCCGTCTTAATCAAACTCTGGTGCAGTTCAACCCCTGGTGCGGTATGTTTGGGCAGTTCAGCTCAGTAATCGTACTCCGGTGTGGACCAAAACAACCGGACCGAGACTTGAGACAAGTGGTCTCGGACCGTTTCCAAACAAGCCAAAACGTAGGCTGCCTGCGCCAGCATATGGTGAGGTGGACACAGGTAAGAGACCTGGACTTCTGCAGAAGTCCGATGTTTGCTTGACATCTGGGCCAAACAGAACATACAGAATAAGCTAAATAAAATCCACAAAAATAGTGACCTTTTATAAAGTCATTTCAGATAAACTGGAGGAGAAGGGATCCGTGTACACCGTAGATCAGTGCCGAGACAAAATGAAAAAACTTCAACAGCAATATGTCAAAGTCTGTGATTCCCTGCATAGAAGTGGCAGCTCTCGAGACAAAAAAGATAAATTACTCTTTTGTGCACGCCTCTCAGCAACTTATTTTTTTTATATGACCGGCTTTTTTATTGAACTATCGAACTAGACTGAAGTATCACTTTCACTCTGATTTGGGCTAACCAAACGAACTATGGCTTTTGAAAGCGCCCCAAGTGGTAGCTAATTTGTCCGAACTGTTGGCTTGTTTACAACCTGTCTGAATTACTTTATATTATTTTGGTGACGACAATGTTATCATAACCGATAGAAATGATGTCAAAATCTATTAAAATAAGATCCAGTGTTTCCCCCTCTGGAAAAGCTTTTGAAGGATGTGATCATTAGTCAGTCACCTGCTGAGCTCAATGACAGATCTGTTCTTGTTAATAATGTAGTTACCAGATGACAAAACAGTTGCCTCACTCAAAAATGACGTTGCCCTTGCTGTGTGATGTAACCCCACCGCTGTTAATTTCCCTGAAGCTTGATAAGCCTAATAATTGTTTGATTTAATGAAAACATTAGCGGCGTCTAACTTGTGATTGTGGTTGTTTTTATTTCATGGAAACAAACCAAAGATTTAGATAAAGACAATGCACTTAATTTTGCATATTAGAAATTATTCTGTCAGTTCTCATGAATAACCACAGAATTGTCCAGGTTAGAATCAGGATCTATTTTTAAAATTTCACCAAGTTTCAGTTCCACTGATCCTCTTCACGTATATCCATATCTCTAAAGAATCTCCCACCGGTTTCCTGTCTTGATTTTCTTTTTCATATAGTGAAACTTTCAACTTTAAACAGTGACTCAGGAACCGGGCCCACTGGGCTGGATATTTTTAAACCGGCCACAGACTAACTGCTTCTGCTTTTGGAATCTCAATTTCTGACATCCAGCAAGATTTTCTCCTTGACTGGCAGCTTTTCAAGCGGCTCGTCTGTGGCTCAGCCTGAGTTTCCATTTTAACAGCTGAAGCCTGGCTTTTCTGCTGATGCTGCTGAGGCTAGTGCATGTTGATCACTTCATAACCCCACTGCTGGTGTGCAGTAGATCTGTGTCTCTTTGTTTTACTCCTACCAATCATCCAGTGGAGGGTTTGTTTTATTTATGATAAGAACTTTAACATTTGCCATGGATTATTATGTTATGAACGAGAGGCAAAGGACAAACATGATGCGTGTGTCGACACAAAAAGGGGAAGGATGTTAGCAGTGCAGAGAGCTGATTTGGCTGCTGAGAATAGCTCCTCTCATCAGTGTTATGACACGCCAAGATGGTAATGAACTTGTTCTTTCACACACTTAATCTTAATAAGACGCGCTGAGTATTAATACATATTGATGCCATGGTTACTTCTCACCGATGAGCTTCAGTGAACTGTTTGATAGAAAACCAGATGTCATTTAGAGCTCCGCGGCTATTAAAACATAGTCAACAGGTAAGATAGTGAATGTGTCTGGTGAAATGGGTGTTTTCAGCCACATATACACTGAATAATTTTCCTCTTTTAGTACAGCAATTTCCTGTTCTGACTATAACACATTTATGAGTCTCAGTTTCTAATATGCAGTCAAAAATCAGGAGTCATTTTCTTCTGAAAACAAGCAGACCCTGGCTCTGTGGAAAACTTTCTAGGTCGGCTTACACTGCACAAATGTGCAGTTAGCAGTTCATTTTGGAAACCGTTTTATGGCGTTGTTTGTTGATTATGAGCATCTCAGTTGGCTTACATTAAAAGCAACAAAACAAAAAACGAATAAATATTTAATTGTATGCCGGCATATAAACAGCAGTAGCCATTGAAAACATCTGCCCTGGATGCATCTGTTCACGATCAGTCCCACAGTAATTGCAGAAAATGTATTTATTTTTTCAACTTTATAGATTCCAACTAGATAAGTTTAACTTTTAGTTTAAAGCATCAACAGTGTAGTTAATCAGACACTGTCGTACAGCTTCCTGTGGCTGAAAAGGTCTCATGTTCTGCAGTCACTTCCTCTTATAAATGGAGCGAAAGTGAAGCAGTATAGTGTGTTATCAGTCAATATAGAGAAGTGTTTTTTTTTTTTAGCCTTAAACACTTTGACTGTGTCTGCATAATGAACATGCACTGTATCTTTGACCTTTGCTATTATTAGGGCTGTCAAAGTTAACACGATAATAACTTGTTAACGCAAATTTGTTTTAATGGCACTAATTTCTTTAACACATTAAACCAAGCAGTCTGTTGGAGCTTGTAGCGGGCTCAGTTTTAAAGCTAGACTGAAGATACTGGTATCATATGAAACTAGAAAACCTAGAAAGGGATTCATTGGTACCAATGGTGATATCAATGTCATACTAGCTTGTCGGAAAAGAGGCTAAACAACACTCTAAACCGGCAGGGCCATTTTCAAAGGGGTCCCCTTGACCTCTGACCTCAAGATATGTGAATGTAAATGGGTTCTAAGGGGACCCACGGGTCTCCCCTTTACAGACATGCCCACTTTATGATAATCACATGCAGTTTGGGCCAAGTCATAGTCAAGTCAGCACACTGACAGCTGTTGTTGCCTGTTGGGCTGCAGTTTGCCATGTTATGATTTGAGCATATTTTTTATGCTAAATGCAGTACCTGTGAGGGTTTCTGGACAATATCTGTCATTTTTTTCTGTTGTTAATTGTTTTTCAATAACAAATTGGACATACATTTGCATATAGCAAGCATATTTGCCCACTCCCATGTTGAATCTCCCTTTAAGGTACATTTTTAACTGAAAAATAATGTGATTAATTTGCGTTTAATCGCGATTAACTATTGACAATCATGCGATTAGATATTTTTATCGATCGGCAGCCCCAGTTATTATATATTCTTAGATCTTTTTTGCTTCAAAAGTGGAATTTATCCCCTCAGAAATCCGTTAAATTCACCTTCATGTGTAATCTAGATCAGTGAGCATGCAGTGAAATGGGACTGCTACAATTTACAATTGGATGCCTGTCAGTTAAAACAAAAATCCCTTGTCACATGTTCTCCAAACTTTATCAGTGTCTGCAGCAGGCAGTGGTATAATGTTGTTGTTTTGGAAGGATATATACTGTAGGGCTTGCTCTAATGCCTTATCTCAGACGGGCAGAGCTGGTGGTGAGTAAAAAGCTGAATTGTTGAGTATATCGCTGCCAACACAGGCTGTATTGTAAATGTCAAACCCTGAGCCTTTCAGGTCTTGTCTCATTTGATCTCCATCATGTGTCTAAAATCAACCCAACAAGAACATT
The DNA here is from genome assembly GCF_043250625.1 of Sebastes fasciatus. Taxonomy (NCBI): domain Eukaryota; kingdom Metazoa; phylum Chordata; class Actinopteri; order Perciformes; family Sebastidae; genus Sebastes; species Sebastes fasciatus. Next base: position 33,556,086 of record NC_133800.1, read on the forward strand.
TCATAAGAAAATAACCACAAATCGGGGGGGATGAAGCCCAAATCATTGATGTGACAGAGCTAATTATGCAACTCAAAGCATTACTATGGCAAAGCAAAGCACTAACCAGGTGAAGAGGCTCAATCCCTCGAGACTATGCATGCTAAAAACATATGCACACACTCACGGTCAGGCACTTTAGATAAAAGAGTACCAAATGGTGCCGTTTGAGTGTGAGTTCACGCAGAGGGCAGCCCTGCTGTGTGGGCAAAACGAGTTACTGAAGCCTTCAGTCTGGAGTAATGCTGTTAGTGCCACAGATGCCACGTTCCTGTAAATCAGAACAACACTTGGAAGGCGTCTTTGTAGCCGTCTGTCCCCTGCCATCATGTTTCTTTACACGTTCTCTCCCTCTTTTATGACAGTCTTTAAAGGAATGAGAGGGACGAGGTGAAAGCAGATGAGGGTTGTGGAGCTGCCAGCCGGGGCAAAGCAGACCTTGAACAAGAAAGCACTCGATAAAGGGCAGGCCTCTGGGAACACCTAGTAAACAATCAGCGTCGTACTGCATTGGTGATAATAGTTAGGAAACAGTGACAGTGTGGTCTTTTGTGCTAAGGGAAAGGTCATCAAAAGAGTTTGTTTTTCCTTGTTTGGAGCGATTTTGTCCAGTAAATATTGTGTTTCAATGATGGTAGGACTCGAGAAAAGGTTACTGGCTCACCGAAATCAGCGTTTCTTCCTCTTGGGAATGAGAATTTAAGTCCAATCTGGCCATTCAATTTCAGTATCTGTGTCACAAATAAATGAACGTATGGATTGATTGACTAACAATGATTTGGAGAATATTGTGCTAATTAGAAAACCACAAACATTTCAATGAAAATGTGTACAAAATAGACACCAGAACAGAACACTGTTGGGCTGTTGTTTTCATCAGGAGAGGAAACGCACAGAGCCAACAGCACAAGGAGGAGCATCCTCTGTCACATTATTCAAAAATAATATGTATTTGGCATGAAGTCAAGTCTAAAAACTACTGTAAAAATACCATAATATCTCCCGCATAACAGTAGATTCAATTCTCTATACGGCCAACAGACAGAGACGCTTGCCAAGAGTGAATTAGCCTCCTCAGAGGGGCTCCTACCCTGAGGGTGGCTGGTTTGAATCCAGATTTGTTCAGACTTCCCATAAGTGGCTGCAGAGAGGGAATGAAAACTACTTTCTGAGGTGCTATTGGGCAGAGACTTTAGAGTGGAGCATGATGCGGAGAACAACCAGGTTATACTGACAGATTTCAGGGAATGTGTGGCATAAATGGTTATGTGAATGAGGGCAACCATCATTACAAAACAGGTTCCCCAGTAGGGATGTGATGGTGAGAAAATGTTCCCACCGGTTAATAAACTTGTGACAACACCAGTGTTACCGATTACACCGGACATTTTACAAGAAAAGATGACACTCAATATCTGTAGAACACTTACTTTGATCTTTAACGTCGGGTGGCTGTGTGTCTGGTCTCTCAGGTAGAGCTTTTGCTGCAGGGCCTCAGGTTTCCAACCGGCGCTGCTCTGCTGTGCACATCGGCTGTGACCGCTCCGTCCTTCTCACGGCGATTACCTCATTAATGTTATGGTTCCCTTATAGCATCGGCCAACCACCATGTAACACTGGTAACATCGGTAACACCGACTACCGCGGCAAGCCTATTCTCCAGTGATCTGTGTTTGTTACCAAGTAGCACAAGAACTTGTATCTGCTCAGGGATTCCTGGATGTTGTGTAGGAAATTCACCCTTTGGCTTATTCTGACAGACATTACCTGTCATACATAATGTAATATGTACATTTAAAGTCATTTTTCAAACAAAAATGTTTAAATCTATGAGATTGCAAAACTTTATACCTGACTGGTATATGTGGAGAACCTACTAGGCAGTGAATTAACAACCTATTTAAACCCTGTGTCTTGTTTTGGCTGGCTTGCAGACTGTACCCTACAGGGGCAAAGTTCAGAGGCATAAACTGTGAACTATACAGAAAGTAGCCATGTTTCTGTATCAGAATTGTCCTTTTGTGACTACTGGTCCAAAACAAATTTTACTAGCCGTTTGGAACTTAGTTGGTATTCATTTTGAAGTCCTTCCTGGTTCTTTGCATTATTTAGTTATTATATATTATTTATTAAATTATTTTAGGGTTCTGTCATCTTTTATTAGATGGTAGAAATTGACGGGAAAGAGACACGCGATGGTGGGCTTTGAACTAAAGGTGTCACAGTTGCTTTAATTGCTTTCCCTGTAGCCATAAAACCAATTTGTTAAACGCAGTGACTTTTATGAGCTTTTAATTTGAAGCTTTTTGTTCACTGTAACAAAAAATTCAAAAATCTTTCATCGCATTTATTTTTGGAACTAGAGGGCAGGGCCTCTTTTGTCAATGTCTAAAGAAAGAGAGAGTAATCCGCTGTGAGGAGTGCACTTCCTCCTCTGGGAAAAGAGGGACTACATGGTAGACTGTCATGTCTCCTCACCGTCCCTGGTGCTGGCTGACTCTCTGAGAGGACTGGAGCTGAACTGTCAGTGCTTTTTAGTTAGAGATGTAGCCTTGGCTGGAACGTTTTATATATACCTGATGTTTAGATGAAAAGGAAATCCCATTGTCTGAGCACATGTCTTATACAATGCAGTAATTTACAGCAGCTGTTGAATCTCCACCTTTACAGTATGAAAGCGTCCAAGTCTAAGAGCCAATGTGCCTCGACGATGTAACAAAATGTACTCGATAGTGGTTATTTACTGTATGATGGAGAAGTGCTAGGAAAGGAAACAAGAAGTTGAGAGGTTTTTACATATTTCATTTAGCAGAATAATGTGATTTTTCTCCCCCCTTTTAATGTCAAGTGTCCCCAGAAGCTCATACTCTATCATCTGGGGAAAATAAACGAGAAATGCTTTTTCTCTTTCTCCCTCAACCACCACTGTGTCCGTGTGCCCTTGAGCAAGTTCCACTCCAGTGTATCAGTGCAGTTGTATGTGAGATTGATGAGCAACTCTCTTACACTGTTCCTGGCTGTTGATTCTGTTTTTATCAGCGGATGTTTATCCGTGTTGTGTGTAGGCTTCTTTGCAGATCTGTGAAGTCTCCTAGCAACCATCTTAAAGATAGTCTGGAGAGAATTTGATGTGTGGAAATTATGGCTAAATATATATCAACCACGCTACGCTACGACACGGAGAGGGAGATATAAAATAAATACAGTTCACGGTAAATTGCCTAAAGAAACAAAGAAGTCTGAACTTGGTCTGTGCTCCAACGCAGTGCAAGATCTATTAACCTGAACATTTTCTTTGGTATTATTAGCTGGCCAATGAGGCAGCAAGCTGCTATATTTTGTAAAAACAACCGTCAATTTAATTTTTCACAGGTACTGTTTGAAATACTTTAACACAGTATTGTGAACTTTTTTATTATCATGCCAGTACTGGCAAATTTCTTAGTTTGAGAAAGCGAAACGTGTTTCATATCCACAAAAAACTATATAACACTCTAAAGGAAATGGAAAAAGCACAAAAGAATAATAAGACTCCTTTAAGACGTGTCGTAAACCTCCTCTCTCCCATCTGCAGGGCTGCCTTTGCCCTGACAAAGCCGCTCAAGATGAACATGGTGAAGAGGATCATGGGGCGGCCGAGGCAGGAGGAGTGCAGCCCCCAGGACAACGCGCTGGGCCTGATGCACCTGCGACGCCTCTTCTCCGAGCTGTGCCACCCTCCTCGCCACATGACCCAGAAGGAGCAGGAGGAGAAGCTCTACATGATGCTTCCCGTATTTAACAGGGTAAGTCACACACCAGGGGGTGGAGGGAGGGCCGGAGGCAGTCCAAACAAGAACAAATATCAGTTCTCATAAGGACTCTTGAGACAGTTTACTGTGAAGCATTCATTTGGGTTCTGTGATGTTTGAAAATGGCATTCAAACCTGGTGTTTGTTGTCCATGTAGTTTTCAAAAAAGATTAATTGTTGTCAGTCCGTTGGACTCATGTTACAGACAAGTTGGTGCTCCATCAACTCACAGTGCCTCTTACATTATGAACTTAATATATACTATGGATAGATTAATATGTACTTAATAAACGAGATTTCTTCTTGAAACTATTTAGCATTAAAATCCTGTGGTTAACTGCTTATTTCCATACACACCTGACTCGACGCCTCACAGATTCTGTTTCAATAGCCTCCAGTTAAATCTGATGGAAATGAGCCTGTTGACTTGTGCGGGTGTGTTGACTTTATGGCTTAAAGGGATAGTTTGGGTGTGAGGCACTTATCCATAGTCAGTGTATTACCTACAGTTGAATATGACATGCTTTGATGCAGAGAGACTGAATGGCAGCTTTAAATAGGAATAGGCATAGATTAACGTATTAAAAATGTCTATGTTTATTCAACAAAGCAGAGAATGCTGGATTTATATTGCACTGATAATATAAGGTAATATGTCTCTTTGTTGTGTAGCTGCCGGTGCAAACAGCCCCGTTGAGTGTCCTCATCAAACTGGAGAGCCCTACCAAGGGTCTCTTGACTTGGCAGCTAATTACGCAGCGCTGGCTGTGATTCACTCACTGGTGGCATAATTCATGTCACAATTGAAAAAGTAGAGTGCTCCCGGTGCAGCGGGACGCCAGGCTCCAGGCCTACTTTCATGTCAGATTTGCTGGGTAAATAAATACGGGTATATGATGAGTCGCTGTTGAATGAAGTGTAGTTTATCTTCGACCTGCTCCCCCGAAGGCTCAGGCTGCAGCTACGTAGCTCTGTGGTAGTGAAATTAGGACACCAGGGAAAAACCCAGAGAGATGTAAACCAGTGTACCTCTCCACCTTGATGATTCCTGTGTGTCCCTGCTTGGTGTGATTACAGATGGAATTGTGCTGAACTGCAGGCTTTAGTAGCAATTAATATCCTATTTCTTTTATTTTCTCTCTATAAAAGAAACGATCAGTAAAATGTCTTTCTGGCTGATTTAGGCCCTGATCAACGTGAGGCGCACCGCACTGCCTTTTTGTTGCCCGATCAGACAGAGGGTATTTTGCAGTTTGCTGCGTCTTTTTTATTGTTGCTAGGCAACCACTGAGTGAAAGCTTTCTTTAGCTTAACACAAACCATGAACTGTATGCTACCTAATAGTAGGGATGTGCATTCCAAGCAAAAATACTATTCGAAAATCACTGGGAATTAATCGATTATTATTCTAAAATTGCGGCACTAATTTGCCTCCTGCTGTTTTCTGTTCAGATAATGGTAACAACGGTTGGTAAAGAAAAAACTAGGGATGTCAATCGATTAAAATATTTAATCGCGATTAATCGCATGATTGTCCATAGTTATTCGCAAATTAATCACACTTTTTTTTCTGTTCAAAATGTACCTTAAAGGGAGATTAGTCAAGTATTTAATAGTCTTATCAACATGGGAGTGGGCAAATATGCTGCTTTATGCAAATGTATGTATATATTTATTATTGGAAATCAATTATCAACACAAAACAATGACAGATATTGTCCAGAAACCCTCACAGGTACTGCATTTAGCATAACAAAATATGCTGTCAATAGAACCCAGAACCTCACATATCTGGAGTTCAGAGGTCAAGGGGACCCCTTTGAAAATGGCCATGAACATTTTTCCTCGTCAAAATTTACTACCTGAGTTTTCTTTTATTTATTTGTTTTCTGATTTAACCAACGCTTATCCGTCTGCTTCAGGTGTTTGGGAACGCTCCACCCAGCAGCATGACGGAGAAGTTCTCCGACCTGCTGCAGTTCACCACCCAGGTCTCACGGCTCATGGTAACCGAGATCAGACGAAGAGCCTCCAATAAATCCACAGGTGAGTTCTCTGACACACAGATTTATAATGGCAAAGATGTACTTGGAAACATCAATCCATCATTTATTTGGCATCAGTTGCGGTTACTTCCCATAACCGGTGTGCTTCTTATCACAATGATGATCTACTCTACCATCCCTCCGTCTGTGGGTGTGTTTGTTCTTTCTTTCGCTTTGCTGATAAAGACATGGATGTTGGAATTTTCTTTTTTTCCATTATCTCGAATTTTGGTGATTTTACAGTTAAAATCATGATGCTAAGATTAGTTATAATTTGCTGTAAAGCTGCAGAAAATATATATATAGTGTATGTGCAAAACAGTCATTTCTCATCCATTCAGAACAGTTTCACGCACAACTGACATAAATATCCAATTTTACATTTAAAATTAGCTGTGAGTTTCTCACTCACTAGATACTTTTGTACAAAGAATGCAATGCAATGTGACATGAAAGGTTAGTCTTCACTGCAGGTGAGCCAGCAGCATCACCTCCTCAAAGCTTTGTCAGTAGTGGCAGCTTTGACTGTGGCTTCCCCACAGAAAAGACCTTAAAAAGACTGACTGACGCACACTCACACGTGGGTTTGTAAGTCTCCAGCTTCCCGTCTCTGTTTTCTTCTTCTTTATCATCTCTCTTCATCTCGCTCTCGTCTCTGTCTGAACATGTGATGTGTTGTTTTCAAGCAGCGAGCAGCTCTGATTTTGCAACACCACGATCTGAACACACACACACACACACACACACACACACACACACACACACACACACACACACACACACTCACACACACTCCTCCAGCTGGTCACCAGGCCTCTGTAGACTGAGTCACTAGTTGACTCAGGCTCTCGACTGGCTTTGCAGTACTCTGTCATCGTCTCTAAATCAAATAATTAACAGCAGTGAGCAACTAGACTTTAGCTTATCTTGTAGGTGGGTTTTAGCGTGTATATTCCTCCATCTAGGCTGACAGAATAAAGCTTCTTTCACATATAGTTCCCGGTAAGTGAGTCATTTTCACGATTCACACATTCAGGAACATTTCTGTGTTGCGCCTTTTCACACATATCGTCTAGACGGGGCAAAGGACAGTCCTGCAGATGGCGCTAATCTAACACTTATGGATGCCAAATAGGGCAAGACCGGATGTAATTGTACGCTTGGCCATTGCTGTATGTTGCCACTATGCGTCCGCATGATATCATGTTCAAATTCTCATGTTTATAACAAACCAAATTTCATGAAAATCAGTTCAGAATTAAGCTAGTTACAGTCGAGTTTGTAGAGAAATTTGCATCTCTCAATACACATTTAATTTGTTTACTAGCAGATCTTGACTGTTCCAATATGGCGGACGCGCTGCAGACGCAAACGCGGTATCTTCGTTTCTATATCTGTGCGGCGGAAAACGTTTCTTATTATTTTCAGGATGGGCGAGGAGCTGTCTTTGTCCAGCTAAATCATGGATGTATTAAGAGAACTGGATACAGCGTTGGAGGCGGGGCCCTGTTCATTCCTATGAAAGTTGTTTAGTGGCGCATGAAGCCAAAATGGCTCGACTTCCGATTGGAAAAGTACCCGGATCTTCTGGCGATCTTTCACATACATTGGGCCCACAGAGCAGGCGCAGTGGCGTCTGAGTTACACATTTCTCTTTCCCAATGTAAGTCTATGGGGAAAAGTATTTTTGGGCCCAATGGCATCACGTGACTGACACGGAAGTTGTAGTACCGCCATTTGGCCACTACGACAATTGGCATCAACGACCGGCACTCTTCCTGGGAGCTTGGGCTAAATTGGCTAGCTAGCATAGAAATATTACCCAACCGAGCTAGGTTGAATATGTTTATTTAATGGTTTCAGTGTCCGCAGTAGCCAAATGTGAGACAGACATCTGCCTTGCCACCTTTTTTCCACAATATTGTCTTAAAACATGTCCATTTCCCCTGACCTGTATGTACAATTGAAGAGTGTAATATACTCATCTAATTCATCTACAAAAGGTTCGTTCCTTCTCCTCCTTCGCCGTATATAAAGCAGGAGAATAAACATTTCAGACAAGATATAATGTGGAAAATCACACATCACATTATGACATGTGCTAATAAAATCTTGATAAGCACTTTTTTTTTTCTTCCCCTGCAGAAGTGGGTTGAACACAAGACACATGTCACATCCACCAAGATGATTTATTCGTTGCATAACTGATCATTGTTCCAGCCGCCCATCTGCCTGCCACAATGAGCTGTCACTCTCCATCTAGTTAACTCTATGTTCATATATGTGTGTGTGTTTCCAGAGGCTGCCAGTCGAGCCATAGTCCAGTTCCTGGAGGTGAACCAGAGTGAGGAGGCGAGTCGTGGCTGGATGCTTCTGACCACCATCAACCTGCTGGCCTCCTCCGGACAGGTTGGTACAATAACACCATACTCGGATGGGCTCCATGTTTATATAATAAGTATGTTTTTCTGTTTGTGTCCTGGAGTTTTTCTGTTTGAAAGGATTGCCCTCATACATGTGAGGGGGAGATGTAAGATGAAATCGGAGGAAACAACATGTAAAAAAATATATATATTTCTCAGCATCCTGTCTCTCTTTGACCCATTTGCATCTCCCCTCTTTGATCTCTCAGCAGAAAATAACATCAGCCACTGTAAGAACCAAGAGAAACAGGCTCTTGAGCACAAGTAAAAATTCCCACCTGACTCACCCCAGCTTATTCTCCCCAAACACTATCATTTATTAAATCTGCTTCACTGCACTGAATGAAGGAACTGATGCTGCTCCTGATGTTTCTACCTGATAGTGGTTCATTTTACTGCTGCTTCTGGATGCCACATGAAAAGCATTATTGCCATATTTTTCAAAATTGCATGCAATGAGATTAAGTCTAAAAATTGGATTTGTATGTGGAGCATCTGGTCACCATGCAGCACAACTCCACATAATTCAGAATCTTAACATGGCGGCCTCTTGGTTTTAAAGGTTAGACATTACGCTCTTGTTTTTCTCCGTGCCGGTGCTCCAGCAGACATCTTTTGAACTTTTCGGCCTGCATTCCTCTAGAGGTCTTGAGGGGGGGGCATCGCTGTCAGCTGGCCGGCTGCCTGCTTTCCTGCTCCGTTGCACACCAGAAATTCACTGCTGTTGTTGTTGTTGTTGCCGAGTCAAACTCTTCCTCTGTCCTTCTGCAGATATGTTTTAAAACCACATAAATCCATTCTGCTTTTCCTATTTTTGTCAAAAAGACACACACACAGTATGCATTGTAGAAGTCTTCAACTCTAGGTTAACTCAAGCACTGCTACATACACATTTACTTCACCTTTATAAGTTGCTGCAGATCTTTTTGGGTTGATACCATTTGTTACACAGATTTGGTGCTAAATTTAACAATTTTTTACCACTTGAGAATTGATAAAAAATGATCAATAATCCCTCCAAAATACCACATTAAGACACAAAGACCTTGAGGAACATCATAGAAAAAGCCATGCTGTGATTTGGTATCAAAAACTTTTGACATTTGGAGATTTCTGAAAGAATTGCATTTTTCAGCGATTAGGTGGCGAGCAATTTTGTTCTGGAAACCCCCTTATTGTCAGTCTAGCTAGGAAATCCATCCATCCATCCTCTGAATGCTCTAGGTCTCTAGTTTGTGGCTGTAAAGTTTCATGAGGCTGTGATCATCCTAGAGGTCACCACAAGTCATTTTATACAGTGAGGTCAAGTTTAAAAAAATGGTCTCACTACAATGAAATGGTTACTATGATGACTGACATCATCACACATGAATACAATTGGGCTTATCATAAAGTGAGCATGTCTGTAAAGGGGTGACTCATGGGTACTCATAGAGCCCATTTTCATTCAAATATTTTGAGGTCAATGGAAAATGGCCATGCCAGTTTGTCCTAGCCAACATTTAGCTTAACTTCCCGTCTCATAGGACACCCTTATCTTCACGTTACCTTGAAAACTGAGCCTGGTACAACCTCTGAATGACAGGCCCGTGCAATTGTTAAAGGGTCAAGGGAACATTTGTGGAAAAAATACATTTGTAAGCTTAAGAGAAAGGTGAGATATAGTACAGTTTTTGTTGATACTGGTTTGTTTCTGCTGCATTGTTTTCAAAACAGTCTTCTCTGCAGTATTAATACAGAGAAGTTGAAGGATAAATGCCTCAAGGGGGGACATTAAAGTGCTGCTGCTTATGTTGTTTGCAGCAAATACACATATTCAGGCTTTTACACATGCAGGAAGCAAACCCTCTACTGTCAGAAAAATAAAAAACAAGGTTTATTTCTCCAAGTTCAAGGACATTAAGTTTATTTTCCGTTAGAGGCTGGTTCAGCTTCATAGTACAGTCAGCCTTTTACATTGCATTTGGTTGAAGGATCTTGTCAGTTTTAAGTGAAGCCAGATTGACTATATTGTATTTTATAGTAGGAGAGATGCTACATTTTTGCATGTTAATTCTTGTTGAACCAGGGAAGTGTTTACTGGAGCCCTTGAGATTTAAGTGTCTATATTTAAGCAACCTTGATGTGACTTATAAAGTGAGGCACTCTTCACAAGTCTCAACACAAGAATTAAAAACTTTCCAGCAACTCTCAGACATCCCACTCATTAAAACAAAAACAAACACATCATACACATAAATACACAGCTCATTATTCATATTCAAAGCTCAGAACTTCAGTGTTTGAACTGGTGATGCTCAGATGTTAAACCCCCCCATTTATTATTATTATTTATCTAGGCTGCTGCTGCTGCCATATATCACAGATGATATAAGATAGACAATATGAAACCTTTATTATTTTCCATTCTCATTTGTTTCCACTCTGGTTTCTGATCTCCTTCATTCGTGCTAAACATTTCTTGTGTTTCTGCACTGCATTACCCAGAGATCACTTGTCATGAAAACCATGCGGTTGGCATTGAGGAGATTTTCTGTTGCTGTTTCTGTACAGTAGTCTCATCATTTCTCTGCTCAGACATAGCGGCTATTGCTGCTAGTTTGCTTTTTTTACTCCAATCAAAATTCAGTAGCAGCTGCCATAAATGGTGGATGGATCACTTCCTGTGTCAGGCTGTTCTCATAAACCATTTGTAGCTATACCTACGAAAAGTAATGCACTGTAATTTGTATATTTCTCACAAAATCAATTTGTATGTAATCTACGTAATCGTGAACCAGGAAATATAAAGAGCGATAAACGCAGCATAGGGAGGAGGTCGGGGTGGATGGGTGGGTCAAAAAACACCAGACTTTTACCCAGAAGGGAGTCACGTTACTTCTGTACTTAAGTTACACCACTTCCACGATCTTTTCCTAAACCTAACTAAGTAGTTTTGTTGCCTGAACCGTACCAAGTTGTTTCCTGTGAAGACGGAAGTTTGTTTTGAAGACTGTATGCATATAACAAGCGGTAATTGATACGTGTTGCTGGACATTTGTAGGAAATTGCATGAAAATTAGGAATACGTTTTTGTAAGATATCTTACTAAACCAAATTTTTAGATGGACAAATGTGAAAGCTTTCATAATATACTTAACTCCATGAATTTGCAGCTGAAACTGCTGTGACTTGCCTGGTTAAATAAATAAAGATATTGGTTAAATAAATAAAATTAAAAAAAACACAATAGAGCTCCAGGGATGATGTATTTTTGTAGGCCAACCAGGAAGTTAGCATCTCCCTGGTTCCCTCGACAAAAAGCCAATGGGATTGTTTCATTGGGTTTTGGAGTATTGTAGAAAATAAGCTCTGTGGCAAACGCACGTTTATGATACTTACATGTTTTGTCCAGCAAGATAATCTCCACATATGAACACCACTTGACTATCATTTTTGAAGCGTGAATGCAATCACCAGAAGTAAAAAGCTAACGTTAGGCTATAAATAAACTACACCACGGTATACACAACGAGTCTGTGAAGGCGGACAGTTTGGTGTGATGACGTTTAGTAGTTTCATTTAGCCACTTGTTAGTGTAAGGCAGGCTTTTCACTACCTTAACTATAACCTTACTTATAACTTAATTAAACTCCTGTAGGGCTGTGGGTAGAATAAGAGCACGGGGAGAGCTTGGTCTGGTCAACAGGATCCACATTTTAATCACCCCAACTCAGCGTAGGACAAATCACAAGGTGCCACATCACTTCATATCCCTCCGCCAATCTAAACCATCACTCCTCCCACAGGCACGCAAGGTGCGCCAAACCATATAGTTCCATGCTCTAAATTAAAGAGCAGAATACAAAATGTACACTGTATAAAATATGTCTTTATAAAAATAAATCTAATCTTACATTAGCAACTGCATTTTTTAAGACATATAAAGGCTTCAAATGTATTTTATAACGTAGAACAAAACGTTAAAACCTCTTCAGCTTGTGTTAACCACAGACCCACTGACTTCCAGGACGAGGGAACCGGAGGTGTTAAAATACTAACTCATTTCTGGGTTTTAGGAGTCATTCCTGTAGCTCTTTATTCAGAGTACAGGTGATCATTTCTGGCATAATCAGAATTATGCCAGAAATGAGCACATTCGTGTTAGACTGTGTTTTTGTGCTGGACTTACACGCTGTGCCAACGCAGTGGCCTCATTTAAATTAATGAGGGGCTGTATTTTTGGCCTTAATGAGTAAATAAACCACAGCCAGTGTCTGCCAGCATTTGTCTGCTTCTGGTAAACTACCAACCTGCTCCTGTGTCATTCTGACAGTCAGGCAACAGCTTCATTATACTGCTGCATAACGGTTTGATATCACACAAAGTGACAGGAAACAGAATGACCTACCATCCAGCTCACGGTCCTGTTTGTGTGCGTGTGCGTGTGTGTTAGTGTGTTAGTGTGACTGGGTTTAATGGATTTGTATTCTTTCCTCTGGTGTCTCAGACAGTAAAACAAAGGACTCTCCTGGCAGCTGGCCTCCCATAAACCTGACGTCACCCCCCTCTCTTTCATGTTGTCCCCCTCTCTCTCTCTCTCTCTCTCTCTCTCACCTCCCTCAGATGATAAAACAGCAATATTTGTGTTTGTAGGCGAGTCTCTCTACCTCCTCGCTGTCTTCTTCTTTTATAGGATGCCCTTCACGCTCTGCATTCCCAGTGTGCTGCTTGTCTCTCTCTTTCAAACACACAAATGTGCTTCCTGACGTGCTTCCTCCTTCTCTCCCTCTTACACACACACACACACACACACACACACACACACACACACACACACACACACACACCATAAACTGTCTCTGGTTTTCTATCTGATTGACTGCTCCCAGTAACCTTGACCTTAAAGCTGCAGCAGGGCCAATATGTCTCTCAGCCTGTAAACACACACACACACACACACACACTCACTCACTCACTCACTCACTCACTCACTCACTCACTCACTCACTCACTCACTCACTCACTCACTCACTCACTCACTCACTCACTCACTCACTCACTCACTCACTCGCTGGGTGTAGCACAGGTACATCTTTTATTATACTGACTCACTATAGAGACATAAGTCCCTCCCCTTCCAGTGAACCACCATGGGACCTTATGTCAGAAAAAATAGGAACAGTAGTCAACGGTGAGAGACAAATGATTTTTTTACGCGTTTGAATTGCGCCATGAATCGTTTTTAAGATTGTGAAAATGCGTAATTACAGAGACGACACGCCCAAAAGTCACGTAAGTGACGTCTCTCTCTATGACGTTACGATGCCTGTGTGTTTCCTACTGGGATGAACTCACTCCAGCAACGGGTCTCGCTCGTTCTTTCGCTTTCCGGCTGATAAAAAGACCAGGAGTCACTGGATAAAACACGGCAGGTAAGATAACATTACATCTGTACGTGGAACACAGCTAAGTTAGCTAGCTAGTGTTGGTGACATATGTTGTGCGAGACGAGAGATGTAGTTCACTGAACTGATACTACGACAGACTGCAACTCGTAGGGTAGAGTACGAGCAGGGAGGCATCTGATTGGTTCTTTCCAAGTGGACCGCGAGGCAGTGATTGGTAGACGTTTTTACAGGATTACAGCAGCTACAGATGACGGCTCTTTTCTGGTCCTATTTCAGAGCTCATCAGTAATGGATCGCTGTCGGGGTGTAAAGACCATTTCAACCAATATAACTAGTAAATAAATAAATAGTGTATACTGGAGAACATCGTCAACCCTGCCTTTAACTAAAGACTCATCTGTAGACCTTCTTCCACTGTAAAAGGTCTTGCTCTTTATTTCTCTCCCTCCCCCACTTCTTCTCTCCATTGATCAGCTGAGGGACTGAATTTGTGTGTGTGTCAGCTGTGAGCTGTTATTCATCCTTGTGAATCCACCTTCTCTCTCTCTCTGTGTGTGTGTGTGTGTGTGTGTGTGTGTGGTTATTGTCTATGAGAGCTCATGTGTGTAAGTGAAAGAAGGAACGAGATAATTTGTCAGTGTGAGCTTCTTTGCTGTGTGTGTGTGTGGGTGCGTGCGTGCGTGCGTGCGTGTGTGTGTGTAGGAGGCAGCGTTTGATTATCTGAATCATTCGCCTCACTGAGCACAAACCCCATATCTTTCTCCAGTCATTTTCCTTTCCTTGCCATGATGACACAAACACACACACACACACACACACATACACACACACGTAAAGCTCTCACGACTACTCCTGCCGTTTCTTTTCCTCACAGAAACGCAACCATGACTCATAACACAACAGCAAAAATACCCATTTACTAAAAAAACTAAAACTAGGGCTGTCAAAGTTAACGCGATAATAAGGCTTTAGTGCAACTTGAGATTTTTAAATAACCTCTTAAAAATCAGACAGACCGCCGATCTTTCGGAGGTTGTAGCGGGCTCAGTTTTAAAGCTAGAGTGAAGGAGGCTAAATAACACTCCAAACTTAATGTTACATTTTGGCGAGGAAAAACTGGCATGGCCATTTTCAAAGGGGTCCCTTGACCTCTGACCTCAAGATATGTGAATGAAAATGGGTTCTATGGGTACCCACGAGTCTCCCCTTTACAGACATGCCCACTTTATGATAATCACATCCAGTTTGGGGCAAGTCATAGTCAAGTCAGCACACTGGCAGCTGTTGTTGCCTGTTGGGCTGCAGTTTGCCATGTTATGATTTGAGCATATATTTTATGCTCAATGCAGTACCTGTGAGGGTTTCTGGACAATATTTGTCATTGTTTTGTGTTGATAATTGATTTCTAAAATAATAAATATATACATACATTTGTATAAAGCAGCATATTTGTCCACTCCCGTGTTGATAAGAGTATTAAATACTTGACAAATCTCCCTTTAAGGTACATTTTGAAGAGATATAAAATGTGTGATTAATTTGCGATTAATAGTGATTAAATATTTTAATCAATTGACAGCCCTAACTAAAACATTTTCATCTTTATGTTATTAGTAGATGTTGTTCTGCAGTTATGACTGAGCAATGATTAAATATTTTGATACGTGTGATGATACAGCAGACTACTGCAAACCTTCTGTCGAGCAGATGGTTTAAAAATCTATGTTAATCTCAACACGATTTTAGCCCCCAAGTTCATTTTAGGTCTTTCTTTTCTTTTTTTAATCAATACTTTTATTGCAATCAACTCATGAAATGGCACATCCACAAAATGTTCAACATATAATTGCAATTATTAATAACTATTATTCTAGCCATTGGTACAAACAGAATAAGAGAACCAGTAAGAAAAATAACTAAATAGATACATGAAAAAAAAATACAAATTAAGTAATTATTTAATAATTAAATAATAATAATAATAAAAGGTCTTCTTTCTGTGCTTTTCTCTGAATTGAATTTCTTATTTATAGTTTACATCTGTTTTCTGCTCCTTCCCCTTTCAGAAAACGGTGGACTGCATGACGACCATGTCCGTTCCCTCCACGCTGGTGAAATGCCTCTACCTGTTCTTCGACCTGCCTCACATGGCCGAGGCCCCGGCAGGCCCCACCCCGCAGCAGCCACCACCACCGCCGCCACCCCCACCCAGCCAGGAGAAGACCCCAGGCCAGGGACACACCCAGCAGGAGCTACCTCTGGCTGACCGCAGGGTGCTGCTCCAGAAAGTCTTCGTCCAGGTAAAAACACAACTGGACAGGTTACAACTGGTCCATTAGGATCCACAGCTAGAAAATGCTCAGTTTCTACTCCCTCCTCCACTACCACAGCTACCAGTTAACTTCTTCTTTAAAGCACATATATAAGAAGAATTTAGTGATTTACATCATATAAGATACAGACTTAAAAAATCTACTGCATTTTAAGTTTTGATACATTTATTTCATTTAACAAATAATAAAAATGAACAGTAAACATAAACAAAATTAAAAATTCAATAAATAAATAATATATGTCTGAAAAGGAGTAGGCAGAAGTAAACACTAATATGGTCCTACCCCTTCTTATAACTTAAATAATGAACTTAATGTTTATCACATATACACATAAAGGATCATCTTAATATAAAAAAAGAACATTTCAATTGTCTCGTCTAGTTTTAAAAGTCCCAAATAACACAAACATTGTCAAAAAATATAGAATTTACTTGAATTTCTGTAGACAACCATATTTTAGAAAATATTTCATACATTTGAGAAAAAGTAAATAATTTGTTGTTGATTCAGCAGAAATTCTAGTCTTGTAAAGCGTGTAGGGAGAATTAGTACTCTGGATCAGCAGTAGTGCTGCACAATCAATCGAAATTTTATCGAAATCTCAGGAGGTGCAATATTTGTTAACGATAACGATTTAGAACGATGTGAAATGTGTCACAAAATACCATTTTAAATTAAATATTGTGGTGCTGCAGAGATGTCCTGACCTACACATCTAAAGTCTTAAGAAAACATCTTTGTTTGGTACAGATCCCTGCAAAAATCACACCATAATCATTCCCTCTAATATTGTAAATCATATCGCAAATGCAATATCAATCAAAATAATTGCAATTACATATTTTTTCGAAATCGTTCAGCCCTAATTAGCAGATTATTAGACGGTTATTGATTTAGTTTAATACTTTAAATCCACATGTGCACTGATATAAAAGGATCGATGGATCTCTTACTGTAATCATGGAGGGTAATTCTATCTGATATGTGTTACTGAACTTAATCTAACTGCCACTATGACCTTAATCTTTTTCATTTTCACTTATTAACGGTGCCAGTTACAAAAGGAGCATTTAAGAAACGCTCCATGATGAAAGACTTGGGCTCAACTGTGCAAGCGGCTGTTTTTTCTCCAGAAGTAGTTTTTTTTTTTATCAGCTCATTTTCAGGCCGATGCCGTCGGCTGGAGTTCATTTCCTGCCCTTGTTTCCACTCTTTGCAGATCCTGGTGAAGCTCTGCACCTTTGTGTCTCCGGCGGAGGAGCTGGCCCAAAAGGACGACCTCCAGCTGCTGTTCAGTGCCATCACCTCCTGGTGTCCCCCCCACAACCTGCCCTGGAGGAGGAGCGCGGGGGAGGTGCTCACCACCATCTCCCGGCACGGCCTCAGCGTCAACGTGGTCAAATACATACACGGTATATATACACACAATGATCAGTATGTGGAGGACGTCTGTGTACGTGTGAGGGTTTATTAGTTGTTCACACGCTATCAACATGCATCCTGGTGGTTTAATTGTGGTCGGACAAATTGCGTAGTTATAAGCCCGCCCAAGATCCAATTATCCAAACCACATCTGGAGTTTACCCAACGTGCATTTGGCCACATGAAAAATCTGAAAATGCAGGGTAATCCACATAAAGGAGCTATAAACTTGAGTCTGCAGATCCAACAAGGAAGCGCAAGCAAAACAAACATCTGTCACGAACCTAAGTAACCTAAAACGCACTGTGAGGATACTGGCAAAGCAAACAAACGAGTTAACTGACATTTCTAAAGCTCACAAATAATTCAAGAGACTTTACAGTTTGACGACTTCAAGACTCCCGATTACAACACAGCAAGTTGTGTTTGTGAACAGTACAGCAATCTGACGACTTTGAAAGTCGTGTAGTGTGAGCTTGGCTTCACCAAATGATTTGAACAGTGCGTGGTAGGGATGTTAATAATACCGTTAACCGACATTAAGGATTTTAACCGATTAACGCTATTGGTTAAACCTGCCGCCCCACACACACGGTCTGTCGAACACTCTCAAAAGTTGTACGGCAATGTCAGAGCGGCGGCGAGCACGAAGCTACCCGCAGAGCTACAGCTGCTAACGTAGCACAAAAACACACACTGTTTGTTAGACAATCGCTATCGTTAATCCGGGCAGACACACAGCTGACAACATGCTAAACTAAACTAAATGTGCGGTGGAAACTTTTACTGGGAACGTGGGACACTACACGCAGCACCGTTGCTGCTACTGTAGCTCTCCTGACGGTGAACTGGGGACTCAGTTGTCTGTTGTGCTCATACACTGCAGCTGGCGCACCGCTGCATGCGAGGCACAAATATTGTCGGTTAACGGTTAATAATCGGTTAACGAGGGTCGGTTATCGGTTAAGAATTCTTTTCAAAATAAGCATCCCTAGTGCGTGGTTATCATAGGATTTGTGGAATTTATTGGTCATATGTGCAGGTGGAGGGGCGGGTACAGTATTGCAGGTCACTGTGCGGGAGCGGGTCATGAAAATCAGACCCGTGCAGGACTATACAAGCCGTTACAGTGTATTAGTAAGATGCTGCGTCCATTTGGAACTCAGAGAAAATGCAGCTGCAGCACTAATTTCCAGAAATGACCACACTGGGACGTAGAGGGCAGTCCTAATCTTATTAAAGTATGTGCAACCTAATGAAGTCTATGTGTGCTCAATCTGCCGTTTAGTTAAAGGTGAACTGTTGTACCCAGAGCAGGATGTTCTCCGGCACGTATCGGAGCTACTTAATATTTTCCACCTGTCGCTTTTCCTTTTTGTAGAACCATGATGAAAGTGAGCCTAGAGCAAATACGCTGAATAATTAAAACAGGTCTGGTTTTCAAACGACAACATAACAGCCGGTTTGCCAGATTTCATCATGCTGTTGTACAATTCTCCTCTTCAATATAAAGAATAAAAGAGAGCGCAGCCTGCCTGAACGAGTAACTCCAAAGTAATTTCTATACATTCTGTCACTCATCAATGTCACTCTGTTTACCCTCAACGCCTCCGTCTACAGAGAAGGAATGCCTCGGCACATGTGTTCAGAACATGCAGCAGTCTGACGACCTGTCACCGCTGGAGATTGTGGAGATGTTCGCCGGCCTCTCCTGCTTCCTCAAGGACTCTAGCGACGTGTCGCAGACCCTGCTGGACGACTTCCGGATGTGCCAGGGTTACGCCTTCCTCTGCGACCTCATGCTCAGGTACAACTGTGATATACAGCAATAACACGCTATGAACCTGGAGTTTGTTGTATGAGCATTCATACCAGCTTCTCTGTCTGTATCCAGACTGGAACAAGCAAAGGAGGATGAATCCAAAGATGCACTGAAGGACCTGGTCAACCTGGTCACATGTCTGACCACATACGGGGTGACGGAGCTGAAACCCGCCGGCCTGACAACCGGAGCCCCCTTCCTGCTGCCTGGCTTTGTTCTACCGCAGTCTTCTGGGAAAGGTGCGTTAATTAGTGAATCCTTAAAATCATCAGCTGCCTTCCTTATTTCCATAACTAGCTAGACTTTAGAGTTAAAAAGATACTAGTGTACTAGTCATGTCCATTGATGGGCAGTGCTTCGGCAGACGACATCTAAATAATCGGAGTGGGAATCAATTTTGAAATCTATTTTTTAACGCCTGAATTAATATATTTGCTTCATTTGAGTGGAGGTAGAAGGAAGTTACCTCTGTTATTGTTGCAGTCTGAGTAATGTGACATCATATCTGTTTCAAGAAAACAAAGTCAAAGCAAGAAAGCAGAAAAAAAAGTATGGTAACACTTTGGGTTTCATACATTGCCAGGAAAAGCAGAGCTAGACATCACG
Source organism: Sebastes fasciatus (assembly GCF_043250625.1). Taxonomy (NCBI): domain Eukaryota; kingdom Metazoa; phylum Chordata; class Actinopteri; order Perciformes; family Sebastidae; genus Sebastes; species Sebastes fasciatus. Next base: position 33,575,960 of record NC_133800.1, read on the forward strand.
GCTAAAGCTGCATGCTAACTCTGACATCAAATGTCCCTTATAAATTAAAAATAAAATACCACTAATTTGTGAGGGAAATGTCTTTATTCTTTGATTTTTGAGTTGCTGGAAAAAAATTATTAATTTAAAATATAAATAATTTGACTTCAGGACATCTCTAAATACATACATGCTGAAAATCAAACATTCTTACTGTATCTATTTAGATATTTTCCAAAGTAAAAGTCCCTAGAAGTGTATGATTAAACATTTTCCCATGGCCTATTGTTTAAAAAAAGTTATCAAAAATCGCAATAAATCGTAATATTGAATCACAATACCTCCATATATATCAGAGAAGGTGTCATTCTGTCATTTTGTAGTGAAATTCAAGGAATTCAAAGACACCCAAAGCAAAAAAGAAACCCACAAAAACACTCCATGAAGACAGCTATGGCAAAGCGCCTCTCTCTACTAAAATCATCATCCTAAGAAGGACCCAGGGACACGTTGACAATAAATGTTAAAAGAGTTAAAGATGTTCTCTCGCTCCCCCATCCAGGATACAACCCAGTGATTTTGTGATCACAGGCTAACCTCTTAACTCGACACAATCCCACCAACTTGGTTTGTTTTTTTAAAGCCCTGAAACGAGAGGAATTACTCGTGGAGGAGTCTTCATGTGTACCCCGGCCTGCCGTATCTCCCCCTCAGATCTTAATCCCTGAAATGACTTTGATGCTTGGCTGATTCCAGTGAGCTTAACCTGTTGACAGACACCATGGCAACCCTGCCTGCCTGTCACACTGCTGGAGACAAATGCCTGAAGCGTCCTGCATACAAATGTGGGCTCTGTGGAGCCCTGAGATGCTTTTAGTGGTTTAGAGGATCGTCTCGAGCCACACGTTGACTTCTGCTGAACCCGTCCCCCTTGACCTTCTGTCTTTTTATACAGCTCCTCATTAAAGAAACAGGCTGAACTTTATATGACAGCCAGATCTACCTTCCATCTAAAATGCACTCATACTTCCTCATAACAGTAGGTAACCAAGCAGTAAAATACTAAAGGGAGTAACCGTGATCTTGCATGCCGTGATCTTGTTGACACGAGGGAGAGTGATGATATATGGTAATAAAAGCGCTATAATATTGTGTGTGGATATACAGAGGAAGACAAACTAAATAATATAACTAAATAATAAACATCTATGAATATGAAGAAACCCAATACTGAAGCTTGACATATAATAAACACTACCATAGACATACATAATTTCCATAGTTTTACATTTTTAATATAAAATATGTAAAGATTATATTTTTTAAATATTTTATTCCCACCCCTTCAGTAACAAAATGTTGATTTCTTGTCAGTAAATACATTTAATATGGGTGCATTGTAGGGAATTATAATTATTATCTTGAGCTATTCGTATTAGAGGCATCAATTTTGAAACCGCTTCAATCTTTTTAGTGTATTAAGAGTATTTACGCTGCTTTGTGGTGCTATATTTGGGAATTGGTTCTTATAGAATTAAAATGAACTATAATCCCTGCAGGCATAAACATACGATTATTATATCTGTAATGTTTCAGCAGGGCTGAAATAATCTGCAGATTAATTGATAATGAAAATAATTATTATATTATTATAATTATTATTAATATGTTATAGAGGGCTTTTTATAATATACTTTAAAGGGACTTTATGTAAGAATCAGAAATTGCTTGTTAGCAGTGACACCTGTGGCCGTTAAATCAGCGATAGTCGCCGTCCTGTTGCTCGCGTCTGTGCTCGCTCTACCGACACACACGTCCGACGTCGGTCACGTTCCTGTTTTGCAAGACAGGCTTCACTAGATGTAACTCTGTTTTTTTTGTGCTTCTGTGGAGTTTGTGCTGGAGTCCATTTCTAATCAAACGGTACCTACGGCTGAGACACGCGCGCACGAGGTCACATCCGTTGGATTTTCCCTGAAAAACGGGCCCGGGTTCTTCCCATTAAAAGCAGTCTACAGGCTGATAAAAGAAACCCAGAAAGTCACAGAAGGTCTCATTTTTTAGGTCAGGTTACAACCTGTTCACTAATTGGCAATAGAAAACGATTTATATGTGTAAAAAGTAACATACAGGGTGCCCTGATAGCTCAGTTGGAAGAGCGGGCGCCCATATAACAAGGCTGAGTCCTAACCGCGGCAACCCGGGTTGGAATCCGACCTGCGGCCATTTCCGCATGTCACCCCCTCTCTCTCTCTCTCTCTCCCCCTTTCTAAACTGTCCACTGTCGTATCAATAAAGTCTTAAAAATGCCAAAAAATAATTAAATAAGTAACATCCAGTCCCTTTCATATGATATCCAGAGGAAGTGGGGGGAAAAAAGATGCGTTACGCAAAAATCAAAAGGAGACTCAATTCTTCCCGGGATTCTTCACTCATTCCTTCATTTGTTTGTGTTTTTTTTCTACGTATTTATTTTAAACCAATGTAAATGACAAATACGACGTCTCTCTCCTTTAATTCTTCTTTGGCCTGGTTATATTTCATTCTGGTTTTGCTGGAGTTTGTTTTGGGTAAACTTGTTTGTTTTAGGGAAACACACTTGATGAAATGTTTCCATGTGTCAGATTTGAACACTTGTAGGAGCTGTACGGTGTTATAACTCTGCCCCGTGGTAAAACACTGTTGCCAGCTCCCTGTTGAAAACCTGAAACACACACAACCATGCAAAATGGTCAGTTTTCTAACCTCACTAACACGGTCGAGCTCTGCTGCCTGTTTCACCACACACACACACACACACACACACACACACACACACACACACATAGGCACACAGAATGACTCACACATGCACACACTTGTGTTTACCCCCTAATGACAGCTCCAGCTGTGTGCAAAGTCATTACCAGAAGCCATCATGGTGTGAGGGTCCGCTTACACGCCTAATTAGCCCGCCACATTCACTTAACGGCTGTGTGTGTTTCGGTGAGTGTGGTGACACGCGTCAGTGTCACTGTTTGTGTGTTTGTGTTCCTGTGTGTGTGTGTGTGTGTGTGTGTGTGTGTTTGTGTGTGTGAGTCAGAGTTTGTGGTTTTATGTAAGATACTCAGCCCCAAAATGGAGGTCAGATTATGTGTGTAGTGTAGCATCAATCCTTCATGCTCTTCCACTTCATCCTTTCTCTATCCTTCCATCCTAAGTTAAGGACATATGACCACCTTAAACATTTCAAGTGGTAGTTTTTTTAATAACACATGAGACTAAATTTTAAAGAGCCAATAAAAATAAGTATTTTTCTCCATTAATGCTTTATTTCTCCAAAAGTTGATAAAGCAAACAACTGCAAACATTTATCATTAAACAACATAAATGTATGACGAAGATACGGGATAATGGTAAAGGAGCATTACTACAAGTTAAACCAGTCTTGTGGACTATGGAGTGATAAACTCAGATGTCTGAAATGACAGATTTCAGGATAAAGGTCAAAACATTTTAATATAAAAACTATATTTTTGTCTTTAAAGTCATTCAGAAAAATTTAAAAGAACAATTTCTTGCTTAATAACAGCTCCTTTTTCGATGTGATTATCATTGTTCAGCAGTGACCAACATGAATTGATTCTTTCCCGACGAAAATACCATATAAAATCATTAATCGAATAAAAACATATTGGTCAAGCAAGACCATGAATTATTTGACTAATCCCCTAAAAAGAGGCTCGATTGGTCCGTCAAATTTTGTGTGTTTATCCAACTGAGGTGTGAAATGAAGCTATTAGAAAAATAATTCATGCCTAATCTTCCGATGGTTGGACCACTGTGCTACACTTTGTCATGGTTTACTGATGCTGCCCCGTTAAAGCAAATTAGAGCAACTTTTTGTTTGTTTTGTCAGGTTAAAGCCCGTAACTGGGTTTTGGGTTTCCTTTCAACAAATACTGCACTAAATACTGTGAACAGCTGTGAAAGGACACATAATTCCCCTCCATACCAGCATGACATTATTGTTCTCAGTGTCTCCTCTTCCTGCAGTTGATGCTCTTTAGGTTTCATGCACCTTCGAGGCATTTTGAGCCCTTTTTATGTAACGTCAGGAGTGGTCTCGCATATCTGATGTCAGTTTAGTCAGGGAGGTTTCAAGGACTAGAACTCAGTTTCTGTACTGCTGATAATGTAAATGTCATCAGTCGCCATCTGTCACTCTGTTTTTGTGCATCCTATTAGTCCTCCCCTATTTATTTATTTATTTATTTATTTATTTATGCTTAAATTATCTTGTAATTCTTATTCAATTTAATTATTCTTTTTTTTTAAATTTGCAGTTATGTTTATGAGTGCCTCAACTGGAATCGTTACAAATGTATTTAATGTAATTTTCTGATGTCATTCATATCAGTTTTGTCATAATCACAAACCTTCCTCATTATTTTCCGTCTCTTCTCTTGCAGGCCACACGGTGCGTAATATCCAGGCTTTTTCGGTGCTACAGAACGCCTTCCTGAGGGCTAAAACGAGCCGTCTGGCCTCGATGCTACTCGACGCCATCGGAAACATCTACTCAGCCGAGTCGGCCAACTACTTCATCCTGGAGTCGCAGCACACCCTGTCGCAGTTCGCGGAGCGCGTTGCCAAGCTCCCCGATTCCCAGACCAAGTACTTTGAGCTGCTGGAGTTCGTCGTCTTCAGCCTCAACTACGTGCCGTGCAAAGAGCTGTTCAGCGTCAGCGTGCTGCTCAAGTCGAGCACGTCGCACGCCTGCAGCATCACGGCCGTCCGAACACTGCTGAAACTGGCCAGGCACGACCCGGTGTTCAGCGACGTGCTGCGGGAGGTCGGCCTGCTGGAGGTGCTGGTCAACCTGCTGCACAAGTACGCTGCCTTGCTCAAAGACCCGGCCACGCAGCAGCAACCACACAATAATGACCAAGGTGAGGTTTTTTTTATCCTGCTTTTGTGATAAATGAAAATGAGCAGAGCGGACTGTTACAGGGCTGCATCATTGACTGTAACTTCTCTTCAAGCGGGCTATAGACAGGACAGGAACTTTAGTTACTCGCCGCAGCAGCAGCAGCAGTCCAAAGAGAATTTATTGATCCAAACTGAAAGTATAAATCATAATTGACCAAATTTAAAAATGGAATTTAAAGCTGTAAATTCTTGCTAGTGTGTTATATAGTTTTTTGTGCATGTAAAAATTCCGCAAAGCCCAAAGTCCACGCCAAAGGGAGTTACTCTCCCCCACAGAAACACTGCTCCTGAACTGCCTGAAATGCCTTGCTTAAAGTCCTGCCTTTTCTTCTGTAACATGGTGATGTCACCAAGTAACACATTTGCATAATACCTGCATAGTGGCTAGTTTGGCACGCTCTCAAACAAAGCTAGGTAGAGCGGAGCTGGAGCTGGAGTCCGAAGAGTTTGGTTTGGTTGACCAATCACAACAGTGGGCCAGCTACAAAATACAAGTACCCACCTGAAAATTAGCATAGTACTGTAGGTCCTATTTAAAAGAGTAACTTAACACCAGGCCGGCCACCTATACACCCAACAGTGATGTCATGGTGAGACACTGACACACCCTTGAGTACACCTCTACATCATTGCAGAAAGGTGAGAAGTTAAACCACTGAAGGTCAGCCAAAACAGGTTTTTTTAAGCCGATGTTAAGTCCTTTTTTAAAGATCATTATTTACTCAACTTGGAATTATTTACATAGTTAGTAGTAGGAAAATTACACCAATCAGCTGATCTTATATCTTGTCTGTAAATCCATACGAAGGACTCAAATCAATAACAAGAACAAAAACAAAAATTGGCACCACACAGCGTAAAATATAAATGAAAAAGCAGAACTACAGGCCTTGACCTGAAATGCACTGAACGGAACCAAGAGCAGATTATAAACCCATTATGGCCAAAAATATATATTTCTTCAAATACAGTTGTCTGATAATTAAATTCAGTTTTCTTATTGTGTTATTGCTGTATGGTAAAGCACATGCCCTCACCGTGTGCATTTACTGCAGTCATGATGTTGTCTAACGCTAACCTCTCTTCTCTTTAGCTGACTGTAAAAACAACACCGTAGCAGAGGAGCAGAAGCAGTTGGCCTGGCTGGTGATGGAGACACTGACTGTGCTGCTGCAGGGCTCCAACACCACCAACACTAATGCAGGTAAACACACACTGACACACACACACACAGACACTTTCAGGCATGTGCACATCATGCCATACACAGGATTGATGGTGTTGAAAACAAGGTCTTAAATTGCAGACGGAGGATATTTTTTTAATTATGTGATGACAGTAATGATACTCATTATAGATTAATACGAGGTTAGGAGACACAGCAGGCCTTGATGTCCTTTTAATAATTAACTTTCAGGTACCCTTATAATGTCACAACTTTCTGAAAGTCTTAATTTAATTAACAGTAAAAACAAGAAAGGAAGCTTGGAAGGAAACTGACCTCGCATTAAAGGATGTTCCCTCATCTTTGGGTCTCTGTGAGGTTGGGTTGTGCAAAGTATTTCCACAGCAAAGGAGGAGGCACATGAAGCTCTAAAACTACAGTACACTGGGATACGCAGAGGGATACGCAGAGGTTTAATCCAAACACATATTCACTGACCACGTTTACATGCACACTAATATTCCACTATTCATAATATGACACCTGCAGCTGCAACGTGGCGGAAAAGCCACGCTGCAGCTGCAGCTGCAGGTGACTTGTTTCCTGCTGTGCAGGATGTTGTATGTCATCAGTAATTCTAAAAGAACCATAATGTGTGTCCTACATTGATTCTGCACAAGTTGTACTTTTTGGCTTTAATTATTTGGTCAAGTTCAACCTTGAATGCTAATTTATATGCAAAACTATAAAATCAATGTGGCGATTTAATTCAGCCAAATTCGCTCATTTGTGTCTGAATGCGTCCACCTTACTGAAGTGTCTTTGACCAAGACACCTATTCCACCCATCTCCAGGGCTGCTGAGCCTTGACCTCTGACTCCAGGGATCAATGAAGTAACTTATTACATTTCCTCTCCTCCCACATCGCTCAGTCTCTTATTGACTCTCCATGTGTGTGTGTGTGTGTGTGTGCCTCAGTCAGCTGTAGAAATGCGATGAGTCACAAAGATAACCGACAGGCTGCACACCGACAGCTCGGAGCTCTCTTCGACCTTGATGATGACTGGTTGCTTTCATCAGAAAATCACAGGATGATGTGTGTGATGTTTTAAGCCCCTCTCTGTCTTACATTTACATGAATTTTATGCATGAGGCTCTCAGCCGGCAGTCTTATCTGGAGAGACAATTAATGCAGAGAAGTACAAAGAAATTCAGTGCGTCACACAAATGACAAGAATGCAGCACTGAAAGTTCACGGTCAGAGCCCCATCAGACCATCAGCAAACAGACCTTCTGTTTGAATGACAATTAAACTCCCATGAAAGAAACCTCGTCATGGTCTACAATAAGCAACCACTTACTACAGTCAGTCGTATAACAGTGGGCAAAGCAAAGATCAAATCTGAAAGATTGTATAGGGAACTTATCCATAGTCAGTGTATTACCTACAGTAGATGACGGTCGACACGCCACCAGTTTGGAGAAACAGACTGGAGTACCAGCACGGGAGCAAAGCAATGTACTGCTGTGGACGGGGGCAGCAGCAAAACGGATTTAGACACCTAAAAAAATCAATATCAGTTTAAGTGTATGCTATATTTAGAATATTTTCACCGCTTTACCTTGCTGTCATACAGCCCTTTCAAACAGGGAACTGCAGTTGTCTCTGCTCTCTCCAAAGCCACCAGACTCCACTGACAAAAACAGTAATTTTACCTCGCAGAACACGGGAGTTGCTTCTCTACTGCTGCCTCGATCTGTTAGTTTGTTTGTGTTACTGTGACTTGAAATGGTTAGTTTGGATTCACCAAAGTATATGTGTGACAATTGTAATGGAAATTCAATTAATATTCCGAGATGAGTCCTAATGAACATTGAAATACGGATCTCGAAGAGATGAAATGTCTTTGTTGTATTTTATTCTTGCAAGAAGAGGCACTGGTTATACAGAGTCACACAAAATCTGCAGAAGAGTGCTCCCTAGGAGATTATTACAATGTGACTATATAGAAATCTACAACAGGGACTGTGAGAAAAGGAGTTGTTTTGCACAGATAAGGAGTTGTTTTACTCAAACAGTGTCCCAGTAAAAGTCAACACTCAGTACTTTCCCACTACATGAGATGAAGAGCACACAGACAGTAACTTTCCACTGTTGCATAAAGAGACATCATTACATACAATGTAATTTTCCATTACACTGTCTGTAGGTTTGAAAGGTGGCTCTGAAAAGTTTGCCCCTTTTCTTAATCAACTTGGATTCCCAACCATTATAATGGAAGTTATAGCGAAAGACATGTCAAAATGTGTAATAAACTTCTCCATTCTTGATCCAAACAATCTTCGATTCACTAATAAATCGCCAAGTATAGGGCTAAAATGAAAGCTCGCTATTTAGAATATAAATGCATGTAAAATGGTTTGAGCTTCTGATGTCAGGATTTACTGTGTTTTCTCTGTTTTATATCATCGTAATTTGAATATCTTTGGGTTTTGGACTGTTGAATAAATCTATTTGGGCTCTGGGAAATTTTGATAAGCAGTTTGTCTAAAAATGTGAGAAAATAGTACAATCTATTAATCGTAAAAATAATTGACAGATCAATGGATAATGGTTAGTTTCAGCCAAAGCTAACTACATAGCTGGCGGCTGAACTTCAGAGCTCCGAGGAGCGGATAGTGCAACATGTATGAAGTGCATTTAGCTATGTTGTGGAGAAACTATGAGTGTTTGGAGCGTATTGAATATACCGATCAACAACAGTGTACCGCATTCCTTAAAAGTCAATTATTGGACGTCGCTTGTATTCATTCTAACCTGTCATTTTGTCCCCCTTTCCTTTCTGCCTCCCAGCTCTGTTCAGGGAGTTTGGCGGCGCTCGTTGCGTTCACAACATCGTGAAGTACCGGCAGTGTCGGGAACACGCCCTGCTCATCATCCAGCAGCTCGTCCTGTCGCCCAGCGGAGACGACGACATGGGAACACTGCTGGGCCTCATGCACTCCGCGCCGTCCAGTGAACTACAGCTGAAGACTGACATACTACGGGTAACAATTCATTCATTTAATCACTTTGAATTATTTTTAAATGTATATCTTTTTACTGATTGCTTAATATCTACCTAAGGCTCTGTCTCACTGTCTTACTTTAAACTTTGATTTTAAAGAATTTGTCACTCAAATATGATCAGTTTTTTACTGTATTGATATATTGTAGTGTAGCTAAGAAAGATTTCAGAAATATGACATCAGCTCCAACAAAACCTTCCGTCTCAGTGAGAACACTGAGGAAAGGAAAAGTCTGTTATTTTAAAAATCAATATGCATTTGAAGCCCTGCATACAGTAATTGCTTCAAACCTGGGGCACTAAGTGTAAGGTGCACATAAAAGCATATATACACACACTCATGCACACACACACGGGGTGAGAGGATGGCGGCTCATCTTCTGGAGCGTAATTGCATTTTCAAATTCCTCCTCGTTCAGACGAGGTGATTCTCACGCCTTCGGAAGGCTTCGGGTGGATTAACCCGTCAGCATTTTGCTCCGATGTCACTAATCAGGGATTTTAATTATCACCCTCAAAAAAATCTGAAGACGGCAAAGAATTTATATCAAATCCACTTTGAGTAAAATCATTTTTCCCTCGCTAGTCATCGGGGTTTATGTTCCGTCGACAGCAACACACAGCAGACACACAAAGAGATCTCAATATTAAGCTGATTAGCCTTGTGAAAGTGCACATTTAACCCTGTAATCTCTCTTGATATGTTGCATCTCATTCACATGGCTGGTAAAGTTAACACCCACAGCAGTGCATAGTCACATCCTAGTGGTAATTTCCCAGCTTGGAAGACAGGAAGAGGATGTATTCAACATCCTGTGATTGGTTTAAAAAACCTCTGTGCTGAGTCTGGCAGTATTTTAATGCAGCAGGAAACAGCTGGCTCAGCGGTGCAACATCTCACTGTTTTTACTTCTCTTTTATTCTCTCTTCCTCCACTGGGATGCGTCATTATATCTGTAACTATCCCAATTATTTTGCTCGACATATAGTGGAGGTATAATGAACCATTTCATTGTAGAAGTGGGCAAAATGGATATAATCCTCTATCAGAGTTATGGGGTATAAGTTCACATGGTAATATCGATATATAGTCATGATATTGTCAGTTTTATGGACAATTAATTAAGAATCTCGAGCTTGGAAGTTCATTACTGACCCTAGAAATAGTTTTAAAAAATAATCTTAACTCAAGGTCCAGTCACTAGCTTTTCCAGAGCCTCCTAAATTTCGAGCTTTAACCCTCTGAGACCCACAATAGACCCGTTTTAGTCTTTTTTAGGGGTGGACAGGGGGTCAATCGGGGGAGATAGCAGGTCAACAGTAGATGTCACATAGCAGCGGTGTACATCATCTGAAAGCTGGGAACCTTTTAGTCATATATCAGAAATAAACATGAATGAAATAATTAATGAATTTATTATAATTAATTGTGAAAGTGTATAAAGGTTTAGAACATTATGATAGAAGTATATGATGGTCATCCCCATGCTCTATTATGCCTCGTAAGTTGTTGCAGCAATTTTGGGGTTGATACCATTTGTTACACAGATTTGATGCTAAATTTAACCATTTTTTTTCCACTCGAGAAATGATGAAAAATTATCAATAATCCTTCCAAAATACCACATTAAGACACTAAAACCTTGAGGAACACCATATAAAAAGCCATGATGTGGAGATTTCTTTCTTTCTGCAAGAATTGCATTTTTCGGCAATTGGATGGCGAGCACTTCTGTTGTGTAAACTGCTCAGAAACCCCCTTATTGTCAATCTAGCAAGGAAAGCCATCCATTGTCTGAATCCTCTAGGTCTCTAGTTTGTGGCTATAAGGCTTCATGAGGCTGTGATTATCCTAGAGGTCACCACAGGTCATTTTATACGGTGAGGTCGAGTTTGGTTTCAGAGGAAATTTTAAAGAGGAATTTAAATGTGGAACCATATTTGGGATTTAAAATCCCAGTCTGTCAGTATAAATGCGCTTCAGTTACCACCAACTCTCTGAAGATGCTAATAATTTGACTGTAACTGCGTGTGGCTATTAGCACTGATCTTTGTGAATTTGACTGTTTTTGCAATGAGGCTCATTTGCATAGAAAGGGGCAGATTTTGCAACAAATGTATGCATTAATTTAAATATGTGCAAATTACACAGGAGCACGGTGATGCTATTTGCTTGGCAGCACAGTTAGGGGTGCATTTCATCCTTAGCGGGTGCTTTGAGAATTACACGGTTTCTTTTTGTTTTATTTGTGCAGGTTTAGCGACCGCAAAAGCCGCGCAATCTTTGAACAGTTCAATGTTCTTGTTGTGTTCTTTCCTGAAGTATTGATGATGTACTGATTGTGTGTTTTCTGGAAAAGCAGATGGCGTATGTACATGTTCAGAAATAACAACTTATCGTATCATACAGTATTGTGTTTTTGTCCTATCATTAGAAGTTTGAAAGATATTCCTTCAGAAGCAGAAGATTAAAATGGCTAAAAACTGAAATGCCCCTAGTGGTACTGAGCCGCGTTCTCCCCGACATGTGCCGACACGGCACTTCACACGTGTCATTTTCAATCTGCCGATCCCACACGTTTTCTCCACTTTTTCGGTTACTAATTAAAAACTTTGCCTGTCACAGTCATTCTGTGCTCTCCGGCTGTTTTTAGGTCCCCAAACTTATATCTAGGTTACAGTTTGATGTTTCACTTTAGGTTACTTGCAAATGCGAACCATAAAACTTGGAAAAATGTAGGGAGAAAAGAAATCCAGTCAGTGCAGTGAGACAAAGGAAACCCCCGAGGGGCTCATAAATATGTCTCACCGCAGAAGAAGAATGAGAGGAAAATGAGTTGAATGTGACTGAATGAGGCGACAAAAACCAAATGACATGAAAACTCAACATGGGGGGAGAATGATTGAGTAACAAAATGTAAAATAAGTAAGAGAAGGTGAAACATCTTCATAATAAATTATGCGACAACAAATGACAACAGACTTCCTCTTGCTTAATGTGTTTCATGTGTTTGTAAACAGCTCATTATTTTTGTGAAGTAAAGAATCTGAACTGTAGAATAAATACATAATCTGTTCCTTCTCCTCCTCTTCAGGCGTTGTTAGCGGTGTTGCGTGAGAGCCACCGCACCCGGACGGTGTTCCGCAAGGTGGGCGGCTTCGTCTACGTCACCTCTCTGCTGGTGGCCATGGAGCGCTCGCTGTGCCAGCCGCCGCGACACGGCTGGGAGCGCGTCAACCAGAACCAAGTCTTTGAGCTCCTGCACACCGTCATCTGCACGCTCACCGCCGCCATGCGCTACGAGCCCGCCAACTCGCACTTCTTCCGCACGGAGATCCAGTATGAGAAGCTGGCTGATGCAATAAGGTAAGATCAGTTCACCCAGAACGAGTGAGACCTGAGGCCTCGCTTGGGACTTGTATTCATTATAAAGATCATCTGTGTTCTTAACCCTTAAATGCATGAGTGTTTATCAGATATTTCTTCTACATACCTCTGGTTTTATTGGGATAGTTTGGAAATGTAATATGTTACAGATTAGTTAAGCATGTAAACATGTTCTAGTAGAAACCCAAAATACAAGTATGTACCTGAAAATGAGCATTTAATAGTTCCTCTTAAACAATAACAGACACACCCCCTTTTGTAATCACCCTTTTCAAAACCAAGCTGTCCTCATGATAACCACTTTGTCTACCTGCCAACAGGCTGCTGGGCTGTTTCTCCGACACTAAGAAGCTGGGTCCCACAGGCGTCTTCCCCTCCAACGCTCAGCCTTTCCAGAGGCTGCTGGAGGATGAGGCTGCCCCCGGAGGCTGCGCCGGAGACAGCGTCTGTCCCACGCTCAAACACTGCAGCAAGCTCTTCATCTACCTGTACAAGATGGCCACCGACTCTTTTGACAGGTCAGAGGGTTACAGACACCCCAGATTTCAATAGGAAAATGTGTGAGATTCTGTTCTGCAAATAATAAATGACACTATGTTTCTAATGTAGTGTTATCCTAGAGCCAAATGCCAAAATATAACCATCTACAGCAGGAATTCACTCTCCTCTCTTCACACAACATCCAGCAGATATCATGTGTATATATTTCACCATGAATCAGGCCAGAAGGGTCTGTAGTCAAACCATTATACTACTAAATAAATAAGGATGAAGCTTAGTTGTCAACACACTGTCAACATGTTATTCATTTACTGTCGGTGTTAAATAAGTCAACAGTTTAATGAGTACTTGTCAGTGAGTTCTCGAGGAGCCTTTAGCTGAAGTTCAGCAGGTTGCAGCCACATGTTCCTCGAGAACATTTCTGTAGTAGATCAAGAACCTCACATTTTTCTACAATCCCCTAACATGTTCTTTCCATCATGAGGGACTTTCATGTACCGTTTGGCCTCCTTTGAATCTTTAAAGAATCTTCAATGAACATTCAAGACTCAGGATCCAGTTTATTGAGCCTGAGCGCCGTTATTGTTTGTGACCTACACAACTTAAGCTGGAATACTGAAGCAAGTGAGAAATGATATGGTGCTATCTTAAAGGGATAGTTTGGGTGTTTTCAAGTGGGGTTGTATGAGAAACTTATCATTATCGATGTATTACCTACAGTAGTTTGAGAAACAGACAGGAGTACCAGCACGGGAGCAAAACAATGTACGGCTGTGGACGGGGGCAGCAGCAAAACAGATTTTAGACACCTAAAAAAATCAATATCAGTTTAAGTGTACGCTATATTTAGAATATTTTCACTGCTTTACCTTGCCGTTAGACAAGCCGTTTCCAACGGAAAGGACTCTCTTTAAAGCTACCAGACTCCTTCGACAAAATCAGCGATTTTACATCGCAGATCGCAGGAGTTGCTGGTCTATTGCTGCCTCGATCGGTTAGTTTTTCTGTGTTATTGTGTGACTTTGGTGAATCTGAACTAACCCTTTAAAACACCAAAGTCACACCATAACACAAACTAACTAACCGATCGAGGCAGCGGTAGACCAGCAAGTCCTGCGTTCTGCGAGGTAAAATTACTGTTTTTTTCAATGGAGTCTGGTGGTTTTGAAGAGAGCATAGATAACGGCTTCAGTTCCCCGTCGGAAAGGGCTGTCTGATGGCAAGGTAAAGTGGTGAAAATATTCTAAATGTAGCGTACACTTACACAGATATTGAATTTTTTAGGTGTCTAAAACCTGTTTTGCTGCTGCCCCCGTCCACAGCAGTACATTGCTTTGCTCCCGTGCTGGTACTCCTTTCTGTTTCTCCAAACTGGGGGCGTGCCAACCGTCATCTACTATAGGTAATACCCTGACTACGGATAAGTACCTCATACAACCCCACTTCAAAACATCCAAACTATCCCTCTAAATTTATACTGTTTTCCAGATCTGTAAAACTTAATTGTGTGAGTTACAATGCTTTATCTTAGGTGATTATATAATTATCAGTTCAGTTTTTATTACTGTAGATTATTTGTGAAACAAGGTTAATTTACTGCATCTTATTTCCACATTATTCTCAGCTACAGTGAAGATCGGTACTTAAATGTTATGTATTTATAATATAATAACATACTAAAACAAAGATGCTCGTGAATCCCATTCAAAAATCAGGTTCACTTTGTAGGTTCAGCTCAGTCAGGGGAAAGTGTAGAAGCAGGTCCACAGCTGTGTTTATCTCAGTCTGGTCATACTCTGCAGCTCCCACTCAGTCAAGCTCTTCATCTGAGACACACATGGCTGAACTGTGGCAGCTGAAAACTCGAGAGAGATTTATTACAGACGCTTCACTGTGGTTCTGATTCAGCTGCATAGCCTGGTAGTGTTGTCATGATGTAACAATGAAAGCAGAGCAAATGATTAATATTAAGATATGAATTACTACCGTTATACCAAAACAAACAAAGAAACACACCACAATTGTTGATAAAATAAAATTACATATATTTTTTAACCATTTAATGTGGATTGAGATGATGTGTTCTGACTGGTTTGATGCTCTCAGCTGATTGATTGACTTCAGAATCATCGATAACTATCCTCCTCTCCCATTTCTTCTTCTGTGCTTGTTTGCACCACCTAGAAGCAGTTTCTGTTTGCAGAATACATTTATTTAATTTATTCCACAGAGTTTTAATGCCTGCCGTCTGTGTTAAAGTTAAAGTCCTTGGTCGTCGTGACAACAGTACGCAGCCCAGCTCATGTGTAGCTCTAGCTGGCGTCATGCATGTGCTCCAGCTGTAGCTCTGATCCTGTTTCTCCTTTCAGCTTTCCACTAACAGCTTCTTTTCCTTCCTTTCTTTTCTCTCCGTCTCTTTTTCTCTTCCTCTAACCTCTGGTGCTGTCTGGCTGTTCATCCTCGGCCCGGTCCATCTGCGCGGCTGCATGTGTGGCTCTGTGTGTTTGTATACCTATGCTTTTATGTGCGTGTGTGTATGTGCACTTAATTTTGTGTGTGTGTGTGTTTGCTGCCATGCAGTCGTGCGGAGCAGGTGCCTCCCTGCCTGACTCATGAGACCTCGCTGCCCTCGCCGTGGGGCACGCCAGCACTCGCCAGGAAGAGGTAGCTACAGCGCTCTGCCACTTTCCTTACCCCTCATCCTTTCCTCTCCATTTTTCTCACCTTCAGTCGGCAGTAAGAGCACCCTCTAGTGGCCAAAATGATCACACACTCTTCTAACGGTCACGTGAATCTTTGAGCAAATGTTGACAAAATCAGTTGAGTTACAGAGATGAAACCGACGTTCCTCAACATTTATATGCCACAACTAATGATTATTTTCATTATCTAACAATCTATTGATTATATATTTGAATAATTGATTTATCAATTAATATATGAAATGTCAAATATAGAAAAAAGCCCATCACTGTATTGCAGAACCCAAGTTGTCATCTTCAGATTGCGTGTTTTGTCCGACCAACAGTCAGCACCGCAAAGATTCAAATAACAATGAAATAAGAGTTGAAATAATTAGTCAATTTATAGATTAGTTGATCTTCAAAAAAATAATCAGCACCTGGTTTGATAATCGATTAATCGTTTTGCATTTTTCAAGCTAAATTGCAAAACATTTGATGGATCCAACTTCTCAAATATGAGGATTTGCTGTTTTTTTCTTCTTTTCAGAGTTTTTCCTTTTTCTTTTATTCCAATGTTTTGGAGACAAATAATTTATTGATTAATCAAAAAATATTGGCAGATTAATTAATAATGATAATCGTTTATTTCAGCCTATAAAGAGAAGAAAAAAGTTTTCAAATTAAGCCAACCGAGTGTTGACTTAGTCTCAAGATGTGTCCCAAATTCATATTACATATGTTCCATATAAAATCTAAGCAGGTTTTGAGTATGTAGTGTGTTCATGCTGGAAAAGTGACAAAATATTATACTAAAAACAGCCAGGAGTCTCACTTTGTGAAATTGGGTTGACCATTCTTTTTTTATTTTATTCCGTTGCTTTGTAGACAAATAATTTACTGATTAATCTAGAAAATTATTGGAGGATTAATTGATAATGAAAATCGTTTGCAGCCTATAAATGATATAAAATCCTCACATTTGAGAAGCTGCAACCAAATGATGTTGGTCATTGTTGTTGATAAATAACTTAACTAAACAATAAATCAAAATTGCTGTAAATTAATTTTCTGTTGATTGACTAATTGATTAAACGACTAATCATAGCAGCGCTAGTTTCTATTGCTCCAAGAGAAAAATAGTTCTTCTACTTCAAGTTTTTGCTATAAACTTAAAAGTGTCTTCTGATTCTGTTAATCTCTTCTAAATACGTCTTAATTCACATAAAATATGGGAAGAAAAGTATGTCGGGGTCTGGATAAAGTGCTGAAAATGACGACATGTTACGTTACACAATCTGTCTGTTGACAGTTGGAGCAGCGGAAATCACTTAAAAATCTCAAACTATGTGACAAACCAACCGCAAAAAAAAGAGATAAATGACTAAAGTGAGGTATATTGTTGTTGTTTCCACCACAGACACATTTCTGTCTCACCACTTTATTAGAACCACTTTTTCCACAGCTACTCTCAGGCAGGGAAACGTGCACAGAATCAGTCTAAAGTAGCATTTTCCTTCTCATCACATTCCTCCTCACTCTCCTCGCTCCTCCCCCTCCTTTTCTTCTCTTTTCTCTCAGCTGAAGTCCCCCCCCCTCCTACACCACCACCACCACCACCACCTAAACCCAGACTCTGCTGCTCTTTGAATTTCATTTACAAAAGGGAAAACGGCCGGGACGTTTTAAATGTACTCTGCCTTAGTGGGCTATAATAACTGTCAAGGTGAAACTGGGAGTCTCCTCTCAGCCGTCTCCCCTTCTGTCTGTCTGGATCCGCTCCAATATTCATGAGCTGGACTAATTTGACAATTAGAGATGATAAAGCTCTTCTTTGTGGACTTAATTGCTTTTTTAATAAACACTATCCCTGCCTTACAACAACCATTCAACAACCTAAAAGGTTCTGTTATTTTGTGTATATTGTAAAACAGTTTTCTGTACTCAAAATTATCTCAGAACTCAAAATGTGAGGAAAGCAGGATGCTAATTGCTCAGTTTTCAGTCTGAATGGTTTGATTTGGATGAAAACATCTCCCGTGATTTTAATCTCTATATCCAAATGACGCTCAGCAGCTCCAAAACATCTTGTGCAACAAGCTTTACCTCGAAGAACATGGCAGCGGGTTTGCGATGTGCAAATTGCAGCAATCAGTGTTGTGATTATTACGTTTGTGACGGTGACACTAAAAAAACAAACAACAGGCTCTTTCAGTGTTGAATATTAAGATGTTTTCCACTGCTGAAGCCTTAGACTAAGTCCACACTGAGCTGGTTAAATCTAAAAACAGTTACTATGTAGGATTGTTTCCATAAAGATCTCCATCCAAACTAAAACACTTGAATAACAGGAAAATCTCTTCTTCTTTCTGTTGGAAAAAAAACACAGCTTGTCTGCTTACCATCATCACTAAACTGTTTTTAACACAGTCAAAATCAAGATTTTGTTGTTCTCATTTACATATTTCCCTGTATCTGTTTAGTCGTTTGACGAAATACAATATGTTTTTGTCTTCAATGCAAAAATGGGTTGACATTTTAATATTTATCCGCTCTGGGGGCCGTCTTTGAATGTGAAAAATGTGACAAAATATTATATTCAAACCTGCCGGGATGCAGACTAAAAAATGTAAACAAATTGTGAATGGTGGTAAAACCAGGTGGCAACCTTTGGTTCTGAAAAGTGAAGCCAGTGCTGAAGTGCCTTGAACCTGCATTCTTTCTAACAGCCAGCAGGGGGCGACTCCTCTGGTTGCAAAAAGAAGACTGATTGTATAGAAGTCTATGAGAAAATGAGCCTACTTCTCACTTGATTTATTACCTCAGTAAACATTGTAAACATGAGTTTATGGTCTCAATCTCTAGTTTCAAGTCTTCTTCAATACAGCATGATGTTCATTTAGTAAATTATGGTCCCATTTAGAGTCAGATAGATCATAAAGCAGGGG
The DNA here is from genome assembly GCF_043250625.1 of Sebastes fasciatus. Taxonomy (NCBI): domain Eukaryota; kingdom Metazoa; phylum Chordata; class Actinopteri; order Perciformes; family Sebastidae; genus Sebastes; species Sebastes fasciatus. The sequence continues at coordinate 33,594,661 of NC_133800.1, forward strand.
ATGCTTTAGGGCGTGGCTACCTTGTGATTGACAGGTCGCTACCACGGCGTTGTCCGATCTGGGAGTTGTCGTTCTATATAATCGGTATGTTGTGTGGAATTAGGACCCACTGCTCGTCTCCCCTTCACAGCTTTTACCGCCATGTTGAATTTCTTCTCATGTAGCCCACCACCAGCCAATCACAAGTCAGCTGTGGCTGGTAACTTTTCCCTCTCTTGCCTTGAAATGCAGCAGATAATCATTTAGAAGTCCAGTGATACTAAAAAAAAACAATTAAAGAGGCTGCCAGCCACTGTGAACACGAACAACCCAGTTAGTTTCCTGCCCCACATCCAACCCCTCCAGCACTTTCTGCTGACTCCAGCCTTCTCCAGCTCCTCGTCTCTCCTGAGGGGGGATTTGCCGCTCTGTAATTTGCATCGCAGCAACACGCCTATTTGTCTAATTGCCCGACTGCAGGCCCCAGCACATCTCCTGCTCTGAGGAGGGCTCGGTGCTTTAGATCCAAACATGGCTGACTGACACCCTGATCTCTGAAGTGTGAGGACCACGGCGCTGACTCATGTTAAATAAAGTTGGAGTCAAAGTGTTGAATACAATGCTTACACTGATTCAGTGAATGTAATTATTTCTGTCCTCCTTATAAGAATATTTCCACTGAGTTATGAGTTTATATAAGTTATTTTTCTGGGAGACACCGTAGCTGTAAATCTGAATATTTAGCAGCCACTTTGCCCATTTCTGTGAGCCAGTTACATATTTTACAGTAAAGTAGGGCCTCCAGATAATGGTTGAGGCTGAGAGTAAACAGACTAGTGGCAAATGTTAATATCCCACCTCGGATTGAACTGAAATGAATTACGTCTTAATCAGCACCACGGCAAAAACAAAATGCTAAACAAATGATGAAATTATAGTAATACAGTTCTTCTTACTGACTAAAAGAAAAGTAGAAATTCAAAAGTATCTCCAAAGTTTTGTTCTGCAGCTGAAAGTGGTCCGTTTTTGAGAATGTTTTTACATTTTGTCCATGTCAAAACACTTTCTGACAGACTTTTTGATAATAACTTTGGCTTGACTCAACTGAACTTAACTAAATGTGTCTTTCTCTCTCTCTTTGTGCTCCCAGACAAGGCTACTACGGTACATCGGGCCCTCCCGCCCCAGTCAAAGCCCTGACAGACCTGAAGCTCCATTTAGCCAACGTCTCCCACCAAACCTCCTCCTCATCTTCGTCCGAAATGGTGGTCATCCACCCGGGGGCCGTCCTGGCCATCCTCGATTTGCTGCCCTCCGTCTGCTCAGACAGCCAGCCAGAGGTGAGGAAACACACAAGAAGGAAATTTGCTAACATGCACTTCCCGTTTAAGTGGGTGAAGGGGTTACGTGCAGGGCAGGGAAGTGCCTTTTTTTAGTTGGACACTGTGGTTTTTACATGTCAGACAGATTGAATTGAGTAGTATAGATAATCAATGAAACTAAATACCTGAAGGTAACTTACACAACAATCCTGTAAATCAAATATAAAAGTGAATACTGTAACCCACTTCCTGTTCCCCTCCAGCATGCCCTGGACCTGCAGCTGGCAGTAGCCAACATCCTGCAGCTCCTGGTGAACAGTGAGAGGAACCAGCAGGTGCTGTGTGAAGCTTGCCTCCACCAGCGGCTGTTGCAGCGCTGCAGTCAGGCCCTGGGCGATGAGGACCATCCGCTGCACCCGCCGCTGCAGAGGATGTTTGAGAGGCTGGCTTCACAGGCCCTGCAGCCGATGGCACTCAGGTACTAATGTTTTATCCCCTCTTATGTGCACTTCTACATCCTTAAACAAGTACTATCCTAGCTCCAGTGTGACCTCATTAACACTGAGCCAAACCTAAACATCACCCTAATGTTTTTTGAGACTTCACTTCGCAAGATAGGTCAAAACTCAAACTATAGAGGTACAGAAAAACTTTCATGTATATGTTCAGGAAGGACACCCGAAGGCAAAACGGTTGCATGGATGAGAAGTGAGAAAAATATAACATTAAGCGGAGCGTAGTAACCTGAAGAAAAACAATGTTCTTACCCTTATCAAGAGTTTGTCATTTGTACAGTGACCATTTTAGGACAATTTTCTTTTTTGTTTAAATGTTTTTATGATTTAAAACAGTCTAGGTTTCAAAATGTCAGCTTTACAAATGTTTTACGAGGAACAAAATAATTCAGCACCTTTGTTTTACCACAAGAATACACACACGTGCATGTTTGTAACAATTCATGTAAAGATAACTTTATTAATTTATACAAAAACTCACCTTCCTTCCTTCCTTCCTTGAATCAGCCTCTCTAGACCGCTTCAAGGTTGCAAACTTATACATAAATGTGTCCCAGTTTGTTTCCTGTTGCAGTGGATAACATAAAATGACAGAAAGTAAACATGAACCCAAGCTGTTGCCTAGCAATGCAATTCCTTTGAAACGGTCTATTGTACTTTTGCTGCGTTCCGTTAACCTCAGAAGTCGGAAGTCGAAGCTGGGATGATGTGAAGCCCGAGTTAACCGTGTTTCAGTACAACAAGTCGGAACAGTTAGCAATGCCATTTCTAGCAAGGTTAACCATTGTTAGCAATACCAGTTGATAGCAACGCAATACGCTTTATTTTGCACATACAAACACTGTAGCAACATGTCCACAGACAGAAGTTGGACAGTACTCTATGTGTACAGCTGATTTAATGAGACGCAAATAAGACACAAGTGCTAATAAACAGTATATTACTACAGCCTTCACTTCGGTTGCATCTAGCATTTTAACATGCTAACGTTTACTCCAGTAGCATGCTACTATGTCACTGTTTTTTATATATATCATTATTTTTGGGGGTTATTTTATGCCTTTATTTGATATCTGAAAACAGAGAGATGAAATTGGAGGAGAGAGAGATGGGAAATGAGGCAAACTGGGGAATCGCCCCACTAATATGCTACTGTCAATATGCGTACAGTAATATTTAGCATCTTGCTAGCATATTAACATGGTAACATGTTAACCTTTAGTGTTACCTACTGAGCTATATATACATAGAGGTGAGGTTTTTCCGTTTAGGAAGTGTCATGTGCTTCTACAGTGTGTGAAAGAAAGAGGTTTTATGTATGCAGACTAAACTGAGCGAATCTCATTTCCCGCTTGACTAGTTAAGTGAGGTGGGAGGTTGGGGTTGAGGAACGGGGGGGAACTTATTTGACATGCACATCGTTGGCTCTTTTTATATGTAAATCCCCGGCTGATTTTTTCTCCCCCCGTCATTGTGCTGGAGTTAAACATATCTGTAGCTGTCAATCTGTTTCCCTCCTCTCCTCTCCTCTCCTCTCCTCTCTCCCTCTCTGTCTGTCTGCCTCGCTCTTCTTCTGTCACTCTCCCTCCATAATTCCTCTCCTCCTTCCTCATGTTGTCTCTGCTCTGCTAACATCAGCCCCAGCTAAGCTCCAGAGTCTTTCTGTTTGGTCTGGTGTCGCTCACTCAGCGCTCTGACAGCTGACACAAACCATCGCTGGGACTCTTTTCATGCCTGTCAACCTTATCATTGACTTTTAAACATGCTGTTAACCACAGCTGTTGATGAGTAAAAGTCAACCTGCAAAGTTAACTGCTGACTGAACATATCTGATCAGATGGATGCTTTACTTCAGAGTCCTTCACAGTTTCATGAGAACATAGAGGACGTCTTTATGATTGGTAGTTCCTCTGGGAATACAACAACTGTCCCCGGCAGTGTTGGAGCCACTACACCACTTACTGAGCCACTACAGGCCTTAAAAAATGTTAATAAAAATGATATGAAATGTGTATATTATGGTGATAAATTAGGGCTGTCAAACGATTCAAATATTTAATCGTGATTAATTGCATGATTGTCCATGATTAATCACAAATAAATTGTACAATTGTATCTGTTAGTGTATTTATAGATTGTGAATTGTCATGAAAGTTTTATTATGGGTCCTTGAAAAGTCACTGAAACGTTATGAACGTTTGTAATATTATATCGTCATTTGGTTCATCCTGTGTCTTTCTTTTTTCTGTGTTGATATATTTTTATTCTTGACATCTTCATCCTGGTCATCTCGCCCCCTCCAGGGAGTTCTTGCGTCTTGGAAACCCTCTGAACTGTGGCGCCTGGGACAAGAAGCTACTGAAGCAGTACCGGGTCCACAAGCCGAGCTCCCTCAGCTACGACGCCGAGATGAGAAGTAAGACGATAACAGTTCTCATCCTTGTTCATTTGAACACATGATAGTCACTGAGCCGGGGGTTTCAGAGGAAGTTCCTGGTGGTATTTATCAGATTGACCGAGGAGCCGCACTGTGTTCTGCATAACAGCAGGGGCCACTCTAAGGAACATGTAAAAGCGATCTATAATTTAATTTTGTAAAGATTGCCATACCTTAAGTATATAGCTCTCAAATTAATGTGGTCAATGTTGGTTTTACTACCAAGTGCCTCATGGTAAAGCGGCAGTACGTCCCTTACAACTATTGGTAAATTGCTGAGTTAGAGTCAGACATTTTTATTGGAATATGTTTTTGTTATAAGTAGGGCAAAGTCAAAGTCAAAGTTAAAGCGATAATAATAGCATGCAAATTCGTTTTAACACCACTAATTTCTTTAACACATTAACGCAACTTGCGATTTTTAGGTAATAGCAGGCTCAGTTTTAAAGCTAGAGTGAAGATTTAATCATATTTTTTTATGCATACACACATTTGCATAAAACAAGCATATTTGCACACTCCCATGTTGATACGAGTATTGAATACTTGACAAATCTCCATTTAAGGGACATTTTGAACAGATAAAAAAAATGTGCGATTAATTTCTGATTAACTATGATCCATCACGCGATTAATCGCCAATAAATATATTAATCGATTGACAGACCTAGTTATAAGTAGTAAAAGAAAAATAGTTTTTTTTTAGGTGGAAATGGTGCGCATTAAAATTTCACTTCCCAAAAACTGCTCTAATGCATTTTCTAGAGAATAAAAAACGGATAGATGAGGGACACAGCTGGTATACGATATATGTAGTTGACAATGTATTTTTATCACAGATTATAACGTTATTTTAAATTGTGGGCAAAAATGACAGCTTCTTTACAAGTGAACCTGTCGCTTTTTAATAGCTGAGAATTGAAGAGTTAAGTCCAAAGCAGTGCTCCAGTACATTTATGAAATGATAATGTCATTTGGGAGCCATTCCCATCTGCCACAGTGATACCAGCTCCTCCTCCTCCTGGGAGAAAGTTTCATTCTGTGCTAAAAGCTTGGAAAGAGGCCATCAATCTTCTAGCAATTCTGCTCTTTTTTTCTTTGCTCTCTCTCTGCGAGCTCATTGGGACGAATCCACCGCTCAATAGGCTGTGATTGCAGAGGATGAGCTTTCCTTTGCTGTTTAATTGCCGGTTGAAATTACGAGCACCGGCTTGGTGGTGGAAAGGGGACGATTCTATAGGTTTTTTAGAAAGGTTCAGATGACTGAAGTCAGTGGAACAGCCTGACTTTAGTAAGTATGTCCCTTACATTTTACAGTGCAATGTTGCACTGTTAAATATTTTAAACGCTCTACCTTGAATGTGTACAAACATTTTATGTAAAAGTACATGAGGGTCATATGAAGTAGGGTTTCTTAACGGCTGCACTGCAAGTAGAATATACCTGCATTCATTTTTAAGCATCTCAGTAAGTTGTAGGAAACCCAAAGTAGTGTTCTTGGCCTCTGTTTAATATCCAGTTGATGTGTGAAAACTCCCGGTTTAAGCAAAGATTGTCTTTCCACTGTAAATCTAATGCAAATGGTTTGTTTTCTATTAACAGCCGTTAATGTTTGTAATCTTGTGGGCTCCTCAGCATGTCCTAATTGCTTATTGTGTCTCCTCCCAGCTGTGAATGGATATTAAGTCCTGACTAATTACTGCTCTTTACAAGCTGCCACTGTTAGAACACACAGCGCTATCTCTCTCTCTGTCTGCGAGACGATAATCTATGGAATTTGTCTTTGTCACATGTGCTAACTCTTAACAAGTAAGAGCAGCAATTTGTAGTAGAAGGTAAAATATTGTACTTGAACCAGGAGTTTATTCTAGTCCCTCTGGGGTAATGAAGATCCAGGTTTGATTTAATGCTGCCTGCTCTCGGAGAGTTTGGCTGTGCTCACCATCGTGGGAGTTAGCTTAGTCGGATCCAGCTGTTAGTCTAAAGGCCTTTATGTCCAGATCCAGCTGTTACTCTAAAGGGCTTTACGTCTAAAATTTCTGAATGAAAAAAGTAAATGCTCGCTAGTTACAAGAGAAAACACGTTTACTAACCAACTACATGTAAACTAGAGGTCAGTTTCCAACCCTGGATGTTGAATTTAACTGAACCTGTCCGTCCTGCCTTCACAGACAGTATGACCATGTCCATGGAGGGCTTCGGCCCCGACAGCGTCTTCGCCACGCCGGCGGAGGACAACGGCCAGTACCGCATCAGCCGCAGCCTGGTGCGCTCCGCCGAGGGCAGCACCGTGCCCCTCACCCGAGTCAAGTGCCTGGTGTCCATGACAACGCCCCACGACATACGCCTGCACGGATCGGCCGTCACGCCTGCATTCGTGGAGTTTGACACCTCGCTGGAGGGCTTCGGGTTAGTCAGCATGAAACTTTGAGTGTTTACATATCTGGTCTTCCATTAGTATGCAGTTATTACAATAACAATTATTTAGTTTTTGCGCTCTTTAGCCTTTTTTGGCTTCATAATAATGATGATGATATTAATTTGTCAGATCAAGTCTAACATTTTTCTTGCATCTCAACAAGACAAAAATATTATGCACAAAATAGTGCTTCGGTCTATCGTGGAACCCCATATCTCCGATTTGATGGCAACAATTTGTATCCACTGTTCAGGACATAGTTGAGGTCAGAGACCATGTTGTTGGCCAGCCTTACTATGTTATTATGGCAGGCTGATTTCTAGAGTTTCTCAACTGGTTGACCTACAATTCTGAGCCGATTTTCATTTGATTTGAGCAGACAAGCTGGTGAAGAAAGTGCAACATTTAGCAGCTAAAGAGTCAGATACTATCTTAGTTCTTATAGCTACTACTTTTTTACACATCCAGCAGACACAAAGCAACGTTCACATTCATTTGGATTTATTTGATGAAATAAGTCCAATATTCAGCCTACTTTTAGCTCCGGTTTGGTCTCCACCAATTCCTGAGAAAAATATCTGTCTCTTCAGCTGCTAAATGATCCACTTTCTTTACCAGATAGTCGTTAACTTTTGTAAATGGCTGCCTGCTGCTGCTGGAAACAGGGCTGATGAGAAACTAAACCAGACAGTAATAGTGCTATAAAACTGAAACAATGACTTAAAAGAGGCTAAATAACTCTGTAAAGCTGAGAGTTTGTCACCTCAAGCGTCACCTTTCATTTTCCATTCCTTCCATTCTGTCCTTTGATGCATCCTTAATATAATAAATATTTACTTGAGGAGCTTTAGAGCTCCAGGACGGGACCAGTCTTCATTACATGCTTTTAAAAAAGAAGCTGTTGCAGCAACAGATGATGCCAGTCCTCTGTAAACCAATTTTCTCTAAATCTTTCTCTTTATGGAGCAATTTTTCTCACCAGTGACACGCACACACACACACACACCTCAGGGGTGCCACATGTTATTTTTCTCAGCAATTTAACAGGTTGTGTTTTTTTTTTACCTCTGAGCAGTACCTGCGACTGTCTCAGCAGGAGCCGTTATTCGCCTCCAGTTGTGGAGCCGTGCATACAAATAGGCTCATTTTCCGCCTTTTATGTCATACGACACCCCGTGCTTATGTGGGTGCTGCTGCTGCTGCTGACAGGCTCGGCTGCTCGCTGCGCTTTGTGCTGTATGTTAGCGGCACAGTGAACGTCAGGGTCAGTGGAAACGCGGGCGTGTGGGATGTGACCTTGGCAATTCGCCCATATACTTTTAGAACACATACCCGACACACGTGTTACGCTGACACACAGTAAACAACTGTTGAGAGAATCTTAATATGTTATATTCTTCATTAATATTCAAAAGGATACAGGTTTAAGAACAAGGTGGACGTCTTGTAAAAGGTCATTATGGACGTTTTCTGTCAGTTTAGTGGCAAAATGCCAAAGGTTATATACTGTGATTACCTGACCAGCATTGAATTATTACATAGCATCACTTTGATTGGGATTATGTGTCATGATGTTGTAGACAAAGGCAGCAAAGGGATGAATTTCAAATGAACTTGTCTGTTAGACCTTTACTCTCAAAAGAAAAAAGAAACCTTAGTTTGTCCCATTTTTGCCAATGTCCCTGAATCTTTTGTGCGTTGTTCTTCAAACACACTTTCAAGTGCAACACACATTGCATGGTGTTATTTGCTACGCCAGATTTGACACCCGTCGCCCACATGCCAGATTTGTCTTTCAGACAGAGGATGTTGTCGAGGTACAGTAGCTCAGATGTGCCAAATAAGATTGATAAGATTGCTGCTATTCTGGAGCTGGGAGATGGAACAGTGGCATTAACTACCGCCGCTAACTTGTGTTGCCCTCCATCATTTTGGACGCCTATCTGCTCCTTCAGTGTTGTGGTCTCCGTACAGTTCTGTGGTTTCTCTTTGTTCTGCTTTTGTTTTTCTGTTGGGTTTGCGCTTAAATTGCAGACATGTTTGGCCTCTGCCCGTGTTGGTGATTCGGTCCCAAACATGTATCACGTCATCCCAAATAAATGCAATATTTTCATGATATAATCCCAACTCACCTCCATTTACGAGCCTTTTCTGGAGCTTTCAAACACATCTTACAGTCTTCATCAGTGGATAGAGATTGCTCATCTCATCTCAGACCTTCAGATGCAGTTGAAAGCTCCAGGAAACGTGAGTAAGTGGACCTTGAGTCAAGATTATTTCGTCAAACTACTATTTACATGGTCAAAAATGAGCTCTCACTCTCAGTAAAATGCAATCTGTGGTATTAAGCCTGTTGAATATCCGTCGATTTTGGGGTGCCTAAGCATAGTGTGAAATTTAAAGTGCTGAAAAAATTCTCATCCCATTATCTCATCAATTATTTAAAATAAATACACACACAGAGTATACAGGTTTATCTCACTCAGATACTGAACAGAACAAAAACATCTGTGAAGTCCATAGACTTCAACAGTTCTAGTAACTAGACTAAATGAACCATCTGTGATTAGTGTCAAAACTAGAGATGTACAATACCAGATTCTCAATATCAATTTGATACTACGGTAAAAAACAAAAGTAAAACAATAAATCACATGTACTTCAACATCCACTCCTTTATTACCGTTTGCATACTGGTTTAGGAAGTTAAACGGGTCATTCCCTCAATTCCCTCCCTATTCTCTATTTATACTGCTGTGAAAACATCTCCTTCAAAATACTGCAATTATTCAAGTTTCTCAACAAAAACTACATTTTACGAGATCGTGCTTATCATGCACACATCATGATAATGTTAGAATTTACCTCCACCCAATACTCATTTTTACTGCATCATAATGTAAATCAATGGCACCTCCCGTGTTGAAATTGGCAGGACAAGAGCTAGTTAGCATTAGCAGGTCTGTGCTGCTTACCAGCTGCTAACAGCTAACGTTAACTAGCTCTCATCCTGACGATGTCAACGCAGATTTGTTGCTCACTATATAGCATTATCAGGGAAACAATAGGGTGCATCCCCTAGACACGTTGATAGTGAGTTAACTGCGTCTCAAACACATTTTCTATCGTCCCCAGTACAACGGGACGCCGTTAGTCTCGAGCCCTGATGGTAGAAAAACGAGTACCGTCACGTTTTCAGAATTTTGGAATCGACTTGGTACCGAAGTATCGGTTCTCGTGACATCCCTTGTCAAAACAATCAGTTGCCTTAGACTTACTACTTTTAGAAACCCCTCACCCACCCATTGGCCATATTTCCTGGTCCATAATTTCTCAGCTTTGCTGGGTTTTTTTACCCACAAGAACCCATTTGACTTGTCGCAGCAGCGGCAGCCGCCTCAGAATAGAACATGGAGTTTCTCCTGAAAACACGGCGAAGCAGCAGCACACAGGCAACGAGGCACTGGCCCACTTTCTCCTCAGCATAAACACAACACACACACACACACACACACACACACACACACACACACACACACACACACACACACACTTCACAAACCCATACCCCTCCTTCCTCTCCCATCTGTCACCATGAAATATTGATGCCCCTGCTGCTATTAGGAATCACACACAGGCACTCTCTTCTCTTACACACACATGCACATCTCCACTCTCTGTCATGCACAACATGCTTACACACACTCAGACACACCAGTACACACTCACTCACCCAGCCAGCTAGCCGTCTCACAAGGGCCCCCATCCTGTGTGGGTGGAGGGGAAAAGACTCCTTTTTTTTCTGACTGGGAAAAGAAGAATTAGCATAGCAAGCTGGTGAAATCCCTGGAGTGTTTTTTTTTTATGTTGTTTAACCTAATCAAGGTGATGACTAATGGGGGGAAAAAGACAGCATCCATGCAGTTAGTATGAAGCAGCAGGGTGGTGTTGTTGCTAGTTCGACAGGCTGTCTGTTAAACAGAGTGTCTGCCCTTGAGAAGTGTCCTTGAATACGTCATTGAATCCCTGCCAGCTTCAGGGACGCTGTCCTGTAGCTAACCCTGACCTCAGACCTTCCTGTCCAGGTGGAAGAACAAAGAGAGAAAGCAAACAAAAAATCTGTTTATGGAGAGCTAATAAAAAGATCTGGTAGTAAGTGGATTATATTAACCCAGTCGCCGGGAAAATGTTGGCATTGTACGTTTCAGCAAACCGCGGGATACGTTGAATGTCGTTTCATATCAGCCTCGCACTAAGGTTATAGAATCACACAATGCCACGTGGTTAACGTTGTGAATCGATTAGTTAGGTTTAGGCAACAAAACTACTTGTTAAGGTTAGAAAAAAAGATCATAGTTGATGTAAAAAAAACAAAAACATAACAATGCAACTACCACAAATCAGTAAAAACAGTGGTCTCCTTCTTGAAAGTCCTGTTAGTGGTCTTTCTCGCTTGTCATACTCGTCATTATACCACATTCAATAACAGTCGTTCAATATACTGCGTCACTAACGCTGACCGAATGTAAAACCATCGTCATTCAACGTATCTGTGGTTTGCAGAAATGTACAATGCCAACATTCCTTCCTGCTGACTGGGCGGATTATATATCTAGGGCTGCAACTATCATTTATTTTGTATTATTGATTAATGTAGTCTATGCATAAAATCAATTATTAATTATATAAAATGTCTGATAAGTTTGAAAAGTACCTCTCTCAATCAATCTCTCAAACAGTGCAAAACCTAAAGATGTTGCATTTACAGTTGATAAAGTGATATAAAACAGAGAAAAACAGCACATTTTCAGGCTTTATTCCTCTGTAACATAGAGCTCCATTGTGTTCCAAAAACTATTAAAACACATGAATGAGCCTCACTGTTGACACTGGGTGACATGTTCCTTCATCGACATCAACACACTCACTGTAGTTTATTTTGACAATCTCACATACACCGTCCTCCTGCCACAAATACTCACTAGAGCACCAAATGTGTATTAATCCACAGCTGAAAATAGTCCCCAACATATGCACTATTAAATGAACTAATAACCAGCTGTTTTAGAAAATGACGAGTTTTAAAAATGATTATATTATTATATATTTGTGACATGTCCCAAGCTGATTGGTTCAGGAGGAACCAGTGGGCTCTGGACTGACTTGGGTAGGGAAGTCTTGTGCTCATTTTCTCTGATTTGTCCTGAATTGTTTCTGCAGTTTGGCTTTTTTTTCCAAGAGCGAGAAAAATGACCCAAGCCTTGCTGTCTTTTTTAGATATTAGTAGGAATGGTATTGAACTTAATTAGTTTGAAATATACATAGTTCTTAGCGCATAACATTTAAAAAGTAACTTTCCGTAGTATCAATATGAGAGGAATTCATAAAGGGATACAATAGCTACATGATTTCTGCATGTGATTCAGGCTTTCTGCTGTCAACAGCTGTCGTCAAGGCTATCCTCCAGGGTGGTTCAGTCCAGGCCTGTCAGGTTTCTGGGTGAATTCACCAAAGTCCATTCACACATTTTGAGGTGTTTTTGTCTCTTCAGAGCTGGTTCAGGATGATTAGAGAGGAGAAAACAGCACCTTCATCGAGAGGCAGTGAGTCAGCAGAAAACAATGCCGACTCACCAGTCAGATCCTCTGTAATTTAGTGGAATGATTGTCAGTCTTTGTCCGCTGTAAAAGTCCTTGAAAACTATATGACGTAACATTTAAATGCTTATCAAACCAAATAAAGGTCCATGATGTTAGCACAAAGCTTTCTGGAGACTTTTAAAACCTTTTATATTTTCACATTATCATTAGTATCAGCACTGACCTAAGCTAAAGTGTAAGGTCTGGGTACTAGCAGATTCCTTTTGAAAACCCGGCTTGAATGTATGCTTTCATCCTACCTCTATCCTGCTCTCATACATAATTAATCCTTGAGTATTAGGCAGTGGAGATTTCCATATTATAATACAAAGCTTCTGTGTCTCCGGCGCTTGAATTACCAGACTGTTCTCTGTAACCTCAGATGAGTCTTTCTAATAGTTAATCTCAGGGATGGAGCCAGACTGCAGCAGTAATTCAGCAAACCTGCAGTAAATCTCTTTTTACAACAAGTACACGTGTAAGCTGACAGCATGTTTTGTGTCCGTTGCAGCTACTTCACCAGATAACAGTCATTTATCTGTCCTCTGTTGTCCCTCTGTTGCAGGTGTCTGTTTCTGCCCAGCCTGGCGCCCCACAACGCTCCCACCAACAACACCAATGCCTCAGGTGTCAGCGACGGAGCAGTGCTGAGCGGGATGGGAACAGGTAAAGACAGCCCACATTTGCTTTATGTTGCAGTTGGATAATGTATTACATAGGTTACCAATTAGAACAAGTATGGGGACATATTGACTACTTGCAGCACTAGTTGGTGAACTAACAAGAAGCATGTAAGGTTATTCAAGGCTCACAACTGTCTGTCACCTATTGGTTTGTGGAGTACGGTTTTGAAGTCTCGAGTTCGGCATTTTAGCCGTCACCATCTTGTTTTTTTGCAACCAGAAGTGACACGGGAGGGTGGAGCTAAGTACAAGCGAACGCTGAATATCACATTTTCCGGCAACCAAAATGTTAGTTAACTTTCATGAACTGAAAACACACCGTGAAAGGGTTAAAGTTTTAAGACGAAAACACGGACAACTCCCAGACCGGACGACGCCGTGGTAGTGACCTGTCAATCACAAGGTAGCCCCGCCCTAAAGCATCCCCTGCTTTATGGTCTATTTGACTCTAAATGGGACCATAATTTACTAAATGAACATCATGCTGTATTGAAGAAGACTTGAAACTAGCGATTGAGACCATAAACTCATGTTTACAATGTTTACTGTTTGTAAATTTGTAATGTTTTTAGTCAATAATCGCTGTCATGATATTGACAAACTTTAGTCTGTGTGTGAGACGATATGTCAAATTAAATATAATTAATAGCTATTTTCTTCCGTGATTAATACCTTTTTATGGAGTTGATGTCGACTAAAGATGTATTTTGAAACAAAATACTCAACAGGGAACTGATGTTTAGCAGTTCCTTGGTGTTGGCTTGTTGGCACATTTCATTTGGCTTTTCATTTACTTCAAATGGAAGAACATTGGATAACCCTGGCAACGTATTTTAATATCAGGAAGGGATTTAACCACCAACCAACAGCCAGTATCTGGTACATCTCTGTCACTTTATCAGCCAGTTTGGCAGACAACAAGCTGTTAGTTGGCAAAATAAGTTTTATCTTGCCCCCTTGGTATTAACATGTTCCATCGTTGTTTCAGAAATGATTGAGGTATAAAAACATTTGTTTACTCGAGAAGTGAAAGAGTAAGAATAGATCCTTCATATCTTTTCCTGCTGCACATCCCACCTGTTGATGTAAACCCCAACACACACACATAAAACACATGAAACACTCCCTCTTTGAACACTTGCATGCACATTTTGCCCATTTTCTATCATTTTTAACCACAAACACACACACACACACACTTCTTCTATCTTTGTGTTAGCTTGTTTACATCTGTAGTGTTGTATTTGTGCATCATCTTCCTCAGCTCTTCCTTTTGTTTTCACCTGCGTTCCTCTTGATTCTCACTTTCTTTCTTCTCCTTTGGGCTCAGTGTGTTTGTTTTTAACCTCTCAGGATTTCTTCATCTCACCCACAAAGAGTGTATTTGTTCTGATGTTTTCAGTTTTCATCATGTGTGCATGCAAAAGAAAAACTACAACACCTAAAACCCAAACAGCCAAACTCACCTCGGGGCAGAGATAAAAATGAATCTGTGACGCTACGGTTGATTTTCTGCTCTGTAGCCTCATTTAGTATTTATGAAGCACAGCCAGACTCCTCTTTCTCCTTTCTCTCTCTTCTCCTCTCTCTTTTCTCATTTCTCTCCTCCACCTCTCTTTTTCTCTCATCTCCTCTCCTCTCCCTCCTCCACCTCTCTTCTCCTCTCTCTTTTCTCATTTCTCTCCTCTCCTCTCCTCTCCCTCCTCCACCTCTCTTCTCCTCTCTCTTTTCTCATTTCTCTCCTCTCCTCTCCTCCCCCTCCTCCACCTCTCTTCTCCTCTTTTCTCTTCTTTTCTCCTACACCTCTCCTCTATTCTAATTTTTTCCTCTCTCCTCTCCTCCCCTCCCCTCCTCTCCTTTCTTCTCCTCCCCTCCTCCACATTTCTCCTTTTCTCCATCTCTCATCCTGTCTCCTCTCCTCTTTTCTCCTCTTTCCTCATCTTCTCCTCTCGTTATTTTTCATCTGTCCCTCCAGCTCTCCTCTCCTCTCCTCTCCTCTCCTCTCCTCTCCTCTCCTCTCCTCTCCTCTCCTCTCCTCTCCTCTCCTCTCCTCTCCTCTCCTCTCATCTCCTCTCCTCTCCTCTCCTCTCCCCTTCCCTCCTCTTTTCTCCTCCACTTCTCCTCTCCTCTTTTCTCCCCCACCTCTCCTCTCCTCTTTTCTTCCCTACCTCTCCTCATCTCTCCTCTCCTCATTTCTCATTTATTCTCTTCCACTTCTCCTCTATTCACCCCTCCTTTCCACTCCTCTTCTCTCCCGTCCTCTCCTTCTCCTTATTTCTCCTCAACCTCTTTCCTCCTAAACTGTCCTCTCCTCTCCTCAACCTCTCTTCCCCTCTCCTATTTTCTCCTCTCCTCTCTTCTTTTCTCCTATTTTCTCATTTTTTCTCCTCTACTCTTTTCTAATCTTCTCCTTTTTTCCACCTCTCCTCACCTCTCATCTTTTCTCCTCTCCTCTTTTCTAATCTTCTCCTCTTTTTCTCCTCCACCTCTCCTCCTCTCTATTAATCGTCCCTCTCCTCATCCACTCATACATTACTATCGTTTCTCCATCTGTTTACCTATTCATTGGTTCCCTCTGCACTCATCCACCCCTCGTTCTCCTCCTCTTGTCTTCTCCAGCCAGTCACCCAGCACTATTTATAGACCTCGCTCTTTTCCTCCCTCATCTCTTCCTGTCACTCACATCTTCCTTTTCTCTGTCTCTTTTCATCTCTCTTTTCCGTCTCCAACCTTCCATCCTCTTTTTGTATTCTACCTCCGTCGCCTTACTTGTTCCACCTTTACTTTTTCTTCTTTTTCTTTCCCTCCATCCCGCTCCCTATTGTTACTTCACTTCCCCTCCTCTCTTGATTCATTTATCTCAACCCCCTCCTCCTTCCTTCCCTTCTTCCCTCCCCTATCCCACTCTTATCTGACCCATATCTCTGGATGACATCATCAGCAAGCTCATTCATCAAAATATCCTCAGTCTGCTCGGGAACTCACAGCACCTCTGTTCTATCAACCATCTCCTGATATACATAAGAAATAGATGTCTTTGTTCTTGCTGCAGCTTTTCCTGCAACATTAATGGCTTTTTTTTCTGTAATCCAGTTCCCGAGAGTCCATAGTCAGCAGCTCCACAAATAAGAAGTAATGGTATCAGTGAACTTGCATTTAGCTTGTGGTTGGATCTGTCCTCCAGTAAGCCTGAATACAAAAATCAATCCAGGCTCATCTGGCTCAGAGCAGATGGTGGTCCGCCAGCAGACAGTGAACGATGGTTCTCTGGCCCATTTTAATTTGGTCCAGTCTGATAACCTGCTGAGTGACGGCCTGATCCTGAGCAGTGAGCAACCTCTGGGTCTGAGAAGTGAAGCCAATGCTGAAGTGCCTTATAGTTTCATTCTTTCTAACATCCAGCAGGGGGCGACTCCTCTGGTTGCTAAAAGAAGTCTGATTGTATAGAAGTCTATGAGAACATAAGACTACTTCTCACTTGATTTATTACCTCAGTAAACATTGTAAACATGAGTTTATGGTCTCAATCACTAGTTTCAAGTCTTCTTCAATACAGCATGATGTTCATTTAGTAAATGATGGTCCCATTTAGAGTCAGATAGACCATAAAGCAGGGGATGCTTTAGGGCGGGGCTACCTTGCGATTGACAGGTCGCTACCATGGCGTTGTCCGGTCTGGGAGTTGTCCGTGTTTTCATCTTACAACTTTAACCCTTTCACAGTGGGTTTTCACTTCATGAAATTTAATTGTAACATTTTGGTTGCCTAAAAATGTCTTGTTCAGCGTTCGGTTGTACTTAGCTCCACCCTCTTGTGTCACTTCTGGTTGCCAAAAAACAAGACGTGACGGCCAAAATGCCAAAAACGAGGTTTGAAAACCGTACTCCACAAACCAATAGGTGACGTCACGTGACTACTTCCACTTCTTATATACAGTCTATGATCCTGAGGTACAGTGAGTTTGCAATGCTTTGAGGTGTTAGTTTACTGAGCTGCAGGACCATGTGGCTCCAAGACTCATTTCTGGCTTCAGGTTTTGGCAGCTCAGTCCGACATAGTGTTACTTATTTTGATTTGGCTCTGTAATGGTAGCTCCTTTTGATTGTTGCAAAAACAATGTCTTCCTAATTCTGCCCTGAAGGCTGAGTTAAGATTTTTTCTATACTCTCAATGTGCTGTTCTGCAAGAAGTTATTCTCTATAAATACTGAGATCATTTAGTTTGGTTTATTTGCCAGAGATAATGCGCTGAAGTGATTACAAACCTTTTCAAAATACAATAAGCCAGAAAAAAGATGAATGACTGGAGGGAAAAAAAAGACTTCTTTGTACAGGTGAGATAAGATGACTCAAGGGTCTTACTGTTAACATTCATAGATCATAGATGACATTAAGACAAAATGAGAGTGACACTTTTAAACAAAGTAAAGCCAACCAGCTGTAATGCATGAATATAATTCACATTAAACGCTGTTTTTTTTTTGTTTTTTTACCACAACAGCATCATTAGCATCAGCAAACAGTGCTGTAGGACTTGTAGACAATTCCAGCTCCATTCTGGCTGTAATATCAAGGAGGTGCCAGCAGCAACAAAACAAGAGTAAACATGCAGTCTGTCCAGAAGTGACAATATCTGTGGCACTCAGTAAATAAATGAAAATGTCTCACAGGCACAAAGTTTTTTCAGAGAGCTCCACATGGTGGAAACCCAATATGGTGCTGAATAACGGTCCTGAAGGCAAAACAATGTGTGTGTGTGTCCTATTTTACACACTATTGAGATTTACATGTAATGGTCTGTCAGTTTGTGTTGTGATGAACAGACCTTACCGTAAAACACATAATAGTCTGAACTCCTCCTGTAATTTCTTTTTCCTCTTTCACCTCCAGGGGAGCGCTTGTTTCCTCCTCCGTCGGGGCTGAGCTACTCCACCTGGTTCTGCGTGGAGCGTTTCAGCGCCGCTCCTCAGGCCCACCCAGTGCGACTGCTGACCGTCGTCCGTCGGGCCACGTCCTCGGAGCAGCACTACGTCTGCCTGGCGGTGGTGCTGTCGGTCAAAGATCGCTCGCTCACCGTCTCCACCAAGGAGGAGCTGCTGCAGTCCTACTGTGAGTACAGCCAACTTCTCCTCTAAGTCACATGTTAAAAAAAACTGTAGAAGGGTCCAGTTCAATCTGGCAAATTTCCGATTCATTAGAAATCACATTGTCTACAGAGGCTGCTAAGATGTTTCTATGATCTGAACTACTGTTTAACAAGCTGGTCACAGGACAACCATACTACGCTGAAACCACTTGAATCACTATACACACACAAGCTCTCAAAACACTAGTTAAAAAACTTGTGCTTGGTTTACAAAGTCATCGATGACTTAGCTCCACCGCGACTTGTAGCCTATATCAACAGAAGAGCCGATTCTAATCGTATCAGTAGGGGTCAAAAAGAGGAGAAAAAATGCCTTTAGCCAATCAGCCTGGTCTGTCAGAGGTTCAAGAGGGAGGAATATACTTCCACTTCACATCAGACAACTAAACACTTAAAACACTTGATGATCAATACATACATGGCCGCTCTAAACTCTCTTTTTGGTGCTTCTGTCTCTATGTCCTGCTTGTCTGCAGTGTCGTTTTATATGTATAAATGTCACTACTGCCCTGTGTCCTTTTCCAACATTTAAACTGCATGCCCTGTTCTATGTTTTTGTTCTAATGTATTTTAGGAAGACATTTAAACTGCTTGCCCTGTTTTTGTTCCTGGTTTTGATGTATTTTAGGATGCCTTTTGTAGCATCTTGCCCAGGGACAACAGATGAAGAATAGCCTTTTTTTGACCATGTGTATTTATTAATTTGCACTGGCCCTTCTCAAATGAACTGAACTAAACTAAAGTAGAATAGAGTAAAATATGATAACTATGACCGTCAATGTTGACGCGATAGTTTTGAACGGATAAAAAAATGTGCGATTAATTTGTTATTGATCGTGATTAACTATGAAGAATCATGCAATTAATCGCGATTAAATATTGTAATCGAATGAGAGCCCTAATAATAACCTGTTTCATTTATTGCATCAGATGGTGTTTTCTACATCAAATGGAGTCCAAATAATTAGCAAAGTAGAAATTTAACTCTGTTTAGTTGTAGAACGGGCCACAGTGAGGGAATATTTACACATGACTCTGAGCCATTAAGATATTTATTATGTTTGTGTAAACCCGACATACAAACACAATATGGCTTTTATGCCCCAGTGCATATTGTCAGTTGTAAGCCTGCTTCTGTTGTTGTAGATATCAGTGATTATATAGAATATTATACAGTGTATGTTCTCAAACAATGATTGAATCGTCTCAGTGTGTATTTGAATGTAGACACTGTTTATATATCGTGTGGTGGGTCTAGGCGGTTAGTGGGAGAAGTCTGCATATCTATTACACCTTATAAAGCTGTCCCTGGTGGGACTTCAGTCAGCAACCCAGAGGTCATGTTTTAACGTCTCCCCTCTCCCTCTGACTCATCGATTCTGCCCCCTGCTTCCCTTCCCTCTCCTCCTCCTCCTCCCCGTCAAGCAGCGGATGAGTCGAGTGAAGAAGCCTCCTTCTATGAGATCCTGCCCTGCTGTGCTCGTTTCCGCTGCGGCGAGCTGATCGCGGAGGGCCAGTGGCACCACCTGGTGCTGGTCATGAGCAAAGGCATGCTGAAGAACAGCATGGCCACGCTGTACCTCGACGGCCAGCTCATCAACACCGTCAAGGTACACTTATATAGACTATAGAGTGATGTCATATATGCACATCATCTCAGGAAAAGTCTTCCTCAGCAGTTTGCTGGACTGAGCATATAATGGAAATATTGACATATACATTGGACCCAGTATCCTATATATATATATGTGCGTGCGTGCGTGCGTGCGTGCGTGCGTGCGTGCGTGCGTGCGTGCGTGCGTGCGTGCAGTGTATACATTCCTCCATTAGGGCTGCAACTAATGATTTCATAAGTGATTTATCTTTAGACAATTTTTTCAAGTAAATGATTCATAGTTTAGTTTATACAGTGTCAAAAAAGTGCTTATGACAGTTTATTAAAACCTACTTCTTCAAAACTCAAAGATCTTCAATTTACAAGAAAAACAGAGATAAGCAGCAATTCATCACATTTGAGAATCTGAAACTAGATAAAAAATTTGCTATTTTTTTCTTGTTAATTTACCTAAATGATTAATCGATTATCAAAATTGCTTCAGATCATTTTCTGTCGATCAACTAAGCCAGGGGTCAACAAATATTTTTGGCCAAACAAAATCCTCTGTCCTGCTCTGACTTGGAACACAAATATCAAAATGTTCTGAACACTGACCACTATTTTGATAAAAAGGAAGCACAGAGATACATTTCTAAACCAGGCTTTACACAGATGACAGCCTTGCAGCGCAGCAGTCTGTGCAGCCTACTGTGATATGGTTCTTGTGGTTTAGTGACTTTAGGTTCCCCCTGAGATTACAGAGCAGGGAAACGGCGACGCAGACCACAAGTATCAGCTTCCTCTCAGCACTGCTGATAACAACAGCTTAATTTCCTGCTGAGGTCCTCGTACAGGAAACAACACGACGGTCATATGTATCTTATGCGTCTGTGTGCATGTAACAGTGGACTTGTGGTCGTGTTTTTTTTTGCCCTCTGGGAATGAGTGTCTGTGAAGCACAAATCTGCTCTTTCAAGTATTCAGTCTCTAAGGATCACGCGGTGCTCTTCATACAGGAGGAAAATGAAAGTGTCTACCGAGTAACAACAATAAGATAGATAGATATATAGATAGTAACTTCATTGATCCGTAGGGAAATTCAAGTGGAATAACAACAATGGTATAGCTTCTATTAATCACTCATTAATCCGCCTTCAAACTGATGATTTATGAATAACGAATAGATGAAACATTGTGCAGATTTTGCACTCAATTCTTCAGATTGCTGCCACAAAGTTCATGAACAGTGACCTTACATTAACACATCTCTAACATATGGATGTTAATGCATAAATTAATATGTACATTTAAAAATAAATATAACATAAATAAAAAAAAATAAAACAATTAAATTAATTAATGAAAATAAATACATAAATTAATGAAAGGGATAATTAAATAGAAGAGTAATTAAGTAAGGGAATTAATACAAGTATAGATAAATGAAGAAGCAAATTAAAACAGAAATATACATTTTTGTCACATTTTATCAATTAATTAATGGCTACATTTATTATTATTTATTATTTATACTCCTGCTCTCTCTCTTTCGGCGACTAAAACTAGATTAAAAATATGATAGAAAAAAATAGTAAAATGTGACTAAAACCTAATAAGTGTTAATTAGTTAGTAAGTTAGTAGGACTGAATCTAAAATAGCTGCCAAAATTAACACCGCTTAAATGAAGATGTTTCCCACATATCTAAAACATTAAAGTAAATAGCTTTGCTCACTGTTCAGGTATAAATGACTGACTGTGTTACTAAGAGCTTCATCTCTCTCAGGTGCTATTTCTGAATGTCATGTACTCATCTGTATCACCACCATCCTCTTCCCTCTCCTCCAGCTTCACTACGTCCACAGTGCGCCGGGCGGCTCCGGCTCCACCAACCCTCCCGTGCTGAGCACCGTGTATGGGTACGTGGGGACGCCGCCTGCCCAGCGCCAGCTCTCCAGCCTGGTGTGGCGTCTGGGGCCCAGCCACTTCCTGGAGGAGGTCCTGCCCGCCACCAGCGTCGCCGCCATCTTTGAGCTGGGACCCATCTACGTGGGCAGCTTCCAGGCCGTCTACCTGCCCTGTGAGTGGCCCTCTTGGTTTCATTCATGTCATTTTATCACCTTTATTCACACGTCTCTGTCAATTTTTTTATACTATTCTTATCTTTATACCTTTCATTGTCTCAGGTAAAGACTCAAAGACAGAGGTAGCACCTGCCTCCCCCGTGGCGTTGGTACCGGAGGAGAAGGTGTCCTTCAGTCTCTATGCGCTCTCTGTCTCTACTCTCACTGTGGCCAAGATCAGGAAAGTCTACAACAAGCTGGACAGCAAAGCCATCGCCAAACAGGTCAGACATATACATACACTGCTCTGTAGGATGACAGTCACCATGCTAGTAATGTGTTTTATTAAAGCCACTATGTGTTGAATCTGAGAATTCACATCTTTCGGAACTGAAGAAGTGAGACTGTGATGAATGGGCTGAAAGAAACATTTGTATAATTGATATACAAATGGTCATATGGTGAAGTATTCTTTTAGAATCAGTCCAAGTAACATTAAAGACATAACTGTTAATTCATTCTTTTAAAAAAAAATGCAAAGAAATGAATAGCTTCTGTAGATTTAGAGTTTGCCAAATTCATTTCATACACTTGTTTTGAGTAGCACATTTACTTTTTCCTTAACTTTTAGAGAGTGAGCTTCATTTGGGAGGAATGCTGGAGTCAGTGTTGAGCTCACTGACTTACATGACATCATGTCTGACTGATGTAACTGAGTGAAAAAAGGAACAGCTCCTTCCCTCAGCCACGGGGCAGAGTGTGGGGATGTTTTCACTGCAGACCTTTAGCAAAATTGCAAAGTTTGCAGGGAAGATTTATATCATAAATGATGAATGAATACACACATAAAGAATTCTGTGGAGGCTTCTATCACTCACTCTCTATTTATAAATGTTTACGCACACATACACTCACATTCAGACGTACATGCAGGTGCATACTGGCGTGTGAAGGTCAAACTCACTCTCCAACAGCACAGTCAGTCCACTAACACACCTTCCTATTATGTGTGTGTTTGAGCTCCAAATGAGCTCCCTTCTCCGCCCTTATCTCTCTCCCCACCTGTCAAGTTATTTCCCAGCCTGCTCTGCTCTCCCTGCTGAGAGCCTCGGCCCACGGCGACTCACAGGAAGCAGACGGCTGCAAAGAAGTGCAGAGGCAGCGTTTCTGCTGCCGCAGGGACCTGTTGTGTGATAGGAAGAGAGAGAGAGTGGTTTATAGTAGCAGCGGTGTTTTTGTTTTATAAAGAACATTAGCACTTCTTTCTCATTAGGAAGATGACACATAAAGACAGTATTTTCACACCTTTCTCACTTGCTAAATTGGCCATCATGTTAAAATGAATAAATTGAGTATTTTTCTGTAGAGCAGAGTGAGGTGCCTCTTTATTCTCCACCAGACCATATTTCACTCTAACTGGCTGAATAAAAGCTTTTTTGGAAGTTCAGACCTTGATGCAAGACTGCAGCTTTCAACAATAAATTCTGATGCTCCTGAAACAACCACATCCAACGACAAGCATTGTTCAAACCCTTCATAAACAAAACTATATACTATAACAAAGACTATATGGGATAAATGTAAGGAAAGGCTTAATGAAAATGTAAAAAAGTGAGATGGATTTGTGGGTTTTTTTGGTTTGGATTTCTCTTCTGAACGTCTTCCCTCCCTTTGTAGCTCACTGTGTCCTCCCATGAAAATGCCACTCCAGTCAAGCTGATCCATAACGCCGCCGGCCACCTCAACGGGCCGGCGCGAACCATCGGAGCTGCTGTCATTGGATATTTAGGTAAACCAAGACTGTGAAATAATAACTCATAAAATCAAATCCTGTTTTCTGTGAGAAGCTCACTAATGTACCTTGAAACCGTTGTACGTATTTACGATGCATCTTTACTTCTGTTTTATCCCTTCAGGCGTGCGTGCCTTCGTGGCCAAACCCGTGGCCACCAACCTGCAGTATGTGGGTGGGGCGGCGGCCATCTTGGGCCTGGTTGCCATGGCGTCAGATGTGGAGGGGCTGTATGCTGCTGTCAAAGCATTGGTGTGTGTTGTCAAAAGCAACCCGCTGGCGAGTAAGGAGATGGAGCGCATCAAAGGCTACCAGGTTAGATTTACAGTTTAACACCAGTCACATGAGTCCCTTTAGAGGTTTTCCAGGTATTCCAACTGGTAAGAGGCCCGGGGTCGACCCAGAACACGCTGGAGAGATTATATATCTCGTTTGTATAATGATAAAACAGAAATGTGACGTGATTTTAAAAATGCAGTGAAATATGCTGGCTGACATATTGTTTTGCTGTTGTCCATCTCTTGCAGCTGCTGGCCATGCTGCTGAAGAAGAAGCGCTCGCTGCTCAACAGCCACATCCTCCACCTCACCTTCTCTCTGGTGGGGACAGTAGACAGCGGCCACGAGACCTCCATCATTCCCAACTCCACCGCCTTCCAGGACCTGCTTTGTGACTTCGAGGTGAGGACTTAGGGGGGCAAACGGAACCAGTAAATGTTAATGAACTAAAGTACTCTTCACCAAACTAATTAAATTCTACAGCAGTTCAAGTAGCAGTTATTCTACCTGTCTGATGAAACAGTGAGAGTTGCGGGTATATTTTGGGATGCACAGGCAGCTGTGACCGGATGAGAAAAAAAAGTCTATCACGCGGCTGTTGAACCTTTTGCAAACTGGGCCAATCTGTGCCAAGATGCCACCTGTCCATGCCGCTAGTTTGTGTTGCCAGAGGTCTCACTCTGCTCCTTCTGCTCCTCAGGTCTGGCTCCACGCTCCCTACGAGCTCCATCTGTCTCTGTTCGAGCACTTCATCGAGCTGCTGACAGAATCCAGGCAAGTCTCAAAACTTTCTTTTCCTCGACATTTACCCTGAAGACAAAAACGATTTGAATAGTGAATCATAATTAATAGTTATTTGGCACCATTTCTTATTTACATAGTCTAATCTAACTGTGTGTTTCACTTCCTGCATTGAACAGCGAGGCGGCTAAAAATGCCAAACTGCTGAGGGAGTTCCAGCTGATCCCCAGACTGCTGCTGACCCTGAGAGACACCTCTCTGTCCCAGCCGACCGTGGCTGCCATCAGCAACGTGCTCAGTCTGCTGCTGCAGGGCTTCCCCAACCCATACGATCTGCTCAGGTAAACACATGTTCATACCTATCCTCAAGGATGTATTGTTGCACATGTAACTCACAAAGGATAAAGTAGGAGTTTGTTTGCATATTACATTTGTTAGTTTTTATTGTATGTTTGATGCCAAAAACTAGAACGGAAAGCAAAACTTTTCTTTTTCTTTTTCACCTCACAGGTTTGGCCAGTTCATCTCCTCGACTCTTCCCACATTTGCCGTGTGTGAAAAGTTTGTCATCATGGAAATCAATAACGAGGAGAAGATCGATGGAGGTAACAATTAATTAAATGCAATAACATTGTTGTTTATGTGTTAGCCGTATCTGTTTTCCTTATTCAAACATTTCTTTTACGTCTCCAGGTAATGACGATGACTTCGGTGGCCTCCTGTCAGCCAACCTAATCCTGCTGAGAAACCGACTGCTGGACAACCTGCTCAGACTGCTCTTCACCACCAAAGAGAAGTGCACTGTCAACGCCCAGTAAGTAGCGCTAAAAGTTATCTTAGATGGTTGTGAGAGTACTTTTCAACGTTTCCCCGTGGCGTTTCAAAGTGATATTATTGTTGGCGCTACTGTCGCAAAGACAACCGGATCGCGTTCCGTTTTCCTCAGAGCCTAGCAACTAC
Source organism: Sebastes fasciatus (assembly GCF_043250625.1). Taxonomy (NCBI): domain Eukaryota; kingdom Metazoa; phylum Chordata; class Actinopteri; order Perciformes; family Sebastidae; genus Sebastes; species Sebastes fasciatus. The sequence goes on from NC_133800.1 coordinate 33,620,230, forward strand.
CAACAACACAGGACACACTGCATTTGGTTTTCCACGGTTTCTTCGGTCGTTTTACCGTCTACTATTTCCACTAGTGGGGATAGTAACTGCAAAGAACTTAGGCTGCATTCACGCCAGATCCAGTTGTTGGTGAGCTGAGGTGGCCAATCACGTAACCGGTGATCCAGAGCTGTACAACCCAGCCATGAGGGAACAAAAGACGATCGCAGTCAATGGGCCATTAAAGTGACTCTCCCACACTGCTGCACAACCCTGCAGCGAATCGCCGGAACTCCTGATCTGGTGTGAATGCAGCCTTACATTGATATTCTTTGGTAAGTGGGGATACCTACCGATATTTACCGGGGGAAACAAAAGCGCTATCCTCTTCCCGTTTTGGTCGTGCAATGGTTGATGCACCTCCTTTGTGCTGTAAATGGAGCCTTCATTTTTCCAGGAGATCATACCCGGTGGCGGACAAAATTGCATAGTGAAAGTGAGTCTTATAGGGAACCAATCTAAACACCGATGGAGTCATTATTCTACAGCCCTTACATTGTGCAATCAACATTTAATTCATAATGATGAATTAAAGCAAAAAACATGTCAATTGCTACTTAAAATAATAATGAAAAATAGGTATTGGACTGCATTTTTAGAGGCAACGCTGGCTGTAGACCGTTGGCTTACCCCATGTGCTCTCTGTCTCCCCCCCGCAGGGCGTGTGAGGAGCTGGTGCGGACGCTGGGCTTTGATTGGCTCTTGATGTTCATGGAGGAGCACCTTCACTCGAGCACGGTGACGGCAGCTCTGTGGATCCTGGTGGTGCTGCTCTCCAACCAGTCCATCCTCAACCGCTTCAAGGAGGGCCTGTGTGGAGGAGGCTGGCTGGACCACACCGACTCCGTCCTGACCAATAAGATTGGCACGGTGCTGGGTGAGTGCAGAGAGCCTGGAGCGGCAGTCAATTAAACCAAATCTGAGACACAGTATCAACTCTGAAGTTCAGTGAATTTTAGGCAATTGTTTTGCAAGGATGTGTGCTTGATATTAGCTCAAATTATTCTTTAAATTTTAACATTCCCTCACCACAAGAGTCAGAAGCATGCAGTGATAATGAGCAGTGTATATACTGTATGTTGTAATATGGCTCAGCAGACGCCTCTCCTCACTCTGGCAACGCTTTCCGTCGGAGTTGGCCTTCGTTCAGTAAACACAAAGCTGCGCAGTTTGTGCGCCTCACAGCCAAGGGTTCGTCTTCTCATTTTTTGCCTCCCTGCACTCCCTGCTGCTGCGACCGTAGTCCCTCCTGAGCTCAGTGGTTTTCAACCTGGGAAATGATGATTCTTTATTCACTCTATACAGGCTTTTTTATGCTCTAATTATTAACATTTTAAGATAAATATAAGCTTTTTTTCACCTCCTTAAACTACATTACAACCTCACCAATATCATCTCGCCAGGCTCCAGGTTGAGAACCACTGACCTTGCTTATGAAAACCTCGCTGAGTAGTGACATGGCCTAACAGAACTACCACTGCTGTAGCATTGTCAGAATGTGTGCTATCAGGATGAAGCCCGTAGTCCAGCTCAACCAAATCCTTATCTTTTACTGTAAATGATTTTGCTAGTGCCTTACCGTCCTGGGTTGATAACCCTGCCTCAACTATTCAGAGTTGCCAGTAGATGCCTTAGTCAGAGGGCGTATGCGGTAACACCACCCGTTGACTTTTATGCTATACTCTTAACATATAACTCTCCATCCTCCCCTTCTCTAGGCTTCAACGTGGGCCGCAGTGCTGGCGGGCGCTCCACGTTGCGAGAGATCAACCGGGACGCCTGCCACTTCCCAGGATTACCCGTGCTGCAGACGCTGCTGCCCAAACACACCAACGTGCCGGAGCTCTACTTCCTGCTCATGGCGCTGTTCCTGCAGCAGCCTGTCATCGAGCTGCCGGACAGCCTGCAGGTACATGTTAGTATACCCAACCTTCTTTCTTATTCTACTAATACTGATAGATCTGCCCAGTTGTTCTGAATCTATAAGCAATATTTCTATGTTATACACTAAAATCAGTACATATGAAATTTAAAAATCAGACTTTGATGTCTTAAATTATGTCTTCTCAAATTAAGCTTAATTTTTCAAAATAATTATTCTGTGGGAATGTTGCAGTGAATAATGGGGACCTTACTGCATTTGAAGCATATAATAAAATTGCATACATTTAGTAAAACAGTGAGTCAAATTTGCCAGCAATAACGGTCTCTGACAGCTCAATAGCCATCAGAGTCTGACTGTATATTGAGTAGGGCTGTACCGAATGTCATTATTATACATTCAAAGCTTCTATTGAGGTTTTTGAATGAAGCTTTGAATATCTGTCATCATATTTTATGATGTCATCACCCTTAAAAAAGTAATTAAGTGAAGTGATCGGATTAAATGCGTTAGTCTTTTTCTATTAAAACATCTTTCTTTAAATGAATATAACTCGTCAGTGCTGCCTCCCTTTGTGTGCGGCAAGCTGGATAGCAAACCGACTGCTTTGAAAATGTTGTTTTTGAAAGGCTAAACGCCAACAAATATGGATTGAAGCAGAATATTTCGTTTGATAAAAACGTTGTGAATTTTGGAAATTATTACATTTATCTTTTTTTCAATACATTTTGACTTTTAGACTTTACGGCACTCTGGAGTGTTTGGAAATGTTTGGATCACACAAGTCGGAAACAATCCTACGCAGCCACCACTGGAATCTAATTCTACAAATTGTATAATACTAATAATATTAGTGTAGCCTGATCTTTATCTGCAACTGTACAGAAATACCGGGTTTGAATGCCAAATTAGTAATGCAGCTTTGAAGCTTCGAACTAATCGGTACAGCCCTAATATTGAGGGTGAATTACGTTTGCAGGTCCTGCTACTATACCCACTTTTCCAGCATGATTAACTAGAAATCAGTAGAAAAAGCTGAAATTCATCAATTGCTACTGTAACCAAATGAAAAACTAAGTTCTTGATGCCAGATATACAGATAGTAGCAGGTTTAAGCTGTAAAAACAACACATAGGTGGAAGAACACACTAGCAGCTTGTTCAACTGTGCATCTCTGTCAGTAGTAACATATAGTAATATGTAGTGTGTTGATGTGACTGTGTATTACCCCAGTGTTTGTTTGTCCTCTCAGTTTGACCTGGACTCCATCTGGACGTTCATCTTTGGCATACCGGCCTCCAGCGGGACTCTCGTGGGCTCCATCCACAACGTGTACACCGAGGCGGCCTTCCTGCTGCTGGCCATGCTGCGCAGCATGCTCAACCTGGTGAGAACCAGCCTTTAGAACTACACTGTGAAAGACTCTGGGCTGTCACAAGTCCTTTTAAATCCATCTTCAAGAAGTGAATAAAAACAGAAAAGTCTCTCTCTAGAGCCAGTGTTTGGTTTGTCCGTTCTGGGCTACTGTAGAAACAGGGCGGACTCCGTGGAGAGGACCAGCCCCCTATGTAGATATAAACGGCTCATTCTAAGCTAACGAAAACACAACGATTCTTAGTTTCAGGTTATTATACACTAATGAAAACATAGTTACGAATATTATATTCCATTTCTGCTAATAGATTCCCCAAAATGCTACACACTGTTCCTTTAAGGCTCAAGAGAAACCTCTTTACCCATAATTTGACTAATTAAATCCAACACCTTTTCCTACAAGCCGATTACTTTTGAAAACAGAGAGTGTACTTCTCAGAAAACTCTCACAAGTCAGAGGTTTCTCTTGTTCATTAGTCCTTTTTAAGTGGATTTCCCAGCAGCTGCTGCCTGGATTCTTTATAACGGTGTCTTTTTAAGCTCCATTAATCCAACAAAAATGACTCGGCACACATGCTGTTTTCATCCTCATCCTCGCTCATCCACACACGCTCACACCCGGGAGTTTCTCGGTGAATCTCACAGCTGCCGAAAGGCTTCGCTCGACCTCCTGGGAACTAAACACCTCACTCTCACTCACAGCACAGGCTGTTGATGAGAGAGTTCCTCTTCACTGAGATCCTCCAAACCAGTCTTGAGATTTGAGCTGAAAAACTTCCACTGCTTCTAGATATGAAGTCTGAATGAAAACGATTCTGTCGAGTCAGTGCTTGATTTGTTTTCTTGTCTCTTTTCCAGCCGTGGCAGTCAGAGGAGGAGGGCTCCTGGCTGAGGGAGTACCCAGTCACCCTCATGCAGTTCTTTCGGTATCTTTACCACAACGTGCCCGACCTGGCACCAATGTGGCACAGCGCCGAGTTCCTCTGTGCCCTGGCGGCTACTGTCTTCCCTTTCAACATCCGACCCTACTCAGAGATGGTAAGGCTGGACATTGTTTCCCGAAGCAATAAAAAACTTGTGACCTTTACTGGCTACTAAAAGGAGATGAAGCACCTTCTCTTGCACAAATCTCTTGTCTCAAGACATTAAATTCAAGCGCATGAGGAGGAAATGGGTCTGAAATTGTGTTTAAAAGCTAAAAATCTCATCACCAGAGCAAGTAATCGCAGGTATTGATCAGTAACCCTATCAACCTGCTGCAGATATATTGTGATTCTGTCCTATGGGGCAATAAAAACGGTAACTTATTGTCCCTCTGAAACCATTGGCACCGTTGCCTTGAGTACTGCAGTTTCAAGAACAAAGTGCTAGACACTGCAGTGTTCTCAGAGGAAAATGTGTTTTCAGACAGTTTATTTAAGAAGATAATTGCTTGTTAGTAAAAGAAAATGCCAGAGCCACAAAAAAAACAGCAACAAGAATGTGGAAGAAACAAGACTGCACTGTAGGATTGGAAAATACAGATATTTGATATGTTTTCTGTAATATAATGTCATTATTTTTATACTGGACCATGCTGAAGTGCTGTCCTGTAAAACACATATTGAAACTACTGATAAATCATCTCCCTTCCATCTGTTCCAGGTCACTGATTTGGACGACGAGGCGGGGTCTCCCACCGAGGAGTTCAAGGCCTTCGCTGGGGACTCGGGCATGAACCGCAGCCAGTCTGAATACTGTAACGTGGGCTCCAAGACGTCCCTGACCAACCACCCAGCCAAGAAGTACGTCTTTGACTTCATGAGGGTCCTGATCATGGACAACCTCTGCATGACGCCGGCCAGCAAGCAGACGCCCATCATTGACATGCTGCTGGAGGTGAGGACGTAACCAGGGCGACGGCGGCGGTGTCGATTGATAACTTGATTTTAAAAGAGAGCAAACGTGTTTACCCATCATAACTCTTAATAAATCATGGTTCTAAATATGTGTTTTCTGGTGCCAGGCCTCCCCGGAGCGCTCAACCAGAACTCAGCAGAAGGAGTTTCAGTCCAACATCCTGGACGGCGTCATGGAGCATCTTTTGGCTGCTGATGTCCTTCTAGGTCAGAACTAAGTCCTCAAACCCCTCATACAGAGGGACCAAGCCTCAGTTTCTAGTTTGTTGTTTATCTAACACCTGCAAACTTCATTGTTTTCAAATAATTTATAGTTTTATAAACATAAACTAACATAATTTACTCATGCAGCTCACTGATGTCTCATCTTACCTTAAAGGGATAGTTTGGATTGAGGTTGTATGAGGTACTTGTCCATAGTCGGTGTGTGCCAGTTTAGAGAAACAGACAGGAGTACCACCATGGGAGCAAAGCAATGTACTGCTGTGGACGGGGGCAGCAGCAATAGACACCTAAAAATACCAATATTAGTTTAAGTGTACGCTATATTTAGAGTATTTTCACAGCTTTACCTTGCTGTCAGACAGCCTTTTCAGACGGGGAACTAAAGCTGTAATCTATGCTCTCTTCAAAGCCACCAGACTCCATTGACAAAACAGTAATTTTACCTCACAGAACATGTGAGTTGCTGTTCTACCCCCTGCCTCAATCGGATAGTTTGTTTGTGTTATCGTGTGACTTCGGTTAATCTGAACTAACCCCTTAAAACACCAAAGTCTAAAAATCAAACCAACAAACTAACCGATCGAGGCAGCGGTAACTCCTGTGTTCTGCGAGGAATAATTACTGTTTTTGTCAATGAAGTCTGGTGGCTTTGAAGAGAGTATAGATAACGGCTTCAGTTCCCTGTTGGAAAAGACTTTCTGACGGTAAGGTAAAGGGGTGAAAATATTCTAAATATAGCGTACACTTAAACTGATATTGATTTTTTTAGGTGTTTGAAATCTGTTTTCCTGCTGCCCCCATCCACAGCAGTACATTGCTTTGCTCCCGTACTGGTACTCCTGTCTGTTTCTCCAAACTGGAGGTGTGCTAACCGCCATCTGCTGTAGTAATACACTGACTATGGATAAGTACCTCATACAACCCCACTTCAAAACAACTGAACTGTCCCTTTAATTTAACAGTGTTCGACTTTTAACAAAAATAGCTGCTGACTAGGCAGAAAATGGCCCGGATGAGCATGCTGCAGGACAGCTTGGACCAATTTCTTAGTTGGCTCTGTGAGATGCTCTGTGAGATGCTCTGATGGCTGCGTCATGAGTCAGCAAATCACAGTCTGAAGCCCAGAGAGCAGCAAGCATCTTACATGGCTGCTTGTGTTTTATTTAGTCTATAGTCTGCAGTCTGTTTTTTTTTGATCAAATATGAATTATAAAACAATTAGCAAAATATATATTTTATATGTTTTTGTCCTTTTGAACACGTCACCTCTGATCTGTAAATGTATCTGAGATAGTGACCTACGTTTCAGCTTGTTTTACAGAACATAACTTATAATATGATATAAAAAAAAACACATGCAACACATATTGATGTCGGCACGCTACGTTGTTTAATCTGGAAGGTAATGTCTGATGCTAAATACAAAGGACTCTATCCTAGAATATTATTCCTACAAGTCTCAAAATGCTATACTTACAATCGATCTTTGAAACCAGTGAAATAAAAAAAATACTTACTTGTGTTTGGTTAATGTGATTCTACTGTAAGATCCTTCAGTATCATATCAGACATTGTAAATGGCAGCTAACGGCCTCTGTTGCTGCTCCTCCCCGTTCAGGTGAAGACGCCTCTCTGCCCCTCAGCAGTGGAGGCAGTTATCAGATCCTGGTCAACAACGTCTTCTACTTCACCCAGCGGGTGGTGGACAAGCTGTGGCAGGGCATGTTCAACAAGGACTCCAAGCTGGTGGTGGACTTCATCGTGCAGCTCATAGGACAGGTACAACCCAAAACTGCACTTCAAATATTCCTGAAGGTCCAGAATGGACAGATTGACCCAAATGGTTTAATAGAATTCATACGTATCTGTCATAATTACAACCTCTGTTTGCTCAAGTTATCAAGCTCAGACAAACAATTTTTTAAACATTCAAAGCTTCTATTGAGGCTTTCGAATCAAGCTTCAAATGTCTGTCGTAATATAAAAAAATATTTTTTGCTATTGTGGTTATATAAATGTAATTTATGGTGCTTTTAGATTGCTGCTAGACCGTCCTGTTAATACAGGTGCGTGCGGGAGAGTAAACAGTTTTTGACCGCAGTGAAAATGTTGTTTTTAAAAGACTAAACGCCAACAAATCTAGATTGAAACAGAATATTATGTTAGATAAAAGCATGTTGTGAATTTATGAAATAATAGCATCTATCTTTTTTCAATACATTTTGACTTTTTGAATGCTCTTATTGGAAACAATCCTACGCAGCCACCACTGGAATCTAATTCTACAAATAGTATATTACTAATAATATTAGTGTAGCCTGATCTTTATCTGCAACTGTGCAGAAATACTTTACACAGAATGAATAGACAATAAACAAAAAAAGCAGCGCAGCATTTAAATGTTGGTTTTGGAATTTGAATGTCAACATTATGAATGAAGCTTTGCACTATTCGGTACAGCCCTAACAGAATACAAACTTTAAATGCGGTGTTTGGTTAAATTCACGGTCACGCTGTGCTAAAAACAATTCTAATCAATAAAGGAATGCTCAGAAATATTGAGGCTTATTAAAGAGTAACTTAACGCCCTCTGACAATCGTACTTTTGATGAGCTCCAGCGGTTTAACTTCTCATCTAGCTGCAGTTAAGTACAGGTGCACTCCAGGACTCGGTTGTTACAGGTGCAACAGAGCACACTTCTGTTACTCTTTAAAGCCTTGCTGAAGTTTCGTACTTGGAATAATGAGCTGCTTTTTTACTGAAATGAAATAAGAATTTCCTGCATCTCTCTGAGGCAGTTTCCAGTTTCCCCTCCTGTACCTGCAGAGTGTTGCTGGAGGCAGAACTGATGTTTGGCTACGTGCCGTAGGCAACTTATAGTAGACAAACTTATCACAGCCAGAAAAATGCACCAGGCGTCTGTGTGCTTCCGGCACTGGATGGAGAAATAAAACACACCGTCTGTGAGTCTTCTGCCGGTTACTGTAACCAGTGAACACACTCAGCATTAAATTAGATAAGCAGCATCCTTCTGACTGCAGGCTGCACTTATACTCATGTTAGCCTGTAAAGGCACAACATTAGATAAAGCTGTTAGTCCATTTAGGACTGACAGGTGTGTATTTGTTACTGTGTATATCTGTATATACAGTATTTTATATGTGGAGTTGGAGGCATGGGAATTTTTCTAAATATTTACTATATGTAAGAAAGTTTATTTTTTGCATTTTTTTGCAAGATGCAAAAATGATAAGGGATAGTTTAATAAATATATGATCATTTATGTTTTTACTCCCCAGTAAATTAGTAAAAAAAAACACAAGTACAGAGACTTTTTCCAATTAAAGTCATGTGTGTGGACTTAGTATTCTACTTTCTATGCAATCCCTTCTCTCCACACTAACTGTGCAAGCAAGTGAGAAGATTAGGAGATTATGCTCTGAAATTAATTTTTCAAGCCATAATGCGCCTTTGTGTCTTGGAAATATCCCGGTGTGATTATTAGTGATTAAGATGGCCATGTACTTTATTCATGCTGAGGCATTTAATTGACTTGAAATATATAGGTACCCAGTCCATGTGTACAACCTCAACCAATTCTTAAACTAACTTTCTTCAGTTTGGCCTTGAAACAGTCTATTCATCTATTTATCCTGTTTTAACGGGCAGACTTTTCAGCCAAATGAATGTAATATCAATGAAAAGTCAAGTAGTTACTGCAGAATATAATAGTATAAAAATAATATAAAAATAGTAGGCCATTGACTTTAAACACAACTTTACTGTCTGCTCCCTTAACTTCCTAAATGTCAAGTCTTGTTTGAAAGAGAAGCCTGATTGGTTTTTACTAGGGCTGTCAAAGTTAAGGCGACAATAACGTGTTAACTCAAATTCATTTTAACACCACTAATTTCTTTAACACATTAACGCAACTTGCGATTTTTAGGTTGTAGCGGGCTCAGTTTTTTAAAGCTAGAGTGAAGATACTGGTATCATTGTGTCACACATGCTTGTCACGAAGGAGGCTAAATAACGCTCCAAACTTACGCTAAGTTTTGGCGAGGAAAAGGGGCCCTTTGACCTCTGACCTCCAGATATGTGAATGTAAATGGTTTCTATGGGTACCCACGACTCTCCCCTTTACAGACATGCCCACTTTATGATAATCACATGCAGTGTTGGGGCAAGTCATAGTCAAGTCAGCACACTGACACACTGACAGCTGTTGTTGCCTGTTGGGCTGCAGTTTGTCATGTTATGATTTGAGCATATTATTTATGCTAAATGCAGTACCTGTGAGGGTTTCTGGATCAATATTTGTCATTGTTTTGTGTTAATTGATTTCCAATAATAAATATTTACATACATTTGCATAAAGCAGCATTTTTGTCCACTCCCGTGTTGATAAGAGAATTAAATACTTGACTCCCTTTAAGGTACATTTTGAACAGATAAAAAATGTGATTAACTTGCGATTAATCATGATTAACTATGAAAGATCATGCAATTAATTGCGATTAAATATTTTAATTGATTGACAGTCCTACTTTTTACAAATGTGTTTCCACTTGAGGTCCTTAAGCAGCTCTCTGCTCAGACACTGAAACAGCAACAACGCTAGAATAACAAAGCTACATTCACAGCCCCCTAAAGACTTAACCCGGTTCAACCCTGATTGCTCAAACAAATCTTCTTTCTGCTGAAATAATTCCACAGCAGCTCAATCTACATCCAGAGCATAGCAGTGTAAACAGCCACCAACATGCCAAGTCTCTTATTCACTTTCCCTCTAACCTCCTCCACCTGTTTGTTGTCCTCCCTCTCCTCCTGCTCCAGTCTAAGAGGCGCTCCCAGGGTCTGTCCCTCGACACCATCTACCACTGTCTGAACCGGACGGTGCTCTACCAGCTCTGTCGAGCCCACAAGACGGTAGCTCAGCAGGTGGCCCTGCTGGACGCCCTGCGGGTCCTGACCGTCAACCGCAACCTGGTGCTCGGGCCGGGCAACCACGACCAGGACTTTGTGGCCTGCCTGGCTCACTGCTTCATCTGCCTGCACAGTGGGAGGTAAGTGGACATGAGGCTGGTCTGGGGTGGAGGATCTGTAGCAGGGTATCCTAAAAAAAAAGTCTTAAATCATGATTTTTAATATTGTGAAGCAGTTTGTTTTCCACATGGAGCAGTAAATGAGCTACATGACTTCTTTGTTTGATATGTTGGATAAAAATCTGTACCATGTGTTACATTTGGTTATGAGAAGCATGCATGATTCATAACAGACTCATCACATGGTTTCTGTGATCTCAGTGTGGAGGATGTACAAACATGTATCTGGCGAAGACAGAAATCATCACCTGTTTTCTGTCTAAATCATATAAGATTGAAGAGATAGTCACACTACCAAGAGAAACATTTTATTTATATCCAGTTTTGAGATTTATCAGGAGTTCCACTAGTTAGCCTAGCTTACAGCTGTTTAGGTAAGTTAGTTCTTCTGTGTTGGGAAGGAACATGTAATCACCATTTTTGTTCTATAGTATATTTTATCATATTTTTTTTAATAGTTCTACTAAGTGGGTCCTCAGCTCCGTCCGTTTAACTCGGTGAGATTATTTCTGAGCAGCTCTGCCTCTGAGAAATGTTTGTGCAACTAAAACACCATTTTACCACAGTCTCACATCTTTACTTTTTTTATTTTTTATGACTCAGACTGTGATGTATGACGGCATATTAGGACCATTGTGTGTAAAAAAAAAAAATGTACGGAGCCAGGGGAGGGGGGTGATATTCAGAGACAAAATTCAGAATTTCCGACATTAAAGTCGTAAATTTATAAGAAACAAACTGAAATCAGTGTGTTTTCTTTCTCATGAATAGGCTGAGTTAAAAGGCTGGGTATTTCCTTATTGCTAAATCCAATTGAAAAGGTATAATTTGATTAGGTCAACCTTGCAAAGTGAAGCGATGTGGTTCCTTGACAAACAAAAAAAAAGAAAATATTCAGTTTTTTTCTCTGAGATTTGTGACTTTAATCTCAGAGAGTTTCTGAGTTTTTTTTTGCTAATGTATGACTTTATTATCTCAAAGAATATTAAAGTTTTTTCTCAAAATATTCCCCCCCTCCCCCGGCTCCATAATTTCTGTTTTTACTTACAATGGTCCTAAAAAAAAACTTTGATATTCTCTGAGATTAAAGTCACAAATTTATGAGAAAAAACTTCTTTTTGTCAAGGAACCACATCACTTAGCTTTGCATGGATGACCTAATCAAATTATACTTTGCAATCGGAATTAGCAATAAAGAAATACTTGTGATTTTAGCCCGGAATCACTATATTATCATAAGCATCTGGACTTCGAGGAGACATTGCTGTGAATTGGGCTTTTCAGAAGAAAACATCATACTGATTTGAGTTTTTTTCTCGTAAATATGCGAGTCTTTTTATACATAAATTTACCACTTTAATCTCAGTGAATATCATAGTTTTTTCTTGTAAATATACAACTTTAATCTCGTAAATTCTGGGTATTTTTCTCTGAATATTACCCCCCTCCCCTGGCTCTGTAATTATAATTTTTTTTACATACAATGGGCCTAATACGCCGTCACAGTGATGTGACCTGTTACACGACATTGGAGTGAAATTGTGGCAAGTCTTTTTTTGTGCTTGTCTGTGTCCTGCCAGAAGTACTGATAGTTATCAAAAGTACAGCAGGTGGGTAGAGACTGAGTTTCCTACCATGCTGGGGACACAATATGCTGTAACACGACACACCGTACGACGACAGAGAGCAGACTCATCTGCTGCAGAGAAGCCAAACAACCTAACTGTCCCCCCCCAGGTTTCTACGTGGCAGGTTGGCACTATAAGTCACCGTGTGTGTTTGTCTCTGCAGCAGCGTGGAGGGCTTCGGTTTGGAGGCGGAGGCCAGGATGACAACCTGGCATGTCATGATGCCCACGGAGAACGAGGCTGACGCTGCGCACAGCCACGACGTCAGCGAGGGTGAGACGCTGTTATGTGTGTGTTTCTGTAGGAGTGTGGACAGTGAGTGTGTTTAACCCTGCTGACTGATTACGTGTGTGTGGTGTCGAGATTTTCTTTTCAACCGTCTAAAAATATCCTTTGGTGAGAAAGACACATTTTAGAAGAAGAGAAATATCTCTTTGAAATACACACGTCTGATTCAGTACAGTACTTATTTGAAACAGTCTTTTTCCGTAAATCCATTTCTTGGTCTTGGATGTGTCTGTATCTGTTGGTGAAACCTCTTGTTGGGATTTTCTTCCAATTTTTCTTAATGATTTTTTTCCTTTTCTTACTCATGTTTGAAGGGCTACTTTTCAATTAATTTGTAATTTTAAACAAATCCCCTTATGACATGAGGGGATATTATGTGTGAAACTGTGAATAATTCAGACTCTAACACCATATAATTGTTGCAGAGGTTTAACACTTCTTAAAAGTAATATATTTTAGCATGTTTTGGTGCGCATGTATGTGTTTGTGTGTACGTTAGAGTGCTTTTCACACCTGAGCTTTTCGGTCCGTTTTAACCAAACCCTGGAGCTCTTGATGGTGTGAAAGCTCATTTGAACTCTGGTGCGGATCAAACAACCGAACCAATATGATTTAATGGATGATCATTTTCAAAATCTATAACTTATGATCACCATACCTCGCTCGCTGTCTTGTGTAACCAGGACAACTCATCATGATCTCTCAATCATCAGGACCAGCCTTCTCCTCCAGTACCGTCTCACTCGAAGAATGAAATGCTCGACAACTCGCTGTCCTGTCAGCTGCTCATATTGCTCGCTTTCTTCTAAAATATTTGATTGATAGAAACACTAAATTTGGTGTTGCTCCATTATTTTCTGAGACCAGGAAGTGTCGGCGAGTTTCACTTGGATATTCTGTCCAATAGACGAGCGACCATTTGTTTACACGTGAACGCAAACCAAACCAAATGAATCGCACCAGGTCTACCAAACTATAGGTGTGAAAGAGCCCCTATTCAATGCTTGTGTTGGAACAAGTGTTGGTGTGTGTTTGCATGGAGACTTAAGGTGCATTGTAATGAATATGTCAGGTGTTTTAAAAATGTGCAGCAAATAATAACAGCGCTGAATTTGACAATTTGTTTCTGCAGTGCAATTCATACCGGTCTGATAACTAACTTAATGAGAAACTAAACAGCCACACAACAGCGCTGTATTGTGATGTCATTAAAGCAGACTGACTTGGTAATGTAAAATGATTGTTATCCTCCCTCTGCAGGGCGGCAGCTGCTGCTGAAGGCGGTGAACCGGGTGTGGACGGAGCTGATGCACAGCAAGCGTCAGATGCTTGAGGACATTTTCAAAGTGTCTCTGCCCTGCAACGACAGAGGCCACGTGGACATCGCCACGGCCCGGCCCGCCCTGGAGGAGCCGGCGCTGAAGAGCTGGCAGAACCACCTGGGTGAGGGACACTCACACACACACACTGAGATATAAACCACACAGACCAGAGCTGAACATCGTCTGTGTTGGATTTACGGTTTCCTGTTTTCCCTAGAGGAGTGAGTGTTTGTGGCTTATCCAGGTTTACATAACTAGATCAGCTGTTTGGGAGCTCCTCTTGTTGTTTTGGTAAGGAAATGTTTTAATGTGAAGCCCTGCCAATAGAGCCTAATACTGCTGATGTGAGCTCTCTCCTCCTGGTTCTCTTGCTCACTTCATCAGTGTTTTGCTAATGTAAGCAGAGCGGTGAATTACCACCAGCCTCCTGCCAAAGTTTTGACTCAAGTCTGCTGAATCAGACATTTTGGCAAGTTACCAGATATTGTTAGAAGTTTTCTCTAAATTTGCAAAAATCTGGTCAAGTAATGAAAGAAGTGTTTGTGCAGACAGACAGAAATCTAGGAGACAAATATTGCAAAACCTGTTTGTTTTGTTATCTTTTACTCAGATATTCAGAATAACATTTGCTTTGTTTGGCAGTTTTTACCACAGATGCAATGTTAAGCAAAAACATTCAACATGATACCTTTATTTTGTCAGCATCTTACCTCTGCTTCATCTTGCTTTGAAAGTGAGTGTGACTGTTAAAATGGCTTATTTTTCTTTTTTTCTGCTGTTCAGTCCACGAGAAGAAGTGTATCAGTCGTGGTGAGGCGGTGGCGCCGGCGACCCAGTCCAAACTGTCCAGAGTCAGCAGCGGCTTCGGCCTCTCCAAGCTGACGGGCGTCCGCCGCAACAAGAGGGAGAACAGCCTGAACAAGAACAGCCTGTCAGCACAGGTACACACACTAAAACAGCTGACACTCTGTAGCCGATGCACACAATATATAAAGTATGTGTTAGTCAGCTTTGTTACCATCTTGTATTTCTGATCAACAGGAGACTTTCCAGTGGATGTTCACACACATCGCTGTTGTCCGAGACCTGGTGGCCATGCAGTACAAAGAATATCAGGAGGTAACACACTTCCATCATTACTCTATGGATAGAATTGAAGTTACTATGAGGAACTAGTTATTAAACGGTCTAAATTTAATGGTGATGCCTCTATATGACCTACATAAGCAAACTAAACCATCAGCGAGATGATCGAAATCATGCAGGTTCACCAGAAACTCCATCAGCTCAGACTCCGGCAGCGACCAGCCCACTGCGGACAGACCCAGATCTGACTTTGCTGCCGCCTCCAACCTGCAGTCGGAGCTCTGGCAGGAGGTGGAGCGCACTGCTCCTGGCAGCAGCGGCTCGTCCTCTGGCCAGGAGCAGAGCTTCGCCTGCTGGGAACCGACACCACGCTGCTGAAGGCCCAGGCCATATTGCTTTGCCTGCTTAAGGGAAGGGATCCCCGAGAGAACTAGAATCAGGGCTGAGCGGGGCAGACTGTCAGACCCTGCTGCAGTAAAAAGAGAGGTTTCCTAAAGGGATTCTGGTGCTATGAAACACTACAGCTTTTGTCCACAGGGACCGCCAAGATCAACACACAATGAAAGTTCCTCGTAGTTACTTTAAGCAGATATAACTTTTTTAATGTTGTAAAGGGTGCATTTTCATAGGCTGGTGTAGCAGTTGTGACTGCATGTATAATTTATAGCAACATATTTAAATTCACTCACACCTCATCCCTCCCTGCATCTCCCAGCGGCAGCAGAACGCCCTCAAGTACGTGACGGAGGAGTGGGCGTCCATCGAATACGAGCTGCTGCGTGAACGGGGCCTCTGGGGCCCGCCCATCGGTTCCCACCTGGACAAGTTTGTGCTGGAGATGACGGAGGGGCCGTGCCGGATGAGGAAGAAGATGGTCCGCAATGACATGTTCTACATCCACTACCCATACATCCCTGAGATGGAGCCAAACACCAACTGTGCAACGGTATGTTCAGCTTTAAATCTGGATTAATACGTTCCCATGATCCTCTACAGCAGTTTGAGCTCACATGAGGGGACTCCTAGTAGATATGTCCTTCAGGAAGGACATTGTCAAGAAGTGTTGTAGTAACAGACGTAATAGCAGAAGAGAAAAGTTGAAATGAAACTATTAAATCAAAGTAAAGGACGATATGTGAAGTAATGGATATGCTGGCACAAACACCTGTATTTAAAATACTTATTAGCCTTGACTGCAAATATTATATCCCACAAATTCATATTTTAGAGATGATTTCCTCCATAACGTTCACCAATCCTCTGCAGAGTAGTGAACTTGTGAGAATATCTGTCCTGAAATAGAGCTGCTCTTGGACGGGCTCGTCGGTGTCATGCGAGGAAGCGACACCAACAGCCGGTGGCTCACTTTTCCTGGCACCGCCAAGACACATTTAGCTTTGTTTGCTCGACAAATAATCCCTCCTCTCTGTTCGCCGACGGGTGCCTCTCTTCACTCCACAGTGATTTATCATTGGTCAGGAGGAAGATACAAAGAGATAGCTCACATTCACAGATATGTCCTTTTAGGTTTGTATTAATGTCAGCCTTCTTAAAACACAATTCATCATCTAATTTTTACATGTTGGGCATGATTTTATTCAGAGAAATTCCCGACTTCCGATCTAAATGCATCCCAGTGCATCTGCGCAGCCATGTTGCCGTGACGTCAGGTTTGTTTATGTTGGCGAACTTGGGCTAGATAAATCTTGATGACCGTTTCATTGCACTTTTCCGTGTCAGAGGTCGTTTTTTTCCGAGTACAATTGATTGCAGCAAATGTCCTTATGACCCTTGATTGATCACATAATACAGTACTTGCTCTGTAGAATTGAATGCAACAGCCATGACTTCATGAGACTCTTCACAACCCTTCTGGGGAGAAATTCCTGGCTCATAAATCGACCCAGTATAATTAACTCCAAAAGTCCCCAAGGCTTAATCATGATACATCATTAAAACATGCTCAGGGACAAAGTCAGACACTTGTGCCTTGCAGCTGAATACCACTACTAGGCATTTGCTTGCCTTTCAGCTCAGCAGTTGTGTCTTTCCTGCCTTGCTCAAAGTGTCAATGGCAGTAGCTGTTGAAAGAGATTACCAAAAAAAAGAAAAATATATATGGAAATATGGTAAATTCATAATAATGGTACCAGATGGCATTGCCCCTGGCCTTTGCAGTGTTAATCTCTACTGCACAGACTTTACCAATAAGTCAACAGGGTTTTCAACTGACATTTAAACATCCTCCTCCTCCTCCTCCTCCTCCTCCTCCTCCTCCTCCTCCTCCCTCTTTTTACATCCTCCAGTTCTGTTCTCCCCCTCTGGTGCCCCTGGTACCCTCAGCTCTGGCTGGGGTCCTTTACCGAAACCAGGTACCTTCCTGAAGTCCATAGGATGAAATAATGTAGCTCCCGTTGCTGCCTGGTGTGACTGCATGATAGAATGAGCATCCTATTAATGAGGAAGCTGCTGTTGCAGTGCTCTCTATGAGTTGACAGTTCGTTTTTTTCTGCAACCGTGCAGTAAAAAATTTGACTTGCTGTGGAGTTGACGCTGGCGTTCCTGTTTAAAACTCACCCTGTGTTACGTGTGCTCGCAGGTTGAAAGGTGTTTGTTGATTTGCCACATTCAAGGAACGGGAAATTTCTATGTTTATATTCATTTGCATGTGAACATGTTTATGTTCTGTTGACCCAGGACTTATACTTTGCTGTGACTTCAAAGTTGTTTTCCATCCATTCTCTTAAAATACACTAGAAAATAAAATGCATAAAGTGTGAAAATGCATCGTGGCTACTGTACGATAGAAAATGATCTTCTACATGCGCACCGAGTTATTACTGTTACTCACATATGTGAAAGTCACATTATATGAGAACGAACATCCTTGTGATAAAACTAACCCTGAGTGACATTTTGTAATTTATTTTGCATGTAAATGATTACACATCATCCCAGATCCTTCTGCTTTTAAATCAATACAACGTCCCTCAGTCAAAACTAAATATTATAATTTAACTTTGAAGGACCTGATTCTGATGTTCTGTGCAGCTGTATTTATTACAGAAATCCCCCTTCATGCATTTATTTGGGAATTTGCAATAATACACAGCCAAACCATTCTTGAATATCATTATTAGGGCTGCGTATTGGCAAGAATCTGGCGATATGATACGTATCATGATACGGGGGTTACGATTCAAAATATTGTGATATATTGTGATTTTTTTTAAATCGAATTTTAGGAAAACTGTCAAAGTATAAAGAACACACCACCATATGAGTAAAATAAGTTATTCTCTTGGTAAACAAATTAAGTAAATAAAAAGAATGTAAGTGTTTTTTTTTTTACCTATTAACTAAAAATTGTGTTTTTGAGAATCATATATCGCGATACTCAAGCGTATCGATATTTTCCTACACTCCTAATTATTATAATCTTAAACTTATACCAACTTTCCCAAGACAAAGATGTTTTCCTCATAGTGATGGAGTCTGTTTTCCACCCCCTCCTCCAGAAGCCTCAACGTTACCGGCGAGCCATCAGCTACGACAGTAAGGAGTACTACGTTCGTTTGCTGTCTGGGAACCCCGGCATGTACCAGCACTCTGTGGAGCACAACACCGAGGGAGAGACCACGCAGCATGAGCCCGAGCACGGAGAGGACACCATCGCCAGAGTCAAAGGTGCACAGACGAGACTTTCTTGTAACTCAGAAAACCTTGTTGCTCCACCTGAACGCCCTCTAACGTGCTGCTGTGCTGTTGCTCTCTAGGTCTGGTGAAGGCTCCTCTGAAGAGGTCCCGGTCCACGGCGGACGGGGCAGACGAGGACAGTCAGGACCAGCTTCAGGAGCAGCTGTTGGAGTCAGGAGGTCCAGAGGAGGAGCAGAGGACCGACAACACGTCTCTGCTGCGCCTCCTGGAGGAGGGAGAGAAGGTCAGACCGTCTGGACAATTAAATCACAATGTTTCCAACTCGAATTTCATACTTGCTAGAGTACCAGCACGGGAGCAAAGCAACGTACTGCTGTGGACGGGGGCAACAGCAAAACGGATTTTAGACACCTAAAAAAATCCATATCAGTTTAAGTGTACGCTATATTTAGAGTATTTTCACCACTTTACCTTGCTGTCAGACAGCCCTTTCCGACAGGAAACTGAAGCCGTTATCTATGCTGTCTTCAAAGCCACCAGACTTCCTAGACAAAAACAGCAATTTTACCCTGCAAAAAAAAGGGAGTTGCTGGTCTATCGCTGCCTCGATCTGTTAGTTTGTTTGTGATATTGTGACCAGCAACTCCCGTGTTCTGAGAGGTAAAATTACTGTTTTTGTCAAAGGAGTCTGGTGGCTTTGAAGAGAGCATAGATAACAGCCGTCTACTGTAGGAAATACACTGACTATGGATAAATACCTCATACAACCCCATTTCAAAACATCCAAACTATCCCTTTAACTTAAATTTCTGGGTCACGCCCTCCTACATTGTCTTATTCACAGAAAAGTAACTGTGGCACACCAGCCTTTTAATCAAGCACTGCTGTAGTCTTCCATGTCAACACCGTTCCATTTCACCAGCAGTTACTGAGTAAGAGGAAAGCCTCTCATTTATTCGGCATTCACAGATTTTTGCCTGGAGGAATTTAAGCCGTTGACTTTTTATTAGAAAACTGCTTTCTCTAAACTTTAGGTAATTAACGCTCTGTTGTTTCTTCCCTTCACTGCTCCAGATTCAGCACATGTACCGCTGTGCCAGGGTTCAGGGTCTGGACACCAGCGAGGGTCTGCTGCTGTTTGGTAAAGAGCACTTCTACGTCATCGACGGCTACACCATGACCGTGTCCAGGGAGATCAGGGACATCGACACGCTGCCCCCCAAGTAGGTCCCACGCTTCTGTATCTGTCACTTCACACATCACGGTCTGAACACCTGTAGGAGAATCACGACTTCACACCAGGGCTGCATCGTTAATCCTGAAGCTGACACAGTTACTGTACTCTCCTTCCCTGAATAAAGATGACATCATTCCTCCGGACGCTGCAGTGGGAGTTTCTGCTGCTGGAGTGATGTAATGCTGCTGATAGAGCATGCGTTGTGAAAGTCAGCAGAGATATGACATATTTATCTTTTTTTAGGGAACTTGCTTTGTCTGCTCCTTTGAGACACGACGTGAAAACAACCAACAGATGCTGCTTTGGTTTCATTGTGTTTCCCCTTCAAGTGTTTTACCCTCTCATTAGCCTCCACACGGCCCTATACACTCAAAACAAGGTGTCTTACAGGGCTGAAATGAAGATTCAATTAGCTTATCGGTCAATTAAGAAAAAAAACGAATGATGAGATTTTATATTATTTTGGATATTTCATATATTAAATGAATAAATTATTGAAATAATTACAGCAGTGCTTTATATTAAAAGTTAATAGTTAAAGGCTCCATATTGTAAAAAGTGATATGTCTTTTTTTTATTAGAAAGCAGGTTTAAGTGCTATATAAATACTGTGAAAGTATCGACACACAGCCCGTATTCAGAAACTGTGTCTTTAAATGAGCCGTCAGGATTTCTGTAAATTTGCGATGTCACAACTATATAATATAATATATAGACCATTTCACAGTTTTAAATGTAAATATTCCAAATGTGTCCTGGTTTTATTTCTGGTTGCAGTGTATGTGAATGACATCAGCTGACAGGAAGTAAACAAGGACCCAGGCTGTTGCCTAGCAACGAAATTCCATTGCAATTCTGTTGAAATGCGCTAAAACGGAGCGTTTCAGACAGACATTAAATACAGGCATATTAAGGCAGACTGTATGAGGAAAATAATGTCGTTTTTTTAACATTACAGCATATAAACATGTTCTAGTAGAAACACAATATACAAGTATGAACCTGAAAATGAGCATGATATGGGATCTGCTGCAGCTCTGTAATCTCTTGATGCATTTGCAGAAAGGCTGAGGATAGATACAGGTGCTTTATGGGTAAAATGTAATATAGTTGATAAAGTGCATCACTGTGTGTCGTCTGTGTCCAGTTTGCAGGAGGCCATCATCCCCAGAGGAGCGAGACAAGGACAGAGCCTACTGAAGAGAACCTGCAGCATCTTCGCCTACGAGGACATCAAGGAAGTGCACAAGAGACGCTACCTGCTGCAGGTCAGCATGCACATACTACACTTGGTTACACACACACATGCTGCAGGACCAATACACACGATATTAGACATTTATATTGAGTAGCTTAACATGTCTAGTGTTTTAACTCACCACCTTGTGTTGATTATGTCGTCACCTTTCAGCCCATGGCAGTGGAGGTCTTCTCTGCAGACGGGAGAAACTACTTGTTAGCCTTCGGGAAAGGAGTCCGCAACAAAGTTTACCAAAGGTACTGAATACAAGTACAAACACAGAGCTCGCACTGCATGCTGCTGAGCTGCCTCTGCTGCTTTAAGAATACTTAAAGGCACAATGAGTAGGATTTTGACGGTTGTGCTTTGTGCGCTTGGAGTTTCGCCTTGCTATATTTGCATTTTTTTCTGCGCTGTGTCCGACATTTTCATAGCTTCACGACACGATCTGGCACCTGGTCGCTACTTTCTTTATAGAGGTTGACGCCAAGAAACGTCCCGAACAGCAAAATATGACAAGCAAAGGGTTGCAGGGTCTCTGCAGATACATTGTTTTTTAGGAAAATCCTACTCATTGTGACTTTAAAATAACTTTTGATAAAAAAGCTTTTGTTCTCTTTTCAACCAGCAGAAATGACAAGCGATGATTTAGTACTATTATTTACTTCAGAGATACTGCAGTTCTACATTATAAAATACCATTCAGCACTGATTCAGGATTCAGGGTATTTGCGGACGAGGGATTTTACAAAGATAACTGCTGTGTGATATTGAAATTAAATCTTCTGAGAATAGATTGTAAGCCTCTCATAAAGCATCATGTCACAACAATATTTCTTCTTTTAGTACATCACTGTAATACCAGTCATTTAATCAGGTTACACTGGTTTAAGTGTAACATAAAGAAATTCTTGTGAAGATCTGGACTTAAGGAGACAAGCAGAGAGGTGGGGTGGGAGGATGGGTGGGGTATCAAAATAATATACATTTTAATGTCCAATATGTGCTGCAAACAGATGTATGGTGGGTTAAATAAGTCAAATGTAACTGTATGTTTGTTGTTTAATATATTTCTTATTAATTCCCTGCAGGTTCTTGGCGGTGGTGCCTTCACTGGCTGACAGCTCCGAGTCGGTTTCAGGCCAGAGGCCCAACACCAGCGTGGAACAAGGGTAACGAAACACCTCCTTAATGTTTCATTCAGCACAAACATAACATTTTTAATTCCACTGGTTCTCTGGGGAATGTTTGACCTTTTCTGCAGGTTGTGAGATGATTTATGAAATCTGCGGATACATATTCATATTTATTAACTTGTTTTTAATCTTTGTGTTAAATGTATTTTCCTAAATAATGGATATGGGTCTCTGTAGTAATTCATCAAATGAAAAGGAAAGAAAAAGACCTTCCTACATATATCACATGCAGCAATTGCTTTGCAACTAAATACTTTTCACTGCCTGCATGCTGAAAAACAGCAAAGTACTGAACTAAACATCCTCTCTGTTCTGTTGTTTGTCAGATCCGGGCTCCTCAGTACGCTGGTTGGTGAAAAGTCAGTGACTCAGAGATGGGAGGTAAGAACCTGGACTCACTGGTCTTCAGTTTAACAACACAAATATAGAAGCGTCACACTATTATAAGCCTCACTGATGTGTTTATCGTCTCGTTTTCCAGCGAGGAGAGATCAGTAATTTCCAGTACCTAATGCATCTGAACACGCTGGCGGGACGGTCCTACAACGACCTGATGCAGTACCCCGTCTTCCCCTGGATCCTGGCCGACTTCGACTCAGAGGTAAACAACAAAAATTAACATTGTTAACCACAAGAAAAGCAGCTTCCCGTTCCCTCATTAATCCTGTTTTTGGTAACGTTGTTAACCAGGAACTGGACCTGAACAACCCCAAGACGTTCCGTAACCTCGCCAAGCCGATGGGCGCCCAGACTGACGACAGACTGACGCAGTACAAGAAGAGGTACAAGGACTGGGAAGACCCCAACGGTGAGATGATTCAACAGACTGCATTTAACAGGAGGGAGTCAGGGAGATCACTTTCATTTATATTATTTCAAGTTAAATTGACACGGAGTAAAGACTTGAAGAAAAAGATTCAGCTACTATTGCCATATTTTGGGAGGAATGATAATATTCAAGTTGTGCATGTGTGTCTCACATGAAGTCTTGTCTTTGGGGGTCTTTTCTAAGTGAATGTGTTGTTTTCTGTCCCACCAGGCGAAACCCCAGCGTACCACTACGGCACCCACTACTCCTCAGCCATGATCGTAGCCTCGTATCTGGTCCGGATGGAGCCCTTCACACAGACGTTTCTCAGACTTCAGGTTTGATCTCAACTCTCTTACATGTAGACTACTCACGGTCAAGACATTTTCTGAAATGTCATACGACCCAGAGGGTGTATTTTAGACTGCAAAATGTGAAAGTTGTTCTGACTTTAAGCACAGTTACAGAGTTTAATAAATGGTTTATTTAATAATATAATACCAGTTTTACTTCTGATGATGAATAGTTGTTTTCAGTCCAACACAGAGGGAAATGGAACAAAATGAACCTCCTCTGCCACAAGTTGTGTTTCCTCTGCTTTTGGTAGATTTTAAGTACTAATGGAAAATATGATCATCCTTTTATCACCTACAAAAAAACTATTATTTGACATTAGTAAGTTAACATAAAAGCCTAGACGACAAACCGACAAACACTCTCAAGTGTGTGGACCTAATGTCTGTGTGTGTGTGTGTGTGTGTGATTACCAGGGAGGTCACTTTGACCTGGCTGACAGGATGTTCCACAGTGTGCGTGAAGCCTGGCTCTCCGCCTCCAAACACAACATGGCCGACGTCAAGGAGCTCATCCCCGAGTTCTTCTATCTGCCCGAGTTCTTGCTCAACGCCAACAACTTCGACCTGGGTCAGTATCGGGAAGCGTGGACGTTAACGGCTCTTGAAAGCACGAGTCAAACTGACCGTGATAACTGAGTGCATGAATATTAATGTTCTGTCTGTTGTTTGACGTCCCAGGTGCCAAGCAGAACGGCACCAAGCTGGGTGACGTCATCCTGCCACCTTGGGCCAAGGGCGACCCGCGGGAGTTCATCAGAGTCCACAGAGATGTAGGAAATGAACCCACTTGTGTGACAGTTTAGTTTAGTTGAGTTTCAGTGAGCACACGTTAACTTCTGTTCGTCTACAGGCGTTGGAGTGCGACTACGTGTCGGCCCACCTCCACGAGTGGATCGACCTGATATTCGGCTACAAGCAGCAGGGACCGCCGGCCGTGGAGGCGGTCAACGTCTTCCACCACCTATTCTACGAGGGTCAGGTGGACATCTACAACATCAACGACCCGCTCAAAGAGACGGCCACCATCGGCTTCATCAACAACTTTGGACAAATCCCCAAACAGGTCGGATACCGGCTCATGATGAAGACACTGCTGCTGTACCGCTGCTACTGATGCTAATATCATGAAACTACTACTTCAGGCTAGATTAAAGGGATAGTTTGTATATATAGTACAGGGGTCTGCAACCTGCGGCTTTAGCCCCTCTCCAGTGGCTCCCTGTGGATTTTTAAAAATGGAAATGAATAACTGTTCTTTGTTTACATTTTTATTTATCATTGTTGTAGGCCTATGGTACGACGGTACGACGGAGTATAAGGGCCACATTGAGGGGAAAAAAAGAAATCTGAGATTTCGAGAATAAAGTCATAATATTATGAGAATAAAGTCATAGGTTTACGCGAAAAACGTTGTAATATTATGAAAGTAAAGTCAGAAGTTTAAGAGAAAAAAAGTCGTAATATTATAAAGTAGTAATTTTACATGTTATTTTCTTTTTTTCTCGTAAAATTATGACTTCATTCTGAAAATATCAGATTTTTTTTACCTCAATGTGGCCAATACTCCGTAATACATTTTATTATATAACATTCATATTTTAATACTTTCTGTTTTTCCATCCATCCACCAATTAGTGTTTATTGAGTAATTATCAGTACAGTCTCACAGGCTGCTAGCTTCACTGTAGTCTTTTAATCTTGCTAGAGTACAACAAGACATATAAAGTGTGATTGGTTGCTGGACAAACGTGCAGAAACATCCGTATCCCTCATAACAGATTGAAAGATTCATCAGCCACAAAACGAGAATGTATTAGCATGTGGCCAATGGTCGATGTTAAAGTCCTTTTCTTTACTCACTGACTGTTGATGTGTGTGTGTGTGTGTGTGTGTGTGTGTGTGTGTGTTTCAGCTGTTTAAGAAGCCCCATCCTCCTAAACGGGTTCGCAGTAAAGCCAACGGTGACGTAGCGAGCATTCCTCCGAGCTCCAACAGCGACAAGATCTTCTTCCATCATCTGGACAACCTCAGACCTTCTCTAGCACCGGTCAAAGGTCCATGAACACACATACACACTCACAAAAGGGCCACACTGTGTCCATCATACTGTGCAGAACCAACTCCCTTCCTTTAGACTCAGCACTCACATATGTCTTTGTGATACCCGTTGTCTAGAGCTGAAGGAGCCTGTGGGACAGATCGTGTGCACCGACAAGGGAATAGTTGCTGTGGAGCTAAACAAAGTCCTGGTTCCCCCCACCTGGAGCAAGACCTTCGCCTGGGGCTACGCCGACCTCAGCTGCCGCCTGGCGAACTACGAATCTGACAAGGTAACAGCAACAGTTGTTATAACAGAGATTTACAACTCCTCTGCTCAAGCATGCTCTTTTAATCCTCATTCTATACGTACCGTATTGATGATTTGATTATATAAAATATTTATGTTAACTTCCTCTTTCAGAGTTACTAGTAATGAAACAGTTCAGTCTAGATTTTAAGAGACTACTACTGAATTGAAACATGGCCTACTGTATGTTTCCTGCTTATTTAACCTTGAAGTTGACATGAGTGTGAAAGGTAATTAAAGACAATGTTTCCCCCTACTGGTGCTTGAATAAAAATGCACTTTTTGCATTTTACTGGTCCCTCAATTTCTTCAGCAGCAGCCATTACACAAGTCTCTACTGCAGTTCCTCTGATATAGTGCATTAATTACCATATTCACCACATTTGTAAATCTTCTCAGGGCTTTCAAAAGCTTTATAAGGTGGTAGCCAGCTGGGTGTTGATCAGGGTGAAAGTGTTGGTTGATATAGACAATGAATGATGCCCCAAACAGCCGGAATGAACCAATCCTCCACTTCTGCGACCAATCTTTAATCTTAATTACAGCTGCAACTAATGATTATTTTTAATCTAATTGATTAGTTGTTTGATCTTTAAAATGGTGAAAGCCCAAGATGACGTCCTCAAATGCCTTGTTATTCAGTTTACTGTCATAGAGGAGTAAAAGAAACCAGAAAATATTCACTTTTAAGAAGCTGGAATCAGAGAATTTAGACTTTTGTTTTCTTAAAAAATGACTCAAACCGATTATCGGTTAATAGTTGGCGATTAATTTAACAGTTGACAACTAATCAATTTATCGTTGGAGGTCTAATCTGAGTCTTGGATCTTGTTTCAGGCTTTGGTGGTGTACGAGTGTCTGTCAGAGTGGGGTCAGATCCTCTGTGCCATATGTCCGAACCTGAAGCTGGTCATCACCGGCAACACCAGCACCGCCATCTGTGTGTGGGAGACGGGAACCTCCAAGGAGAGGGCCAAGTCGCTGACGCTCAAACAGGTAAAAACACAAACAAGACCTGATACAAGGTCCTGGAGCGGTTAGTGTAAATGGTTGAGTCCATCTAATGTCTTCGCTGTTTCATCGTAGGCGTTACTGGGCCACACGGACGCCGTAACATGTCTGACGGCGTCGTCGGCGTACCACATTGTTGTCAGCGGCTCGCGGGATCGAACCTGCATCATCTGGGACCTCAACAAGCTCTCCTTCGTCACGCAGCTCAGGGGACACCGGGCGCCCGTCTCTGCTCTGTGCATCAATGAACTGACGGTGAGCTTCTCCTCTGTCACTGTAGGAGTAACATCACATGTACTTTTGCTCCTTTTACAGTAAATATGAGCTAACATAATGTGTGTGTGTGCGTGTGTGTGTGTGTGTGTGTGTGTGTGTGTGTGTAGGGAGACATTGTGTCGTGTGCAGGCACGTACATCCACGTGTGGAGCATCAACGGCAGTCCCATCGCCAGCGCCAACACCTTCACGGGGCGCAGCCAGCAGATCCTGTGCTGCTGCGTGTCGGAGATGAACGAGTGGGACACGCAGAACGTCATCGTCACCGGACACTCGGACGGCGTCGTCAGGGTAACCATGCCCACTTTAATCTTACTGACAGCTATCATACTGATGGTGGTATCTGTTGCAGACAGAAGTATTCACTTGTTAGGCTTTTGTCCAACTTTGTGCCGATGCATGATAGGTCTTCTTAAAAACAAGAATATAACAAGTAAGAGTTATGAATAGCACTGCAGAATATTTGTTGTTGTCCCTATTCCTGCAAAGTCAAAGAGAAAATCGGACTACATCCGCTATGGGGGAGCTAAACTTAACTTCTACTCTTTTTAGCTTTCACCGCTTTCACAAGCCAACATTTAGTCCATTTACATTTTTAATTTTTTTAACCAAAACAACTGGTACGAAACCACTTACGAGAGGTGGACTCTGACTCTTTCCAAGTGAACTGTGGGGCCGTTAGATCTCAGTGAGAACATAATCCGAACCAATTGCAGAAAGGAATTTGTTGAGATGGACACAAGTAAACAACAGGTTAACATGAGTGGGAGAAAACTGACTTGGACTTCTGCAGAAGTCCAATGTTTGCTTTGACATCCGGGCTGAAGAGAACATACAGAATATGCTGAATAAAGTCCACACAAATAGTGACGTTTATTGGAGATAAACTGGAGGAGAAGGGATTTGTGTGTGCGGTAGATCAGTGACGAGTCAAAGTGGAAAAACTTTTGCCCTGCTCCTTCGTACAGGACTTTCAGCCAATTTTTTTTTTTTTTTTTATTATTTCCGCTTAACTTGTGCACTGTGAAACTGAACCAGACTGAATAGAAAACAAACCAAAAGTATCAATTTTCTCTGATTTGGACTAACCAAACTGGTGAAAGAGCCCTTGGTTTAACTAAACCATGCTTAACCTGTACACTAAACCTGTCTTTAAATATTTCTTTGTAGTTTTGGAGAATGGAGTTCCTCCAAGTCCCAGAAACCCCTGCTCCAGAGCCGGTAGAGCCAGATGTGCCTGAATGCTGTGTTGAGGAGAAGATCGGTGAGTCCTGATGGGAAAAATAAATAACAAATGATTAGTAGCTGCTGCACCAAATGATGGCTGGACTGAGATTTTTGTCTCAGTGATACAGTGACACATCCACAAACATAAGATACCTTGTTGGTACACCTTTCTTTGCCTGCTTATGTTTTATTTCTGTAAGTACAAGTGAGCACAATAAATTGACGATGGAAATTGAAGTTACTAATTCTCTCCGTGTCTCAGAGGGTGGCGAGCCTCACAACGGCGAGGAGGACAGCAGCGAGTCGGATGGAGAAGAGCCCAGTCTGAGCCAGGAGCCCAAAGCGCCGCGCAACCCGTCAACTGGTGGAGGCAGCCAACCGGGCAGCGCCGTCCACAGACCCAGAGGTACTCAACCAGCAGCTCCTCTCCTCAACAGTTCTCACTCTTTAGCTGGTTTTACCTAAACAAACGCTGCTCTGGGACACAGATATCAGCAGCACTTTTGTCTTTCAAAACTAAATTAGTGTCTTGTATTTCCCATTTATTTTGTTTACTGAGGATGTAGACTTCCTTTTACCCGACATGAACCTCACGTTCACATTCCTGACATTAAAATCTCTTTAAGGTCCTTCAGCCCGAACGGGAGCCTCATGGTCGATGGACAGCAGCTCTGACGACTCTCACCGCTGGTCAGACACCCTCAGCATTGACGAGAAGGACGGCTTCGTGTTCGTCAACTACTCTGAGGGCCAAACGAAGGTCCCTCATGCTCATCCTCATCCTCATCCTCACCCTCATCCTCACCCTCATCCTCATCCTCATCCTCACCCTCATCCTCATCCTCATCCTCATCCTCATCCTCATCCTCATCCTCATCCTCATCCTCATCCTCACCCTCACCCGGCTCACCCAGGCCAGGGCTCAGCGCCGCAGCCTCTTCAGCCCTCCGCATTGGACGCACGGACGTACAACCAGCTCAGGGCCGGTGGGTGTCCAGAGATTATTACAAATGTTGTTTATCAGCTCTTGATCCTGTTAAGAAAACATGACAGAGGAACGGGGTTCATCAGGGGTTCTTCTCAAAACAAATCTCTCAGTAGTACTCTCTGCTGATCTGATGACAGCGTGTTGGTCGCAGTGTTAAAGTGTTTATTTTTGTTTGTTCGCAGGCTACAGATGGGAGCGCCAGCTGGTCTTCCGGAGCAAACTCACCATGCACACGGCGTTTGATCGCAAGGACAACGCTCAGCCAGCCGAGATCACATCCCTCGCCATCTCCAAGTAAGAGAGCCGAGTGTCCCGCACCAAACTGACCAAGATTAATCCTTTATTTTTGTAAAGTTTAATATTCGTTTGATTCTTCAGGAGAGCTTCTTCTACAAACTGTATTTTCTTTTAAACAAATGGAAGATTGGAAGATATTGTACATACTATCAAACACAAGCCACAATTCGAATCTAGTCAAAGCAGATATTTTAGAAAAGACGTCCTTGCTGAATTCTTCTCCTCCCTCTCCCGTCCTCTCTTCAGGGACCACAGTAAGATCCTGGTGGGCGACGGTCGCGGTCGGGTGTTCAGCTGGTCGGTGAGCGACCAGCCGGGCCGTTCGGCGGCCGACCACTGGGTGAAGGACGAGGTGGTCGACAGCTGCTCCGGCTGCTCGGTTCGCTTCTCCCTCACCGAGCGACGCCACCACTGCAGGAACTGCGGGCAGCTCTTCTGCCAAAAGTAAGTCAAGTACTGTTCAAACATTTCAAAATGACTATCATGGGCTGTATATGCTCATTCACACTGGCTTTGGAAAGTAGATTGTAAATGCAAATGAGAGACTTTATTTTTAGGTTTTTAATACATTTGCGAAAGTCTCTAAAACATGTTCTTCTTGCTTTGTCATTACGGTTATTGTGAGGAAACATCAAAAGTTGATTTACTTAATTTGAATACGTATATATTTACATTTATACACTTCTACATTTATATTATAAGTGTGATCAAATTTAAAGGGGTCCAAAGGACTGCATATATTTGCATTCTCCTTCCATTTTTGGCTGGACTGCAGTAAATTGGGGGCCAGCCCTATGCGCGCTGCAGCGTTATCTCGGGGCACCGGCGCCGCTCTCGCATTTCAGAGCGCCTGCTGTGCGTCTACATTGACAACCATGAATTTGAGGGCGCAAAAACTGACATCCACGTTCGCTTCTTGATTGGATCTTATCAGTCATGACGGGTCCTTCTCTGATTTGTCACACTCCTATCACGTGAACCTTTTTCAGAAGAAAACACAACATCTGTTGCCTCATACTCGTGTGTTACTTTCAGTAACAGCTCCACCTCGTCGTCGGTCCGAGCAAAGAAATCTCTGGTCTTACTTTTCACCATTGCTGTTATCCTTCGTCATATTGTCTGCAACTAAACAACCAACCGCGGTGCTTCCTGTTTACACCAGCCCTAAAACGCTCATCTGGAGAGATCGTATTAGTAGCGTATTAGTGTGGATATAGCCTTAGATTCTTACTTTTTATGTCTCTGTGTTTCTCCCGTTAGTTACCCGTATTTCCAGCTTACCATTTTCTAAATATTCCACCTGGTCTCTTGTTGTTCTGCAGGTGCAGTCGCTTCCAGTCGGAGATCAAACGGCTGAAGATCTCGTCACCGGTGCGAGTTTGTCAGAACTGTTACTACAACCTTCAACACGAGCGAAGCGCCGAGGACGGCTGCAGAAACTGAGCTCCTCCTCCACCTCCACCTGGAAGAAACACCTCCTCCTGCTGAGGACTCCAACCTGAGCTGAGGAGCATTTCATTCCTCCAACTGCCTCGTTGTTCCCTGAACACCTCCCGCTCTCCCTCCATAAACCCTCCACCCCCTTTATCCTCTCGTACGTCCAGTAACCACATGTACTGTAACACACTGACAGACTGCAACAGGAGGGAATGTCGGCCGCCTCAGCGAAGGAGGAGAAAAAAACTCAATCACCACTTTTACCACCTGCACTCACCTGGAGGAGAGAAAAAAAAGCAAAAAGCACCCTCGATGCGGCACGCTTGAATCAATCACCCGCCATTTTTGCTTTGAGATCAAGAACAGGGAAACCTCCTTTCCTCTTTCACCGCAAGACAAACTTGTTAATATTGTAAATATTTACCATGGCCTTTTTAACTCAACGAGGATCAAACACAGAACAAAAGATAAGGTCAATGAGAAAAAACAACTTGCCTGTAACATAGCGTTGTGACTAACCACTCCTGGCTTTAAAAAAAACAAAACGATTGTGTGTAGTCTGCGTCACGAGTCACGGCGAGTCCAGAGGAAGGGATATGAATGTCAATAATTAATGTCTGTGGGTTGACTTTACTAGTTGGTCTAGTTATGCAAAATGATTTTCTTTTTTAATTTCATTTGTTGTTTACAAAGTTTTATTTTGTGAGTGTTGCCCACAGCGTCAAGCCATCACCATCACACAGAGATTTATTATCTGATTTGTTTCTTCCGCCAAATTGTTTTTGATATATCAATTATGATGATTTTTTTAATCGATTATGTCCTTTATATGAATTCCCATTTGGAGGATTTTTGTTGTTGTTGCTGCTGTCTGAAGACTGGACACGTTATCATTTCAGATTTTATTTTTAAAACCATATCACTCCGTTGTGTTTTCCTATTTTTTGTCTAGAGAGAGAAAACATAAAGAGTTCATCTTTGATAAACTATGAATTAGGTAAAAAGTAACGCACACTCGTAATTAATGTCGCTTTTCCGTCGTGTCTCTTTCATGTATTTTAGTTACTGTAAAGCGTCAAAGCGGCTTTTTGAATGCACACAAAAAAGGGACTCTTAGTGTATATTGTGGTTTTTATTCTCTTGTTGGTTTCTACTCTTACAGACTTTCACTCTGACCCTGTGGCATTATTACAGCACATGTGGCACTCCGCACACTTTATCCTCAGTCCTTAGAGAAGACGTTAAACTGCAGCAGCAGCAGCCGCCTTTCAGAGAAAGAGATTATTAGAGACGTGGGAGAAGATGTAAATAATTATTTCAACCATTAATTCACATATTATGAAATTCCCCAACAGTCCAAACAGGACAACATCTCAGCTCAGATTTTCTAAATATCTTTTGTCTAAAAAGTTAAATACGTTGAGACAGTCAGACTGAACTGATGTTTTACCTTTTTTTTTTTTTTTTTTGGTACAAATGCAGGAAAGCGTCCGTAGATTTAGAGTGAGCATTGTAGCATTAAATCCACATCATGATTTCCTATTTCAACAATAATGTATCCTGTTTTATATGCATAATTAATAATTATATATTAATAATAATCAAGGATGCCAAGGAAACAATTAAATAACATCCATAAATAAATCCATAATTTAAGCAAGTTTAAGATGAAATTACTTGAATTCAGCATGGAGTTAGTTCAGTTATCCTGAGATGGATTTAGTTGATTGAAGGTTTTGATAAGATGACTTTGTTTTTTTTTTAGGGGGTCAATATTAGTTCAGAGATATCAACCTATGTGGATAAATCTATGAAGTTTAATTTGTGCCAAAAATCTGATTTTGTACATTCGTCAAAGTTCACTGTTTCTCGTTTGTTAAGGCTTTTGTTGTGAGATTGTCTGATTATCATCCCTGCTGTTTTGTCACTAACTGACCACGTAAGGTGGTCATGCACATACAAAGTCGTGGTAGGCAGGTGCTGGACCAATAGACGGCAATGAAAAATGTACACACTGTAGCTCCCTTAGGTGCAATTTATTGGCACATCTTAAAGTAGTGCCATTTTTTTCAGACAAATCTGAAGAAGAGCATCTGCTTGAAAAGTCACTACTTTAAGATGTGCCAATAAAGTGTCACTGACTGTCCATTTTAGAGTCGCAATCTTTGCATTTTGTGTGAAAGTGCTTGTAACAAAAATAACAGTTCTAAAAAATATATTGAAATGCAAATTAATCGAAAAAAATGATCGTGTAAAACCTTAAGAAATGTTCAAATTCTAGCACAAATGTAACCTCATAGATCCGACACTGTTTATGTTAAACAACAGGCGAAACAACAGTAAAAATCTACAGCAAAAAAATCATTTAAACAGTAAAATATTCAGTAAGATCTAACATTTTGGCACAGATTGACCTCCGTACAAGGCTGCCATGTTGACACGTTAATATCAGAGGGGATTCATATGTTTTTCTAACAGAAAATGTACATTGTCATGGATATAAGTTCATAATTTATCACCATAAAGCACGTTTTATTCTGCTGGACGCTGCTGCTGCTGCTGGGTTTAATAGTCGGACATTAAGAAAGTGTTTTTGTTTTTATGTAAAGTCTGTACATGGTGTTTTCGTTGCCCTCTTCTCTCTTCATACATGTTTGTTTTGTTCGTGGTTCTGTGGGCAACAACGTTGCATTCAAGTGCTGCTTTTTCTTTCTTTCCCAGAGAAAACTGTTTTCTTTTTGTCTCCCACTACTCCTCCTCACAGAGTCTCAAACATGTACAAAAAAGAAAGAAAACACTTTAATATTCACCCCCCCCACGATGTTAAAATAATAATATGCACTCTTGTTATTGTCCTTATATCATTCTGCATTTACGTACTGTAAATTAGTGCAATCATGCCATCTCGCTGAAGTCAGCTTCTATCAATCATGAGTTCGTTTGCACCTTCACCTGTACAAAAACAAAAGTCGAGAGGAATCACAGGTTTTTATTGAATGCAGTTTGTCATTTTAACAGAAAGGTGCATTTCACAGCGGATAAATGAACTGTACAAAGTATTTATGCAATTATAACTGGTTTTAGATTTTTTTTTTTTAATGATTATTGCGATTTCAGCAAGTTTTGTTACTTGTTGCATGTCTATTAACACAGCTGACTTTCTGTGTCAGTGCATTGTACATGTTCTCGGCATTATATTTTGTTCTTTTTGTCTTTTTTGTTTGGAGGCATTGTCTGATGAGTTCGACCGAGCGACAGGTTTGTGTACAGAGCCGGAGATCGTGTCCCCAACTCTGGGTGGACTTTTGTACTCTTTATGGGGAAAAAAACAATTAAGGACTAATGAAGAAGAAGAAGAAAAAAAAAGAGAAACTCTTGGATTATTTTGGTGGTCTCGTATTAGACTGCATTACTACAGTATCTGGTGTGCAATCTGTGATAGCTGAATGTTCCTTGTATATTTGTGTTCACTACATCCTCCAAGAGCAGAAACAGTAGAGTAACCTCCCCCCCCCAACCCCTTTACAGAGACAAAATGTTACAATAACGCAATAGATCTGGTACTTATTCTTTTAATTTCATTTCAATAAATAATTGCTGTTTACCACCAAAGAACAGACTCAATTCTTTCATTTTGTTGTCACAATACCCAAAAAACAAAAACAAAACGATAAATCCCTTGTACTTTAACGTGCACTCTTTTATTACCGTTATTTAGCCAAGCAGGACTGTTTTTCCCACCAGCTGCTTACAGCTAACGTTAACTAGCTCTCCCCCTGCTGATTTGAACATGGATTTGTTGTTCACAATGTAGTATTATCAAGGAAATTTTCTATTGTCCCCGGGACAACGGGACGCCATTGGCCCTGATCCTCGTACTGTAGAAAAAAAGTACTATCATAATTTTAGAGTTTTGGCATCGACTTTTTTTGGACATTTTTCTGACTTTTTTCAGACATTTTTCTGACTTTTTCTGACTTTTTTCGGATATTTTTCTGACTTTTTTCAGACTATTTGGGAAATTTTTCTGATATTTTTCAGACTTTTTTCAGGCTTTTTTTGGACATTTTTCAGACATTTTTCAGACTTTTTTCGGACATTTCTCTGACTTTTTTTGGACATTTTTTCAGATCTTATTTTTCGAACATTTTTTTAGATCTTTTTTTTCGGACATTTTTTCAGACATTTTTCAGATCTTTTTTTTCAGTCTTCCTTTTCGGACATTTTTTCAGAGATTTTTCAGATCTTTTTTTCCAGATCGTTTTTTCCAGACTTTTTTTCAGACTTTTTAATTCAGACTTTTTTTTCAGAGATTTTTCAGGAATTTTTTTTGTCTGACATTTTCCAGAGATTTTTTTTCAGACATTTTTCAGATCTTTTTTTTCGGATATTTTTTTAGATCTTTCTTTTTCGGACATTTTTTAAAAAAAAATTTCAGACTTTTTAATTCAGACTTTTTTTCCAGAGATTTATCAGAAAAAAATTTTCAGAAATTGTTTTCGGACATTTTTCAGATCTTTTTTTCAGACTTTTTTCAAATCTTTTTTTTTTCAGACTTTTTTTGTCCGACATTTTTCAGATATTTTTTTTCAGACTTTTTTTGTCCGACATTTTTCAGATATTTTTTTTCAGACTTTTTTTCAGACTTTTTTTGTCCGACATTTTTCAGATATTTTTTTTCAGACTTTTTTTGTCCGACATTTTTCAGATATTTTTTTTCAGACTTTTTTTGTCCGACATTTTTCAGATATTTTTTTTCAGACTTTTTTTTCGGAAGTTTTCAGACTTTGTTTTCAGACATTTTTCAGATATTTTTTTCAGACTTTTTTTAGATCTTTCTTTTTTGGACATTTTTTCAGACTTTTTTTTTCGGACATTTTTCAGATCTTTTTTGTCCGACATTTTTCAGATATTTTTTTTCAGACTTTTTTATCAGACTTTTTTCAGATATTTTTTTTCAGACTTTTTTTTCAGACTGTTTTTCAGTCTTTTTTTCAGACATTTTAATTCAGACTTTTTTTTCAGAGATTTTTCAGAAATTGTTTTTCGGACATTTCTTTAGATCTTTCTTTTTTGGACATTTTTTCAGAAATTTTTTTCGGACATTTTTCAGATATTTTTTTTCAGACTTTTTTCAGATATTTTTTTTCAGACTTTTTTCAGATTTTTTTTTCAGACTTTTTTATCAGACTTTTTTCAGATTTTTTTTTTCAGACTTTTTAATTCAGACTTTCTTTTCAGAGATTTTTCAGAAAAAAATTTTCGGACATTTTTTTAGATCTTTCTTTTTTGGAAATTTTTTCAGAAATTTTTGTCCGACATTTTTCAGATCTTTTTTTTCAGACTTTTTTTTCGGACATTTTTTCAGACTTTTTTTCAGACTTTTTAATTCAGACTTTTTTTTTCAGAGATTTTTCAGAAATTTTTTTTGTCTGACATTTTCCAGATCTTTTTTTTCTGGACATTTTTTCAGAAATTTTTTTCGGACATTTTTCAGATCTTTTTTTCAGACTTTTTTCAGATCTTTTTTGTCTGACATTTTCCAGATCTTTTTTTTCTGGACATTTTTTCAGACTTTTTTTCAGACTTTTTAATTCGGACTTTTTTTTCAGAGATTTTTCAGAAATTTTTTTTGTCTGACATTTTTCAGATCTTTTTTTCAGACTTTTTTCAGATATTTTTTTTCAGACATTTTTCAGATATTTTTTTTCAGACTTTTTTTGTCCGACATTTTTCAGATAATGTCCGACATTTACGGACATTTTTTAGATCTTTCTTTTTTGGACATTTTTTCAGAAATTTTTGTCCGACATTTTTCAGATATTTTTTTTCAGACATTTTTCAGATATTTTTTTTCAGACTTTTTTTCAGACTTTTTAATTCAGACTTTCTTTTCAGAGATTCTTCAGAAAAAAAATTTCAGACATTTTTTTAGATCTTACTTTTTTGGACATTTTTTCAGAAATTTTTTTCAGACATTTTTCAGATATTTTTTTTCAGACATTTTTCAGATATTTTTTTTCAGACTTTTTTTTCATATATTTTTTTTCAGACTTTTTTTAGATCTTTCTTTTTCGGACAATTTTTCAGACATTTTTTTCTGACATTTTTCAGATATTTTTTTTCAGAAATTTTTTTACGGACATTTTTTTAGATCTTTCTTTTTTGGACATTTTTTCAGAAATTTTTTCCGACATTTTTCAGATATTTTTTTTCAGACATTTTTCAGATATTTTTTTTCAGACTTTTTTATCAGACTTTTTTCAGATATTTTTTTTCAGACTTTTTTTAGATCTTTCTTTTTTGGACATTTTTTCAGAAATTTTTGTCCGACATTTTTCAGACTTTGTTTTTAGACATTTTTCAGATATTTTTTTTCAGACTTTTTTTTCTGATATTTTTTCGGACTTTTTTTTCAGACATTTTTCAGATCTTTTTTTCAGACTTTTTTTCGGACATTTTTTCAGACTTTTTTTCAGACTTTTTAATTCAGACTTTTTTTTCAGAGATTTTTCAGAAATTTTTTTTGTCTGACATTTTCCAGATCTTTTTTTTCTGGACATTTTTTCAGAAATTTTTTTCGGACATTTTTCAGATCTTTTTTTCAGACTTTTTTCAGATCTTTTTTGTCTGACATTTTCCAGATCTTTTTTTTCTGGACATTTTTTCAGACTTTTTTTCAGACTTTTTAATTCAGACTTTTTTTTCAGAGATTTTTCAGAAATTTTTTTTGTCTGACATTTTTCAGATCTTTTTTTCAGACTTTTTTCAGATATTTTTTTTCAGACATTTTTCAGATATTTTTTTTCAGACTTTTTTTGTCCGACATTTTTCAGATAATGTCCGACATTTACGGACATTTTTTAGATCTTTCTTTTTTGGACATTTTTTCAGAAATTTTTGTCCGACATTTTTCAGATATTTTTTTTCAGACATTTTTCAGATATTTTTTTTCAGACTTTTTAATTCAGACTTTCTTTTCAGAGATTCTTCAGAAAAAAAATTTCGGACATTTTTTTAGATCTTACTTTTTTGGACATTTTTTCAGAAATTTTTTTCAGACATTTTTCAGATATTTTTTTTCAGACATTTTTCAGATATTTTTTTTCAGACTTTTTTTTCAGATATTTTTTTTCAGACTTTTTTAGATCTTTCTTTTTCGGACAATTTTTCAGACATTTTTTTCTGACATTTTTCAGATATTTTTTTTCAGAAATTTTTTTACGGACATTTTTTTAGATCTTTCTTTTTTGGACATTTTTTCAGAAATTTTTTCCGACATTTTTCAGATATTTTTTTTCAGACATTTTTCAGATATTTTTTTTCAGACTTTTTTATCAGACTTTTTTCAGATATTTTTTTTCAGACTTTTTTTAGATCTTTCTTTTTTGGACATTTTTTCAGAAATTTTTGTCCGACATTTTTCAGACTTTGTTTTCAGACATTTTTCAGATATTTTTTTTCAGACTTTTTTTTCGGATATTTTTTCGGACTTTTTTTTCAGATATTTTTCAAATATTTTTTTCGGACATTTTTTCAGACTTTTTTTCAGACTTTTTAATTCAGACTTTTTTTTCAGACTTTTTTCAGATATTTTTTTTCAGACATTTTTCAGATATTTTTTTTCAGTCTTTTTTTGACCGACATTTTTCAGATATTTTTTTCAGACATTTTTCAGATATTTTTTTTCAGACTTTTTTTGTCCGACATTTTTCAGATATTTTTTTTCAGACTTTTTTTCAGAAATTTTTTCAGACTTTTTCGGACATTTTTATAGATCTTTCTTTTTTGGACATTTTTTCAGAATTTTTTTTCGGACATTTTTCAGATATTTTTTTTCAGACATTTTTCAGATATTTTTTTTCAGACTTTTTTTTCGGATATTTTTCAGACTTTGTTTTCAGACATTTTTCAGACTTTTTTTTTTTTGACTTTTTTCAGACTTTTTTTCAGACTTTTTAATTCAGACTTTTTTTTAAGAGATTTTTTTTCAGACTTTTTTCAGATATTTTTTTCAGACTTTTTTTTCCAGACTTTGTTTTCGGAAATTTTTCAGACTTTGTTTTCAGACATTTTTCAGATCTTTTTTTTCAGACTTTTCTCAGACTTTTTTTTCGGAAATTTTTCAGACTTTGTTTTCAGACATTTTCCAGATCTGTTTTTCAGACATTTTTTCAGACATTTTTGGCTTGTATATACTGTAAAATGTGACCGGACTGTAGTAGGACATGCTGGTATTTTTGGCATACTGCATTTGACATACTATGTATTGGGACCTACTAAATCTTTTTCTGGCATACTAAAAATAGTATGGTAGTATGGGGTATTGGAACGCACGGCATGATTCAACAACCCACTCAGATTTGGCTCCCCTTCCTATGTCACATGCAGGCTCTATTAGAATATACCGCCCATAGCTTGAGAACCACCTTTGCATAGGTGCATTATAATTTCCTCTCAAGCCAATCAGAGCAGACTGGGCTTTTTCAGGAGGTCTTAAAGAGAGAATAAAATAGGTCAAATAAATGTAATGTAAACAGAGGTAATTGCACTTGTAAAACAGGTAGGGTAGATGCAATAAATTAAATGTAAACAAAGGTAGTTGCACTTGAGGTGTATATTACATCAAAGGATATATTGCACAATCAAATGTATTTCACATTCAGTGTATTAATATTGCACAGATTTATTGTTTGTTCAGTGTCCGTATGGCCCAGGGAAAGAAACTGTTTGTGAGTCTGGAGGAACATGATATATACATGTTTTTTTTATTTCTATTTATTTATGAGTGTTAAACAGTTATCAGCACATTTATTTTGTTTGAAAAAAAAGGAAAAAAAGGAAAAACAGAGAGGAAAAAGTGCACATAAAACACTGAAGTCGGTGATGTGTTTTACAGTATGGCCCTTGAATGCAACACAATAGTTGCATCATACATGAACATTATTAGACCTTTAATGGGTCTAATATGGGACACTGGTTATTATGACTGGTAGCTGCCTACTGCAGCATGAAGCAGAGACAGAGAGAGACAGACTGAGACAGACAGAGACAGAGAGGCTGTCTGTCTCTGCAGCAGCACCAGCAGACCTCTGTGAAGTTACACACAGAAACACACACTGACACCGGAAGTTATGAGCCTTGCACTTCAAAATAAACCTCTCCTTGAAAGAAGCAAAATAACTACACTCACTGGGAGACTTTGAATTTAATTGAATTAATTGAATATAGAACAGACAGCTAAATTTATTGTTATCATGGTATCATGATCAAAAGCTCTGACAAATATTTCGATTTTTTCATGGTTGGGTTTATGGTAGGATCACATGTGGACCTTTGAAACGATTATTTCATGTAATAAAAAAAAAACACATCCCAGATAATAAAAATGAGAGTACTTAAGTACAATTTTGAATACTAATAACTGGTTGGGTTACATTTACACATAAATGCAAAGATTGTGTTCAATGTAGCTTGGCATGTTTGACCTGCATTATGATTTAAATTCTAGATACAAAATTAGGTGTTTTAAACAGTTATAGACACGTTGTAAATGGCAGACGTAGTGAAACAACACCAAATGTAAATACTCTAGTAAATGTATTTAAGTTATTTTTTTTTTCAAACTACTTACTATTATTTCATGTGATTTTTTTTAAATGTGCAGGTGATTTTGTATGTTTATATATAATCTATTATTCTTTTCTAATAAAACAAAATAAAATAATAATAAAATAATTATATTTAATTTATTTCATGTGATTTGTTTTTATGTTGTGATGAATAAATAAACAAATAAATGGAAGCAACTACTTAATGTAGTGGAGTAGAACATAAAATGGAAGCAAGCAGGAACTTTTTTTAACACAATATTTAAAGTGTAGCTACTGGTGATTTTGTATGTTTCTATTTTACCTTTTGTGTGTCTTCTGGGTATGTATATAAAAAAAAAAAAAAAAAAAAAAATAATAAATAAATAAACAAATAAATAAATAAATAAATGGATGCAACTACTGAATGTAGTGGAGTAGAACATAAAAATTGAAGCATTTTTGAACATTGATATTTAAAGTGTAGCTACTGATGATGTACGTTTGTATGTTTCTATTATACCTTCTGAATGTCTTTTGGGTGTGTAAAAAAAAAAGGAAAAAAAAGAAGAAGTAAATAAATAAAAAATAAACAACTAACTAAAATACATAAATAAATGGAAGCAACAACTGAATGCAGTGGAGTAGAACATAAAATGGAAGCAAGTAGAAATTTTTTAACACTGATATTTAAAGTGTAGCTACTGGTGTTATTGTGTGTTTCTATTTTTACCTTTTTTTATGTCTTTTGGGTGAGAATAAATAAATACAAATATTAAAAAACTATAATAAATAACTAAATAACTAAACTAACTAACTAACTAACTAACTAAGTAACTCACTCACTCACTCACTCACTCACTCACTCACTCACTCACTCACTCACTCACTCACTCACTCACTCACTCACTCACTAACTAAATAAACTAAATAAACTAACTATCTAACTAACTAACTAACTAACTAAATAAATAAATAAATAAATAAATAAAATAACTAACTAACTAACTAACTATCTAACTAACTAACTAACTAAATAAATAAATAAATAGATAAATAGATAAATAAGGGAAAGAACTTGTCACCCCAGCAGAGCTTTTACTCTGAAAGAATCTCCCGGAAGCTGCTGGCCGTGACTATATAAGGCTTGTCGGTGGTGGGAGGGGGCAGACTGAGAGACTGAGAGATAGAGAGATAGAGAAATAGAGAAATAGAGAAATAGAGAAATAGAGAAATAGAGAAATAGAGAGATACAGAGACAGAGACACACACAGAGAGAGACAGTGAGAGACAGAGACAGAGACAGAGAGACTGAGAGACTGAGAGAGACTGCGGTGATAAACAAACACACACGCAGCAGCAGCAGAAGAGCCGTTAGGATCCTCTCGAGCTCCGCTGCGGCTCTTTGACAGCAACGGTTGACTACCAGGAGAGAGAGCTGACCTTCTAATCACGGATACCGAGCTGTTAAAGACAGAACCGGGACTTTATATCTGGAAAACCCCCTAACCCCTCACCCAGGATCTGTATCCCCTTCTTCCTCCCCCCTGGACTCGGCTTATGTGACACATTAACGGCGGAGAAACAGAGAAACATGACGGAGCTGAGGAAGCGAGGAGGAGGAGGAGGAGGGGACACCGACAGCACCGACAACATCAGCGACAAGGTAAACACAACCGGTACCGGTACCGGTAAACCCACCCAACCACCTACCCAAAACCCCTCTGAGACCTCGCCCTGAAAAACACGTTAGTCCGGTTTGTTGTCACTAGACGCCGGCGAACCGGTCCAGCAAGCTGCTGTCAGGTTAGCATGGGAGCTAATTAAGCTAGTTAGTTAGCATTAGCATTAGCATTAGCATTAGCTAGCTGCTGCTGGTAATCCTGCAACAACCATCACAACACAGCAACAGCTCCGTGTTGAGAAATAACGACTTCTGCTTGGTGTGAAGGTTCAATTCCTCATCATAACTTGCAATATTTGCACTATCTGTTTATATCATGTTTATTTTTGTTGATAGATTATATTGTTTATTGTATATTGGTAGAATTTCATTTTTTTTTTTTATTCTAACGTTTTTATCTATTCTTTTGTTATTATAATGCTTATTTGCACCAACAAAACCAAAGCAAATTCCCAGTGTATACCTCTTATACCTGGCAATAAACACGATTCTGATTCTGATTCATGGCTGGGAATGTCACTACATTTTGTCATTATGATAATAGACTCATTAGCTAATGTCATGCTGCAGAGCCTTATGTGTGTCATATTTAGCTTTAAAGTTGGATTTGTGTTGTTGAATTGCAGCATTAGAACAGGTGTAAGGCTTGGCAGGCCTCTTGGTTTGTAGTATGAGAGATTAAGGGGTGCTCAGGTGGAAATGAGGGCTCTAGTGCTCTCCAAATAATCTCTTAAATAACCTTATTTTGCAGTGTTTTTGAACCATTCTTTGCAACAACAAGATCACCAAAATACTTGACTGAAATGGCATACAGTATGTCATACTTCTCTACTGTGAGTGAGTCAATAACAAATCAAGTGAAAGAGACTATGCAGAGCCTTATATGTGTCAGCTGAATATTTAGCTTTAAAGTTAGATTTTTTGTTGTTGAATTGCAGCATAAGAACAGGTGTAAGGCTTGGAAGGCCTCTTGGTTTGTAGTGGAAGAGATTAAGGGTTGCTCAGGTGGAAATGAGGGGTCTAATGCTCTCAAAAATGGCCTTAAATAACATTATTTTGCAGTGTTTTCGTGCCTTTCTCCACATGTATTTGAACCATTCTTTGCAACAACAACAAGATCACCAAAATACTTGACTGAAATGGCAGTCATACTTCTCCATACTGTGAGTGAGTCAATAACAAATCAAGAAGAAGAGTACTTATAATATTAAAATAGATTTATATTATTATATTGCAGATTGAATTGATTCATCGTTTGGCAAGATTTCAAAAGCAACTATGAAATGTGAAGCTGTGCCAAATGCACTTCCTATTTGTTTTCAGGTAGTGATTATAGTGCAATTAATTAATCAAGTTTTAATAATAATGAGCTTGATGGTTCATTGTTGTTCTTTGAGACAGCAGGTGACAAATCCAGTCTCCAACAACTCAATGCCATTCCAGACAGTCTTTCCAAACAACAGAAGATGGAAGAAATAACACAATTCACAGGTTAAATTGTTAATAGTAGAGCTGACCCTTCTTAGTGGATTAGTCGACTAATCGGTTGTTTTCGTTTACTAAGATTAGTAGGTTTTTTTTGTTGTTGCTTTTTTCATGCTGAATGACTGATTTCCAAGAAACTTATGAACACATCTCTGGTAAACACCAGATTTAAAGTGGTGCTTCTGTGTGATTCTTTGTGGAGAAACTCAGTTTTACAGATCTGTTGATTAAATCAACGATTAGCCGACACAATTGTATGAGTGTTAGTCGACTAAGAATATCTTTGGTTGAGGACAGCCCTAGTTAATA
This sequence comes from Sebastes fasciatus, assembly GCF_043250625.1. Lineage (NCBI taxonomy): Eukaryota > Metazoa > Chordata > Actinopteri > Perciformes > Sebastidae > Sebastes > Sebastes fasciatus. Next base: position 33,664,222 of record NC_133800.1, read on the forward strand.
GGTCATGTTATAAGTGGCAGATAGAGACTGGAGGTGAAACCCCGCCACAATCAATCCCTAACCCTCCCAGTAACTCCTTGTGATCAGTAGATTACTTGATAAAGAACATATTCATTAGTTGAAGCCCTAAATGTGCAAACTGTAACTATATTCTTTAGATTTGTTGTGAGAAAATGAATCTTTATATTACAGTTTGTTCTCTTCATTTTTGTTTGGACGGATGCACCAAATCTTGTTTGTGGTTTTATACTATCTCCATCTTTTTATAAGCTGAATGTTCAGCTACCACACAGCTATAAACAGTCTCCTTATTCCCTCCGAGTCTTCCCCTCAGTGGGACAGTTTCAAAGGTTATACCGAGTCAACCCCACCTAACAGCTCCACTCAGGCGTCCTCCCACCAGTCCCTGTGTAACGTATGCAGGGGTCGTTGAGCAATCCCACCCGGCCCACTGATTAACTCGCCTCACAGAGAAGAGATCTCTCTCACTGATACTCTGCATAATGTCTCTGAAACTGTGCCAAGGAGTTCAACAGCATGGCCCAGAAGCTCTGCAGACCTCCATTACATCAGACATGTGCTACTGCTGTACGTCTGCTTCACACAAGGTCACCTCTCTAGGAAAGTGTGTCGGAGTCACCGTAACCAATTTCCATATTACCTTGATCCCCGAAAGTCGAGTGTTTTTACTGGATGTGCCTGGCAAACATCTCCAGGAAAGATATACAGTATATGAGAATAATGTGTGCAGGGCTGCAACTAATGATTATTTTCATTATTGATTAAATGTTAATGTCTTTGTTTATCATTTGGCCTTCAGAAAGTCAGTGCATTGTGAAAAAAAATCTTATTTTCTCTGACAGCAGAAAAGACCCAAAGATACTCAGTTTACTATCATAGAAGAGAAATAAAAAACAGTATATATTCATATTTGAGAGGACACTCAGCATACACTTAGTGCTAGTTCACACTACACGACTTTAGCCCAGATTTTCTGCTCCCAGACAGTTTTTGGAGCTCCCCGACAAAACCCCCAGATCAGAGGCAAATCAGCGTTTGCTCACCACTCGCACATCGGCGCTGGAGCTGCTCAAAGACGTGAGGCGAGAGGCTCGCTGATGCCTCGCAGACACATTCCAGATATCTATCATGCTAAACATCTGGACCTGTCAGGGACTCTGGCCACAGGCTACAGCCAATGAGAGCGTGAGACAAGGGTTGATGGGAAACCTGTGGAAGGAAAAAAAGAGTGGAGACCGGTGAAACAGGCTTTTGTTAACATGTGCCAACAACATCAGCAATGTGTCTCATGTATGGTATCATGTCATTTACTGTGTATTTCTCACATGTGTTTTCGTGACAAAACATAGTTTGAAGACCTCATCTGGGATTCCTCCTGGTGAAAGATCTTGTAGTGTGTGAGCTCCAACCACAATGACTTTAAGACTCCTGATTACAAGACAGCAAGTTGTGTAACAGTACAGAGATTTGACGACTTTGAAAGTCATGTAGTGTGTAGTACTTAACTTAAGTCTAATCGGGCCAGGCTAGGGTCATGTAGACCGGGCAAGGGTCCGACTCAAGCTCATTTAATTTACCTCCTTTAATTGTGCCCATTATTCACCTGGGTACTGCAGAGCACACATGTTAGTGGGTGAAATAAATGATTTATTATCATTAAATATTATTTATTGTTATTTTATTATTATTTAAATTATTAAATATTATTAATAAATTATTTTAAGAGTTTTTTCACACATTTGAGAATTTTTTTGAGTTTATTATTAAATACCTGCAACAATCCCACCGCAGCAATAAGTGTCTTCCCATTAAGAGAGGTGCTGCACGTATTTACGCACGGTGCACAGCAGCGTAACTTCATTGATTATTTAAATCTTTTTTTTTTTTTTGTCATGTATTTTCAAAAATGACATGTAGGGGAGCTTTATTCATTTATTTTTCATCACACAACTCACAATCACAGTGACAGGATATCATTGCATCCTGTCACTGCATCCCAAAAAAAACACCCCTTATAAATGTGGTTCAGTTACCGCCAACTCTCTGAAGACGCTAATAACTTTTGCAGTGAGACTCATTTGCATAGATAGAAGCAGATTTTGTGCTAAATGTATGCATGTTACCTAATTTAAATATGTGCAAAGAGCACGGGAGCACTGAGAAGCTTGGCAGCGCAGTTAGGGGGTCATTTCAAAGAGGGTGCTTTGAGATTTACACAGTTTCTTATTTGCACTGATTTAGTGGTCGCAAAAGCCACTAATCCTTTTGTGAATTTGCCCCTGAGTGTGATGTAGAAAGTGCCACAGCAAGCTAAAAAAATCACCTGACAATAAAAAGTTTGAGGTAGTGTAACTTGAGAAGTCATACTTTTTTTATAAATAACATTTTATTAGTTATTTATTTAATGTCAGACTGAGCCTTCAAAGGATTTATTTGTTTTTGGTGATACAGATGTAGTGTTATACATCACCTAACAGCCTCTTTGTAGTCAAATGAAGTATATAGCCTAGATTAAGATTGTGAAATCCTTTGTTAGGCTATATAAAGCCAATTTACAATTAGATTATGTTGGTTGCATCATGAAAGTCTGTCTTGTGCAACACAACCAGGATCCACCCAGCCCAGGCTCTCAGACTAAAAACAGATTGACTCGTGGAACTGAAATACATGATGCACATGTCATCTATATGTATTTGTTCCTGGTTACTGTTGCTTGGCTGTGTGTGTGTGTGTTTGCAGTTTGGTCTTTCTGGCACAGTGCCACACTCGACGTCTCATTAGTGTCCCAACTTGTTATTCCTCACCTCCTCCAAAGTCCATTTTTGTCCCTCAGCTGCCTCCAGGAAGCCGTCTGTCCCAACACAGAAGACATGTGAGAAGCATGACTGGACATATTCAATCAGTGAAACCCTGTTAGCTAACCCTCGTTTACATTTATAGAAGAGATGTCCTTTCTTTTTAAGTTCATTAAAAATGTTGTTGCGTAAATTCTCAGAAGGATTAGAGGTGGTACTAATGATAGACAATGTGATACATTCTTCTACAAGATTTTATCATTGTTAATACCATCAATTAGGGCGACAAATTTTATTTTCAATTCCGATTTTGGCTTTCAAAGATTATGAAAACAAGATAATCAAGATAAAACAATTATTGTGCCGCAGTCCATTCACAATGATGCTCTTGTTTTCTCGTGTTATCCCCTCGTGGAACCTCTCACCGGCTTTTTTAGAAAAGGGCTTGAAGGGGAAATGGCATTTTGACACTAAAACATACGTACTTTGACCAAATTTTGAATGTTTGGCCCACTGTGAAGCTACAGAATGATATAAAAAACTCAAAAATAATGGACCCACCCTTTTAAAAATACCCTGATAACAATACATAATGCAATACTATACAGTTGACAAATAAACTTGTAAGTGCTCTCTGGAGGACAAACTATGTGATGGAGACACTGTTGGAGCACACATTAGCTGTTAGAGGCGAATATACAATCATCTCAACATTCAAATTAGCAAATGACGTGAGGAAAATTTAGCTTCGCTCTTTGTCTGAACACTCTCCTCTCCTCTCCTCTTTAAGAACGTCTTATAAACAACTGTCTCACACAACGTGACATGTTGATGTCTTTGAGACGAATGTTTCCTGTATGAGGTCATTTCTATCCTCTGTAGTGTTTTTATTAGGCTGGCAAATTACCACTCTGCCACAAGATGAATGCTGCTAATGTTTGTGGCTAAGAAATGTGTGTTTGCAAACACTTTGGCTGCTAGAAAGCTGCCGTATGGAGGTCGAAAGCATCTAGCTGTCTGAAGTGAAAGCTGAGGAAATGATACAGGATAGGATACACCACCTACTGGGGATGTTAGATTTTTGAGGTTAGCTTCTATCCTTGTTCCTATTCAAGGGTGTCTTCACATTAAGCATGTTTTATTTGAAACCTGGAGTGTTTACTCCATTAGTTATTGGGTGTTTTGGCGGGTGAGAACAGTATTCAAGTAGCATAAATGCTTCAAAATGTGAGTTTCCGGCTTCTAAGACAAATACAATGTGGCCCATTAGGAGTGAAAACAGTTTAGTTATTTGAGGAAATGACCACAGAAAAAGAAAGAGTTTATGACACTTGGATGCTGACTAACAGTCAGTAGTTCCTCTGTTTGGAAAGCCAAGTACAGCTAAATGAATAAAGGGCAGATCATATCAAGTTATTTCTTGACATTTAATTAACAGTATTAAAATCAGAATGGTGAATTATTGTATCTCAAAGAGCAGAGACGATGCTATCATATTCAGCTCAGGGTTATAAACTGGAGTCTGACTTTGTTTTGACTTCCTCTGACCTGGGCAGGATGACGAGTTGCCAAACCTCAGCCTACTTAATTAGCTATGTGTGAGTCCTTGTGACTTTTGTTTACAAGCCCTGATTGTGTAATTTGATGGTGTGTGAGCCGGATTTAACCACATACAAAGATGCAGCTGAAGATATTCTTCCTGGCTGTATCTTCTCTCTCTTTCCTCTGAAAGGGGAAAAGGTCTGCAGACTGTCAGAGAGAGAGAAATAAACCCGTCAGGCAAATGATGGCAAATAAAAATTCTGCTGTCTTTGTCAGCTAGTTTGAGGTGTTCAGACTTTCAGTGCCGAGCTGACGGGGTTTAAGCAGAGATGAGTCGACCCTATATGTGGAGGTTAAAGGATCATTTAGTTGTCACAAACTGCAGCAACACCCAAGCTTATCATGTTCACATGAGGCGTACTTTATATAGTCACTGAAGACCACTAAGGTTAAATCCACACTAATACGTTTTTGTTTTAAAACGTTTATTACGTTTACACCTACCGTCCGCACTACTCCGACATTTTCGAACCCCTAAATCGGAGACGTTTGAAAACGCTGTTTACTCCATTTTAGTTTGAAAACTTCGTGGATTATGTTTTAGTCTCGACGGGCGGAAACAGAGAATTTTGAATACGATGATGCAAACACCCACGTTCGGTCTTATCAGTCACGAAATGACCCTTTTCCGGAAGAAAACATACAAACTCTGTACAGCCTTGACTACCAGTGGCTATTTCAAAAAATGACGGGCGTTGCTGGCCTTGTTGTCTTCGCTAGCAGCTGTTGTGTATTTAAATACTGTATTTTATAATGCTACTACGGCCTACATGTGCAGGAGGCAAGCTATTATTTGAGCGATTTGCAGCAATTCCTGTTTCCAGCGGCGTTTATCAGCCCCACATGGAGCGCCGGTTTTGGGTGAAGTAAACATGGGCCTTCCTTTTGTTATGTATGCTTGTTTTGTTATGCAGAACTATTGTGAAGTTCACAAAGAAACTGTAAACGAATAAAGCTTAAGCCACCCGGTAGAGCTAAGAGTGTGACAACAACACCGAAACCAAGGGGAAACCAGTGAGACACGTGTTGACCAGATGTCTTGACCCATAATGTAGTCAACTGTTTATTTTTGTAAAGTATAGTAACCTAGTAGCAGCCTAGTAGTATTGGATTATCTATGTTGGTGGTTACTGTAAATAAAAACACTTTTTTTGTAACTGCGTTTGAAAAATATATTTATTTTTTCTGCTAAATTCGTCTCTGTTTGAGTGACATGTGTGCATGTGTGGGAAAGATGGCTTTTCTCCCTCTGTAGTATTTTCTGTAACTAAGCAACCAACAACAATCTGCTTCCTGTCTAGCAATGCCCACTTTCAGGCGTGTTAGTGTGGACGGAGATTATTTCTAACACAATGCTAAAAGGCTTGTGTGCAAAGAGATCATTTTGAAAAGGAATTGTTTTGTGGACTAGCTGAAGTGACCTACATATATATGTATATATTCACACCTTCCCTGTGTGCTGTCTCCAAGGCCAATATTTACTTTCATTAATTAGTCAGCCACACACACACCCCCAGCAGTGTGTGTTTGATTTGACCCGGTGCTCTTCACACTGCTGCTCTCTCGTCGTCGTGGTCCTGCATACTGTTGTTGCGACGTTAGCGCCTGCTCAAGACTCCACATGACAGTTGACCTTGGTGGGCTGTCTGCTGGTCGGCTGGCCGTCCCTCAAGCCTCCAGCAGCAGCAGCAGCGGCGGTGGTGGTGATGATGGTGATGGCAGCAGGCCGTTTAACGCTCTGCTGGTCACAGCTTCATTCTGCACAGTTAGAAATGTCTTTGGACAGCAGAGGAGCCTTAACTGCTCTATTTTTAAGCTCTGCATACAGGTAACCTTGTTTATTTGGTGTTTTTTACCTCAAGGTTTGTGAATAACAGACTACAGATGTGTTGTTGTGTCTCCTGTAAAATGGCTCTTTGTGCTGCAGTTTGGTAGAAAAAGCAGAGCGGTTGTAAGCTGAGGGTTGCTTCTAGCAGCAGTGCTACTTCAGGTCAATGTTGCTGATTAGCTTAATTCCTTGCTGCATGGGTGAGTCCATGTAGGCTGTAGCTTACTCAGGGATCCTCTCCCCTGTGACCAGAGCCAGCTGCTGTCTGCTGGTCTGGACCGTACAGGTGTGCAGGCTTGTTTGTTGTGCTATTATTGAGCCTTCGAGGCTAAATTAAACCTGTCTGAATTAAGACTGTGATTGGGAAGAAGTTGTGGGAATCTGGTGTGTGGATTAATTTCATTCATTTAATTTTTATGTATGTATTTATATTTATTATGATTATTCCTATTATTAATAATACTTATTAACTTATTAATATTATTATTGTTGTTGTTAATATTTTATTTTATTTTTATATTTCTTATTATTTTTTAATATATTATTTTTTTCTCCCTTGTTTTTAAATTTACAATCTGTTATTTTTTGTACATATTACTTTATTTGTTATGGTTTAGGTTAGGGGTGGGCAATATGAAGATATATATATCACCAAAAAATATCTATCGTATGTATTTTTCTATATCGTTTCTATTGCAATATAGGCTAGGCCTATATTTATTTATTTTTTTCTCTATAACTTCACTTAAAACTGATGTTCATTTTGCGCTTAAGTTCATAAAATGTTAAAATACTCGGTACTTTTCATTTGTAAAATATTTAATTCACACAGAAGTATACAGAATAGGCTTTACCATGTGGTTATTTCATATAAACTATTTATATATTGAATTATCAGAAAACATGCTATATCGGGATATATATTATTATCGGGATATTTATTGTTATCAAGATATAAAATTATCTATATCATGCTAGAAGATTTTGCCCATGTCACCCAGCCTTGTTTTAGGTTGTTTTAATCATGTAGCATGATTTAGAAAAACAAAAAAAATGTGGATGGTGGCTGGTTGCCACATGGTTGCCACCATGTTTCACCAGCAACTGCATCACTTCAGGGTTAATTTACAAATGCAGGCAGGATCTTGTTGTCGCTGATGAAATTTGTCAGCTGTACCAACTTGAGCCTGTTCAGAGATACTGTTGTATTCAAGAAAATAAAATCTGTGAGCTCGTACTGTTAAGCGGCAAAGATCTTAAGTCATCATACCTGAAGTAAGAATCCATTTTACCGTAATAGGTCACTTTAAACAAACCTGTGCGACAGACCGTTCTGTTTATATGTCAGTCAATCTTATTGTCAGTCATACTCCTGGCATTCTGGGATAGATATCCATACACATCCCTAATCAAACACACACCACAGCAGGAAACTACTTTTCATCTGCAGGGCACAATGGCATGACTAGTTAATTCTCTCACCCTGAAACAGTCTGTTTATTATTAGTTCCACATGAAAAGTGAAGGACACTAAAAGAAATGTCCCAGAAGCATCGGTTCAGTGAATCAATATGAGATTTCCTTTTTAATTATTTTTTTGAAATACCTCTGACTTGTGTAAAAGTTACATTTCTATTACATTATTATTATTATTATTCGTCTCTTCTGCGTTTCAGTTTTGCACGTAGATAACTGCTGTTCTTGTAGTTTTCTTTCCTCAGTGTATCGTCTCATAGCGAATCTCTTTCTTCAGTCTGTCTGTCTGAAATGCTGAAACATGATACAGGTGGTGTTTTCTGTCTGTAGTTGCTGGTAAAATTTAATCACAAAGTTATCGTCGTTTCATCTAAATGAAATGAGATGCTCAGATTTTATCGACGTGAGCTTAGAATGTGGATACAGAAAACACAGTATCATGTTCGAGCTTTGCAGAAAGACACATGAAAGAAACCCTGTTAAAGAGATTAATACACTGAGGAATGAAAGCTAGATGAGCAGCAGCTAGCCTGGCTTAACAAAATAAAGCTGCCTTAACAGATAACGGCTTTAATGCACAATTATATTCTCTGAATCTCTGGTATCGTGACATCTCTAATTCAGACCAAAAACAGCCCTGCATTGTTTCAGGTTCCGGTTAGATGAACACGGCCTCAGTGTGGACGTGACTTGAGCTTCTTGTCACCTGTCCTCTTGTCTGATCCCGTCGTCTCTCTTCCTCTTCCTCCCGCCTCTGTGCAGAGAAGACATTAATAGCCAGGAGGAGGACAAAGACAATAGTCGAGCTGAGCTGCAAGGACAGTCACAGACCGTAGAAAAACATGGACAGTGAAAGTGAATTTTTGGATGCAACACCTGCTGTGGCTTCCTTCATGTTTAATTTCATGCTCCGTTAGCAGTGTTTTTCTTTTAGTATTTACTGGTGATGATTACAGGCACTCAGGCCCAGGACTTGTTTGACCCCCACATAGCATAACTTTGATTGTTATCACACAGATTTGCACAGGATTGTTTGACTGTGCGGTATTTACACAGCGGTTAGCATACTTTAACACAAGATTAACAGTGTTTGACAGTTTAATTAACAGGCTTGAGTACATTCACCCAGATTAGGACATAATACTGTGCTGCTCGGCATGTAACACATTTGTGCGTATGAATTAAAGTGCTGACTGGGCCCGTTTCATGTTGCAGAACAAGTTACTGTTGACTGTATCAGTGAAACCAGAGTGAGAAAATAGCATTGGCCACAGGTCACTTTGCTTTTTCTGCCAGCCTCTTTATCAGATATCAAGTTGTAATGGAGGATCTGCTGTTGTTAAACACTTAAAATAGTGAATGAAGTACAGCAGTGAAAGTGATACCTCCATAGATTAGCCTACCGTCTCCTAACAGCCTGGTTTTGCTGCACAAATTGTTGCATAGGGTTGGTACAACCACTCCAGACCCTTATATAAACTTTTGTCATTTAAAAATAATTACCCATACTCATCCCAGCAATCTGTACTGCAGTATAATCCATTAGCTGTAACTATCCTTCTTGTTAATGTTTTCATTTCTGTTTTTTTTCTGCATTTTCTAAGTACAATTTAATCAAAAATATATGCATTATCCGATCTACAAAATAGGAGAAAATGGGTAAAGAGCCAAGCTATCGGTATTGGAGAAAGAAAATTGATTTCCTATTCATTTAGGCTACATAGACGTTATCTTGCACCTTTTGATCTTACAAACTGTGTTTCTAATTTGTAAAAACATCAAATATTAATTTTATTAAATTATAATAGTGATTTGTTCAAAATCAAAACATGGCTGTTTATTATGCTATAAATAATTGTTTATTTTATTTATTTTACATTTTAATTATCACATTATAAGTGATTTGTTCAAAACAATGCTGTTGCAGTTGCTACTCGAATGTTATTTATACAGTATATATGACAAAATAAAGCGATGTTAATTATGTTTTAATTTTTTCTCTTAAAAAACAACAAAAAGAACTGTTGAGAGAACCGTTAAAGTACCGGATCGCAGTATCGGTAAGAGTAGTAGTAGTAGTACCATTAAAATCTTAAGGATACCCATCCCTAGTCCACAACCCAAAGATATTCACTTTAAATGATATGAAACAGAGAAAATCAGCAAATCCTCACATTTGAGAAGCTGAAACCAAAGAATTTTTGGAGGTTTTGGTTGATAAAAGACTTGAACAATTAAAATATTATTAAAATCAGCTAATGGCAAGTGAGAAAAACCAAGCATGCTTACATTACAAGAGTAATTATAAAGTGGGTATACCTTTTTATAAGCATGAGAAAGGAAAGACTAATAGATCATAAAGCTAAATTTGTATCTAGACTTTATTACACAACCACCTAGTTTAGTTTGATGGTAAAGATCAGGACACAAATGTTTTCCTCCATCTTTCTCAGAGACATATGAGTTGCCTGTTTTGTGTATGGTGATCAGAATAGAAACAAGTATTCAAGTCAAGTGGCTGGATAAAATCAACATTTAGCTTATGACTGGTGTTCATTTAGTGCCATGATTATTGAAAAGAAAGCTGAGAGACTTCGAATCCATCTAACTTTCTCTTCAAAACCACTGCAGTCCTCCAAAGTCGCTGTTTTGTGTCGTGTTTTCATTCCTTTTTCAGTCAAGATATGTAAGTTAGACCGCCGGAGAGGACCCTGTACTGTAGCTTTCCACTGTTTCAATCTGCAGGCTTCAACAGTTTCCTCATTAAAACCTGAGTAGAAATCTTCAATTACACGTCTTCTCTCCTTCTGAGCTCCAACACCAACTCGAGTGACCCCCGCTCTGCCTCCACCCCAACCTGCTCCCACTTTCAGCACTTCCTCAGCTAATTACGACGTCCGTCCAGGATCAGAGACCTTTATTTATGAATGAAAAGCTCTCTGCTTTAACCCTGATGCTCCCGCTGGCCGTATTTAGCAACGTTTCAGTGAAAGTATCCATGAAAGGAAAGGAAATGTCCAGGAGCATCAGCGAGCCTCTCAAGTGCAAAAAGGGAACTTAATCTCCCACAACGTGTGTGTGTGAGCTCAGGAAGAGCTTTTAAAAAAAGCCTCTTTTGGGCAGAAAAAACGTCTCTGCTCGCTGCTTTGTTACATGATCAACCATTACTGGTGTTAACTCACCGACAAAAGTGTCTGGCTTAATTTCTAGGGTGTCACTTGACTTACTTATTAATGAGTGTCTGAGGCCTTGTCCACACTAATGCTGCTAAATCTGAAAATACTTCCTGTTCTCTGAGTTTGGGTCTTCCATTCTCACTGATTCAGCATTTTCCAAACCAAGATGCTGATATATGACTTTCATAAATATGGCACATGTTCTACTACTTGGCAGCAGCAAGAAAGATGCAAAATGTCTGTTGTGTCCAGATCTGGCTGCCTGTAATTGTTCATATTGTGCATTCATATACAGAGCTGCAACGTAGTTGTCTATTAAATTAATCGGTTTGAGTAATTTTTGAAGACAAAAAGAAGTCTAGATTCTCTGATTCCAGCTTCTTAAATGTGACTATTTTCTGCTTTCTTTACTCCTCTGACAGTAAACTGAATATCTTTGAGTGGTGGACAAAATAAGACATTTAAGGATGTCATCTTGGGCTTTGGGAAATACTGATTGACATTTTTCTGACATTTTATAGACCAAACAACTAATCGATTAATCAAGAAAATAATCGACAGATTAATCGACAATGAAAATAATCGTTAGTTGCAGCCCTATTCATATATTTTATTTAATTTATTTATTTTTTAACCATTATTTAACCAGGCAAGTCATTAAGAACAAATTCTTATTTACAATGGAGGCCTTGCAAATATATAACTGATCATCAAGTTATTTTTTTATAAACCTAGGGTTCATTATTTTATTTTTTTTTACTTCATTTTATTTAATTAAAGTTGTGGAGTTTTGCACACGTCATTTTTAGATATTAGAAAATGAGAGAAAAATTGACAAATGTTAAATATCAAAGACAGTTTATCAAAAGCACAGTGGTTTATCCATTTCTTAAGAAGTGTTTTGGGTGACTGTCATGTATAATCAGCATTTTCTCCCCATTTTTGTTTTTACTTTTAGTTATCTGATGCATGTGTTTACTTCTAATTATTACTAGATGACCTTCTAGTGAATTCCTTGAAGCAGAAACACTACAACTTCTGGATGTGTGGGACACAAAATTCAATTCTTTCAATTACATTTTTTTATTTTAGGTTAAAAAAGAGGTGACTTTAATTTTAAGATTAGTGAAACTTAAAATGACAAGCAATATTTGTACTTGAAATAAATTACTGATCTGAAATTATTCTACATTAAAGCGTATGCAGAAAATATGCAATGTAACTAAACCAGATGGTGAATTATGGATCATTTTGCAACTACAACAAGAAACCAAAGAGGACCTAACAGATGTGATGAACAGGTTTATATAAAGAGATCTCACTGCTCTCTGTTACATCTGCTCGTTCTATGTTACATTCAAGAAAACACGTCTGCGTGTTGTCAACACAGAATAGAGGCGCGGCGTACCTGAGGCTGCAGAGGCTGTGTCTGTTGACTGGGTTTAAATCCAGATTAAAGATTCATTAAGACCAATAAAGATGTTTGCCTCCCGGGCAGCAGCCTGTTAACCTACCTGTCGACACCAACAGGTGTAGACTTTCAGCTCCGTCACGATCAGCCTCTAATCCTCCAGCTTCAAACTTTCTCCTTTTATGGACATTTTGGGGATTTTGTTGGGTTGAAATATGGAATATTTGGAATTATTATTATAATCAGATTCCCTTAAAATATATAAATATATTCCAGTACAAGTCACTAGATAGAATTGATAGAAATACAAAGGGGGAAAACGAACCGGAGTCCAACTTAACCAAACTAAAAAGACTACGACTTTATGTTTTCCTCTTTCCAGACAGCCTTTGAGAAATGTCTCAACCACAGCCGTTTGGCTTCCTCTCTTTCGTCACCCGCCCCTTTAACTCTACTAGTCAGCTGATTATAAATAAGCCTGTCTGCCCTGTGCATTCAAAGGCTTTACTATTATAATTTCATGGCTCTAATGTTGAATTTTATGCATATTTCATAACTGGAAATATGGATATGGAGCCAGACAGTAAATCTTATATGTGTGTCGTACTTTCAGTCATGATCTAGCAGATATAATATAGGATAATAAAGTCACTGACGGTCTGACGTCTTTTCCTAACATATGGCGAGCGAGCAAGCGAGCTCTGGCGACTGGAGTGTGAAACATTGTCCAGATATACTACGATTGATGCTGCAGCGCGAGGAGGGGACGGTTTTAATCATTTAATCATCTCAGCTAGAATTATTCATTTTTGTGATTTGTACATTGTGATATATATTAGGCTTACAGTCATATACTGTACTAGGCTGTATTTAAGTAGGGCTGCAACTCACCAACTTTCATCGTTGATTAATCTGTTGATTATTTTTCTCGATGAATCGATTAGTTGTTTGGTCTATAAAATGTCAGAAAATGGTGAAAAACGTCGATCAGTGTTTCCCAAAGCCCAAGATGACGTCCTCAAATGTCTTGTTTTGTCCACAACTCAAAGATATTCAGTTTACTGTCATAAATAAGTAAATAAACCAGAAAATATTCACATTTAAGAAGCTGGAATCAGAGAATTTAGACTTTTTGTCTTTAAAACAAATGACCCAGAATGATAAATCGATTATCAAAATAGTTGGCGATTAATTTAATAGTTGACAACTAATCGATTAATTGTTTCAGTTCTATAATAAAGAGTGATATTGATAAACTGTCAGTTACTGTCGGCGTTGATTTTGACCAGTGAAAATAGGTTGGATTTGGAGCCGGTTCATGAAACTTTGTAATAATAGAGCCATAGTGAGCCTTTTTTTTTTTTTAACAAGTGACACGTCACTTAGCCTGTTTGCTGACGCACGCTGCAGGTTAGGATATCTTCTTTGGGAAAAACTGAAACAATCTGATGTTTGCCCGTTCTCATTGCGTCCAGTTAGGACGAGGTGTGATGGTTTTGAAGGTCGTCTGGTGTAAAAGAGGAAATTTGTTACACCCAAAAAACCAACACGCTCCTCAACATTCACTTGCAGCCTAACTTAACTTAACTTGAGTCCCAGCCAAGCTTAGAGGACACATGTAGTCTCCTCTCCCTCCTAAGTGGGAGACTAAACTCTGGCCTAATCAAACATCCGTCGTCCTGTCCTGTACGCCTCCTCTCAGTTTAGACTGGACTCTATTTGACTACCTCAACATTTACTTGTCATTTGCATCTCAGAAGCGCTCTGTGTGCATCTTCTTTTCTTGATAGGATGCTGCTGCTTATATTCTTTTCTCTGTCTGTTATCACCTTGTGTACACAGCTCTGTTGTCTGCCTGTGTTTTCTACATTGACCCATGTATCAATTGAACGCTCACTATCTTAAGTCAGTATTTGAATATCTCGCTGTGTGTCCTGACAGGAGGCCGATGGTGATGACAGGCTGGGCTTGCAATGCGACGCAGAGGGAGATTGTGATGGCGACTCCAAAGCAGACACTCCAGATGTTCCTCTCTCCACAGCAGACACAGACAACACTCCACAATACCTGAACAAAGCTCTGGAGGGCCTGCCGCCCAGGTACACACTACTCAAACACTGATTCTCACAAGAGGTGGAAGCCAACAGATGTTGTTTGTTCCTCTAGAGCAGGGGTCACCAACCTTTTTGAAACCAAGAGCTACTTCTTGGGTACTGATTAATGCGAAGGGCTACCAGTTTGATACACACTTAAATAAATTGCCAGAAATAGCCAATTTGCTCAATTTACCTTTAACTCTATGTTATTATTAATAATTAATGATATTTATCTTTGTGAAAACACTGATCATGTTAATGATTTCTCACAACAAATATATAGAAACAGATAAATATCAATATGCAACACTTTATTTTTATATTTTCTCTAAGTGCACATGTTTTTCAAATTTTTCAAACATTTGAAAATGATCACTTCTACGACAGTCTTGTGAAATCACAATATCCCATTTTAACTAGCTAGCCACTAACATTTTTTAACAAATCATGAATTACTTTGCACCATGTTTGTACAAATAATAACTCATGTAAAATACAAAAATCAACTCTCAAATTTTTAAATAAATCATGTCACACTTTGAACTGGACACCAAATCTGTTATCTGTTTCTTTGTCAGTTAGTGGGAAGCCTGGCATTGCATGCTGTTAACCAGTGTGTTGTACTCTGGTGTGTAACTTGACACTGCAACTCTGAGTGAGTCTTGCAGATGTGCATCAGTGAGGCGTGTTCTGTGTTTGTTCTTGATGAAGTTCATGTCAGAAAAGGCTGATTCACAAAGATAAGTTGAACCAAACAGGCTTGCAACCTTCATAGCTGCTGCGCATACACCACTGTACTTTTCTGTGTCAAGAAGGCACCAAAAGTTTGGTGCAGCCTGATGGGCTTTGAGGTGGAGGTCATTTTGCAGTGTTACAATTTCAATCTCCACCTGTTCAGCATCCAGGCTGAATGTTGCACTTAACTGCTCAGCAATACATGATATGTCCACGTTCATGAAAGGATTAGAAATGAACGAAACACATGGCTCAAGCTGATCCAGGTCACAAAACCTGTTCTCAAACTCTTGCCCAACTCTGTTTATGACCTGAGAGTACTTTTCTGCAACTTTGTCAAAAGCCTCAGATGCAGAAGCATTGTCTTTCAGCACCATCTGCACAGAGGGAAAGTGCAGCACTTTTTTTCTCTGTAAATGCACAGAGAAAAGGTTCATCTTAGCTTTAAATGCATTTAAAGCACTTATCATATCGGCGACAGTTTTACCTTTGCCTTGCAGCTCACAGTTCAAACTGTTCAGTTTCCCAGTAATGTCCGTTAAAAATGCAAGGTCAAGTATCCACTCAGTGTCCTCCAGCAGCACGGTGTCCTCACCTCTGGACTGCATGAACTCTTTGATTTCACCCAAAAGTGACAAAAAACGTTGCAAAATTCGTCCCCTGCTGAGCCATCGGATTTCTGTGTGTAGTAGCAGGTCATCATATTCAGCTGACAGCTCCTCCAAAAGTACCTTGAATGTTCTGTGCTGTTTAGCTCTGGAGCGGATGCTGTTTATGATCTTCACGACGGGAGTCATTACGTGCTCAAAGCAGATCACTTTTGCACATAAGGCCTGCTGGTGTATGATGCAGTGGTACTGCAGAAAGTTTGGGAACTCTGGGTCAGCTTTACAGTGAGCAACGAATCCTGTGTGTCGGCCGATCATAGCAGGAGCCCCATCCGTAGTCACTGATACCAGCTTTTCCAGCGGCACCTTTTTTTCCACCAAAAACTCCTTCACTGCGTTATAAATGTCAACTCCCCTCGTAGTTGTCTTCAGGGGCAGTAGTGTCAGAAGTTCTTCTTTTGTGGAGAAATCATCAAACACCATCCGGATAAAGACCATCAGCTGAGCCGTACTGCTGCTGTCCACCGACTCGTCACACTGGATGCTGAACCACCGGCACCTCGCCAGATCACGGTCCAGCTGGTCGGCCAAGTTCCCAGACATCATCGACACTCTTCTTACCATTGTAGTTGCCCCGAGTTGAACATTGGAGAGACTGGAGAGTACATCGGTTCCATACTTCTCGTCTTCAAGCACAGTTTTAGCAATTATCATCATTGCTTCTTTGACAACCTCCCCGTCTGTAAATGCCTTCTTTTTCTTCATCAAGAATTGCGTAGCTCTAAACGAGGCTTCGGTTGCTTTTTGGGAGTTTTTAACCGGTCTAGTGAAAAAAGACTGCTGTTTGCACAAAGCTGCCTTTAACTCGCGGGCTTTTTCTGCTCGCAGTGCGCTGCCCGGTGGGTAGTTAGCATGGTAGCTTGTGTGACATGTAGTGAAATGTCTCTCCACATTGTGCCGCTTTGCTATCGCCACAGTTGCCCCGCAAATGAGACACACGCAGGATCCTTTCACAGTGGTAAAAAAAAACTCTACCTCCCATTCGTCGTGAAAATGATATGTTTTCTTTCTTTTTTCTGCCATTTTTTGGGGTAACTCTTCTCCTCATTTTCGTTGCGTCTGCTAGCTTGTTTGTATGAGCGCAACAAACGCTACGTTTTGGTCATGCGCACAATACTGACCTTTGAACTATACTAGGTCAGAGTTCATTTATATTAAACACAAAAAACATTTTAAATTTTAAGTGTTTTTATATATATATATGTTGTCATTTGTAAGTTACATGCAAGTCTGATTTAAACAACAATAGCAAAAAAATAAAATAAATAAAATTTAAAAAAAATAGAGGCAGCTCACTGGTAAGTGCTGCTATTTGAGCTATTTTTAGAACAGGCCAGCGCGCGACTCATCTAGTCCTTACGGGCGACCTGTTGCCCGCGGGCACCGCGTTGGTGACCCCTGCTCTAGAGCATCACTGCTTAGAAATTTCACAGGAATCACTCTGATGCTGCCACTCTGATGTGTCATAGGCTCAAACTACAATGATCTATTAACATTGGCACCTAGCCTTACTAGTGTAAAGCCCCATTTCCACCGCAGGAACGTTCCCCCTGGATTATGAACTTTTTGAGGAAGTCATTGTGTTTCAACCACAGGGGCCAGGGTCTAAATTAAAGGGAAACTTTTATTTTTCAATCTGGACCTTATTTTCCAATGTGTTTGTGTCTCAGTGACTAACAGGGAAAACCCTTTTTGAAATTGGTACAGTATTGAGGGAGAACGCTGCAGCCGCCAGCTGCTAAACAAGCTGTAATTTAATCATTTGGGGCAACCTGGCACCGTCATGGTACGACCACTAAAAGTCCTTGTTTTTGCCACTAACTGGTTCAGATTGTTATTATAAGTGTCTGACAACATTATGGAAAGGACCCTAGAGAGAAATAAGACGTTTTTCTTACTTCTCGCTTGATCCGTCTGTTTGTTAGTTTCGCTGGGAGAAATCTCGTGAAATGTTACGTTGCATCCACATTGTGGAAATCATCTAAATATTAAGCAAAGACATTGAAATCTTTTTAATAACACTAAGCTATGCTTTCTGACACAATAACAAACAGAAAGTGTAAGGTGAAGAACATTTTTTTTCTTTCTCTGTAGGGTCCTTTCCATGATGTTGCCAGACATTTATAATAACGATCCGAGCCTCTCAGTGGCAAAAACAAGCACTTTTAGTGAACGTGAACTGACCAGGTTGCCCCAAATGATTATATTACAGCTTGTTTCGCGGTTGTCGTCTGCAGCGCTCTCGTTCAATAATGGACCAATTTCAAGAATTGTTGTCCCCATTCGTCACTTAGACACAAAAACATGGGAGAATAGAGTTCAGGTTGAAAAATACCGAAGTTATCCTTTAAGTTCCGGGGACATTTTCCAGGGCCTTTTTACCCCCCAAAAAGGCACTAGTTGGGGGGTTAGTACTTTCTGAAAGTACAGGAACTTTCGGGGTGGGGTTTGCAGGGATGACGTCACCGATTGGTACAACACACACAGCGCCGCTGCTTCAATGGCTTCAACTCGTGTATTGATTGAATCATAAACAATGAAGTACTGTAGTATTGATTTAGGACCATTTCAGGACGAGGGAACTTTTGGTGGAAACCTGGCTTAAGTTTATATATTCTCATGAGAGTCCAATTTAGCTCTACAGGCTTTGTCCAAGATGGTAGCAGCAAGCCAGAAAAACGAATTAGATTAGTTTATTAGCCACACGACCAATGCCGGCGGTGGAATGTTTTTCAGTAAAGTTATTCTCTGCAGCACAAATACATAAATAGACCACAGCAGACAGTCATGGTAATGTATGTCAAGGAAGGAGTTCATCCTGATGGCAAATGAGGAAAAAAAGCTATTTGTGAAGCGTTTGGTCTTAGTGGACAGTGACCTGTAGTGCCTCTCTGAGGGAGGAAGCTGGATGAATTAACTGAAACTCATCATGTTCAGGAAATTAAACAGGGAGCCCCAAATACGAGTACATTTTTATATTCTGACATCATATTTGCATGCATATGTGCTCTACTCCTTATAGATGGTGCTATTTATTCACAGCCAGCCACGACAGAAAGTAGAACAAGTGTAAAATCTTAGATTACATGTAGGTCAACATGCAAACTTCCAACATCCACAGGGCAGGTTAATGTGCAGGTCAGACAACTTACTGGTTTTATATACCTTGAACCAAAGAAGCCTGAGCCATTATATATTGCTGTAACAAGCGTTTTTCCCTCCATCTTTCACGAAACGACCCTGACAGAGTGATTGATCATCTTTCCCCTGTGCATGTAGGTTAATTGGACCAAAAATAGATCCTGCAGAGATGTCTGAACATGCTCGTGTTAATGCAGGGAAGGAAATGCTGTTGAATTTGCAGCTAACCAAAGGACTCACATAGTGGGTGAAAGAGTTCAGAAAAGTTCTGTCCACACACGGGTAGAATTTCTCAACATCTGACCAGTGACTACTGTTGATTTTGTTTTAATTCCCTCTGTGAATTTGATCCAAAATTACAGGATTATACATTTATATTGAACTGACACTCTTGATTAGTAAGTACGGCATGTTAGGATTTGACCCTATAATGATCATGTAGTATAAACAAACACAACAGTAATAAGTCATGGTGGTAAAAATAGCTTGTAGGTTTTAAGATAAATCACCCAGTGAGGCCTGCCAAAGGGAAAAAATCCAGTTGACACACCTACAACAAGTCATTGAATCATCAGACATTGAAATATTCAAGTATTAATTCTGCACCTGAATGTCAAGCTGACAACCTGTTCTGTCAAGTATTGCGGGTGAACTCGGGTTGTCATGAAAACATGTACTGCTTTGTTGTTAATGAAGCAGCATGCAAACTGTTTTCACTGTAACTAGGAAATATATATATATATATTGGTGTGGCATTGATGGCTGGTAGTAGCTTTAGCTTTGGAAACCCTCACTCAGCCGTTAGCAAAAAGCAATGAAATTACCAAAGTAAGCTAATCAATAAGGTTATGAATAATGTGAATGCTAGCACTAGCTGAGTCAAGGTTAGCTATGCTACATTTGGAAATAATGGGTGTATACTCCCACGTTCTGCGGGGTCAAATTACTGTTTTTGTGAATGAAGTCTGGTGGTTTTGAAGAGAGCAATATGACGGCTTCAGTTCTGATAGTGAGGTAAAGCAGCTGTGGACGGGAGCGGCAGAAAAACGTACTTTAGTCACCTAAAAAAAAACCAATATCTGTTTAAGTGTACGCTACATTTTGAATATTTTCACCACTTTACCGCCGCCACCAGACTCCATTCACAAAAAACAGTAATTTTACCTGGCAGTTGCCGTTGATTGGTTAGATTGTTTCAGATTGTGTTATTATGCGACTTTGGGATCCGAACTATTGTGGCGTCTACAGCGGTACATTGCTTTGCTTCTGTGCCAATACTCCTGCATATGTAGCAGCGTCATCATGCAGAAACCCACGTCGGGTCACATGGGAAAAAGTTTTTAGAAGGGCTTGGGAAAAGAGCATTTTGATGCTAAAACATACGTGCTTTGACCAAAATTTTAATGCAAACGTAAAAAAAAGTAATGTAAACACCACTGGGAAGCTACAGAATGATATAAAAACCTCAACAAAAACGAATTAATGGACCCGCCGTTTTTAAAGAAAACTTGCAGCGGTACTATTCTTTCAGCTTTTTTGACTTACATCTTGAAAAATAGAGGAAATACACTTTTTCTCTCTTGATAAACAAAATACTTGACCCATGCCATCTTATTTTGATATGTGCCTATAGAGAATAATCTTAATTTATGGAGTTATATGGCGAAGTTAGAAGGTGAAAGACTGTTGTTTGAGTGCCAGAGTCTTAAAGTAAACACAGCAAAGTAAAGTCTGGAAAATGCATTGAAGGCTGGAGGTAAAACTTTACACAAACAATCATTAAATTAACAATTCTTGCACAGTTTACATTCTTGTAGTGTGGGGAAACGTGTCTTGCCAGCAGTTCAGGAGCGTCAGCAGCACCTTGAACACAAATGAACGAGGTCCTGTTTGGTACACAGATAAGAAGTGGAGGGTGTGACCAATGAGTGACGGCCAGGTCACTGGGCTTAAAGGCTCACAAGGAGGGAAGCACTAATCTTGAATGCCGTCGGAGCCGGTGTGCTGCAGAGAAGATGAACAGACTGCAGAGAGAAAGAGGGAGACGGAGGGGGATGGGAGAAAGGAGGGAAAAAGGGAAGGAAATACATTAGAAGAAGAGAGAGATAAAGAGAAACAGATGGGGAAGATGTAGTAGAGATAAGGAGGGATGGCAGCAGATGAATGGAGCGAGCAGAACGACACCGCAGAGAGGGATGAATGGATGGACTTGAAGGTGAAAGAGAGGAGGAAGGGAGGTAGTTGAGGGAGAAAGTGAGTGATGGTGTGATGAGCAGAGAGAGAATGCTGAGTGGAGGCAGCAGCAGCAGCAGCTTTTTTCATGATGCAGCTGTTTTTCTTCTCCATTCATACAGCAGGCACCGGGCTCTCTGTCCTGCTTGGCTCCTGTGCAGCTTTTAGCTGTTTCCTCTCTTTTGTTTTGCTCTCAGGCAGCAGGCGGTGCAGCAGTTTGCCTCTCAGCAACACGCACCGCATAACTCCAGATGAGTGAGGCCTCATTCCACACTTTTAGCCATGCTAGCTAGTGTCACGGCACAGGTAGTACTAGTAAGGTGATTTGTTGTTAGGTTTAGAGCCTTATGGCTACTAACAGGTCCTCTTCTTGTGTCGTCAAATGTGCACTGAGCCAGGTGTTGGTTTCATTTTAGTTAAAAAAAGACGGAAACTAAACCAAAATACTTCAGTGATGAGGTGTATCATTCATCGTCCATCACAGTCAAAAGTTGTTCCTTGCTATCATCTGTAGGGCTGCAACTTGACTTGTATATAGACGTTTTTATTTTATTCTTATGTTATTCTTGGTCATTGGTGCTTATATATATATATATATATATATATATATATATATATATATATATATATATGTTTATAAAATATTATATATACACTTATTTTTTCCACTACTTGTGTACATACCTGTCTATTCCTCATCTTTATTATTCCATCTTTGTTGTCCTTGTCCCTAGCTGTTTTTTCTATTTCTATGTAAGTTTGTTTAGAGAGTTACATAAAAGCCTGAGTCAAATTTCTTGTATGTATTTACTTGGCGATTAAAAACAGATTTTTCTTCTTCTAATTTAGGATTATTTAAATTGTTGATTATTCTGTCAATTATTTTCTTGATTATTTGATTAGTTGTTTGGTTTATAAAATGTCAGAAAATAGTGATAAATGTCGATCAGTGTTTCCCAAAGCCCAACATGACGTCCTCAAATGTCTTGTTTTGTCCACAACTCAAATATATTCAGTTTACTGTCACAGAGGAGTAAAGAAACCAGAAAATATTCACATTTAAGAAGCTGGAATCAGAATTGTTATTTTATTTTTTAAAAGGAATTACTCAAACCAATTAATCGCTTATCAAAATAGTTGGCGCTCAATTTAATAGTTGACAAATAATCGATTAATCGTTGCAGCTCTATTGGCAACCAGTCAAAATGGCACATGTCATGGACTGACGTTTCCTCTTGTGCCACCAACAGGTCAAAGTTTTCTTTGAAATGGAAATTAAATTAAATCCTGGATGTCTTAGGGATCATGATTATGTTATTTGATCCCATAGACACTCAACAATTGAGCCAAGATAGCCAATATTGCTGTTTGACATACCTTCAGACTACACCAAATACATAAAAAAAGATCTGTCACAAGGAATTTATTAGTTTCTGACTCAGGGAAAACAGTAAAATCCCCCAAAACTACTGTATCTCTGAACTATCTCTGTAACCAAATCACACACATTTAGGCTATTCTATGTGATCTCCTTTTAACTAATGTAATACTTTTCACCTCCATTCACTGATCCTCCCCTGAAACAGTTAGGAGCCCCCCATAGGGAGGCACTTTACCCACTCACACTTTAAAAACCTCTGATCTAGTTTGACATTTGTGGTTCAGAGCGAAAAGTCTCAACAACTCTTGGATGGATCTGCATGTAATTTGGTGCACACATTCACCTCAGAATTATAACAACCTGAAGGGTTCCCTGTGGCGTTTTCTTGTAAACAAACACAAGTAATGTTTACGTTCAGTGTTGCTCATTAAAACACACATCCTGGAGGGCTAACAAATGTGATGGATGCGTTTCCTTCCTCATAAGACATTTGAAAATAAAAGCTAGCATTTAGCTCAAAGTACCTCTGTGCCTCACAGAGCTGCTAGCATCGCTGTAGAGTCTGTTACATACTTATGATTGTAGCTAATATCGGTCATTTTACACTGTTATAAACTAGTGACTATGATCATATATTGTCCTCTCTCCTGACAGCCATCGACAAATGTCTCAACCACAGCTGTTAGTCTTCCTCTCGTTCATCTCCCGCCCCTTTAACTCCACTAGTCAGCTGATATAAATAACATTCCAGCCATGTAAACTGAAAGGCTCTACTATTACATTTCACGGCTCTAAAGTTCAATTTTATGCATGTTTATTTATAACTGGAAATGTGGACGTGGAGCCAGACAGTGAATCATATATCTGTGTCATACGTTTCACTCTCTATATCTCTCTTTGAATGAAAACTCAAATGAAGCGTAAATGAATTGATTAAATATTCATGTAATGTTGAGGAGGCAGTAATTCAACGTTTTCCATTCTCCACAGATGGAAGAACTACTGGATACGAGGGGTTCTGTCTTTAGCCATGATTTCAGGCTTCTTCCTCATCATCTATATGGGACCTGTCACTCTTATATTAGTGGTAAGTGACGATGATTGATACTGTATGAGTCCTCAATGTGTCTATCCTACTGACGGTTCTTTCTGATGGCTTAAAAGAAAGATCTTTTTATTTGAATAAGTCAGATTTAAGTACTGACTCTGCTGAGGCTTTCTTGTCATGTTTCTGCTCTGTTCCCGTCATCTGACGTAGGTCATGACTATCCAGATCAAGTGTTTCCAAGAAATCATCACCATCGGCTACAGAGTTTACCGTTCCTATGAGCTGCCTTGGTTCAGGACACTAAGCTGGTAAGGAGAACTGATGTCACAGTGAACAGCAGACATACTGTAGATGTGTTATGAACACATATATTCATTCTGAGCCGTTTTTATGGTGCAATAATATGTAAGGCTATTTAAAAAGCCAGAAACAGGCAGAATTTCTCTTTTTAAAGGTAGCACGTCGTCATTTCTTCTGGCAGCCACACTCCATTTAGCTCTCCTGGTCCTCCAGTAAAACGCTGACTCAGGCCGGCTTCGTCTGCTCTGAATATGCAGCATCCACCTCCCACCACCACCACTGTGTTCCTATTTCTGTTCCTGTGGGTTTTTTTGTGAACACGCCACCGTTTGCGTACACACCCACCGACTGTATGAGACAGCAGCGCTCAGTGCAGCCAGGAGCAAAGATCACTGCCATGCTGTAAGCAAAATGAAGGCTAATTGAGACTTGCCCCCTTTCACCTTTCCTCTTAACAAATACACACACACAGGAGGTCAATGTACAGCGGGTAAGAAACACTGGTAGACATTCAGTGACCCACACAACACAAGAATACTGAGCACACATTTCAGATTGAAGTGCACAAAAACAGAAACTCCTGCATACACACAGAACTCCTTGCCAAGAAGCACTCAAACATACTGAGGAACAAAAAGAGAAACTTAATTCCTTCTGTTTTTGTTGCCTCAGGTACTTCCTGATTTGCGTCAACTACTTCTTCTATGGTGAAACTGTTGCGGATTACTTCGGGGCTCTGGTGCAGAGGGAGGAGCCTCTGCAGTTCCTGGCTCGCTATCACCGCTTCATCTCCTTCGCTTTGTACCTCGCAGGTGGGTCTCGCCTTCATGGTAATAAAAAGAACTGCTGTATCTCGATTATAAAAACACACACATGCACTCTTTGGCCCCGTTGCTGCTTCCACTCACGCTTTCTTTAGAGGTGGATTAGATGTCACCAGACGCAGTGTGTGGGTATACTAGAGTTACAAATCACATTACTGGGGAGAAAATAGAACAAAAAGAGAAACAAAGAACTCAGGGAGACTTGCGGTATAATCTCATGAGTTAACAAAGTGATTCACAATGATGTGAACTCATGGCTTTACTGATAGGACACTTTATTGCTCTGTTAAACTGCAGCAGGATGTCCCATAAAACCACAAAGCTGCGGCTTTTATCAAGATACTCCGTATACTAATGATTTACATATATTAAGTATAAAAAAAAAGTGGTAGTTAATAAGAAAATTTCTCAGAATAACGCCAAAATAATTTTCTTTAATCGGTACCAGTGTTTTGCTGCTGAAAAAGTTCAACAACTACTGACTTTTTCTTTTGACGACAATTAGGAGTCATTGTAGTTTGACCACTACGTTTTTCAACTGTTAAATGCTCAGTACATGTTTTGGTCATAACCAAATAAAAGGGTTTCTCATCAAAATGTTTGCTTATCTGACGTTAATCAGATTATTTTAACTCTCAAATATCAATATCGGTATCGGCCATAAATATCCAGTATTGGTTGAGCTCTAGTTTATAATAGAAAGTGCAAAATATGTTGAACACACACTCGTACACTTTCTACCACTACTCCTTATGGTGAACATCAGGTTTGCTTTTACTTTTTGTCAGTTATGTTGTCATTGCATAGTAATGCACTGCAGACTTTTCTAATCAGTTTCAGCTGCATTAATACAGAATGATAACTTTGACAAAAAAGAGACAAGATACAATAATGTTCACTGTGATTGATTACCAAACTCAAACAAGTTTATGAAAGTTGATTTTCTTACTGTGAGTTATGGATGAGGTGCAGACAACATTACAACAAATATTGCAAAATCCTAATTTGTGCAAGTAAGTACCTTTTTCCAAATAAGAAGAAGCACAGACAAAAACACAGATGCAGAAATCTCTGATGTGAAATAACCAAAAATGGCTTTGGAGAAAATGAGCCCATTTCTCATCATAAAAAGCTTATTCACTACTTTAAGTGTTGCAAAATGATCAATAGTAACACCAGTAAGCCGCTTTCTGGTTCTAATAGCTGCTGCTGTGACAGTAGGTTTCCCTCTGGGATGGCTGAATAGAGGAGGTTAGTTTTAGAGTCTGAATCGGGTGAACTCATTTCTTCCTCAGTGTTGCTGACTTTCAGTCTATCCAGCAGTCAGGCCGTCAGCTGCAGTTTTAACCCCCGAGGACATTCGGAAGGAGACGGCATCTCCTCGATCTGTTGGCTGTAACGGCTCCCCTGAGGGCCTTCCCAAGATTTTGTAGACAAACCTGACACGGCAGTTTTCAGCCAAATTCACATGTTTGAAATAAAAAAATCGACATCGTCAAACTCTAAAATGCCCCCAGATGTTCCCCACGGCTTCAAATGCAACCCAACACTTTATTATATACATCTAACTCACTGTTCAATACCTGTTTAGTATCTATTAGGTGTTTTTATCTTGTTCTGGTTATTGGAAGTTACCAACCGTCATTTCGTTGTCCGCCTACAATGACAATAATAAAATGTCTTGAATTCTTGTGTGAGAGAAAATAGTGAATTGTTCAGTCACAGGCATGCTACACTACACACACACCTCCCCATACAGTAAACAATGTTTAAATGTCATTATTTTTTTAATCTACCGTATACTTTTTTTCAACTTGGAGTAAAAAACTGACAGCATGTTGTCTACTCTTTCACAGGTTTCTGCATGTTTGTGCTGAGTTTAGTGAAGAAACATTACCGCCTGCAGTTTTATATGGTGTGTATCAGCCAAGTAACCCTCTCCTCCTCTTCCTCCTCCTCCTCTTCCTCTTCCTCCTCCTCCTCTGCTCCATCCTTCCACTGCTTCTTACTTCCTGTAACATCCTTTTGAGAAGATGTTTTTAAAACTCATCTTGTGCTCTGATGTTGCCATTGTAGAAGTCCTTTTGGACATCACTCACTTTACAGCTGTTTTGAGACACATATACACAGATTAGCTGTTCACATTACTAAGAGAGATAAGATAAAATAATCCTTTTATTAGTCCCACAGCGGGGATATTTGAGAGATTACAGCAGCAAAGGGGGACAGTGCAAACAACAAGAGGCATCAGTAAAAAATAAAACACGATCTAATAAATAATCACGTAAACAATAAAGATATAGTAAACAGTAAAAAACAAGACAGCATATTGCACAGTGACTATGTAGAATTTTATCCTGTTTAATTATGTTATTTATTCTCAGGGACAATGCACATTGATGTAACAGTAAATGTGCCAGTGTTAGCAAAAAGGATAATATTCAACTGCTGTCCCTTGGCCTAGAGGTAAAATTGGCCATTAAAACAACAAAATATAACCCACAACATATACAATTAGAACAGGAGTAAGCAAAAACATGCTGTTAACAGCTTAGAGGAGTAAGGCCCCGATCACACTGAGACGCGTCGCTAGAAACGTGTCGCCCGCAAAACCATTGTTTTCCTATGGAATGGCGCGCCTGTCGTTGCTCCTCTCTTGGACTGCACGTTGCGTTTTTTTAGATGCGCATAAAAGCTTTTCTGCGCAAGGTGCAGAGTCGCTCCGCTCGTTAATGTCACACCTGGTCCAGGCAGTCAATCAAATCAGGCAAAAGGCGGACTCTACGACTGAGAGTGGAGGGTGAATTCATATCTCATGTCGTGACAGTGTCATGTTGGCTACTGTCTTTGAGAGAGACCACATTTTCCGTTAATCGCATTTGATCGCCTGGTAATGCACACAGCCACGCTCCACAAGCACATCAGTTGTTTTGCCCGACGCCCTTTTACCGGGGGGCGTTTTTGAAGCGGCTGCACCTGTAGCGACGCGTCTCTGTGATCAGCCCCTAAGGCAGCATCATGGAAAGTGTGACATTTAGAAAGCAGGCAGTTAATACAAAACTATGTTGAGCATACAATCAGCACAAACGGTTAAAACGTGACACCACAAAATCACGTTACAGAAGACAATAGCACAAGCAGACAATCGACGAAAGCATTTCAAACATGACAACATGAGAATAACATTACAGAAGACAGGTAAAACCAGAAGGGACACGATCTGACAAACGGTCAAAAAGCAAAGCAAACGAGAGCAGAAAGGGCGAGCATATGATGGCAGGTCTGGTTGCACATAATCTCAAAACTTGGCTAAAAAGCAGAGGAATTGTAAGAGTCGCTATAACGTATATTTAATGGAAGGACGGTCCAAAACTGGGACTGTCTGTCTGAAAGATGTTTTCCTCTTTGGGACAGCTCCTCTTACTCTTGATCTTGTTAATCTAAAACGCAGGACTTCTGCAATGGCTTCAGCTTTATTTCATTTCACATGCCTGTTTTTGCTTTTTTTTCTGCCATTTGTGGGCACTTTTCTGCACCACATTTCATTTAATCCCAAAATAACTATTAGTTATTAATTAGTATTTATTATTGTTGTTTATTTATTAGTATTTTGCATGCATTGACTCATTGAATTTAAATTTTTTAAGTTACTTTGCAGACAGATTTATGCAAAGTGCTTTGAAGTGTCATGAGTGCAGACACTTTTTAGACTTTTGGAAATGGATTCCTTTGTCAGGATAACTTCGATATTTTTCAACCTGTACCCTATTTTCCCATGTTTGTGTTTAAGTGACTAAGGGGACAACAATTTCTGAAATCGGTCCAGTGTTGAGGGAGAACGCTGTAACCGAAACGAGCTGCGAGGGCAACTGAGCAGCATCAGTGCAATGTTACGTCCACTAAAAGTGCTTGTTTTTGCCACAGACAGGCTCAGATTGTTATTAGATGTGTCTGACAACATTATGGAAAGGACCCTACAGAGGAACAAAACCTTTTTCTTGTTTGTTTTTGTGTCCAAGTCCCACTCAAGGAGAAGTCTCGTTGTGAAATCTGAGTATCCGTGTACTCTGGCTCAAATAAATACAGGCGGCCATCGAATTAAAAGACCTCGTCCACATTGTGGAAATCATCTAAATATTCAGCCATGACAATGAATCTTTTAGATACCACTAAGCTACGCTTTCTGTACTCCAACACAACAAACACTCACGTTTCCTCCGTGGATGTATTCCACTATTCCACCATTATCTTCCAGCAACACGTCACCTTGCCAGATTACAACGAGACTTCTCCTTGAGCGAGACTCTTTCCATAATGTCAGATGCTTCTAATTACAATCGGAGTCTGTCATGGCAAAAACAAGCACTTTTAGTGGACGTAAATGACGGTAACAGCTTGCTCCAATAGCACCATGTTGCAGCCTGTGAGCAGCTGCTGTCTACAGCGTTCTCCCTCAATACTGGACCAGTTTCAGAAGTTGTTGTCCCTATTAGTCACTTAGACACAAAAAGGTTGAAAAATACTGAAATTACCTTTTAACTAGATTATCATAAACCCAACAGTTCAAAAGGGCGCTAAGTCTGGTTATTATGTAGTAAAAGAATGTCCTTTCTCAGCTTGAATACTCAGTCCTGTTTGGTTTTATTATGCTGCTGTGTTATTGTTTCTTTAACCCTCTGAGACCCACAATAGACCAAATTGTATCTTTTTTTATGGGGGTACAGGAGGTCTTTAGGGGGAGATAGCAGGACAACAGTAGATGTCACATAGAAGTGGTGTACATCATCTGAAAGCTGAGAAGTTTTTGGGGTTAATACCATTTGTTACACAGATTTGGTGCTAAATTTAACCATTTTTTACCACTCAATAATTGATAAAAAATACCACATTAAGACACCAAGACCTTGAGGAACATCATAGAAAAAGCAGTGCTGTTATTCGGTATCAAAAACTTTTGACATTTGGAGATTTCTGCAAGAACTGCATTTTTTCAGCAATTGGATGGCAAGGTTTTCCTCTCCAAAATTTAGCCTGACTTTGGAGCGTTATTTAGCCTCCTTCCAGACAAGCTAGCATGAGTTTATAGTTTCATATAATATCTGGACCTTCACTCTAGCTCTAAAACTGAATCTGCTACAGCCTCTGAAAGACAGTTAAGTCGGTCAGGATCGCAGGGAGGGTCTCAGGGGGTTAAAGTTATTTGAATGATATTATTGCATGCAATTTCGCAAAATTTTTGTCTGATTATTTCCAATAAATCTGTGACACTCATGTTAAAATGTTTGACTCTCCCGTCCGCTGCCTGCTATTCTCACACTCTCATATGTTTGCTGTCATTCACCGTGTCTGCCTGTCTGTTTGTTTTGTATGATTCCACTATTTCTGACACGCGAGCCAACTTCTGAGCAGCAGGCGCGGCCGGCTTACATACCAGTGCAGTGACACTGTGGTGTTTGTGTTTTGTGTTTGCCATTCCAGTTTGCTTGGACCCATGTGACCCTGTTGATTGTGGTAACTCAGTCCCACCTTGTCATTCAGAACCTGTTTGAAGGAATGATCTGGTAAGCAGCAACACAGACAGACCAGAGGAACGTTGTCTCTGGCTAGCGCTGCACATGTGTTGTGTTCTCACTGTTGTTGTGATGCTCTTCATACAGGCTTTTTTAAGTTTAGTAGTGCAACAGAAAGTGAATTAATATAAAAATCCAAGTCATATATACAATTATAAGATATTCTGTTTTAATTAAGTCAACTAAATTCATAATAATTACCCTTTTATTTTCACATCATCTATTTTTGTTGTCAGCTTATGGATGGATTAACTCCCCCCGTTGCCTCTTTTAACATTGTGGAAACTCCTTTTTCCAGGTTCATTGTGCCGATCTCCATAGTGATCTGCAACGACATCATGGCCTATCTGTTTGGCTTCTTCTTCGGGAGGACTCCGCTGATCAAGGTAAATCAAATATTGTCTTGTGGTGTTCTT
Source organism: Sebastes fasciatus (assembly GCF_043250625.1). NCBI lineage: Eukaryota > Metazoa > Chordata > Actinopteri > Perciformes > Sebastidae > Sebastes > Sebastes fasciatus. The sequence goes on from NC_133800.1 coordinate 33,694,942, forward strand.
ATTATTTGGGGGTTTGATCTACATTTAATGGTTTAACTACTGACCCATATATCTGGAACAAACTCAGAAATCTGCAGGTCTGCTGCATTTCTATTTTTTTTAAATCAAGACTGAAGACGTTTCTGTTTCCCTTTTATTAAATCAATTAATATCTTACACTACACTTAAAACTAGAGTGAAGACACTGGCATCATATGAAACTACAAAACCTAATGAATCCATCGGTACCAATCATGTCATACTAGCTTGTCACGAAGGAGGTTAAATAACGTTCCAAACTTACGCTAAATTTTGAGGAAAAACTGTCACGTCCATTTTCAAAGGGGTCCCTTGACCTCGGACCTCCAGATGTGTGAATGTAAATGGATTCTATGGGTACCCACGAGTCTCCCCTTTACAGACATGCCCACTTTATGATAATCACATGCAGTTTGGGGGCAAGTCATAGTCAAGTCAGCACACTGACACACTGACAGCTGTTGTTGCCTGTTGGGCTGCAGTTTGCCATGTTATGATTGGAGCATATATTGTTTTATGCTAAATGCAGTACCTGTGAGGGTTTCTGGACAATATCTGTCATTGTTTTGTGTTGTTGATTAATTTCCAATAATAAATATAAACATACATTTGCATAAAGCAGCATATTAGCCCACTTCCATGTTGATAAGAGTATTAAATACTTAACAAATCTCCCTTTAAGGTACATTGGGAACAGATAAAAAAAACGTGTGATTAATCCTACAACTATGGACAATTATGCGATTAATCGCGATTAAATATTTGAATCGATTCACTGTTGCTTTCCAGCACTAATCGATTGGACAGCAACCACTAAAGACTACACAGGCTGAGTGCAATATAGCGTTTTTCTCCGATAGAAAAACGCTGGCAGGGCGCTGCGGTGTGCTTCATGTCGGGTCAAACCCAGAACACGTACAGTACATCCTATCTGTCCTTCCAACACCTCTGGATCTCCCCCCAGGAGGAGCCGGAGAGTGTGGTTGGAGTGAATATCTGGGCGACTGACTCATGACACTGAGCCAAACAAGTGTCAATAAATCTAATGAATGGACCGGGCCTATTTGGCTCCATATATTCTCCTACTCACGATCATCTGGTGTCATGTCTGCCGTTCAACAGTAAACAGTAACTGTTTCAGTCAGACAAACCTGCTAATAAATAACTCCTTTCTCAAGTTTACTGAACACAACCGGGTCAAACTCCACTCTTAAACGAATCAAGTTTTTAAATAAATGCGTGAAAGAGAATTTTGACGATGCCGTGCATGTTTCCACACAAGAAGCTATTCAGTAACTCAGCAGGAAGATTATTTGGTGGTGAGGCTGACGTCGTGTTGATGTGAAAGACAGCCTCTGTTTCTGTCTCTAACCCCCTGCAGCTCTCCCCCAAGAAGACCTGGGAGGGCTTCATTGGAGGTTTCTTCTCCACTGTGGTCTTTGGCTTCATCGTGAGTACTCGCTTTTATGACTCACTCACATGGTCTGTTTTTTATTCATAGGTTGCAGTAACAGACACATCTGAGCAAGACGTTTTTTATTTTTTACAGCAGAGTGAGATGTTTTCCGAAATGCCGTTGCCAAAATGTATGAGTTGTTTGTGTTGTGACTGTCGGGCAGTTTTCCCATCATGCTCACAACTGCCAGATAGTGCTTACATAACACTCAGTCATATGGTCTCTAGTTTCTGTCTCAGAAATGCTTTTTTGATTTTCAGGATTTGCCAACCAGGATGGAAAAACTAGTTTTGCAGCATTTACTGAACACTTTCACTATCAATCATTGATGTTTATTAGCATGTAGCTGGTGGAAATTTCCACATTTGTTGCACAAAAGCATGATCCTTACTTCAACAACTTTGGTGCTTTAAAGGGATAGTTCAGGTGTTTTGAAGTGGGGTTGTATGAGGTACTTATCCATAGTCAGTGTATTACCTATAGTAGATGACGGTCGGTGCGGCCCCAGTTTGGAGAAACAGACAGGAGTACCAGCACGGGAGCAAAGCAATGTACTGCTGTGGACGGGGGCAACAGCAAAACATATTTTAGTCACCTAAACTGGGGACGTACGGACCGCCATCTACTGTAGGTAATACACTGACTATGGATAAGTACCTCTCATACAACCCCACTTCAAAACATCCAAACTATCCCTTTTAATGTCGTAGTAATACGGAGTCAGAGACTGATTTTTTTCTTTGTGTCTGTGTTTGACCCTCAGCTGGCCTACCTTCTGTCTCAGTTCCAGTACTTTGTGTGTCCCGTGGGCTTCAACAGTGAGACCAATGGGTTTACCGTTGAATGTGAGCCGTCTGATATCTTTGTGATGCAGGAGTACACGCTTCCCGCTGTGGTACAAAACACACTGAGTTGGGTAAGACTTTGTCCTTTTAATTCCTTTTAGTTTAAAATCTTTTGCATCAACTATTTGAGATAATAGATGTTCTTAATCCAATTATTGTAAACATATTGCGTATGTCATGCCATTGAAAGACTATTAAAGGAATACTTCACCCACAAAATGATCATTTGTATATGAACTACTCACCACGTGTTACCTTGAATTCTTGAAGAAAACTTTGTTTTTCTCTCATGCCTCCAAGGTGAATAAAAAAACAGAGAAAAGTCTTGATGAATTGAAGTAAATGGAGGCCGCGTTTAACAACAGCAAAACTATATCAAAACATCTGTTTACAAACTCTCGCACAACTCGTACAGTTTAATCCAAGTCTCATGTTTCCAGTCGTATGATCAGTACTTCCCAAACACATGCATCTTCACTAAAACCTGGCACTAATGCATTAACAGCCTGTTTTAGCCTGTTTTAGTGAAGATGCATGTGTTTGGGAAGTAGTGAGCATACGACTGGATGAATGAGACTTGGATTAAACTACACAAGTTGTTTGACAGTTTGTAACGGATGTTTTGATATAGTTTCGCTGTTGTTATAAACGTCGTTGTTATAATCACGTTTGTCAATGTTTGTCCTCGTCTCTCTTTTAGAAAACGGTGAACCTGTACCCCTTCCAGATCCACAGCATCTTCCTCTCGTCCTTCGGGTCGCTCATCGGACCTTTCGGCGGCTTCTTCGCCAGCGGCTTCAAGCGAGCCTTCAAAATCAAAGTAAAGACGTTTTCTTTATGTACCATTTTATTGTTTTAGCATCTTCCACTAGGTACAGTTTTCACTTAAATCTGTTTTTCAAGAGAGATTTATCAGCTCATTGTTTTCCATTTTATTGTCACAAATTAGTAGTTAACATCTCTACAATCTGTGCCATAAATGTCTGCCATTACTTCACTATTTTAACACTGAGTAAAAGCACTAAAGTGACTACAGCTCAGCTCCACCTCAAGCTACTCAGACTCACAGTTTAAGGGAGACATTTGAATGTGGGAGAAACTGGTTGGACCACTTCAAACTGTGGTGAAGATCAGAGAGTGACTTTGCTTAATCCCTCACACAGTCGTCACTGCAGGCTATGGAGGTAGACTGCAGCCTCCTACTGGCAGCCACTGAGCGCCACCACTGCTGTCACCGGGGCTTTCAGCGAATTGTTGAAGAGCTCCCAGCTGACATTTTCTTTTCAAAACAACTGAGCCAGTTAATGTTTGTGTAGTCACACATACCGAATGTGTTTGACAGGTGATCTTTACAAATCACAGCAGGGACGCCAATAATAATAATGAGATTAAATTACACACTGATAACCACGTACACACGTTACACCTGTTGATCCCAGGCTCAGCAGGTACATGAGCTCTGATGTAATGACCCCCTGATCTTTGCTCTCCTTCAGGACTTTGCTGACACCATCCCCGGCCACGGCGGCATTATGGATCGATTCGACTGTCAGTACCTGATGGCCACTTTCACACACGTCTATATAGCCAGCTTCATCAGGTAAGAAGAGCACTGCAACTTTACTGGTTGGAAGAGGCATACAACATACGTAATTCTAGTTTTGTGTGTGTGTGTGTTTAAAAAACTTGAGTTTGGCCATGGTGGGAAAGGTTTGTACGCGAATATTCCACATTTTCGTTTCGTTTTTCGTTTTCATCCCCGGTGTGAAAAGGCTTTTAGCTTCTAGATTTTTATAGTTTCTTAAATGAGGTCGTAAGATGACGTAGCTCCAGATTTGTGGATTCTGTACACTCTTGTTTCCACTAGTGGTCACATTAATAATTGTTGTCTTGCAGGGGACCGAACCCCAGCAAGGTGCTCCAGCAGCTGTTGATGCTTCAGCCGGAACAGCAGCTCAGCATCTTCCACACTCTGCACTCCCACCTGAGAGAGAGGGGCGTGCTCCCCCCAGCTGCCGCCCAGGCGGAGTGAAACACCGCCGGCTTCACGGGGTGATGACTGGAGAGTGGGTGGTGGTGGTGGTTTGGAGAGTTTGTGTAAGCATGCACACACACATACACACACACATAAGTATGGCTGTATGATGTGTGATCCCAGGCCTCTCTCTGAGCGTCCATCGTCATCCTGCCGGCTCTTCATTCGACTTCCAAAATCACGACTTTGAACCTGAAGTGACTCTCCAGACTACGTGGAATAACCTCGTAGTAAAAAATAACACAATACCAACAACAACAACAACAACAACAACATAGGCGGCTCCGTTGCTTTCCACCTGGACCGGTTCATAAACTACGACACGCTTCACGAGCGAACTGGCTGTTCCCATCCTAAAAACGTACAGACTGAAGATAAAAATGACTTATCGGACTCTAAAGCACATGGCTTTCTCAGCGCAGGTGGATGGTGGACGTGCAGTTTTCCCCGTGGACGGCAAATATTGCACTGACTTTAGCTGAACAAACGGATTAAAGAAGCTTTTACCAGCATCAACTGGGCCCAAAGTGTTGGGCACGTGGACCTGACAGCAAGCGGACTGTTGAGACTTGTCTTTCTGGGGTTTGGGTGCGGGCGAAGCAATGATGCAGCAGGATTGTCAGAATACTGTAGACACTGTTTTATATACTATGCTCTATTTAATGGTCCTAACCTCACAGATTAACGAAACATGTAGCATGTACGCAAGTCCTGTCTTGGGCTACTGCTAAACTAAGCCATGTTTATTCTTCCACTTCTCGCTTTTAGGTTTCTGTCTGGATCTAAAATAACTCGCACAATTAAAGTCAACGCAGACTGACTGTAGGCATGTTAACGCAGAAACTAGAGCATCAGCACTCAAAGTTAATGTATTGTACATAAATATACTGAATATATTTAGCTGAACAAATACCTAATACATACTATAACTTCTTGTGTGACCTACTGGGGGGAGAAAAAACACTCTTAAAGCTATGAGAAATGATATGCAAAAATAGAGCTGTAACTCATTTGTAGCCTTTAGCATGAACAAATTAGATTTTTATGAGGTAGGGGTGTAGAGTTGATCTGAGGTTGCTGCTTATTTAGAGGGTGTGCCGGGTGAACCTTTACAGGAGAAGGCAAAAAGAATTTAAAGGAATAGTTTGACATTTGGAAAATCTGTTTATTCTTGCGGAGAATTTGATGAGAAAACCGATACCAGTCTCACGTCTGGAGCCGGAGCTGGGAGGTGAATAACATAAACATTTGGGACACCATCCATCCATCCATCTGCAACCGCTTATCCCGTTAGGGGTCGCAAGATTTGGGACACCAACTTTCTAATATCCACCTACTGTACCAACACACATAAAGCTCACTAGCTTGGATATTCTCTGAGATCAAAGGCGTAAATTTACGATAAAAAATATCAGATATCTTCTGAGATTAAAGTGGTACATTTCTGAAATTTTTTTTTATATATTGTCTGAGATTATGAAGTCATAAATCTGTGAGAAATAAACTCCGATATTATCTGAGATTAACGTTGTAAATTTATGGGGGGGGGGGGGAAATGGATATTCTTTGAGATTAAAGTGGTAAATTTCCGAGAAAAAATTTGTATATTCTCTGAGATTATAAAGTCATAAATCTGCGAGGAAAGAAAAATTCTCTGAGATTAATTTAGTCAATTTATGAGAAAAAAGATAGGATATTGTCTGAGATTAAAGTGGAAAATTTACAACCGAAAACTAATATTTTCTGAGATTATAAAGAAATAAATCTGTGAGAAAACTCAGAAATTCACTGAGATTAAGGACTTTAATTACGAGAAAAAACTAATATTCTCTGAGATTATAAAGTCATAAATCTGCAAGAAAGAAACTCAGAAATTCTCCTAGAGATTAAAGTCGTAAATTTATGAGAAAAAAAGATTGGATATTCTCTGAGATTAAAGTGGTAAATTTACGATAAAATAAATTTATATTTTCTGGGATTATAAATCAGAAATCTGCAAGAAAAAAACTAAAATTCTCCGAGATTAAAGGCGTAAATTTATGAGAATTTGTGTACCAAATAAACAAACGAGAGTTGCGTATAAATTTGTGAGCTTTAGAGGTACAACTTTGAAGATGGCAGTCAATCTTTTCCCCGTGCTTCTAGTCTTTATGCTAAACTAATCACTTCCTACCTCTAGAATCCATACTTAACGTACATACATGAGCGTGATATTGATTTTATCTAACTCTCGAACAGAAAGCGCAATTCCCAAAATGGTGAACTATTCCTTTAAAAACGAAGCCTGTGCTTCCTTTATCAATTTAACCAATGATTTCAGTTGCACTGCGGAGGTGGAGGTAGGGAGGTGGATGTCCACATCCTCGGACTCAATGTTTGTTTAATGAAATGCTATTTTAAAGTCTTCTTCTGCATTAAATCACTGTTAAATTATTAAGTTTTGAATGTAGTTTGCAATATAAGATGTTATTAACGATGACATAAGTACATTTGGAGCCTATATACTGTACAATATGTGTGTTTATATAGTAAACAGTACTGTATTCACACATATCTTTAAGTATATAAACAATCTGATGGGCGGTTGGTTTTATTAGCAGTATCTTATGCAGGTTGATTCCTTGAATGTGGGTTTGGATTATTGAAGTCTACAGGAGATCTGTGGCGTTTATGGTTAATCACACGTTAATCACCACTAGCGTGATGAATAAGACGATGCATTATGAGCGTGTTACGAGGCACCAGACGGAGCCGATGAGTCTCTGATTGAATCCAGACCTTTTTTATCAGAGATGAAATGTTTACCAAAGCACTGTCTGATTAACACTGATTTCCTTCCTTTTATTGAGAAAAGCTCCAGGACCCCGGTCTAAAACATCCTCCCTTTGTTCTGAAAAATGAACAAAAAACGAAGCGAGTTTGGAACTGGGCTGCTAACATTTGTGTGCAATGGGAGTCACTTCTGTTCTGTTCTGTTCTGTTCAAGAGGATGTTATAATTTATTTGTCCAGTTTGTTCTGTTCATGTGTTCCTCATACGTATAGAAGTGCATTTTAGGGTGTTTTTATTCACCCATTTGAAGTGAATGGGGCTGCTGGGTGGATTTTTGGGGACCAGCTGTATTGTACTGTATAAATCTATAACTAAAAGTCTCTCTGTGGGGAACGCACACACAATACTGCTTTACAGGCTTTTTCTGTGTTCAACGTTCACTGTTCATTGTACTGACATCCTGAACAAGATGAAGCAAAGCATCTGGACATCTGGACAGTGTTGACACTAAAGCAATCTGACCAAAACTCAACACACAAACAGCAGATGGTCAAATTATTGAAATCTTTTTTTTAAAGCTGTTTTTTATATGGAGTCTGGAGTGTGCCAACGGAATAATTAAACACCATTGTTGGTGAATGAATCAGTCAATCAAAGTATTAAAAATATATGAAATGATTCAAAAACTTTGAAACATGGAAACTATATAAAGTTATACAATTATCATCAACTGTCTTGACTCGATTTATTTTGTTTAAATTAATTAATTAAAAGAAAAATACGAAAGACAAAGAAACATATTACTATTATTCTGTAGTATTAGTACTATTATTCTTATGAATGTTTCTGCTTTTATTCTTTAGTTTCCATTAAATGATCATTTCAATTTAATTAAAATTTTCAATCAGTCAGTTTATTGTTTTGTTTGCAAAATTATGACACTTGAGAAGAGCTTTTGAAGGATAAATGACTCAAACAATTAAAAAGTAATAAATTTCAGAAATATATCCTAAAAAAAGTTGGGAAAATGCCCTAAAAATGTCAGAAAAATTGCCAAAAAATGTAGGAATAAAATCAAAGAAATATACAAAAAATGGCAGAAAAATGTCCAACAAAAGTCAAATAATTGATTATTAAAACTGTCGATGATTGATCAGCAATCAATCAATTAATCAACTAATTGTTTCAGCTTTAGCTCTAATTAGAAGACAAACATGTAAACAGAATAACAAAATAAATGTAAGTAATTTGCAGAAGACAATAACGAAGTTGAACTATTAATTAGCCAAAAAAATGTTTTATGGACACCACCAATTATTATGTGTGAATTTAATTTCTTTATTCATTAAAACTCACTTAAAAGCCTCAATTAATTATTATAATTAAGAAGTATTATTCCAGTGGCACACTCGAGGCGAGACAGATTTTCAGTTCAAATTAGATGGAAGTTGTCGTGTGGACTATTTATATTTGTATTGAAGTTGTGAAGGTATAAAACACCTGTGGTACACAAATGTAAAGGTAGGAGAGAAAAAGGTAGTTTTAGGAGCCCAAATGTCAGGTAATGATGCACTGCAGATGTTTGGTTGCTTGTCTTTTTAATTTATCATCTTGTGTACATTTTGTTTGATTTTGCTTTGAGCAGAAATGTTTTCTAATGAGAGTCTAAAGCTTTTGGAGTGAATAAGATGAAAACGGATACAGAGGAAGTATGCTGTTCATATGGGGGCGATACCAAGTCATGTATAAACCACATACTGATATCTTGTTAGAGATATTGTGAAGCTGTTTACTGTACGAAGGTGAATAAAGGTTTTTTTTTCTTTAAAATGTTGTACATTTTGTTCATTATGTTTGCTAAAACAAGACAGAGAATTCACTTTCACATTGAAGGAACAACTTCAGATTTATTCACAAAACGAAGCTCGACAGTTTATGATTTGACATTTAGAAAAAAAAAAGTTTTTGCACAGTGTGAAAGAGCAAATGCAGCATTTACGCTCACTAAACATTGACAACAGAAATCTGTCAGAGGGAATATCTGGCCTCAACAAACAAGCCACCATGTTGGAGGAATGACAACAAGAGAAAGGTTCTGATTTATGAGTGGTAATTTGGTGTCAACAAATGCTAAATGTCTCATAACTTGTAAAATATGGTGTGCAAAATCACAAATACAGTTGTTTATATTAGGTGAAAATATCCGACAAAATGTTGTGTTCATTATTTTGGATGCAAAAAGCGTCAGTGATGAACTGCAAACAAATACAGGCATTTATTCCTCCATAAAAATCATAAAAATTACACTGCTCCCATTCTAATAAACCATATCTTTAGATATAAATAATAATAAAAAATAAAATCATACTCTGTTCTAAATGCAGCTTGGATCTGGAAGCTGGGTAGGGCTGCACCATTTAAATAGAATATCTAATTGCATCATTATTCTCATTTAAACACATTAAAATGATTATGGTGTGATTTTTTTTTTATTTTTTTTGCAGGAATCTGTACCAAACAAGGATGTTTTCTTAGGTCTGTAGAATATGATGTGTAGGCCAGGATGTTTCTGCAGCCCCTCAATATTTAATTTAAAATGGTATGACACATTTCGCCTTTAACAAATATTGAGATTTCCTCCTCATCCTGCGATTTGAAAATTGCAGTATTACGATTTTGATAAAATTGATTAATTGTGCAGCCCTAATGCTAAGCGTCCTCAACAGAATAAAATCCTGACAACCAAATGATATTTATCTGTTAGATTATGATAGATTCAGTCAGAGCCTTTCTATTTTCTTTGTGTTTGTGTTATTTAAACTGTGACAATTGTTGTTATTATTATATTTATAGTAGACATGCATTACCATGTGTTATGTTAGTGTAATATGATGAGTAGTGTGAATGTGTATTTTTGTATTGTCGCCATGTAAACTGTGTGGACCCCAGGAAGAATAGCTGCTGCTATGCAAAGGCTAATGGGGATCTAAATAAACAAACAAACAAAAAAAGAAAAACAAATGCCCAAAATATGACGTGTCCAATCAACCAATCACAAACAAGTTCACCTGCCCACATTCAGTGTTTTTTCTCCGTCTTAAAACGCGATAATTCAACAGTTTTTTGTTGTCACTCTTTCAACTCTCTGTGTTGTTTAGTCACTTGTTGATAAATATAACCCTTCTCCATCACCTGACAGTTTTCCATTAAAGTGCGTCTCAGATTTGAGTTCCCTTTTGAGTCAGTATCAAAAACACATAAATGTACATCATAGCAAAGCACATCTTCATTACAGCCATGAAAATGGCTTCAGGACATTTTACCAGAAACAACAGTGACCCCTTCTGGCGACATTAACTACACCTGATTTACAAACCTCTCCATAAAAATAAAAAACAGAATGTTAATATCCAGGTAAAATAAATTGATTTGTTCTGATGTTAACATCACGTAATAATATTGAGTTGACGTTACTTTTTAAAGACATAACTTTCAAGAAAACCTGAAACTAAAATCAACAACAGCCATGCACATTCTGGCCTTTATCTAATTTTTAAATATATAGTTTTGGGGGTCATTTAAGTGCAAATTTGTCTTATTATTAAAAGAAAACAATAGAAATAGAAAAAAACATTGAGACATAACTGAAAAGGTGAGATTACATTCCAGTGAGTATTACACACAAATAAATACGGAAGCCCTGAGATGCAAGTAAAAACAAAATCTGGTGATCCATTTTCTAAGTCTGATCTGAATTGTTTTCTCTCCTGTTTTTATGACTTAAGAACAGGTGAAAAAAATATATATTTTTGTTGTTGTAATACTCATTTCGGCCACAAGAGGCTGATGTGAACCACCAACTATGTTTTAAATACGACTAAAAGCATTCATGTTTTCTTCCAGGTGAGTTTTAATTTCTCCATGCACTCTAAACATCTATACACGAGGTATGTCATGTCTCGTCCTGCTCCTTATATTATGTGTTTTATTGTTCATTATATTCACTTATTTCCTGTTTTATTTTGTGTTTCTTACCTCTCCTCTCTTTTCAGACACTTCCTGCCCTTGTGTGTTTCCCACCTGTGTGATTACTCACTCCGCCCCGATTGGTTTCACTTGCGCCCAATTAGCCTCACCTCGCCAATGTATTTAGTCTGTTTCTCTGTCTCTGAGCCAGTTTGTCTTTGTTCCCCGAGTCCAGCGTTCCAATGATTTCCTCGTGTTAGTTATCCTGGTTTTTCTGAACTTTTTTTCCTGACCACGTTTTTGCCGTTTCCTGCTGTTTTCTCCGTGGGTTTCCCAGCCATAACAAGGAACATATGTTGTTTGATAGCAAGTTATGTAAATTAAAACTTACCTGGCAGAAAACATGAATGCTTTTAGTCCTATTTAGTACATGAGGTAGTGGAACACTTAAGCCTCTTGTGGCCAAAAAGAATATAACACTCGCCTGCCAAAACAGTTTTTTCCCACCTGTTTCACAGATTACATTCTCGAACAGACGTGCCAATTTAACGGATTAGTGTGGACGGAGAGCGTCCGATGCTACGCATTGCGGCGCTATAGTCGGACTGCTCACATCCCGTTAGGACACGGTGTCAGGGCTTCCGTATATATCTGAATCAGAATATTCTAAAACAGTGCAATTTGCAATTTTATGGCCGTACCCGTTCAGTATATAATATTTAAAGTGCAAACACTACAGACCCTTTAAACTCTTTTAGTTGCTAACAGGTCAACTCCAACATTTATATCGGCGCAAAAGTCTGAAAGGAGACGAACTTGAGAAAACTTTCCTTGTCGTTCACAAAGTATTTAAATACTTCGGCTCTATGAAGTATTTTTTCTACATGTCTTAACATGATTAGCGAATCTTCTCTGGATAAATGGACGGTTGAATTTAAACCAAACCAGTTGGACGGACAGTTCATCTTACGCCTTTACTTGGTGCAGAAACTGAACTATAATTATAAAAACTTCCGCTAACTCATGAGCTAAACCATCTTGTGGGTCATTTCAAAGCTTTTGAAAGATGATTGTTAATTATTCGCTAATCAAAACTAGCATTAGTTTATTCTTCAAGTTATCGTTTAAAAAAACGTAAATGAATGGATAGGCTTTGGCTGTCAGTATCCTGCTGTCACTACTCTACTTCCATACTTCACCTTCAACACGTCACATCTAATCCCATTTTCCTTCTCAACATTCAAACCAGTTTAAATGTTGAACCATCTTCTCCTCCATGTGATTCCCAGTTCAACTTCTTTCAGTAACTCTTTCAGAGAACAAGCATTTTAGTAACAATGCCTCGCTGCTGTCAGTCAGCTTCTTCTTCTTTACTGTGGCCACTTCCCTTTAAGTTACCTAGCTAGCTAGGTAACTAAAGCGTTGAACGGTACTCTCGACTCGTCATCTTCCTCCTCTATGATGCCCCTCTCGTCGGGTCTATCAGGACAGAAAATTAGCCGTAGCAACCCTATTATGACGCGCACCAACAACCTCAACACGAGAAAAGCAAAAGGCACGGTGATCTCCATCAGGTGGAAGATCGAGGCGCTGAATCTACTCAAAATACATGTGAGGAAAAACGTCCCCAGAGCGATGCAGGGGTACAGAGACAGCTTAGCTAACATGAATATGTGCTCGCGTCCGCCATATCGTACGTAAGGGTGCAGCGTTTCCCGTTCGTTGTAAAGAGCGACCACCCAGATGGCGAGCTGAAATATACCCGCGAAGAAAATGATCACGCAGCTGATCTGAATGGCCTCCAGTTCATTGCGAGAGTTGCGCGGGAATTCGTGCGTTAGCTGGTAGGCTAAAGGCAGACCGCCGACGAACGCCAGCGAGAAGGTGTTCAGGAGGCCCATGAAGCGCGTCGTCTTGGTGACGTGGAGGAAGAGCGAGTGGTGCACAAACCAGAGGAGGCCGACGGTGGCGAAGGAGCCGAAGTAGGCGAGGTACTCGGGGCCGTAGACACGCAGAGCCGCGACCAGGCTCCCGCCAAACTGCTTCTGCACAACGGTTGGGTCCGGGACGTTGTCCTCGCTATAACAGGAAGGAACCAGAGAGGGCGAATGTTAAAAGAGGTTTTTAAGCACTCTTTTCTCACACATACTTAAACTATCATGGTTTTATATTACCATGAATTAAGCAAAATTGTCAACAAGCATCCTGTAGTTAAACTAAAGTGAAACACACCATATGTCCAGGATGAGAAGCGTCGCTACGATGGCGTAAACTCCGTCGCTGAACGCCTCCACTCGGTCCTTGCTGAGGGGCTCGTTAGGCAGGTAGGTGTAAAACAACATGGAGTCTGGAGACTCCGGCACTGGACCTGAAATGGACATGATTTGGTTCATGTTTTGGCCAGAGGTCAGCAATATAGTTCATAAAGTTTCTGTCACAAGTAAATCTAGAGCTTACCCATTGCTTTGCTGCGACACCACTTCAAAGAGCGGGAGATGTACGGCAGGAAAATGACGATCGCCAGCAGCACGTAAGACTGAAAGACAAAATGAAAACGTCACTACAAAGAAGAGATTTCTCCATCACAACAGACGATCTCTAACCTTGTAATCATCTGCTGACTCTGTAAACAGTTGAATTGCCACCTACCATCTGGAAGAAGATGAAGGAGAAGATGCTGGCGAAGAAGCACATGAGAGGAACCCGCATGATGACTTTGAGGATGTGGTGTTTGTAGAAGGTCTGGTTCTCGGAGATCTGGATCTGCTCGTTCAGCAGGAAGGGACGGCTGAAAGCGTACAGCACGATCACCGACTACGGAAAACAAGGTACGTAGGATTATGATACACAGAATGTCAGTAGTTCAACTAGAAGAAAAGAGCAACAATAATACAGCCATCACCTCTATCTAGTAGAATACAACACGTTGATTGGCTCACCTGAATGACGCCCATCACCATCACACAACTACAGAAGAGTAAAATGCCGAGGATGTTCTCAGGGAAGGCTGCCATCAGAGAGAACTGTTAAGACAAAGAGAGGTTGAACATTTATTTGGGTAAACTGTGTGATTGATTGAGCTGTTATTGAGCTGCTGCAGTGCCTCACACTCACCGTGTACGGTAGAAAGGTTATCAGCATCATGCACGCCTGAAATAGAACCGAAAGCAGAACTTCACATTAGAAAGAAGGAAACGTGCTCGAAACAAGTTTCACTCACAGCACAGCGCTGAACATGTCTCTCTTTTCTCTTAGCAGGGAAATTAGCTAACACTTTTTTTATGCACACAAAAGGCTTATTTCTCTGAAAATTTGTGCACAAAAATGTGTTTAAATCCGTGTTAGTGAGCAACTCTCCTTTGCCAAGATAATCCACCCTCCTGACGGATTATCTTGGCAAAGCAGAAGTGCTCATTAACACAGATTTAAACACATTTGTGACCAATATTTGAGAGAAATGAGCCTTTTGTGTGCACAAAAAAAGTCTTAGACCTTTTATTTCAACTCGTGAAAATTGGGAGCAAAAACAAGTGTTGTGTTTGGTGTCGGAAATCATTTTCCTACATGTACTGATTTATGTGACACTTATTTTATGTCTGAGTTCATGTGCAGGTCTCTTTCTTTATACGTTGTACAGTAATGTTTAAGTTAACAAAGAGCAAGCAAACCACAGCTAATCAAATTATATAAATTGTAAATCAGAGAGGCGATAACCGGACAAAAGATTAACTTTACATGAAGTCCAGATGTGTTTATTAAAACTAATGCCATAAAAAGTAACTTCTTAACACTGTAGACATGAAATATAACCAACCAGTGATGCATGTCATATAATCCAAAAGAAGAATATAAAACTAGACATTATTACAGTCACATTAGCATCTTCTTGTGAGACACAAAAACTCATAAGGTACTTGCTAATAGCTATTTGCTATTATTACTGAATCAAAATAATACAATAAAAAAATGATGACGTTATTAAACACTTACGAGGTTCAGCAGTGCGAGGCAATCATCAATGCGTACAATTACTTGAAATAACCTGTGAAATCAAACACAAAGAATAGACCTTAAAACCGCTGTACTACTACCGCTGCTACTAATAATAATAGTGCTATTAATATTAATAAGGACTCACCTGATGTGAGCGCCCCAGGCAACAGTCACAATCATGAATGTCATCAGGTAAACGGCGATCTTTGTACTCAGCAGAAGCTGAACGCTCTCCCTCAACTCCTATACCAAACATTACATAATAAAATGTTTATAATAAATAATCAATACATTTCTACAGTATTACTGCAAAGATCTGTAGTACAGCATCACCACACTACCACTGAATACTAGTACTCGTTCTACAGGACATTACCGCATTATCTTCCACCTTGGTGTGGGCGACGGGTAATATCTGTGAATGAAGGAAACTGCGTTAGTACAAACATCAAATGTTAACAGAGAAAGACACACGATGCTAAACATCTGTAGAGACAATCTGATGTCCAACTAGCCAGTGAGCCTGATCTATTAACGGCCCTATTATAAATATTATCATGGCTTATTTATACCTACAATTCAAACCTTAAATTTGAATGTTTCAAGTGGTAGTAGGGGCGGGACGATAAAGGATTAAATCACACAATGTTGCTATTTTCTTTTAATGTATCCTTTATTTATGCAGGCGGACCTTATGCTTTATTATTACCTTATTTAAGATTGTTTGTTTTTGACTAAAAAGGATGTTCACTAAAAATGTGTCCTGCCTGTGATGCAATACAAATATTTGTTTCTTAACAAAATATGAGGTAAAGTGATTCCAGTATGTTTTAATGCCATTCTAACCCATACATTACACGGGTTAATATCGTGAATCACAGTTATTTTGGCCATCGTGACATGATATTCTATATCATCCTATGTCTAGCAGTGGGTAAGGAATGCTAACTACTGTATAGAGTTATATGAAAAAAACTGGACCGTCCTCAGAATGAAAAGCTGTGTTTTAAGTCGTCTACGTTGCCGTTGCAAAGTGAACAACCATGACGACAGGTCACAGGACACGTTAGCTTTAAAAGCTCTGGGGAGGATTGGTTTACATCAGGTCAAAGCTGGTACTGTGTACCAACTTACTACTGGAATAAACTGCAAAACAAACTGTAGTTAGAGGCATTTAATTTCTCTGAGGGACTTTAATGTTCTTCTTCCTGAATCCCACCTATTTTGTCTGATTTACTCATCTTTGTTTTAATCTTGATCTCAGTGAGACTTAATTAAAGCTTAACTAACTCTGTGGCACTCCATGCCATAATCACTTTATGGCTGGAAAAGAGAGCAAGTATTGTCCCTTTGTACTCCATAAAATGTCTAACTACCATTAAATACTCAGCATATTTTATACTAAACCAAACCTCACATGTTCTCCAATTAAAATTCAGTAGTGGAAAAAGCATTCAGATCCTTAAGCAGCAATACGACACTGTAAATAAACTACATTACAAGTAAAAGTCCTGCATTCAAAATGAATTATCAAGCAAAATAATGGAAGTATTATCAGGAAATGTATTTAAAAAGTAAAGTACTAATTATGCAGACTGAATCGCCCCTTTAGGAGTTTTATGTTATTATTAGGGCTGTCAAATTGAACGTGATAATAACATGTTGACACAAATTTCTCTAATACATTAACGCAACATGCAATTTTTAGGTTGTAGTGGCTCAGTTTCATCATATTCATATCATATCCATCATATGAAACTAGAAAACCTAAGGAATCCATTGGTCCCTTGACCTCTGACCTCCAGATCAGTGAATGTAAATGGGTTCTATGGGGACCCACGAGTCTCCCCTTTACAGACATGCCCACTTTATGATCATC
Source organism: Sebastes fasciatus (assembly GCF_043250625.1). NCBI lineage: Eukaryota > Metazoa > Chordata > Actinopteri > Perciformes > Sebastidae > Sebastes > Sebastes fasciatus. The sequence goes on from NC_133800.1 coordinate 33,711,906, forward strand.
ACATGCAGTTTGGGGCAAGTCATAGTCAAGTCAGCACACTGACACACTGACAGCTGTTGTTGCCTGTTGGGCTGCAGTTTGCCATGTTATGATTTGAGCATATTGTTGTATGCTAAATGCAGTACCTGTGAGGGTTTCTGGACAATATCTGTCATTGTTTTGTGTTGTTCATTGATTTCCAATAATATATATATACATATATTTGCATGAAGCAGCATATTTGCCCACTCCCATGTTGATAGGAGTATTAAATACTTGACAAATCTCCCTTTAAGGAACATTTTGAACAGATATGTGTGATTAATTTGCCATTAATCACGATTAAAGATTTTAACTGATTGACAGTCCTAATTATTTATTTGTTACTTATTTAAAAAGCAGCCATTTCACCCCAATACTCTTCCTAATAAAATGCTGTTTGGGGTTCTCTGCTGCAGCTGTAAACATAAGTAATGATTTTTAGTTTTCTTGGGCCATTTTACTTGAAGCTTTAATGCTGCAAATGTGTTTGATAACACAATAAAAAGGCTTTTATTGTTATATTTGAGCGCAATATTTTACATATATGAATGTCTTATATTTCATTTAATAACTCTGGAGTATTTGAGGGATCCTAAACCCTAGGATTGACATTGACACTAATTGATTGACAACCCTAGTTATTATACAGTATATGATATTATTGGATTAGTGTATCACTAATGCATTGGTATGTGAGAAATGTAACTACTCAACCTAGTTCTGGTAGTTGTATCTATTACAATATGTTGTATTTGATAAGTTTATCATCTGTTTTACAGGTAAACCTGCAAGATAACCAACAACACATTATACAATAATAACAATACAGCTGCCTCTGATAAATGCACTGTAGTGAGGTCATTTCTTCCTCTGAAATGTAGTGGAACAGAAGTATTAAATAGTATAATGAAAATAGTACTTGAGTCAGTGTATTAAGGTGTGTTTCACCATTCAGAGTCAGGGAATAATAATAATAATGATGTCCCTGGTCCCTAGTTATTATACAGTATATGACATTATTGGATTAGTGTATCACTAATGCATTAGTATGTGAGAAATGTAACTACTCAACCTACTCCTGGTAGTTTTATCAATTACAATATTGTTGTATTTGATAAGTTTATCATCTGTTTTACAGGTAAACCTGCAAAAACACCAACAACACATTATGCAAAAATAACAATACAGCTGACTCACAGAAATGCATTTTTTGCTCTGAAATGTAGTAAAAGTACTTGAATCAATGCATTAAGGTGTTTCACCATTCAAACTCATAGAATAGTAATGATGTGATCGATCCCTATAGCTGACCACTGCTCCATCACCACCCTGAGGACTCTGTGGTTAAAGGCCCGGTGTGTCGGTGTGTCGGTGTCTCTGTGTGTGTCTCTGTGTGTGTCGGTGTCTCTGTGTGTGTCTCTGTGTGTGTCTCTGTGTGTGTCTCTGTGTGTGTCTCTGTGTGTGTCTGTGTGTGTCGGTGTCTCTGTGTGTGTCTCTGTGTGTGTCGGTGTCTCACCATGACGGTGGCGATGATGGAGATGAGCGCATCGCTGTAGGCCAGCAGCCGGTGGGAGGACTGAGTTCCGCTGTGTGTGTCTCTGTGTGTCTCTCTTCTGTCCTCTCGGTCCTCTCTGTCGGACGGAGTGATGCTCTCCATGAAGGAGGAGGAGGAGGCTTCGTGACTCCTGGAGATCTTCTTCCTCTTCTCCATCATCTCCCCCTCCTCCTCCTGATGCTCGACGATGTCTCGCTCCTCGGTGTCCTCCATGGTGGAGACGCTACAGGACCAAAGAGGACACTAGAGCAGCAGCAGCAGCAGCAGCAGCAGCAGCAGCAGAGACCATGGATGGAGCAGGAGGACGGAACTGTTTGCAAACAACCGAAGACAGCTGACTGAGGGCGGAGACACCGGAAACAGGAAGCAGCAGCACTGCTGGTTTCCGGTTGGCAGCAAAGATCGTTGATTAAGGAAGAGTACCCACTCTGTAGTTAAAAAAAACGGATCCAGGTTTTGTTTTTGGTGGTATAAATGGTGTAATTTTTGGTTTATAAGACATTATTTTACTTTGATGTTTTGTTTTTGTGTCTGTCTTTAAAGGTGCCTTGCAGAGTTTTATGCGTATTTATTTATTTATTTTTATTGAGGATACGGCAACAATTACATATACTTCTAGTTTTTAATATGTTAATGAAATGTATGTATTACTTTTTTTTGATAATTTTTTAACCATAACAAAACACAAAAACAGCAGGAGTCACAACTTTGCAAACACCATACAAAACAAACAAAAAAAAACTTTGAAAACCTTTATTGTTTACATGTTTTCTCTGCTGCTAAACACGACCGCAAATTGTATGAAATTGTGTCTGAAACGTTTACTTATTTTTTTATTTTTAGTTATTGTTCATTTTAAATACTTATTTATTCTATCCTTTTTTAATTCACTGATGGGGGCTGGGAGAAACAATATTTTGTTTCCTTCTGTGTATGCAAATACTCAGTGAAATGACAATAAAGTGAATCTTGAATCTTGAATCTTGATTAAGATCATGGCAGGTTAAGGAGATGCAAACAAAACTTAAATTCATGTTATAATTGTCTGGTACCTAGATGAGAAAGCAGTCATGACACTTGCAGCTATACATAATATTTGTTTGACCATGGTCTCATTTGTTGTTGGTGATTATTCCAGTCATTTTCCAAATAGCAGACTTTTCATTCTAGTGATTTAGTTCCTGCATAGAGGGGCAGAGTGAGACCTCTGTAGCTTTTAACTCCTCTTCAATGAATATTACAAATTAAAAAATAATTTAGAAGAGGCATTTCACAGTATGGATGTTGCAAGAGATGATTCAATTAGATATTATTTTATGTCATGAAAAGAATTGTGTACATTGCACAGAAAGATGAAGGGAAGTGGAGCAACAAAAGGAGAAACCTGGGTAGTGCTGCTGAGTGAAGTGATACCTGGATCCTGACACTGGGAGGCAGTAGTGGGGTTTTTGAATGTATGCCATGCTCATATTCAGAGCCTTTTTGTTAATTAAGAATATTTGTTCAGGTTGTACATAAACACATTTTTGAACATCTGACACTCTGCACTCCAATTCTTTTACAAGTCAAGTGCTCGGAAGTTGTGACAAGACAAATAGTGCAAAGAAATAAATACAGGATGGATATACAAGGACTGGATGATTTTGTACAGTATGTACATGTGGAGATGTTTATATACTGTATGTACAGTGAGTAAGATTTATATTTACAGTGACAGGTATGTACATATTACAACAAAGAAGCATTAAGGACTGTAAATTATAATCTAAAAATGTGCAAAAATATTCATTAAAGACTGTAAATTATAATTTAAAAATGTGCATTAAAGACTGTAAATTATGATCTAAAAATGTCTACAAATGTGCATTAAAGACGGTAAATTATGATCTAAAAATGTGCATTAAAGACGGTAAATTATGATCTAAAAATGTGCATTAAAGACTAAATTATAATCAAATAATGTGCAAAATGTGAAATAAAAATGGTAAATTATGATCTAAAATGTGCAAAAATGTGCATTAAAGACTGTAAATTATAATCAAAAAATCCACAAACCTGGTTTACTGGGTGCAGATTAGACATGTGAAGCACTCTTCTGTCTCTAGAGGGCAACATCATACAGTACAGTATCTCTCAAATAAGCTCTTCACTGTGTGAGAACCTGTTGTCCTGTAATATCATGCCAACTCCGCCCAGATTACAATTTGATCCCCCCCAAAATTGTAAACACCTGCATTATGAGTAAGGGTATAAATAAGTATATTTTTCCCATAATTTCCTAATTTGTCCCTTTACATCTCCCTTTCTCTTTTACCATATGGTGTAATGTTTAAGCCAGGAAAACCTTGGAAATCAGAATATTTGACCTTCTTTTTAGTGGGAAATATTCCTGTGACACTGATATGTTTAGTAGCCGCGTGTTCTTCCTCTTTGCTTAATAATGTCCTTGTTGTGTTGAGACTGTGCTGCTGGCTCAGTCCGCCTCCGGAGCCCCCCAGTAGAGCTGTGAGCTGAGGTTCAGGGACAGAGGGGCAAAGCCTGGGGCGAGTCGGTTCAGAGGCCTCGAGTCTGGCTCCGGTCCCGCTGGTTCTCCACCAGTCTTATTCAACCCAGTTGGACCAGTGCAGCCAGTGCCTTGAGCAACGCCTTGGGCTCTCTCTTAATGATGTCTTTGCATCCTGGAGTCCTCCTCCCTGAACCCGGCTCATGCAAATTAGTGCCAGATCTCTCCACTGATGCACCAGGTTAATCAGTCAGCCATTTGAGAAGGGCAGTAAGTAAGATTTTAGCAGCACAAACTCACCGTAGTACAGCTGCAGGGGGTTGATCACTGCTAATGCTTGAGCTTAGCAGAGATCAAACGACACTGAGATGGGGGAGTTCATTAGAGGGAGTTCATACTACCACTATATACAGAAGCATGAACACGTCAATGTTGAAACGAGGAGGTTAATGAGTAGAAACTGAGGGAATTAATCTAGAAATCTGGCTGCTTAAAGCGGAGTTAAATCATGTTTTGGGGGCAGCAGAACAAAATGAAAACACATTTCATTTGCGGTCATACTTCAGGCCACCTAGTCCAATATTTGCGTTCTCCACCGACTCCTGAAAAAAAATGTCTGTTACAAAAATATTGACAAGTGTAGCTTTAATTTGAAGGCGCGTGGGGTGAATGAGGTTATAAACACGTTTTGATAAACCCTTTAACCTGAACTAACTCAAGTCTTTACCTCATAAAGTCTCTGACACTCCAGTTTAGCCTTGTAGGGTTTGTATTTCACTGAGTTTTGTACCAAGGAGATGATTTGTCCTTGCAGGCTTTTCATGTCGTCCCTGGTTAGTTGCATTACAATCAAGCGAACCAATCAAGACAGCACAAAGGGAAGTGATAGTTGCATCGAGTGGCTGACATAAAAGCCCCCTTTTACCGTTTCCAAAAGACATATTTAATGAGCGAGAGGCCATTCACTGCATGCAAATGTAGCCTAGCAACTAAGAGCTGCCTGCAACCACCATGCTGAGGTGTTTGTGAAGAAATCATAAGACAGGCAAGTCAAACCACCACTTAGACAGGAAACCTTACATTTAGAGTTAAAAGATCCTCAGGAGCCTTAAAGTAAATGCTTTTCAAGTGTTTCACACAGCTGGATCCTCAAAATGACTTTCTAACTACCATACATACCGATACAACTAATACTGATAAGCTGAGTTAATATGGTTATGGTGAGCTGAACTTGTTTGCAAACAGTTGCTTATTGACATCTTTATTTATCCAACAGCTACGGAGCAACATTATCATTCATCTGGAGTTGTGTTTCTGGTCACCTCATGAATGTAAGTCCAATATTCTCTCTCTACAAAACGCATCTATTTAATACATAATACATTTTTACAGTGTGCGGGAGCTGATTTGATTCACTCAGCACCTGTATTCATACAGGTGTGCAAAGATGATTTTATTGCATGACTGTCTATAATTTGTTTCAAATGTACACATTTATTTCCAGGAAACTTCCAAGAAATGACTGGGAAAAAAACACAAGATAAAATATTACCTATAATTCTATGTAACAGGTGTTTTTAATCTCCATTATCCCTTTTATGATCTGATGGCTACTAAGATTTCCTGACCCCGAGGTTGTGAACCGCTGCTCCATGTATGGTCAATTTGTATGGAATATGTAAGTCATAGAGCAGTGTATTATTAAAGAATAGCTTTAATAACTGACCTTCATCAGTGAGCAGACAGTTACATAACACGATGCAGATTGTGGATTTCATGGCTTAACTCTTTACTCCAGACTGCAGATTAATTCAAGCTCATTTTCCCAACATGTGGTGGAACATTTGTGAACCCACACATCTGGACGGGCTGCTGAAAAAAACAAAAAGCAACACATTTGTAATATCACACTGTCTCTTCTCATGTGAGCATGAAAACAAGAGTGTAATTTTAACTTCACTTAAAAAGCACGCTGTTCTCCTGACTGTCACCAAATCTACTACATGTTGAATGAGTCTGGGATTATTTTGCTCCGAGCCAGCTGCCATGTAACGCCGGAGGTAAACATGCAGCACAGCCTCTCAACACTGCTAAGCTTCTTTAATTGTGAAAGAGTATTTTCAGGACACGCTGCTGCTCAAAATGGAGTGAAATCATTGAATCAGTGATGAGAGCAGTGTGGGCAGAGAGAATCAATGCATCATGTAGTCTGACTGATGAAATATTGCTGATGCAGGCTGCTGTTTTCCCTCTAATTTCCTCACGATATTGACTTATGGGCTGTTTTGCCCATTGATCATCTTACCTAACATCTTAGTATGTGATGAAAGTATCAGCATAATTACAGTCTAGTAGCTCTGGTATGTAGCTCAGCCCACCAGTTGCCTTCTTTTACTCTTTAAGGGGGCATTTGTCTTTTTGTGTGATCAATTCGCAGGTCAATATATTTTTTGGACCTGTTGTTTTTGTCGTGAATACTTTCACACATAATGTAAATGTTAAGCGGCAAAAAAAACATCTTTTTTACAGAACGAGGTAGATTTTTCTGAGCTTTCGCACCACGACTAAAACATCAACCAATTACGTTGTGCGGAACAGGTTGAGTTGTACTTATATTCATAAAACAACAACATCATGAAGGCTCGAACCAAGACGGCAAACTTTCTGTGCGTTCCAATACCCAAACTTACTAAACTTTTGATTTTACCTTTAATTCTCAGAAAAAAGAAGTGGATAATTTGCCCCTCTGGTGTGAACTTGGCGTGTCAATCTCTGGTATAAACTAATATACATCCGTTTTTATTTATTTTTGCTCCTGCTTGAGTATTTCTTTCTCTTAGTACTCTCCATTTCTCTCTCCATCTCTCACTCACTGAAGGTCCTTTCAGACAGTAATAATTACAGTACACAAATGCTTGACGGTACGTACGTCGGTGTTTAGTGTTTACTACTGTTGCCAGGCAGCCTACTTTCATTTCCGGTGTTACTCGTTGTTTTCTTGCTTATCCACAGAATATTTTGTGTGTACACATCCTGGTGTTTCGGAGCATATTGCAACAAACAATGCGCTGAACATAAACGCCACTGTGATGCTTGTAATGTGCGAACAATCTACGTAGGCCCACAACGGCTTTTTGTTGCATCGAGCAAAGCCCAACTTTTGTTGTGGCGAGCGCAGCTTAAATATGAGCTCAAACGGCGCTGTGTCACGAGCATAGACTGCATAGACTGCTCTCACACACTGCTCATGTGTCTGTTAAAATATGTTTCCCTTATAATAGATTGACGACCTGTCCAGTGTGTATCCCTATCACCCAATGCATGCTGGGATAGACTACGGCCTCCCACGACCCGGAACAGGATCAGTGAATACAGGTGTTGGATGGATATTGTTTCAGAGTTTGAACATGGACCACAATCTGTTAGAAAACACCCTAAAAAGTGTAGTGTGGAAGTGTGTGTTTGACATCAGTGTGGACATGGCCTACACTCCCCCTGCGTTTTAACCTTGTGAATGTAATGAATTGTGGTCATAACGGGGCTTTTGGTTGGAAGGTGCCACCGTCAGCAGGCCTGTTACATCTGACAGAGTTTATTAAGTCGAGGTGATGAGCTGCAAACCCAGACAGCAGGGGTTGTGATGGCAGCCACTTCTCCTGTCAAAACTGATTAAGGTATCAGGGCTCATGTCTGGGGAGGGAGGGTTGGGTTGTGGGTTGTGGGTTGAGGCAGTCAACAGTCTGACTACAATATCCCAGACTCAGTAATGTCTCAATAACGGGATGTGAACGCTCAGATGGGGGTGGCTGGAGGAGGAGAGGAAATGAGGGAAAGAGGTCAGGAGGATGGGATGAGGAGGGGGAAATGAGAAACCAAGAGTGATGTGCTATCACAGAAATGACTCCTCAACAGATGGGCTTCCACCTGGGTGTCTCTCCAGGGAAATAGATTTTGATGTGATGTCAGAAACTGAGGAAAGGGCAGGAGGCCAGGAGATCCCTTCTACTACTTTTCCTGGGGTAGTTTGGTGGTGTCTGGTTCATTTTAGTGGTTTCTCTTTATAGTTTTCATCCAGTGAATAAGAGGACTTTGGTGGTCTCTGATGTTTGTAGTTGTTTTTTTAGGGCTTTCGTTTGGTTTTGGTATTCTCACGCCCGGGACACATATCGTGCAGCTCTAATATTAAGGTGAAGAAGAAAAAGACATGTCCTGCTGGTTAATGACAATGAAGAAGACAAAGACGCGATGCAGCAGGGCAACACAGAGACTAACCTTCAATGAGAAAGTTCAAATAAAATCCTTTTTATACCGGCAGCCAGTAATCCGGCTTCAGTATCTCTGAGCCAGGACCTTGAATCTAGGGACAGCAGAGAAACAAGCAGACTACAGGGAATGAATGCTTGATACTTGAAGGATATTGGAGTGATGCTGTAACCACAAAACAGAAACCTCATCTCAACTTTGAAAGGTCACTTGAGGAGTGTGAGGGCTTCAGGTGATTTACAGTGATGAGATGAGAGGTGACACTCACTAATACAGATGTATTACTCTGGGTACTGTCATCATTAGCACCATTAGTGACTGAAGAGATGATGAACTGAGGTGTTAGTTTGAACATTTCACTTTGGTGCCACATTTTGACTTTCTAACAAACACTTTGAGAGCAGTTCAGAGGAAGTCATGAACTGCCTCAAGGGTCTGTTTTCATCACTTGCTTTTTTTTCTCTCCCAATTTTGTGTTGGTAATTATAAAACAGCAAAATAACTTCTCCAAATATATCAGCCCGCAGACTAGACTTTGTTTAAATGAAAAAAAAGCTCAGATTATGAGGCAGTACATTCAATTTATTGAAAAAAGCTTTGGGATATGAGTTAAATGTTAACAATTTCAGGGTATCAAAGACCCTTTATGATCAACAAGTCTTGTCTGGGCAAGGAAAGTATAAAAAAATCATTGTATTATGCAGATATATCTAATACTAGCGTATCGTTTCCTCCTAAATGACACGACTGACTCACTTCTGCCTAAATTGCTTCTCTGTATTTCTGTCTAGTCGTTAATTTCCTCATTTATGTTCTGGTCATGTGTTGGTGACCAGACTGAGCAAACCTTTCATTCCTCGTTATGTCACTGTCTAATATGAAATGTCCGAGCTGTCGAGGCGTGATTATACATCCCTGCCATTAATCAGAGACTCTGAAAGTGAGAAACAGAATGGAAGACATTATTACAGACAGAATAAAGACCAGTTATTACACCATCAGAACGGCCCAAATGAGCAGTTTTATTTCAAAGGCCTTATTATCCATTTAAAGGGACTGTTTGTAACTTTGTAAGCGTATAAATGTAGCGGGTCGGGACACATGCGTGCTCTCATATGCGCGCTCGCGTGTGGCCGTAGCCTCGTCTCCTCTGACTGCTCGCCTTCACTCAGACAGCGCGCGCGTACTTGCTCCACCTCTAGACGTGAACGCGCGCTCACTCCACACTGCAGAAGAGTTAGTTTAGCTCTGAGAATATCTAGTGAATGTACAGTGGACGTTTGTGCAGAAATAAATGCTGCAGCTCCTCCAGAGAGAAACGTTACTGTCTCCCTCCTGCGCCTGCAAGGAGACACCGGGTGCCGGTGTCACGGTTCACGTTTCTCTCTGTGGAGCCCCGTCACTTCACAAGACACGGAAAACCTCTGTTGGTGCGCGCTGTGTCAGTGAAGGCAAGCAGGCAGCGGAGGAGGGGCTCCGGTTGCCGGTGTCTCCCTGCGGGCGCAGGAGGGTGAGGCAGGAAAAGCCAACACTAGGATCAGATCTAAATCATTTTCATGGAGAGACCTTCGTCTGGTCAGCTAACATTACTGCCAAGCAGGTGAACTATAGAGTGATATTGTGGTTTTAGCTGACGTGTGTCGCCTCACTGTTTTGAGCGATGCTCGTTCAGGTATATTTAGAGCGAGCAAGCGCGAGCCTGACGCTGACTTTCGCTGACTTCACGGCCACAGGTGTCGCTGTTAAGCAGCAATTCTGAAAGTTACAAATAGTCCCTTTAAGGAGAAAATGCTGCTCCATATTTCAAAACATCAGCTGAGTATTACATCATAAAGGTTTTACAGGATATTGTAGGAGAATCAACCAATGTGAAGGCTGAACACAATGCACTTATTGGATATCTTCGTTTGTTCATTTTAATTTCAGATTATTCCGCTAAAGTGTAGGATATCACATGTACTTTACATTGCTACTGACCATTTTCCAAGGCATACGTACTTTCTCAGACTTGAAACAGTTGCTCAATAATTGTGATAACATTTGTGAATATATTACAGCCTCAAATGAAGAAGTAATGTAACATTTAAATGAGGAAGTAATGTCGTAAACCTAAATTTAACAAACTGCAAAACCTCCCATAACGCCCAGCACCCCCACCACCAGCACTACTACTACTACTACTACTACTACTACTACTACAAGTAGTACTACTTCTGTGACAACTAAAGTGTACTTTTATTTATATTGTATTTGTAGGTCCACAGTTTTGTGCTTGTCTTGCAGCTAAAAAGACATGTTGAAATAGAGGTGGGCTCGTCCTGCTGCTGCTGCAGCCGTCCCACCTTTATTTACAATGTGCTGAGTTGACAGTTCGTGCTGCACCGGCCCAGCGCGGCGGATATTATTGATGTGTCTATTTGCGAAATGTGAGCGGATTGGCGGTGGAGGTCAATTCCATTACACCTGGCTTGTGTAGTGTCAACACGCCTCAGCCTGAGGCAGGCGCTCTCTGAGAGATTGTCTGGAGTTGAGATGAGAAAGGCTTGCTCTTTTGATCAGAGCTTTCTGGGCTGCAGAGATTGAGCTCATCACTTTGACCTCTTGGAAGAATGAGCCCGACTCGGATATTAGGTTGGACTTCAGTGACTCTTGAGTCACGCCTGGGAGCTGCCAATACAACCACTGTCTTCTGTTTGGCTGTGTTTACATGTTGCAAGCTGCAAGTTAAAGTTTTGTGCCCTTTTTTGGGACCACCTTTGTGTCAATGCAGTGGTCGCAAAGAAAGTTAATGAGGATTTACTCTCGATAATCCACAGAACACGCTGTGAGTAGTTTTCATACTGTAGGGACTACTTTCTACTGAAGAAATCGTTTCTAACAGGTGCTGTCTTACACAGATTTCACCTTTGTTTCTTTGATAAGTATCACAGTAATAATGCCCACCTAGGTGTCCGGATCAGGCGGCAACCTCTGTTTCTGAAGTCAATGCTGAAGTGCCTTAAACTTGCATTCTCTCTAACAGCCAGCAGGGGGCGACTACTCTGGTTGCTAAAAGAAGTCTGGTTGTATAGAAGTCTATGAGAAAATGAGACTACTTCTCACTTGATTTATTACCTCAGTAAACATTGTAAACATGAGTTTATGGTCTCAATCACTAGTTTCAAGTCTTCAATACAGCATGATGTTCATTTTGTAAAGTATGGTCCCATTTAGAGTCAATGGGATGCTTTAGGGCGGGGCTACCTTGTGATTGACAGGTCGCTACCACGGCGTTGTCCAGTCTGGGAGTTGTCCGTGTTTTCGTCTTAAAACTTCTAACATTTTTGTCGCCTAAAAGGCTTCAAAACGGCAGTCCACAAACCAATCGATGATGTCACGGTGACTACGTCCACGTCTTATATACAGTCTATGGTCCTGATTACAGGAAAACAATGGATTTGGAGAAGGAGACGCTCATTTGCATCATGGAAATCTTTGAATGATTTTCCTGTATCACCTTGTTGTGTTATAGTTTATAACCAGCACATTTTCTGTGCATAAAAATGTAGAGTCCATACTGACTGCCATTGGTTTTAGCCAAACCCGATCCTCCCAGAGAAACAGTAATGCAATGTTCGACTGAATAATGTCGTGGTAATCAAATGGACATTGAATCTGAATAGCAGGCTGTGAAAGCACTGCTTTAATTCACTGACATTTTTCCTCTATTTTGAGCTCCAAGAATTTAAATTGAATCGTGTGATAACCAGGGAGTTAATTTTTTGGTTTGATTATCTTATGAAACTGTTTATGCATATCATATCTGACAGTGGAATAGAAATGCACCTCAGAGAAAAGCTTTTGTTCAAAATTGTCACGGTCTAAAATAACAATCTCTTTCTCTTCTGTGTAGAATAAAAGCATAAAATTGGACGTCAGCTCATCTGAGCCCACACACATCTGGACCCAGTCTGTGTACCAGAATTACCCAGAAGGCATGTGGTGTGTTTCAGCCGGTCAGAAGGAAATAGAGAAGGTAATGAGGCTTTACTTCAAACCCTATTACCCAGGAGTCTTTGCTGCGACCCAATCCCAGCCATGCTTGGCTGTCGTACAGTTCGGTCAAATGGAGAATGAGAGATGAGATATTCCTCCTCCTCCCCCCTCCCTCCTCTTTGGCTGGTTAAAAACAACTCCTTTGAGGAGATGGAAGTAATTCATTTGGCAAGAAAATGAACTTAATGAGATAAAATTCTCCTGAAGAGATTATTTTATGATCTGTGCAGGGAAGATTTAATGGTTTTGGTTTGTGATGTGTGAGCGAAAGAGAGGCAGAGAACAAAATATGCTCATCAATAGTGTTTTAAAATATTTTCTATTTTAGTTGTTTATTTGGCCTCTAGCCTGAAGATCCAGTCAAAGTTTTGTTGTGTCACTGCTACTGTTTCCTGTTATCCAGTGCCAGTACTAGGGCTGGGACGATTCCCCTATCTCCCGATGCGATACTATCACGACACTTGGGTGCGATTCGATATGTATAGTGATTTATTGTGATTTTTGTTAACTTCTTTAACCCTAGACCATGAGAAAAAGTTGAATCATATATATCTATATATCATAATCATATATATGGAAAATATCTCAATTATTACAGTAAAAATGTTTGATTTTCAGCTTGTATGTAGTCAGAGATGTCCTGAAGTCAAATATATCAGTCATTGTCAGGAATTATTTATTACATTTTATCCAGCAACCCAAAAATCAAAGAACAAAGACATTTCCCTCACAGATTAGTGGTGTCTTCTTTTTAATTTATAAGGGACATGTAATGTTTTAGACTTCTGGTGAATATAATCCAATCAATCTTATTTCCATATGTGTATGTTGTATATACAGTTCCCTTTGTTAACACCTTATTTTGAAAACCAGACGTAGTCACACGTGTATTCTTCCTCTAACTTCTCCAAGGTCGTCTCTAGCTCTCCCGTCAGCTCCGTTCTCTTTATACATCCATGGTCAGCTCCATCGGGGCCCATTTGACCACGGAGATGAGAGCGACAGCCAGCTTGACCACACGTTACCGCGATACGATAACGTTTCCTGTCTGTGACAGAGTTAGCATGCAGCTTTAACGATGATATCTAGCTGTGCTTTTCCTGCAATGTGTGAAACCCAAAGTGTTTCCATACTTTACTGGATGTGTAGTGTTTGCCACTTTGGATTTAACATGTGACGTTGCAGGACGTATCCACGTGGACCCTCCGACCTTTTTATGCTTTTTCGTTTCGGCTCGCTGCGGCCGGCTGTGCTTTGTTTTAGTGACGGATACGGAACGGATGTGACGTCACGTTACTCAGACTCCAACAATAAAAGCAGTAACTTCCTTCTCCCTCCGTATAGACTCAAAGTTGGAGGAGGCTCCAGTCCATGTTTATCCAGAGGTAGCTGATGCAGAAGTCCCTCTTCATACATTTATTCTGAATTAATAATGCTGCACACACTTGAGTATTATAATACAGTCAGACCATCTTTTGGTTGGGAACGGTGCAAAATTAAAATATCCTTGAGGAGTTAAGAGCTCATTTTATGCAAACAATCTAATTTTAGTTTGGATGAGTTTGTTTGACTTCTATCAAGCTCCTCCATGAATTGAGACAATTCATTGGGCTTATGAAAATCCTCCCAAACAGCACTGAATAATGACAAAAAGCCTTATGAAAGCCTGTTTTTCTTTTCAATTAAATGTAATATTGTACATTATGACATGCCGGGTTTACTGCAGCAGTTTATAAAGAAGGACTTCCACTGCAGAACACAGCTAACATCTATAGGCTCTATAGATACAGACTGTTCCTGTGGGTTATCTCGTAGTGATTGTGAGTTAAAGGCGGCTCGACCTGCACAGTCCACACACAAGGTCACACCGCTTCTATCTTTAACACAACCATAAAGCCATTAGTGGTGCTGCAGTGACATTAACGGCCATTTCTTTATTACTCATCAAGGGGATGAAATGATTGTTCCCATAGGCGGTGGAAGCTTATCTCTAATATTGTGCGCACATGCATGCATACTGTATGCTCATGCGTGATCCACATCATCAGCTCACGTCAACCAATGATTTACTGACTAAATATAGTTGTGACGTACAGAGATTTAACCTGATTTGTGACACTGCGTGACATTAAGTAATGTTTCCATAATCCCAGTAATATAAATGGATTTCATAAAGTCATCAAGTCAGGTTTACGCCCTGAAAAAGTCTTTCTATGTGGACCTGTGTGAGCCACTTCAAAGACACGTTTCCATTTCCTTGCACTGGTTGTCCTCCTTTTTATTTCCTCCCCCTCTTCCTCATTTCCCATCCTCTTTTCTACTCCTCTCCTCTCCTCGATTTTTCTTCTCTTTTTCTTTTCCTCTCCGCAGTTCCCATCCTGTTTTCTTCTCCTCTCCTTGATTCCTCTTCTCTTCTCCTCGTTTCCTCTCTTCTTTTTTTCTCCTCTCCTCGTTTCCTCTACTCTTTTCTTCTCCTCTCCTCATTTCCCATCCTCTTTTCTTCTCCTCTCCTCGTTTCCCATCCTCGTTTCTTCTCCTCTCCTCGCTTCCCATCCTCTTTTCCTCTCCTCTTTTCTTCTCCTCTCCTCATTTCCCTTCCTCTTTTCCTCTCCTCTTTTCTTCTCCTCCTCGTTTCCCATCCTTTTTTCTTCTCCTATCCTCGTTTCCTCTCTTCTTTTCTTCTCCTCTCCTCGTGTCCTCTACTCTTTTCTTCTCCTCTCCTCGTTTCCCATCCTCGTTTTTTCTCCTCTCCTCGTTTCCCATCCTCTTTTCCTCTCCTCTTTTCTTCTCCTCTCCTCGTTTCCTCTCCTCGTTTCCCATCCTCTATTCTTCTCCTCTCCTCATTTCCCATCCTCCTTTCTTCTCCTATCCTCGTTACCTCTCCTCTTTTCTTCTCCTATCCTTGTTTCCTCTCATCTTTTCTTCTCCTATCTGCCATCTCTTCTTTTCTTCTCCTCATTTCCCATCCTCCTTTCTTCTCCATCCTTGTTTCCTGTCCTCATCCCTCTGTTTCCTCCTCTTCTCCCAGAAGTGGGTCACCATCACATTGACTCCACTTCCAATCTATCATTTGTGGAGTATTTTGTAATTGCTCTTTAATCTCGACACCACTCGAGTAGCCAGTCGAGAAGTAGCTGTGGACCTGTGGATTAGTGTGTGTCTGTGTGTGTGTGTGTTGTATGTAAAGTCCAGGCCATTTGAGACAGGCACCATTAATGGAAGGTAAATCCCTCTTCCCCAATATCCAGGCCTTTCACTCTCTGATGGATAAGATGCGATCATCCGGAGGGCGAGGGCCAGCCGGTGAACAGGCTGTGGAAAGGGCAGTGACAGTAGGGTAAGACAGGATCAGCACAGAGGATGTTATCATTAAAGAGCATCAGGGGAAGGGTTTTAACGTCGCGTGGAGCGACTGCCTGCCAACATCTGATGTCTGAGTTTAGATCAATTTTACTGCTGCCACTGTGTCGCTGTGTGGAGGGAGGCAGGAAGTTTGCTACATCTTTTGTCACAGTTTTATGAATGCCAGTAGCATAAACGAGTCAGATCACACTAAGCAGCGTTTTTAACAAACATCTCAAACTGCTTTACAGGGAACAGAGGACATATTATAGTTTTTCTCGATTGTTTACACACATTTTCTGAAAGCATGCCTCATACTCTCAGAACTCTACACACAAATCAAAAAACACACACACAATGGGCAAAACCCCTCAATTCTCCTGCAAAATGAAACTTTACATTCAAAACAATGTTATTTCTTCTCAAAATGGTATTTTGTTTTCAAATGACACACACACACCATCATATGAATAGACATTTATAAGAACCAGTTGAACACTGATGTGCTCAATGTAAAACACTATGATGAATGGAAAACACTTCTTCTCCATTCATCATAATGACTTAGGCCTTTTTTTTGTTCAGTGTTACACTTACTACAGACAGTACATACATAAGTGTGTTGTAAAATATTTTAGAATATTGTTTTTATACTCAGAACACACAAATACACGGTAACAAATATATTTTATTTTCCCCACAAAAACAATGTACGTGTACATCCCAACCAACACAAAGTTGCACATACAGTGGTCTACATACAAAACAACAGAAGAATTTACTGTATACAGTTACAGTAAAAACAACTATGCTGCATCCTCTCTTCTGTTTCGGTCTGGCCACAGCACCTCATCCACATCACAAGCAATGTTTTCCCTGGCCAAGCAGTGGGGGAAATATCGCTTAGCATGTCGAATCCAGCCATGAAAAGCATCAACTGATTGCTAATTGTAACACTGTGTGACAGGTGTTTGCCCATGTGATGAGTCAGTGTGCATAGTAGGGCAATTGTCTTTAGAATTTTGAATGACAGTGTGTTCCTTGTGAAAACGAGATTTTCTTCATGAAAATTGTGCCAAATGCAGAGAATTGTGTGTAGTGTTTTGAAAAAAGTGTGTTTTAGAACTGCAATTTGAGTGTAAAGCAGGAATTGTGCTTGTAGTTTAGCAGAATTGGTTCAGGGGGTTGGTGCATGAGTTACATGTTGTGGTCATTGTGTGTCAAGTACCAGTATTTGTGTGTAAACAATTGAGAAAAACTGTAAATGTATCTTAAAAAAGGATGAAAGCATGAAACAAAGATCAAGTGTTTTTATATTTGTACATTTGTGTGTGTGTCTGCATGTGTAAACGTTTCTATGACATAACCGTTCACCACCAGGTCAAGTCCACTGCAGACAGTTAAGAGTCTAGATATTAAAAATTCAATACTCAATATGCACTTATTACAGTTTTTCTCAATTGTTTACACACAAATACTGGTACTTGACACACAATGACCACAACATGTAACTCATGCACCAACCACCTGAACCAATTCTGCTAAACTACAAGCACAATTCCTGCTTTACACTCAAATTGCAGTTCTAAAACACACTTTTTTCAGAACACTACACACAATTCTCTGCATTTGGCACAATTTTCATGAAGAAAATCTCGTTTTCACAAGGAACACACTGTCATTCAAAATTCTAAAGTCAATTGCCCTACTATGCACACTGACTCATCACATGGGCAAACACCTGTCACACAGTGTTACAATTAGCAATCAGTTGATGCTTTTCATGGCTGGATTCGACATGCTAAGCGATATTTCCCCCACTGCTTGGCCAGGGAAAACATTGCTTGTGATGTGGATGAGGTGCTGTGGCCAGACCGAAACAGAAGAGAGGATGCAGCATAGTTTTTTTTTCGTTTTTTTTTTACTGTAACTGTATACAGAAAATTCTTCTGTTGTTTTGTATGTAGACCTCTGTATGTGCAACTTTGTGTTGGTTGGGATGTTCACTGTGTACATTGTTTTTGTGGGGAAAATAAAATATATTTGTTACCGTGTATTTGTGTGTTCTGAGTATAAAAACAATATTCTAAAATATTTTACAACACACTTATGTATGTACTGTCTGTAGTAAGTGTAACACTGAACAAAAAAAAGGCCTAAGTCATTATGATGAATGGAGAAGAAGTGTTTTCCATTCATCATAGTGTTTTACATTGAGCACATCAGTGTTCAACTGGTTCTTATAAATGTCTATTCATATGATGGTTTGTGTGTGTCATTTGAAAACAAAATACCATTTTGAGAAGAAATTACATTGTTTTGAATGTAAAGTTTCATTTTGCAGGAGAATTGAGGGGTTTTGCCCATTGTGTGTGTGTTTTTTTGATTTGTGTGTAGAGTTCTGAGAGTATGAGGCATGCTTTCAGAAAATGTGTGTAAACAATCGAGAAAAACTGTAAAATTTAGGACCGTCTTGTCAATGTCAGTCTGGGTCTTGAGGTCTTCTTAATTTCAGTAGTCACCTCTTCCATTTGGGACTTAAGGGCCGTGTCCACCAAAGCGTCTTTTGTGGCTATATTATGCGAGTGTTGTATGCCTAGCTCGCTGTAACCTGTGGTGTGTGTTACTTCCTGTGGTAAAAAAAAATAGCAAAGACGTGTTGAGCTCATTCCTCTCGTCTCATTGAAAGCAGCCCCAGTATATTACACCGCGTATTTATGCGATTCTAAAAACGACAGCAGCGTGACGAGGCGTTGAGCGTCTTTTCTGCGTCGAGCGCTGCCCGTTTGCTGTTTTTTTTTCTGGTTGCCAAGAGTTGAACAATTTTCAGTTTTGGGTAAAACACTGCGCTCGTCACTGGAGAGACTTCAGAGACAAGGTTCAAAGCACACTGGAGCACACGGATTTAAGGCAATCAACTTTATTACAGACTAACATGTCTTCATAGTAAGTGTGAGCATCGGACAGGCCTACTATTCCTTGTGAAAAATGTGATCAAATGTGTTTTATTATGGGTATGTTGTGGTCTTAATGTGCTATGTTATGCCATTGTTTTTATTGTTTTTACTATGGTCTTTATGTTGTCCTCATGTCTGAATCACTGGACCAAATGAATTTCCCCGTGTGGGATAATAACGTTGATCTGAATCTCAACCAAACAATCGTACTTGTTGAAATGCTTCCTCGACCACAAAATCTCACGAACATAGACCGGCAGGTCCGTCCTCTCTCCCTACGTGCTTCAACCTTCCCTTCATCCAGAGCAAGTAATCTACCTTGTGCCGACGACCGTCACGCTTACTTTCGCGGATATTCTGTATCGTACCAACCAAAGCGTCTCAGTTGAAAAAACCTCCAAACAAAGCGTTCTCAAGCTCTCCCAGTTGAGCGTTTTCAGAAGAGCGCCTGGTGGTTTCAGCTGGGAAATAATGCTTACAGTATACAAGTGCCTGTGTAGCTTTTAGGTAGATTGTAAGCAGTACTCAATAAATGACTCTTAAACTTGTCCCATTCTCTGACACTCACATAAAACTTGTTTCAAAGTGAGGGCTCCTGTAGGAAATAAACTTCCACAGAGTTCACGAGCGAAGCTTCTGGCTGATTTATTATCAGCAGGAATATACTGAGATAAGAGTGAGAGTGAGGTAGAGTGTTTAATAACAGCTCCAGAGTTAATTGGCTGGCTGTTTTCAAAGTAGACCTGACAGAATGAATGGCACAGAGATAAACGTGATGAGAGAACGGACAAATATTCACTGCACACTCTGAGATGAGTAAATATAAGAGGTGAAGTGTGCACAATCCTGTGCTGAGAAAAGAAAATAGCTTTTGGGAAAACATCAACAGATTAATCAATTAAGGATGGAGCCGACATTCAATCATTGTTATTAATTAATGGAAACAAATTAGACCATGTGGAGACAATTGGCATCATTGTCATTGAGTGAAACTTCACATGCTTGACCTACATTTTAACATTTAAACAACATTATTACAATATGCTGCAGTGGCTTGCATGTCACACAGCTAAATAACTACTGTGTTTGTTGATTTATTTTATTAATAACACCATTTTTAAATGTTTTTATCACATATAACATATACTGTTAAAAAAGAAGAAGATTCAGATATGAAGTATTTCCGTCAAAATATATAATATGCTATAAAGATACCACCTTAATGTCGTCAATCATCTCATCCAATTCGGCAAAAAAGCAGATGTCCCAAAATATCAAACTATCCCTTTAAACATGCTATATTGGACATGTTTAGTTTTGATTTTGACGTGTATGTATGCCCACACTGGTCTGCTGTTCACCATGCATGCATTCTCCTACTAGAAATTGTGCATTTATTATAATGATTATTAATATTTATATCAGAAATAAATGTTCTCAATGCTCTGAGGGTGAACGCCCAAAGCTGACTCGTGTCCACACAGTGTTTTATCTGTTGTGTGAAAAATCGCAGATGTGTCACGCCTCATCTCGCCTCGCGGTCAAACGCGATTGACCCTCTTGTCGTTTTAAAACCTCCCTCTGGGGAGGAAGGGGAGGAGGGAACAAGATGAAGCCATGATGGGAAGTAATTATGCACAAGACAGCTCACTACATCTTTGTTTACCCCTTTCAATTAGATTGTGTCTCTCATTCGTTCACCAGTGTGTTCATGTGTGTGTGTGTGTGTGTGTGTGTGTGTGTGTGAAACAGTGATTGATAGTGGATGAGAAGTTGAAGGTAATGAGGCTCAGAAAGAGATGAAGTGTGACAAATTGGTATGGATGGAAAAGAGAAGAAAGAAAAAGAAAAATGTGTGATCTTATTCTACTTACAAATAATAGAAATGGTTACTTCCCCAATTACACTGTTGATTGTTGGATAGCTCATGTAAGGAATAGTTATCTGCCATGTCCTCTAATTGCATATCTTATTTAAAACTTATAAAAGAAAGAAAGAGACTTGGAGAAAGAAATCAGCCAGGAAATTAATTTGAATGCAAATTAGATTTTCTACGGCATAATAATATGGCATGTATTTATGCATTTACCATGAAGATACAAGACAGCGCTAACATCTAAATACCACTGTGATACTGGGGAATTAAAGATGCAAACCAAGAATGATAAAAAGAATGAAAAGTAATGGCGTATAACTCGTATATAACCCAATCAATTCATACGTAACCCATGTAGTATTGAGCCAAGGCTGGTGACGTAGTATAAAGAGTGACAAAGTCCATGTAGGAAGGAGGTCGGGGTGGATGGGACGGTCCAGAAACACCGGACTGTCTGTGTCACCCAGGAGACCGCTGGTCGTCCGTGTGAAACCAGAGCCTGGTCTCGCCAAATGGTGTATGAATGACACGGTGATTTTGCGTGCAATAACAAGGCCTTTCTTGCTTTTACCATTTGTACGCCATTAAGTCTGTACTGATTGCAATGTAAACGCATCCGCGTAAATATGCTACGCTCAGAGCTAGTGACGCAGTATAAAAAGTGAGAAAGACCGCTTGTGGCGGGCAGCAGGGGAGGTGGATGGGTCCAACAAACACAGGACTTTCAACCTGGAGTGTTGTTGAGTTATTTTGAAGTTACGTTAGTGATGTTTGTGCCGTATTTTTCGTACTTATGTTACATTGTTGGCACTAAAACATAATGGAATCACTTTACCTCACATTTTGTTAAGAAATAAACATTTTTATTGCATCACATATCCTTTTTAATGAAAAAGAAGCGATCAAACAATCTTAAATAAGGTAATCATAAGGTCTCCTTGCATAAATAAAGGATAAACAAACAAAAAAAAATAGAAACATAGTGTGAGTCTGTACTTTCTTACATGATAAGTCCTGCATTTTTTTAAATCTGAGAGAGCTAGAAAGCTTTTTCAAGTCACTCGTGACCATGTTCACGATCATCCCGATAATGGAAATTCATCACGATTAACTTATAGTGAGTGATTTTATCACGGAAGGTGACATTTGATCAGAAAACAGGATCCGCACACTGCAGAGGTAGCTCCCAACAATTTTAATGAAGCAACGTTTGGATCTAACAGAGATCTTCGTCAGGCATTGTCAAGTCCAAATCCTACATTTTACCATCCCTACAAATAACGACGTGGTGACTTATTGGCTGATGAACACTTAATGTTTGTGTTACAGTTCATTAATTTGTGTTGACTGAAGACTCCAGAGATAATACATGAAGAGAAACAAGAGGGAGGAATTCAGCGGCTACCTCTCTATCTGACATTTTCATTTCCCCTGAGATTTCCTTTTTGACACAAGATAGCTGAAAGCAGAAATCTCACATCAGATGTGTGTGTTGGTAGATAAACTGTGTTTGTGTGTGCGCTCTAATAATAGTCCTCTTGCATCCAGCAAAACTTGATAACATTTGGTTTGACATATTTTAGTGTGTATGTGTGTGTGTGTGTGTGTGTGTGTGTGTGTGTGTGTGTGTGTGTGTGTGTGTGTGTGTGTGTGTGTGTGTGTGCCTGTCACTCAGCAGGCCAGTGGGGAATAGGATGGAGTGGAGGATCCATCTGGTTTCAGTTGATGCATGGAATGAATCAAAATTCACATCATTACCCGAAAAATTGCCTGCATCTCACTTACAGGGGGGGGACACCATCCCGGGAACGGAATTTTTTAATCAGGACTCGAGCTCCCCGAGATGAAAATTTCATGGAAAGGGAAATGCGTTTGTGTGTGTATATGTGTGTGTGTGTGTGTGTTTTTTGTGTGTGTGTTTGTGTGTGCGCTACGCTACAGTGTTTGTCAGCTCAGCTGTCTGTTTGATGTTGGGAATGATTTCACCTCCCACAACACAACATCTGAGGTCCTCTTTCCGACTCTTTTGTCACATGCGGATATCAAAAGATGTCACGTTGTACATGACAAACAAGGAGAATCAAATAAGACAACATCACAAGCACACGGCTTCCCGTCAGCGATCTGACTTTGACAATTTCATACATTTTTAAGCAGAATAATTGCTTCATTGGGTTTAAGCTCTTCTGAAGCTTGTGTCTGTAATATCACTGTGTGCGTCAAACAGGAACATTATCCTGTATGATTTGCACCTACATTTTAAGCAGATAGGTGATGTTTTTATACAAATAAATAAATAATGCTGTCCAGGGTTTTGTTTTTAGATGGTGTGACAGGTTGTGTGACTGTTTTATGGAGGAAACCTTTCAGTTATTGAAGGGATTTCTGGCCCTTGATGCCGGTTTGAGTCCCCAAATTCTCATGACCTCAACACTGTTAGACAGATGTCGGGTCAACATGAGAAAATGTGCATAGCAAAGTTTTGTATTTTTACAAGCGTGGCACAAGTTTCGATGAGATTATGTGTGGTAATGTAATGTATTTAAAATGTTTCTTTTAGTTTTGTTTAGAGATGAACCAATCCAATTGTTTTCAGTTCAATTTAGATATCTGCCAATACCGATATAATTCTGATAAAAAACAAATTTAGTGCGTCGTTCCTATTTAAAAATGTAACCTTATTGTATCCCCACACAAAGTTATTATGGTATTATATACGATAATCAACACTAAAAGGTACACAAACTATAATAAAATCCATTTAAGATGTCAAGCCAACAATGTTTATCACCTTAATAAAATAAACTAACCTGTAAGACCTCGACAGTATCTGTTCCGTATAACCTGACGTGTCTCAGAAGAGAGGTTTTGGGGAAACTCTGTATTTCTCTTACCTGCCTTCTGTCTTGAGTACATTATTAATAGCGAGGAGCTTCCGGCAAACTCCCTCAAATGCTTCCTCATAAATGATTTACCAAACAGAAGCATATTGCTGCGGTTGCAGGGGGAAAAAAACATAACATCAGTTTAATGGTTATGTTTTTCTCGGTTGAGTTTAAAGTTAAATCATTTAAGCACTGAATGTGATCTGTGATCTGTGAGCTTGCGGTTGTTATAAACCCGGATTTCAAAAACATCAGAGACCTTTTACAGTTGCATGATTTTCCGTGCGTGTGTTTTGGGGTTTCATGAATATTAATACTGTGTTCCTACTCCTTGTAGTGCTCTTACACAGCGCTCAGGTGACTGTTGATGTTCCTGGATACGATGCACACATAAGCCCTGTTTCCACTGCAGGAAGTAGGAACCTTTAGAGGAACTTATTGCGTTTCGACCTTAGGAACCAGGGTCTAAATTAAGTTATGGGGACATTTTATGAGGCCTTTTTACCCACCCAAAACCCCATGTCGGGGGTCAACGACGCGGGTATTTACCAAGCAAGGAGGGTCTAACGGAAATATGCTATTGAGTTGCTTTATGGGAAGTGTAGGATCCAGTGATTCTGATAGTCTCCGTTTTTTTAAAGATAATTTTTTGAATGAAAGAAGCAATTTCATCACATTTGCTCTACAGGTTCTGCACATCATGGCTACGGTTCCTTGACTACTTCTGTCTGTATGGCGGGTCAACGTGTGCTATGAGTTTCAATTGACGTGTGTGAAATGATGCATGCTATTTGGTTTGACTGATGTGTGTTCCACATGTGTGTTTTGTATAGATGCCTTGCAGTCACGTGACTTCTGACGATGTCCGTTGTGGTCGCTGCCATGTTGGGTACCGATGTTATACAAGTAGGTACATAATGCTAGCACTCTTCACCGCCAATGTCGCTCCTTTATCACCTCAAACAGAAAAGGTGTGCAGAGAAAATATCAGTAATTGGATATGATCCTTACGGAATCTCTCCTGAACTTTTCCAGCCATTGATCTCATCAGAGACTGCCGGACTTTGCATTTCTTGACATTTATATCTACCTAGTACACCACTACTCTATAGCTCATGCCTCAGGATGATGCCTTTAGGATGAGTGCGGTACGATTCATCCACCAGATCGACCAGACCGTGTTTTCACATGCAAGGATAGGCTGTTCGATGCTGGAGGAAGGCAGACTGAAAATGCCCCTCCATCCCGTGATGCAAAATGAATACAGACGGGAACTGGAACCGACTCAAAGATGATCCAGAAACATTGGAGTAGTGATTGGCATCATTGATATGCCGTCAAACACAATCACAAAACAGCAAAGATAAGACATAATTTATAGTTATGGTTGTATAGAGTTTTCGGTTGTAGAGTGATGAGACATTTTAGCAGTCTGTCTTTTTGTCATATTAACGGTAACCTCAATTTTTGACTAATGATAATTCTTTTTTCTTATAATGAGTTTTGTTACCACCAGTTAATATAAGCTTACCATGTAATAATTACAGTGAAACCTAAAGTAAACAGACAAAGGCTGAAGTGCAACAGCTGATGATTTCCTGCTCAGGTGTGCACTGAGGGAATTGAACTAGAGGTGTGAACTCTCAGGGACTCAGAGCTTCCCGAGCAGCGTTGGCACTTGGCCTCGGACTGTGAGTCAGGAGCTAAAAGACTAGAGGAAGAGAGTTCTCTGCTGTCTGGGTGAATTAGGGCTCATTTGCTAATGGTGGAACCCGGTTCCCCTCTGGCCAGCTGATGGATAAATCACACCCTGTGTTGTGCTGCAGTGCAGCCCGGTCACGGTGGACGGTCTCCTCTCGTCTGTCCCTTCTGTATTCTGTATTCCCTCTCTTTTCATTTTCTGCTCTCTCATGTTCCCCTCACACTCTCTCAGGAGCTGTGTAGTAGTTTATGGGGTTTGATGATGGAGCGCCAGCTTGGCACGTGGCGTTAACGCTGTGAAGATCCATCAGAGAGGGTGATAAAAAGGAAAAAAAAAAACTCTTCATCACAGGCTTCGCTGTGAACGGCTGGGTCTTTGATGCAACATTAGGCAGCTGCTGCAGGGAACAGAGGGAGGCTTGTGAGGGAGCAAAGGCAGTGTCAGTGTGTCAGGGTGTGGGGATAAGAGCGCATGTGTGCTTTGATTGTTTGTTAGACCTATACTGGACGTTATTTTCATAGCTGCGGCCACAATTACTATTAGTTTTGTAGAAACGGGGACATCATTAGTCTGTAATATCTGCAATCAAAGTGTTCATGTTTAATTTCGTTCTATTTTCATGCCTCCATGCCGGCGACAGTCGTGGCCATAGGCATTATGTTTTTGGGTTGTCTGTCCATCCGTCTGGACGTCCGGACCGTTCTTGTGGGATGAACTGATTAGAATTTGGTGCTCAAAGGTCAAACGTTACTGTGACCTCACGTCCGTCCCATTCTTGTGATTACTCGTGAACGCCTAGAGCGAATTTCTTCAAATTTGGAACAAACGTCCACTTGGACGGATGTTCTGGTTTCCGTTTGTAGTCCGGGTAGTATTGACCAATCACGTTTGAGCAGGCTTTGGTTGCATGCAGGTTAACAGTCTGCGTGGAGAACCCATCGGCAACCGTTCTCACGTCTGAAGTTGCTAATCGGACTGTAAACAAACGCACGGAAGAGGAAGTCTTGGCTCGGATATTCATTATCCGGATATCTGATGGCTACACCGGAACCCCCCAAATATTGTCCATTGGCGTTGCTCCCACACGCTAAGTCAATGCCAGGCCGATGGGTTCCAAGACTGCTTGTTAATCTACGTACTGAAGTGCAGTTGAACGGTGATGCAATTGCCTAGCATAGAAAAAAGTGTTTGAACTACAGAATCAGTAACGAATCTCTAAACTGAATGAAATGATTCAGGAAAGTGATTTTATATATCTAATATCTACCTCTCAAACTGACTGAAATCATCACCTGACTCTGCAGTTTGTTTTAGCATTATGAGGCATTTTAGCATCTTTCAGCTCAATGTTTTGGTGTTAGGGCCCTGCAACTTTACTGTTTTGGTTCAGCATTCTCATCAACACTGTTTTCAGCAGCAGGCAGATGTATTTAGCAATAAAAAAAAGCTCTGTTGAAACCACTTTATGCTACCTACCCAGCACCAAACAGCAGACAGACACAGTTAGCGACTAGCTGGTGAACAAAGTGGAGTATTTAGAAGCTTAAGAGGATTTGGCGGCAACAAAAAATGTGCTTAAAGGAGTGAATATTGGGCTTACAGTTGTCGTCTGGCCAGAAAGATGACCCTGAATTAAAGCTCTTGTTGCTCCATGTCTGCTGGATATGATAGGCAACTGTTTGCTAGCACATTGGCCTCAATTTGTGATGAAATGAAATAGTTTACAGCTTGTTCTGCTGCCCCCAAATGGCTAAATGAATCAATTATTGCTGCTTTGAACTATGTTTATTTTTAATGTTTTCATTCTTCACTCACAGGCAGTAATGTTTCTGTGTCTATGAATTAGGTAGGTGTGCTGGGCCAAACGAGCCCACACACTGCCTTAAAAGAGTCATTGAAACACTGAATTTAGGGACCTTTCATACAATAATGTCCGTTTTGGCCTTTGAATATTAACATATGTTGTGATATTGTTGTCATAAGAAGTCAATTTGTTTTTCAACAATGTGTAAAATAAACAATACGCACTGAATTATTATAACATGAATAATGGAACAAGCAGATAACTAAATAAAAACTGGTTTGTCTGTTTGAGAGTGCAGCTGAATAGATGAGAGCCTCCGTCTGCTTTATGTGTTTATCTGTGAAGTCACATCAGGTTATGGTGAAGATGAGTGTGTCTTTGTTCCTTGCACACTGCAGAGCGATAAAACCAGAGGCGCTGCAGGATCAACACATTTCACACAGCATAATTAACGCACATGTGCATATTAAAACACATCTCATGTATATACAGCCAGTTATTTGGCTCAGCAGGCAACTCGCCAGTGAAAAATACAGTCTGGCATTAAAGTGAATGCTTGTAGAAAATTAGCTCATCATTTGTGTTAACAGACCAAATCTGATTCTGTAATAGCCGGGTTATTTCCCCCCGAGGAGTGTAAACAACGCTGGATTCAAATCTCATTGTATTTAAACAAGAATACAAGTCTAAATCAATGCTTGTGGTCCTGTGAGGCTGTATTGAACACGATACTCCTCCACAAATCAAAACTGTTGTACAAAATCTCAAACTAAAATCAATTCATTTCAGTGGAATCGCTGCAACCAGTGGATTCGCTCGCAGAGGCAAAATAAATTTGTATGGAGCTTTCGTGTAAAGCTCAACCTTGTACTCTGTGTTGCACCAGCAGATTTTATACAACCCTCCACTGCCAGAATACAAACTGCTCCACAAAAAGACACAGTGTGGTTAGACAGGAGTGGATGGTACAAATGCAAAGTAGTCACTATATCACCAAGATTTCACAAGAACACAGATATGATTTTTGCAGTGTGTGCCCAATGCTTAAGGAAGCATGCTAACATGCTCAGAGAATGTTATCATGGTAACATTTAGTATGCAGCATTAAGCGTGTTAGCCAGATGTTGGTCTTCACATAAGGTTTGCAACAAGTGATGTGTTTTACATATCAAAATAGTCTGTTTGCTTCATTAAGGTTTACAAATTTGTGCAGCAGGTGCATGTTAATTTGTAGTTGAGAGTTATTGTAACGCTGTGGTGTGTTGCTGTCTTGTAGAAACCTCTGACTTTCATAGTTGGCTATTGAACAGCAGCTTGTTTTTTAATGGAGGAAGGTATCAAACCATCCTTTTGAAAATGTGCATGTTTGCTTCTTGTTGCTCATTGTCCAAAGTTTTAAGTTACAAGCTTCACAGCTTTAGTTTTTTTTTCTCTGACTCTAAACTAGGGCTGTGAAAATTGGCCAAAAATTATGTTCGAATATTCGTTCTTAAACAAATAGTTTTGTACTATTCAAATATCTATTTTTGAGAATTATGTCCATGACACCTAACTGTCCTAACTGGCCACAAGGGACGCAGCATTGCACAGCAACGCCGTTTTGAGCTGAACTTTTGTCGGACGCCCTGTTTCTATTCCTATTCCTGTTGCTCACTTTGGAAGCGCCGCAATGGATGAGGAACAGCTGATTGGTGAAGTTGAAATGAGGAGTCATCTATATGATACCTCCTCATTTCACTTCAAAAACCTAAATAAGGTAGCAGCTGGCTGGAGGGAGTTTCCTACTGGCTGTTAGCTATAGTGTATGCCATTGCCAGTAAATATCACAATATTAAACAAACGTGTGTTTTTTTGTTTAAAAAGTTCAAACGACAGAAGATTGCGATTACTACTCCCCCATATTTTACGTAGTTATTACATCTCCAGTCTGATCTGGAGCACACAGCTGATAGGTACGGGGTTTATTTACATGACGTTACATTGTCACTCTCTCTGGTTGAGTTCTCTCCATCATTCCGGTTGTTGTTGAATTATTCCTCGTTCAGCTTGACCTAACGTTACATTTTATTTTCAGTTAATGAAAGTAACGTTTTGTGACTCCCTCTTGGCCTCTGCATCGGGATCTGATCTGAGTATGAGAGCACTAAAGATGGATAAAAGAAAAGAAAAAGACTCTTTACTGCTTTGAATTTTGCGCAGTGAATTGGTGCAAGAATGATCATACTGAGTATAGTGGAGGAACACTTACTTTGAAGCGGACTCAAAACACGTCTTAAGCACAACATTGATTTACTGTATTCTTGCTTCAGCACAGAAGCAGATACGAGCAGGAAAACAGTCAAAGAGAATTTTCTAGAGGGCCAAGTCAAGTGTATTACCAGCACACACACACACACACACACACACACACACACACACACACAGAGAGAGAGACACCCAGCAGGGGGCCATGCTCTGAAGCTGTGTAGATCATGTAGATTCCCTGCTCCCCACAGCTGTAACAACATATGGAGCAGCGTTTGCCAGCCACCGTGGAGCATGTCATTAAACAGCATTATTAAAATCTCATACAACAGCGGGGTGTCAATGAGAGGCTCGGCTGGCGCGGGGCTGATTGCTTCATTAATTATGTTTTTTTTGTCAACAATTTGTTTCACGGGAAGTGCATGCTGTCAGTGTGGCGTTTTTGTGTTGGAGGTTAGATGATAAATATGGTGTATTCATCTCAAAATTGACTAATTAGGTTTCAGGGTGTGGGAGGTTTGTATACGTGTGTGTTTGTGTAACATAATGTGGTAAAATTGGGGCAGCAGGTGGAACAGCAGGTTGTCACATCAAAGTCATTTGCGTCACAGTAATGCAAACATGTCAAAGCTGCATGGTGCTCAAATGGTTTGAGAACCAGTACTGAACCGGAAAGTTACAGGTGTGATCCCCACAAAAGCTACATTTTCCATCCATGGTGATGTGTTAGCATATGGCAAACAGCTCAGCCAGCATGTTGGTGTTAGCCAGAGCCAGGAAATATCCAGGACCATTCCAACAAGCCTTGAAGGCTCCAACCCAGAGAGTAATCCAACCCGAGGGTGGGTGGGAGAGTTTTCCTGGTGGAGTTTACCGACCCCCTGTTAGCCTGAAGGCCTCCAACTCTTCCACCAGGTGGAACCCCAATGCTAACAGCATTAACTGCTTAACTGTTACCCCAAGCAAAGCTAACAGGACAAACTAAAACTAAAATGCTCAAAATATTTCAGGAGTAAGCTCGGGACTAAAATGGAAAGGAAAAATGCAGTTTATTTTTGAAACGCTGTGGATTAACATTGTACTGCTGCGTTCCAAGTAGTTTAAATATCATTTTACCGTTATTCCAACCCCAAGTTTTCAAATACTGCAGCTTAGTCAGCGGCCCTACGCTTCAAACTACGTCACTCTACGTGTCCGTAGTTATGGCAGGACTAAATGACGTAGTATAAAGAGCGCCACATCGTGTACGGTGGAGGTTGAGGTGGAAACACACAGGACATTCACCCAGCAGACCAGTGTTCCTGTCCTGTGTGAAACCAAAAGTCAAGTCAGCTCACTTATCCTAAGTTATGTAACGTTACGTGATTAACTTAACTTATGTAACATACTTAGCTACGCGACAAACGTACTTATTTTAACCCAAATCATGATCTTTTCCTAAACCTTTTTTTTTAAAAAGGTTTGTGTTAAAATAATAACGTAACAACATAACTACTATAAATAAATAACAACCGCATTTAGCAGACTTTCTTACGTACCATTGCGTAACAATGTTACGTAACAACTCAACGTTTACTTTTGATTTCACGTAGCACACAAACAGCGGTCTCCTGGGTGAAAGTCCTGTGTTTGTTTGACCAATCCATGGACATTCTCGCTCTTTATACCCATTATTATCTTTCAATAACGACTGCTACATATACTACGTTGCTTGCTCTGCGTGTCGCTTGTTGTAACACGTCACTTGCTCTGCCCGAATGCAAAATTGTCCACATTCAGAAAAACAATACAAAAACGTCCACATTCAATGTACCTGTGGTTTGCAGAAACGTACAATACAATACAATACAATACAATACAATACAAGAATTCTTCTTCTTATTATTTTTTTTATTGTAGCTTATATTTTGTATGGGATTTTGTGTTGGAGGTGATTGAAAAAATAAAGAATTAATGAAAAATAAATGTCCTTGATAGGAGTTTATTGTGGCTGTCTTTGGGGTTTTGGCATGTCAGAAACAACACCACACTTTCTCTCTTCAGACTTCATGTTCCCTCATCTGCCTCCTCTGTCGCTGTCAAAACAGTTACATTCACTGTCCTTTTGCGGCGCAAGAAGAGAAAGCAGGTCCCAGCGATTTATTCCCTTACATCTATTCAGTTTGACAACATCATGCAGCCCGACCTTTGACCTCTCTCATTCCGACAAGGAACATGTATGAATCCCACATCGCAGAGGAGACGAGCTGAAAATCCTTGACAGATATGAGAGAGAGATGGGTGGAGGTGGGAGTGTGTGTGTGTGTGTGTGTGTAGAGGGGGGGTTTGGAGAGAGCAAAGGAAAGGTGGTTGACAGAATAAGAGCATACCTGGGGAGCAGGAGCAGCTTATGAACAGACGCCTGCTGCATTTCAGAGCAGCACTACTTCAAGAAAGATCAGGAGTAAATTGCAAAAACAGAGGTCAGAGGAGGTCATGAGGATTTGAAAATAAGATCTACGGATATTCATTATAAGAATAAAAGGAGTTGAAATGAATTGAAACGGAGGGGCTCCATCCCAAGCTGCTACACTTTAAGGTATTTCCAATGCTTTTGTTCATAATTAAGGTGGGTAGAATAAATACAGGAAAAAAGACAGACATAAAATAAAATAAAATAAAATCTTAAACTTGATGAGGAAAAAAATGGTTTGAAATGACTGTCGGTATTTATTTGTTTGGTGCCATTTTATAAAAAGCACTTTAGCTGCACATAATCAACATAAAAAGGCAATTATATTATACAGAGCAATATTTTAAGGTTAGTGCTCGTCTTCGGACAGCGACCCTGAGAAAGATAAATAAGCAGTAAGCATAACAAGCTGTCAGCGATGCTTTTTGTTGCAGCTTCCAGTCTTGTTCATTAATATATTGTTCAGTAATGTATATCATACAGTATGGAAGCATTCGGAGGACTAAATTAAAATGTAATATCACAATAGCGTTTTGTTTTTACATATGCATTAAAGGTCTTAGTGATAACATTTTTATGTAGACGTATATTTTATTTTTTTTAAATAATACATCTACCGAGCCTTTAGAAAGGTGCAGAATATAAGAATGGCTTTTCCTGAAAGAAAATATTATGATTGTGAATTAATCATTTTAGAAAATGTTGGTGGGACCAAAATGAATGTTTTGTTTATCTCTGTGGAAGATATCTGATGTTCGGTTCCCACTTCTAACAAGACTTGTGAGAAAATAGTAATAGACAACGTTGGTATCCTGTGGTTTCTCTGGGTCGCCTTTCAGTGTGGAAAAAAACGGATCAATGGCTGAGATTGACGGTCTGTAAAAATGCAAAATGAAGTTACAATATTTATATTGCATTTTCAAATTTGAATTAACATTTGAATATTTTTAACCATAAGTGGAGTTGGTCTTTGAAAATGAAATGTCATTTTAATATTGTAAAAAATTAAAATTGCATGATTGAATTTTAATTTTAATTTCGATGCATATGTAAGTGAGAAATGGATTACAGAGATAACATTTTCATTTTAATTTAGTCCTTCAAATGCTTCCATAATACAGGTCTTATTAGGAATCAGAACTTGAATATCGGTGTCCTCTGCAGTGAATGTTGCATAGCTTATTTTGAAAGTAAACTTCCATGTGGTCTTGTCTTCCCAAAAAC
Organism: Sebastes fasciatus; assembly: GCF_043250625.1. NCBI lineage: Eukaryota > Metazoa > Chordata > Actinopteri > Perciformes > Sebastidae > Sebastes > Sebastes fasciatus. The sequence goes on from NC_133800.1 coordinate 33,744,769, forward strand.
CTTCTGAGTGGTTTTGGCACTGATCCTCAGAATTACAAATTTTAAACCACTGAAAAGTGACCATCTTATCATCCTCTGACACGTTACGCTCTCTGTTGGTCGATCTATCAGCCGTTTGTCAACCTCCCAACTTACCACAGCGCTCCCAACCTCTTTCCGAATGCTTAAATGTGAAAAATTAGTCAAATTTGAACCAGATGATTTACAGGCTTTTAGATTAATTCTTGCAAGAATCAAAGCTGTAAATATTATAATATATATATTCAATCCAAAAAAGTATGTTTTTACATTTCATGAACGCCACCCAAAACCATCTCTGCACCCACCCAAGGCTTAGTGACCCTGGGACAAAACCAAAAGCTGTGAAAGAATCAATAGTTTAATGAATATTACGAGCACAACACGAAACAAACGGAAGCATCACGCATGATAATAGTCAACTTGTGAAACAATCTAATAAGATGCAAACATGGAAAGAGAATATTAAAAGCCCGCCTTGTGTTCACGGCAACAGCTCCTGATCCTCCTGCTGGCTTCAGATCCCACCAGGTGTCCTGTGAGCCCATGAATATTCAATAAATACAACTCAACCAAACCCCTGGTGACAGCTTAATTTGCTCATTGTGCATTTATAAGTGATGGAAACAGTAGACAGACAGATAGACAGAGTACTTTATTAATCCCAATGGGGAATTGCAGCGAAGCGAGGCTGTGATCTCATTTTACATAGAAGGATTGTTAAAAAAACAAAACACTCAGTTGATAGATGAAAGACATAAAAACCTATTAGATACACTTTATGTCCAAATGAATGTAGACACTCAGACAATGTGGACTCCAAACATTAAACCCGTATGTGATTGTTGAACATAAAAATAATGGGTATCATTAAAGGTACGCTGTGTAGGATCTAGCAGTGAAGTTACAGATTGCAACTAACTGAATTGTCTCCCGTGTGCCAAGCGTGTCGGAGAACTACGGTAGTCGACACAAAAACACGAATGTCCCTCTCAAGAGCCAGTGTTCGTTTGTCCATTCTGGGCTACTGAACAGCTCAGTCGCACAGCAGTTTGTGAAATAGTCATGAAATTTAATGTATTGATTCGGGTACATTCGTGGTCAGCACTAAATCAATTTGTACGTAATCCACGTAATTGTGAACCGGGAAGTATAAAGAGCAGCGAACAGCGTGTGCAGTGTGGAACGCAGTGTGGTCGAGAATGGTCGGGGTGTGGTTAATAGTCAGACGTAATTCATTACCATGGCAACCAGATTGCATCGTTTTTCAACCCAGTTTAGATGAATTTACTGTTTACCAGACCACAAATGAGACAAGAATTAGCGCAACACACCGACTCTCTCTCCCACGCTACCTTCTTCACCGTCTCCTCCTGGTGAGGCGGCCGTCTGCTGGCTGCTACTGCACCGAAGAGCCACACCGCCGCACGCCGGCCACAGCGCAGCGGAGGACAGATAGACATGCCATAGTCCGGCGTTTGAAATGCAGTTTTGGGACGTTTTAAAGGGGCACCGCCGGCCAGCACCGGCCGCTCTCGCCTCAGCTCCAGCACCGACACCGTACCGGGCTGCACTGTGATTCGTTTATTTTCTCTTAACGGGAATTTTCTCTGGTTAGCACTGTCACCTCACAGCTAGAGGGTCGCAGGTTCTAAACTAAAATATAAAATGAAACCCCTCAGTTAGATAATGCAACGAGTTGGGCTCGCTAACTACACCTAACTAGCGAACTAACTAGAATGAGAGCACCTGCAGCTTGGAGGATGACGTATGACTTGCAGTTTCTACTGTAGTCATACGTCATATTCCCATTTTAGCAACAACCTTCTTTTTTCTTTTTTTTTCACTTTGAGCACAAAATTAAATTATTTGTAAAAAAAAATTGGTTGCTAATCAAATTAGTCAGGAAATGATTCAAATAAATATGAAATATCATAGAAATGTCAAAATACACTGGAGGGGGGCTTTAAGTCTAATTAAAGTTTATCTCTGATAAGTACATAAAAAGTAATCTTTTTTTTTTTTTTACTTAGTTTTTATTGCAGTTTCAGCAACTTATACAATCATCATCACATTCTTTACCACTGTATTTTCATTTTACAGCTGTCTCTTTGTTTTTACACACAATTTCACAACTTAAAACAGGGGAGAGAGAAAACATAAAAAAAAAAACAAGAATTCATCTTAAACTTTAATTTCAATTGAATTCAGAGAAAAGGGAGGACACAGACTTAAACAATCCAAAGAATTAAAATAAAATAAAGTAAAATTAATTAATTAATAAAAATAAAAATAAATGTGTTGAAGGTCAGGTAGGGGGGAAGTGTGTGGAAGGGTATGTGTTGTATGGGCGTGTGTATATGCTATAAAAAGTAATCTGAAAGCACACTCTCTTATTTTAATTCTAAAAGAAGTATACTAATAGCATACTTGTAAGGGATCCTGTCTCTGAACAGGGGGGGAAAACCCCGTCGATGAAAACCACCTGACAGCTAGTTGGACCGCCCACTCCCCCTCAGCCCGGCCCCACCTGCAGGACTCCACACCGCTGCTGCTGCTGCTGGTGATTCTGCAGCTACATGCTCTCAGCTCCACATCCACTGAGTCGGGCGGTATTTTATCATCCATCTGTGCGTGATCTCCGGGGTTTAGTTCGTGCAGCTGGAGGAGCAGAAAGGAGGGATGCGCGCAGGGTCCTTGAACGCCACAAACAAGTTGACGAGGCTGCAGAAAGACAGAAAGAGGACTATCTCCTGTTGATCCAGCTCTGCTTCTTATTCCACCTCCCTCTTCCTCTATATGGCAAAGTTCCTGGCTGAATTACTGGGATGCACACTTCCAGACAAGGGCACTCCACCTTTATTCGAGGTAAGGATGCTTTAAAACGCACTTCATAGACTTAAAAATGCATTTATGATCCAAAAATCTAATGGTGAGTTTTATCCATGGACCAAAAGGCGCATGTTCCTCTTCCATCTTCTGTCTTTACTGGTCTTCCTAAAAGATGGATCAGACAGCTGCAGCTGATTGAGAACCTGCTGCTGCTATAGTCCTCACTAAGACCCAGAAAGAGGATCATATCAGTCCAGTTCTGAGGTCTCTACACTGGCTCCCTGTCTCTCAGAGAATTGATTTCAAAATACTGCTGCTGGTTTACAAAGCACTAAATGGTTTAGGGCCAAAATACATTTCTGATCTTCTGCTATGTTCTGAACCATCCAGACCTCTCAGGTCATCTGGATCAGGTCTGCTTAGTGTCCCCAGAGTCACAACTAAACATGCAGAATCAGTTTTTATGCACCAAATATCTGGAACAAGCTCCCAGAAACCTGCAGGACCTCCAGCTCTGAGTTCTTTTAAATCAAAGCTTCAAACTTTCCTGTTTGCTGCTTCCTTTCATTAAACCAGATAATGATCGTATATACTGCACTAGAGCTTTTACTCTTGTGTTATACTCTATTTTAGCTTGTTTTTATTTTCTAATCTTTAATGTGTTATAACTGTTTTAATTATGTCTTAATGTTCTTTTGCACTTTGTCGCAATGTTCTTGAATGTTTCTGTAAAGCACTTTGAATTGCCCTGTTGCTGAAATGTGCTCTACAAATAAAGCTGCCTTGCCTTCCATGTGTTCTCTATGGCAACAGGAGGCTGAGGCTTTTGTTCATCACTGTGATTGACAGTTGCTATGCTGTAAATCACTTCATTAACAGTGATCCCTGCAGGTACAGGTTTAGAAGTGTTTCTGTTCACTGTAATATTCCTAAAATATCCGTTTCTGGTTTTTCTCTGGCACTCATAATGAGTTTATAATGACCTTGTCTTACTTTGAGGTGTTTTGTGTGTTGTCACAGCGGATCTCCTGTTCCAGCGTGATTCTAGACACATTCTAGTGGTGATTTGGGGCTGTGAGTCGTGCTGCGTTTGGTGCCAGCATGGGGTTACTAGTAAGAAATGGCTGAGACTCAAACGCTGCTGTTATTTGGGTCAGTGTGCCACACACTGAACCTGTTCAGTACTCCCTGTCTGTGCCTGAGGACTGTTATAACACATTCTCAGCTCTGCACGGTTTGATGGATAAATCTGCTGTGAAATAACTGAGTTTTACGAGAAAATAACTTGTAGCAGGAGTTTTTTTTTGTCCCCTGTCAGATGGTTCTCTGCAGGACTGCTGCTGTGTCATATAATTACACACTGAACTGAACCAGTGCTGAAGGAAAGGGCTAGTTACTTAATAGATTAGTGAAGTGACAGAAAAATGAATAGTAGATTGATAGATTTATTATTGCATTCACTAATGAAGTTAAAATACCAGTGATTTTCTGGTGTTCACTACACGTACAAACAAATATATATGAATGATTGCATTCACCTGCTGTTGTGACTTTGAATAATGATGCGTTCACTTACTGATGTACATACTGGAGAACTACATACTATATACTACATATTCAGTGACTACGAATCTTTGAACTGAACTGAACTGAAGGAAGTGATTTCCACCTCTATCCTTAAAGAGATAGTTTGGATGTTTCTCAGTGGTTGTATGAGGTACTTCTCCTACAGTAGATGGCACCCAAAAGAAGGTCTCACCTAAAAAAAAAAAAATCGATATCCGTTTAAGTGTACGCTATATTTAGAATATTTTCACCACTTTATCTTGCAGTCACACAGCCCTCTCCTTCTCCTCCTCTCCATATCTATGCTCTCCTCAAAGCCAGCAGGCTCAGATGACAAAAACAGTACAGACACTAGGGCTGTCAATCCATTCAAATATTTAATTGCGATTAATTGCAAATGAATCGCATATGTTTTATCTGTTCAAAATGTACCTAAAAGGGAGATTTGTCAAGTATTTAATACTCTTATCAACATGGGAGTGGACAAATATGTTGCTTTATGCAAATGTATGCATATATTTATTATTGTAAATCAATCAACAACACAAAACAATGACACATATTGTCCAGAAACCCTCACAGGTACTGCATTAACATTAAACAATATGCTCAATCATAACATGGCAAACTGCAGCCCAACAGGCAACAACAGCTGTCAGTGTGTCAGTGTGCTGACTTGACTATGACTTGTCCCCAAACTGCATGTGATCATCACAAAGTGGGCATTTCTGTAAAGGGGAGACTCGTGGGTACCCGTAGAACCCATTTACATTCACATATCTGGAGGTCAAAGGTCAAGGGACCCCTTTGAAAACGGCCATGCCAGTTTTTCCTCGTCACAATTTAGCGCAAGTTTGGAGCGTTATTTAGCCTCCTTCACGACAAGCTATTATGACATGATTGGTACCGATGGATTCATCAGGCTTTGTAGTTTCATATGTTGCCTGTATCTTCGCTTTAGCTTTAAGACTGAGCCCGGTACAACCTCCGGAAGATTGATTGCGCTAATGCGTTAAAGAAATTAGTGGTGTTAAAACAATTTTGCGTTAACGCGTTATTAACACGTTCATTTTGACAGCCCTAATGTTTTTGTTTCACCCTGTTCTGTACCATCTAAAAAAATGCCATTCGTCCATTTCCCAGTGATATTTAACGACATAACTACATCAACGAGTGCTTGAGCAACACTTCTATGGTGACTCGCCAACAATGTAGCTGGCCATGCTGGCTGTTTTGTTGCTTTTGTCGCTTGTAGTTCGTCTATACAGCGAGATATGGAAGATTTTTATCAGCCAGACCGGTTTTTATTATTGCAAAGGAAGAATTGGTTGCAGTTTGGGTAGACCTGAGGCCTCCAGATGCACTGTTGCATCAAAAATCACATCAGCCAGGCTCTGCTCCGGTTTACTCACAGTACAGGACAGCATCGGAGTCTCATACATCATAAGTCAAACAAAACATCCCTTTAGATACAACACTGGATCTATGCTGTTGGTTAATAGCACTGTGAAAGTGTATATCCAATTTTATAGTACTAGAAAGACAACTTATAAATTGAGGAAAGGCAGGTGAGAAGGTAACACAGGAAGATGCACCTTAAACCAACATATCCTTTAAATAGAAACATTCATTTATGTATTAATTTTCTGAATGTACAGGTTACAGTCACAGATTGTTAGCAAAGAGGAAAGTAACATGGATGAATGGGGATGATGGGACACATAAATGAATCAGAGTAGGTGTGCTGCATGATGTGATGTCATAATGTGACATCATTTATGATGAAAATACTCCAAAAAGCAAATACTATTCATCTTTGTCTCTCTAGTTGTTTAAAATGGGACCTGACGGGCGTTACATAACACCGGCTCTAAGTGAAAAAAACGGTTTTAGATTTATTCTCATCACACACACGCTAGCACACACGTGCACACACGTGCACACACACCAGCCGTAATCCACAATCAGCACAGGATTGTTAATCCATCAGGCATCATCTCAATCTGCCTAACACACACTGAGTATTAAAATCATCTCAGAGATGTGTCGGAGAGGATCATCATAGTGACTTCTGGGAAAATGAAAAGATGACCTGCTCTGTTCGGCTTTACTGGACGAGGATTACATTCACACACAATTCCACCTTAAACCATCAATCTATTCAATAGATGCATGTCTCTCTTTTTCATCCCCAAAGGAGAAAACTACAAAGTTTATTCACAGTTTTCTTTACACTTTGTCATTTCAGAATCAGAACCGTCACGCCTAGGTTAATCGATTTCTGTTCTTATGACACTCAGGTGCCTCTCTCCTCCTCTGCGTTTCTTTGTCTCGTTCCCACTTTCCTCTTTCCTCTTTGCCACTTTTGTTCTCTCAGGGTCTTTTTTTCTCTCTCTCAGTTACAAACTCGTCATTCACTCACGTACTGTCTGTTACTGCTGCCAGGCCTCCTCCTCCTCTCTCCTCTCCTCTCCTCTCTTTATTCCCTGCAGCCTTAAAGGGAGGCTTTATTCATGGCAGGGAGCTTGTTTTTCAAGCGGTATGCGGTTTTCAAAGGGTAAAGAAAAAGATTAACATCACTGTACTACTCTCAAGGCCTGTCTGCTGCGTTTGAAAAGATGTGTGGTGCAAAGAGTCCAGAGAAGAAGAAGAGGTTTTCAGTGGAGGAAAGTTTGAGAAAAATATGAGGCGCTGGATCGTGACATCAGAGAATAAGATACCCAGCAAGAATACTAAAAGTAGATAACATACATGCTCAGTGTTGCAGTGGAAAAGATGTCAAGTACAAAACTTCAGTTCCTCGTGTTTACTCAGTCGGAAGAAACACGTGCAAATACACAAGCATAAACGCATAAAAAAACACATTCCACTCCTCTAACACACCGTTCACTTTCGTCACCAGACATCACTAAACTGTCAAATATAATCCCATGAGGGATGATGTGTTGCATAACTGTCTGGGTCCAGAGAGGGCATTGTGTGTGTGTGTGTGTGTGTTTACTGTGTTCAAAAGACAAGGACGTTCAGTGCAACAGGGCATCATGTTCCCTGTAATTAAATTCTGATGCTTCATTTGTTGAGATTAATTTGTGCCGATTTGTTTCTATGATGTTTATGCCAATAAATATGTTTCTGTAATTATTTGTGACAAATCGAGGCTGCGGAAGCAGGTTGTTGAATGAATGTTGTTGAATGAATGTTGTTGAATGAATGTTGTTGAATGAATGTTGTTGAATGAATGTTGTTGAATGAATGTTGTTGAATGTGAGTCAAGCGGTTACGGGTTGAAAATAAGGGGACAGTTGCTAGAATGTCAATTGGACATGACAGAAACCACAAGTTTTGTTATGCCTACTAGGAGACAGAAGACTGACACCCTCTCACATCTAAAAACAATGTGTCTGAAGTCACAGAGGTTTTAGTCACAGACTTTAATATTTTGCAAAGACTGAGGATCTTGCAGCGTCACTATTTACAAGACTACAACTAGATTCCTTTTGAGATGATGTCACATCCTGCTCCTGGTGGAAATTTACAAGAAGAAAAACTACAGGAATGTTTGCTATTAGCCTACGAGCTAACCGTTTGTTTCAGCTGAAGAGTGCGAGCTTCAATCATATAAATCAACACACACATACTGTATATGAGAGAAAGAGTGAATATACGGTTAGCCCAGGGGTCAGCAGCCTTTACTGTCAGAAGAGCCATTTTTTATGAAGAAAAAAAAATTGTCCGGAGCCGCAAAACATTTGAGCATTGTGATGAAAGTAACACAGCTTATAGTCTAAGTATATAGTATATAAGTCTAATGCAGTGAGGGCCAAATATATATAATATTACAAGAAAAAAGTCATAACTTTACGAGAAAAAAGAAAATAACACGTAAAATTACTACTATATGATATTACGACTTTATTCTCGTAATATTCTGACTTTATTCTTGAAATCTCAGATTTATTTTTTCCCTCAATGTGGCTCTAATACCGTTGTACCATAGACCTACAACAATGATAAATAAAAATGATAATCACTGACTAAAGACAGCTCGGACTGAGTGTTATGACCACCTTACACTGAACAATCGAGATCACGGGAGCGCGCCGCAACTCTAACAAAACTCTTGCGATTTTATTCCCACATTGGAAATATGTCTGCCACAGTGAAATAATTGAAATATGGTTCGGTGTAAGGTCGGCATTAGTTATTTTCTGTTGCTCGTACTCTATCAAGCATGATCTTTCACATTGCCATAGAGATGCAGATTTCACATATTCAGAGCTGACCTCGCCACAGGAGGACCTTGTTTATTGTGATCTACAATGAACGCTGATCTTCCTGCTGCAGAAAACACACAGTTCAAAAAAGAAGCCTTATATATACACAATCATAGACGTAGAAAATGATGAAAACTGCAGCTTTACTAGACAATAATATGGTGTGTTAGTGATTGAGAGCCAACAGAAGTATCTCACTGCAGCAAAAGTTCCTACTTCAAAGTTAACTGTGACACATGTTGGACTGAAAAGGATCTTTTTTGTGCATCAGCTCTCATGTGACTGCAGCGTTTTTCTCTCTGGCTGCGTAATGTTGTTCATCTGGTATTTTAAACCTGCATTTGGGCAATTTAGAAATAGCTGTTTTAGTGCTGTTGTATTGGACACCTGATATTTTAAGATTCACATATTTATTTCAGGACTAGTGTGTTGTATTGTTGCAGTGTAGAGGGATTTCTATTCTTCTGGTCTCTCAGTGTAGTTCAGTAAAGAGCTACTCCACAGATTTTACACATCAAAATCTACATGTCTTGGGTCAGACTGTTCTCATGCACCGTTTGTAGCTACACCTATGAAAAGTAATGCACTGTAATTCTTATACATCCCACAAAATCAATTGGTATGTAATCCATGTAATCGTGAATCAGGAAGTATAAAGAACAAATCCAGATTATTTTATTCAGGAATTCGGCCAGCCATCTTTTTAGGGATAATTCTTAACTCGGTTACTACAGATCACAAACAAATATACGGATAAAAAAAGGTGCAAAGTACATTACACAGTGAATCTGTGTAGAGCCAGCATTCAGATGAATGTTAACCTCCATTTTTATGTCAAGTGTTTTATGACAAAGAGGAGGGCCACAGAACGCTTTGTTAGGTGTGCAAGTGTTTGCAGGCATTCAAGTTTTGGTTGTGTCATAGCGAGAGAGAAGGAGAGGGAAAGTATTTGAAGCATAAAAGAAAGCTAAAGAATAAAAGAGAGCCAAGGTAATCTTCAAAATACAATTTTTAAAAGCATCCATCGCTATGACAACCATTGAAATCTCTGAATGAGGCAAAGACGCAGCGCAGCCTCCGCTCAGATAACAGCAGACGACATTATGAGTTGATGTTTTTGAATATAAACTTTTCACATTTCTCCGACGCATTCACAGCTAATGGCAACAAGTTCAGGAGAGAAATCATTGAACCAAAACCTCAACGTATATGCAGATATTAGCTACAGTAAGCTCTTAATGTGACGAAGACGTAGAAATTCTTCAATTTGTGATCATTTCCTGGTGCAGGAACATTTGTTTGACACACAACATCCTTTTCATGTGCACTAATTTCATGCTCAGACCAAGCTGGTTTGTGAAGAAAACTTTAGTAGAGAAGATTTATAAGGTTAACAGTAATTGAACCAAATGAGATGACCAAAAGAGAGAGGGAAATATACGATAAGGCAAGTAAATACCAAGTGGTCCCAGATAGAGAATTTAAAGACTAAAAGGAGCAGAAGATAAATACCAGTTCAGGACATTTTCCAGTTGTGTTTTATTGGAACCTTTTACTGTGTCATAATATCACATTTGTGGAAATGTCACGCTCATTTGGGTTTAGTTTGAACTTATACTTTCCCAGCATCTGCATGTGAATACCTGCTGTCAGCTTTTATAGTTTGGATCAGATCATCTTACGTCAGCTGTTTTTTTGGTTCCAATAAAAATCCTCAATATTGCCTCTATAAATGTCTCCTCACAGACATAGATAGTCTTTACACCAGTGCATGTTCAGCATGCAGCTTTGGACCGACACACTAGTGATTGTGAGATGGTTCTGCAGTGTGATAAAACTTTACTTATAAAGCACAGCGCACATTAATGATCATTACTGTATCAGAAAAGGATGTTTTCATTTTGTAGAAAATGTTTTATTTTCAGGCTCTGCAGAGTAAAAAGAGTTCTCTATAAACGCTATAAATCATCAACACAGACAGACGCTCCAGCATGACGCGAAGCACAGATCATGTTTTACTGTAGTTCCTCTGTGTTACTGAGAGGGAGATCATCCCAGGAAGTCCATCCATCACACTGACAGCTCCATATGTAGAAAGTGGATGCTTTCATGTGTGGAGCATATGGAGGATGAAGAGGAGCTGTCAGTCTAGAAGACGAGACAGGAAGTGGAGACAACTACAACGAGGAGAGTAGAGAAACAATCAAATAAAACAAAGTAAGAGAAGTAACTGAAACACTTTTGAAAGTAAGTAAAATGACTTAACGGCGTCCGTAATCTTTCGTGGAAGAGTGATGAAGTCATTTTGCAGCATGTAGTTATAGGCCTACATTAGCTATAGATTTAAATTAGCCGACTTTGTGCGGTGGCGTTTCAAGATTCATGTAACATATTCTGTGGTAATCTGAGGATATGGCTATCTAGTTTTAGGTTAGCGTTTAGCTTGTCATCTAAGCAGTGGTGTAGTGCAGAGTATACGCAGGTATACAGCGTATACTTATTTTCCACCCATTTCTAAATCCCCTCTGATGCACATCTTTATTATACATTGTTTGAGGGAACTATATAACGTAACTGGACACAACCGTCACTAATGCTAGGATGGTAACGTAGCTCCTCACGGATTGAAGCTGTTCTTTTTCTCATTTTGACACATGTGACAACACATTAGTTAAGGTTGTAAGGACTATAGCTGTTGGTAGTTGTTGTTGGTTAACATTTAAAGGGACTGTTTGTAACTTTTTACAGGTATAAATCTACCGGGTCGGGATCCCATGCGCGCTCGCGTGTGGCCGGAGCCTCTGCTCCTCTGCCTGCTTGCCTCCACTAACACACCACGCGCGTTCTCGCTGTCTCGCTCCACCTCTACACGTGAACGTACGCTCACTCCACACTGCAGAAGAGTTCGTTTAGCTCTGAGAATATCTAGTAAATGTACAGTGGACGTTTGTGCAGAAATAACTGCTGCAACTCCTCCAGACCAACAGAGGTTTTCCGTGTCTTGTGAAGTGACGGGGCTCCGCAGCGAGAAACGTTATCGTCTCCGACCGGGTGCCGGTGTCTCCCTGCGGGCGCAGTCGGGAGGCGATAACGTTTCTCTCCTGGGGCTGAAGCAGGAAAAGCCAACACTACTATCAGCAGTGATTCATGGAGAGACCTTCGTCTGGTCAGCTAACATTACTGCCAAGCAGGTGACATATAGAGTGATATTGTGGTTTTAGCTGACGTGTGTCGCCTCACTGTTTTGAGCGATGCTCGTTCATGTCTATGTAGAGCGAGCACAAGCGCGAGCCCGAACCTGACTTTCGTTGACTTAACGGCCACAGGTGTCGCTGTTAAGAAGCATTTCTGAAAGTTACAAATAGTCCCTTTAAATATGCTGAATTGTAACTTTATGGGTTGTTGTTGTTCGTTTGACAATTAAGCTTAGAGAGCTAATATGTGCTATTATTACACGGCTTTGTTGAATACTCGGTTGGTCAATCTTGGTATTCTACGGTCTGTTATTTCTTTATAACAGACCAGTTGTTGTGGATGCAGTTCTGATCTCGGACTCTGGAGGACCATTTTTGTGTCAATAATTTGACCTGCATCGCCCCGTTGGGGTTTATTTCACAACAATGACCGACTCGATGTACATTATCCCTTACACGTCAGCTGTCACGGTACGCTACGGTAAATATTCACGTACTCTGCAGCCTGATGGAGACACCAGTGTCAGTGCGGCCAGGCATGGCAGAGGCAGCATCCTCTTATCGCTGAGCACTTGGGATCGGTACCAGAGTGAAGCCGGATGCTTATCATCAAACTCAACCATTTATCTGTTTTTTACACAATAACTGGCAACTTGATCGCTGACGACACAGAGATAGATAGATAGATAGATAGATAAATAGTAACTTTATTAATCCCGAGGGAAATTCAAGTTTCCAGCATCACAGTTCCATAGTGCAAAAACATGTTAGTAAAAAGGCAGTAAAAAAAGTTAGTAGTGCAAAGTACAAAAACATATACCAGATATAAAAATACAAGGAGATGAAAAAGAAAACTGTTAAAACTGAATATAGTGCAGGGTAACAGCTGTGATACACGACTATTAAAAAAGTGAATATAGTGCATTATTATCCGTCCTGCAGATACCACGTGATACCAACGTCATTATGCTATTGGCTCACAAGCCTTGTTAGAAGTGGGAATCAAACGTCAGATATCTTCCACAGAGATAAACAAAACATTCATTTTGGACCCGTCAAAATTTTAAAATGATTAAATCCCAATCATAATACTGTTTTTTCGGAATAGCAATACTTTATTAGACACCTTTCTAAAAGCTCTGTGGAAGTGTTATTTTTAAAAAATGATTCATCTATATAAAAATGTTATCAATAAGACCTTTAAGTATGACTGGAACTGTGTAGATGTGCTTCCATGTGAGCTCGGTTACTTATTCAGCGGAAGGTCCCTTTACAGCGAGCTGTCAGTCAAACCCAACTGCTAATCAGGGAGGGTTTTTTCCTTCCTGGCAGAGGAACGACTGTGTCGATGAAGACTGTTATCACAGCCTCTTCTCCCTTCATGACAAACAGCTGTGCTTCCTCTAAATGTGCCAAAGCACAAGAGCGACCAGCTTTCCCATTATCCACAGCCATTTGTGATCAAGTGTCAACCACCGCGGCTGAATGGCGAAGCCGTCCGGACGTCCCTGAGGATGCAGTTTCACTAATGGCTGCTGGATACCAGCTCCAAGAAAACTGTTCACAACTCCAACTCTCCTAGAAAAAGTAAATCTTCTCCTCTTTCTAAGGATAATTTGACTTCTTTTACTGAGAGTCTTGGAGGCAATTTAGAAAATGATTGTTCCGTTAAGAGGTTATTAAAGGCTTAAAGAGAAGTATATTTTGGGATATGATTGGCCGGTCTCTCAGGCCAACCTCAGCTTCAGACAAGATTCACCATTTTTGCTAGATTTGGATTTTCTTGCTGAAGAAACTCAAATCCAGGTTTAGAATAAACTTCCCTTCAGACTCCCACAGGTAACATACACTCACCGGCCACTTTATTAGGTACACCTTGCTAGTACCGGGTGGTCTTCTGCTGCTGTAGCCCATCTGCTTCAAGGTTGGACGTGTTGTGCGTTCAGAGATGGTATTCTGCATACCTTGGTTGTAACGAGTGGTTATTTGAGTTACTGTTGCCTTTCTATCATCTCGAACCACTCTGCCCATTCTCCTCTGACCTCTGACATCAACAAGGCATTTCCGTCCACACAACCCCCGCTCACTGGATATGTTCTCTTGTTCGGACCATTCTCTGTAAACCCTAGAGATGGTTGTGCGTGAAAATCCCAGTAGATCAGCAGTTTTTGAAATACTCAGACCAGCCCGTCTGGCACCAACAACCATGCCACGTTCAAAGTCACTTAAATCCCCTTTCTTCCCCATTCTGATGCTCGGTTTGAACTTCAGCAAGTCGTCTTCACCACGTCTAGATGCCTAAATGCATTGAGTTGCTGCCATGTGATTGGCTGTTTAGCTATTTGTGTTAACAAGCAATTGAACAGGTGTGCCTCATGAAGTGGCCGGTGAGTGTATATGGAAGCCCATTTCTGCCACTTGTAAAAAAAAACCAAAAAAAAAAACCTCAAAACCAAACTTTATTTCATCGTTTGAAACTTTATTATTTTTGCTTGTAATGACTTATTTAGTATATTATAATACACAACAAGGAGGAGTTATAGAATTTCTTTCTCTGAGTCTTTTAATCAATCATCTTGGAGTGTATTATTATGACACTTATACCACAAAAAACAAGCCAAACAAATACAAGTTTCCTACAGATTTAACGGACGTTGTGAATACTCAGCCCGGTCGCACAGCAGTTCGTGAAATAGTCACAAAATTGAATGTATTGATTCGTGTACATAGACACAAATTTCAAAAAAAATTTCATGGTGGTCAGCATGACCAGATCACCAGACTTTCACCCAGGAGACCGGTGTTAGTGTCCCGTGTGAAACCAGAGGTCAGAGTTGATTTATTTGTCACGTACATTAACTTCCGTACTTAAGTAACGCCACTTCCGGTTTTATTTTAACCCAAACTGCGATCTTTTCCTAAAGCTAACTAAGTAGTTTTGTTAGCCTAAGCCTAACCAAGTTGATCTTTTCCAAAGCCTTACTAAGTAGTACTAATACCTGAGCGTAAATTGACACATGCATCACGTGTTACTGGACATTCGTAGGAAAACGCACGAAACATATGTTGAAAGTCATGCTGAACGTCACGAGAAAAAAAAGGGAAATTTGTGTCTATGTACGCGAATCAATTATATAAAATTTTGTGACTATTTCACGAACTGCCGTGAGACTGTGTTGGAACACTGTATGAAAAACTTTGTCACAACTGTGACATAATATCTCATCATAAGAAACAAGATACTGAGTCTATATTCTTCTGTTTGTACATGATGATGAATGTGCTGCACATTTTAGGCTATTGTATTGTGGAGGCTGCTGGTGCATATTTGTTAGTATGAATGAGCTTAATCTACAGAAAAAGAGCATTTTCTGGATGCTCTTCTCTCTTCATGATTCAGTCAACAAGTAATGTAACTACTACTGTAGGCTTTGTCCATGTATTTACCCCCGATGGTTTAACCACAAGGGGGCGGTGTGCAACATATAACCAGTGCAGCTCACTGGTTAACTGATGTCAGCAGGTGGTCCAGAAAGTGATGGACTGTGATTCCTCCACTGACTCTCAGAGGAAGTGTTGCATGCTTTACTTTAATTTAGGGTGAATCAGCTGGTGGTAAAACATGCAGCTGTGTTGCAAAAACCTGTAAGTGATAGAAGAATAACAACATAATATATATACTGTTTCAAAGGAGATATTGTTCTCATGTTTCTTTGGTTCAGGGCTGCTGCTTTTAATGAAACAAATGAATCTCTGAGCAAACAGGAGTAAAAGAAAACAAATCCCCTGTTACATTGCTTGTTCAAAAGACACGCTGGATGGTAAGTAGGATGTTCCGATGCTGTTGAAAGTCTAGTCCTTTGTCAGCTGGCCTTGCAGAACATGAACACAAACAGCCCCGTGTACCATATCAGTGTGAACATGACAGGGGAGTGGATAAGGAGAGGAGGAAAGGAAGGGGAAACAAAATGCAGTGCAAAATCAAATCAGCAAAGAGCAATGCACACTAAAAATGGCACCAAAACAAATGTATGTAAATCATAAAATCCTGGATTTTCGATTCTTAAAATTATAAAAGACTTGACTCCAACTCATATCCGTCGGTTTGCGGGGTCAATAAATCATCTTACAGTAACTTGACAGCAACTTTGAAGTTTTCTTCTCATTTGTACTTTGAGTTTGTTTTGAAGTTTTTAATCAGTTCTGTAGCTGAAGTTTAAAAGAGAAAAGTAAAGTTGGTGGTGGAATGAAAAAGCCAGACAGACGGAGTGCTATATGCTAAAAATACTATGTAAAGATGATGGGAACATCTCTCTACGCTGTTCAATAGTTCCACTGTAAACAGTAGGCGACTCGATGGAGTGAGGCAGATTTCATTTTGGAGGACACTCCGCTAGACTCCTCTTCCAGTACAGCATGCATTTTAACTCTGTGCAAATATGCTTTTGGCTGCTGTTTGATTCCAGGAGACACATTCACATGAATAGCAATGAGATATTGTGGATGCGCTCTGCATTCAGGAAGAGGATACCCCCCGCCATTCATATGCACACAACAGTGTCTCATACACACACACACACACAGTTGTTGCTGATACAACTGCTGCATACATCCATTTCTGCATGCACACAATACCAGAGGGGGGTCCCTTGTCAATATGTGCATGTTAATAGCAGCTCAAGTCTCAGTGCAGACAATCACGATGTTTGCACACAGTGAATGTTGTGCAGAGTGAGACTCAAGGCTGAGAGGAGTGTCGTGCAAAACAACATAAACTCACATTTTTCTTGTGACCCGGCACAAAGTCTGCAACCAGCTGTAACAGATCACAACACTGTGGACATTCAGGAGTTTAGACTACAGTCGGTTTTCTGACGTTTATTCTCCCTAACACGCTTCGGCCAAACAGTACAACCGTCTCCAAACATGCTTTTCACGTCAGCAGTAGAGGGTCTTAGTTCTCAGCTCCCAGGTGATGTGAGAGACTATCTACACATGAGGCTTGATGTCCTTTTGTAGAAGTATTACAGCAGTATTTCCAGTGGACAGTATGACCTACATCTGTATCAGTTCACACACAACAACACTAGCTTTTATCCACTTTGTCTTATTCCATCAATAAAGCCATGTGACCAAACTGCATCAGCGCTGACGTTAATGCTGTTAGTCGACACCGTTAGAAGGTCGCTGAGTTGACCTCAACCTGTGAGGAGGGGGACCACCGTGACCCGGCTGACGCCTCATACCTCATTACGCCGGGACGACTGATGCACTGACGCTCCCATGTGACCTTTTATACACACACACTCTCACTCTCACACTCTTCTGCATCTGACCTACCACAGCAGGGGGGGGAGCACATTTCCTGATGAGTGTGTGACCCAGTGAACTGGCTCACCTGCAGGGTGAGGGGGTTCAGCAGTGAGGGGTCACCGGGGTCGCCGCCTACTGGGACACGTTTAGCAGATCAGATTGGTTGAGTCAAGATGACGGACAGGGTTTGGTAAATTGGTCTATGGTTATCATTTCTACAGTAACGCCCCCGAGAATAAGGCTGATATGGCCAGAATCTCATCCCTCCTCTTATGATGTTGATATCTAAGTCTCCAGCTGTTCTGCCTGTGATTCATTTCCTTCCTGATAAACAGTAACCTGCATCTTGAGTTTTCCTCTTTGTGTGTGTGTGTGTGTGTGTGTGTGTGTCCGTGCACACAGCGATCAGACTCAGCAAGCTATTTCCCTTCTCATTTGACGCGAATCTTCCGAAACCGACAGCCGCCGACAGATGACAAAAGCCCAATAGATGTGAGATGAGATGTCTGAAACTAAAATGTCAGAAGCAAAAATGCCCCGCTGTGCTTGTGATCAGATCGGAAAGAACACGAGGCGATTCTCTCTCCATCTCATCCCCCCCCCCCACAGTTCTCATTTTCATCGCCCTGCCGTCTCTTCACCTCGTCCCTCCTCCCATCAACGATACGTTCAGTCATAGCCGCCGTGACTCTCCTCTCCTCGCCCGCACTGTAATCTTCCTCTAAAGGTCACTGCAGTTGTCTGCTGGAGTAAAACAAAGAGAGAAAGTGTCAGGTGGTGAGAACCAACCGAGGATAAAACACGTTTCTGTTGTTTCCACCACTGAACAATCTGATCTCCTCTGCCTGACTCTGTTTCACATTATCTGTAACTCCTTCAGTAACTGTAGACATCATATTTCTGGCTGATCTGCTTGTTGACATAAAGTGAGTCAGTAAAGTAAAGCTGTGGAATAGAGATGCTGGGCTCTCTGATTGAGTTTCAGGCAGCATCATAAGTTATGGATGATGTGTTTGCTCTTTGATTTTCAGAGAATAAACAAGATAATGAAAAAGTAGAAGTTAGAGAAGTACGTTTGCGACGGTAAGGTCAGCGAGTTAAAGGACCAGTGTGTAACATTTAGGGGGATCTATTGGCAGAAATGGAATATATGGTTTTGAGGAGCTGCAGCATTTATTTCTGCACAAACTGCAGCTTCCACTGTACATCCACTTGATATTCTCAAAGCTAAACTAACTCTGTCTTCTGCTCCACTGCACACATTCGCCGCTGCCACTCTCTCTCTCTCTCTTGCTTCACCACTCACTTTCGCTGTAGTTGTTGAGTGCTTATAAAATGATAATGTTCTTTGTGAATATGACACAGTGTTTAATTATAGAAAAATACAGTTTAATCTTTAAAACTCCAGGAATAGGTTTACATTTTTCCTGAAAGAAACCATCCCATCATGAGAATACGGTTCATATGTTATTCTACAAAAAGTTATTCTTCATTGTTCGTGCGTTCTCCTACGAATGTCCAGCAACACGTGTCAAT
The DNA here is from genome assembly GCF_043250625.1 of Sebastes fasciatus. Lineage (NCBI taxonomy): Eukaryota > Metazoa > Chordata > Actinopteri > Perciformes > Sebastidae > Sebastes > Sebastes fasciatus. The sequence continues at coordinate 33,763,502 of NC_133800.1, forward strand.
TTCCACATGCATACTGTCTTTTCAAAATAAACTTCTTCGTCTTCACAGGAAACAACTTGGTTAGGTTTAGGAAAAGATTGTGGTTTGGGTTAAAATAACTACGTAAGTGACGTAAGTTAAAGGACCAGTGTCTAACAATTAGGGGGATCTATTGGCAGAAATGGAATATAATATTGATAAGTATGTTTTCTTTAGTGTATAATCACCTGATAATAAGAATCATTGTGTTTTCATGACCTCAGAATGAGCCGTTCATATCTACATAGGGAGCGAGTCCTCTTTACGGAGTCTGCCATGTTTCTACAGTAGCCCAGAACGGACAAACCAAACCCTGTTAACTTTTCCTGCTTGGGCCGGAGTCGATAACGTTACTCGCTCCCGTTGTTGCTGCCGCTCTCTCTCTCTCTCTTGCTTCACCACTCACTTCCCTCGTACACACACACTGACACACTTCAACAGGCTTGTGTCAGCAACAGTAGCCTGAACAGCCTGAAGCCAGTAGAAAAGACGCCAGGCTCTTTGTATCAAAGGTAAATAGATTTCCATCAACCACCTCTGGGATAAATAAATCACCTCCATCCCGCCGTCGACCCCGTCAGCTGAAATCTGCTGCATTAGTTTACAGCAGAGATGTGGGCAGCATATGAACACCTGCTCAGCTGTCACCTTTACTCCCCCCTTTACACCCCAATCTCACACCTACTCCCCATCATGCCCACCAAAAAACCTCCAGATGGTGGCAGCTTGTAAAATAAAAGCCTGCTTCCTGCTGAAGGTTTACCGCTGCGTCCTGGTTTCTAATATAATATCTTTGGTAGAGGAGGTGTGTGTGTGAGAGTGTGTTTTTTGTGGTTGTGTGTGTTGTGGCTGAGAAACAATAAGTCTTTACATCAAATCATCTAAGGTGTCAGTGTGTTTGTGTTTTAAGAAAGAGGATCTCTACATCAAACAATATCTCTGCCTCTAGAAGACGTGCTGTGTGTTTGAATGTGTGCGTATACGTGGTGTTTCTGTGCATGTGTGAGTTTGTGTTTGTGTGTGCATGATTGTGTATATGTGTGTGCGCGATTGTGTATATGTGTGTGTGCTGCATGTAGAAGTCTTTCTAGTGTTCAAAGTGTGTGTGTCCGTGTGGGAATTCATTACCATTCCTCCCAGTTTTTTCTCTTTGTAAATAACTCCTCTGGGAGCTCCACGTGGAGCCTTTTAAAGACTCATTAGGATTCGTTGTTTCGTCGTCTCCTCTGTGAACATGTTCGTCTTTAAATGCCACTAATGGCTCCATTCGTCTTCACGCTCACACTTTAAATGCAGCCATTTGCATTTTGCAGCATTTAGGTGACGTTAATGCAACAAAACAACTTAGAGTGAAGCAATGAAGCCCAATTATCTATTGTTATAATGGAAGAAAGTCTTTCTCCTCCTCAGTTGCTATTTTCTTTTCTTGATATTTTCTATCATAAAATCATTAATTTCGTTAGATCTCTTGTCACCATAACGAAGGTCTGGCCTCATTATTATTATTATTATTCCAAGAGGCCACCAACATGATGATGAAAGCTGAAGCCAGTGTCAAAGTGTGTCAGTGTCACCAGTGTCCACTAATTATAATAATAATAGTAATTATAAAGTTAATTTGTATAGCACTTCAATTATAAAGAAAGCTAAAGGAACCAGATTAAGACGGCAGAAACCAGTAAAACTAATGTTATTAGATGCTGGCTTCAAAAAATTTTTCGTCTTACAACTTTAACTCTTTCACAGTGTGTTTTCAGTTTACAAAAGTTAATTATAACATTTTGGTTGTCTGAAAATGTCTTATTCAGCGTTCGGTTGTACTTAGCTCCACCCTCTGGTGTCACTTCTCAAAATGCCGAACTCGAGGCTTCAAAACCGTAGTCCACAAATGAATGGGTGACATCTCGGTGACTACGTCCACTTCTTATAGTCGATGACCATTGCAGATTGAAGCACAATTTCACATTTGGACACGCGACTGTCCTCTTTTCCATTGTTGATATGTGTTGATGCAGCAAAAAGCAGCAATTCTATAATGAAACATGGAGTCTCATAGCTAACTTTAGTTCTTTTAATGTGAGTCTTGATGATTTTGAGAATCCTCGTTACGGAGAGGTATGTTTTAGTGTGAATTAGTTAACTCGACGCACGTCTCCATCTTCCACAGTCAGCCATGATGGATTTGGTTGGTTGGTTGGTTTAAGGAAGTGGCGAACATTGACACGAGCTGTAACCTCAACCCTACGATAAAACGGACAATTTAGAATTCAAGTGTGTTTTTGGTGATTTTTGTGATTCCTCGTGTTTTACCTCTTGCTGCAGTCTAAAACCCCAGGGCAGATTAAAGGCTCTATGTGTAGTATTTGAAGATGTTTAGCTTTAGGGACCTTTAGTAGTAGTATCAAAAAAGACACTGGCAGACAGCAATGCATGTTAAACTTATACAATCATAAAAACATGATAAAATCACATAAATTCTTAACCAAGTTTTTTTTTTCTTTCTTTGGCTTCAAGACATCCCAACCACCAATAGACTTTACTTTACTTTTTAGTTTCAAACTATCATATTCTCTTCTCAACCTTTATGTCAAAATGTATTTTAACTCTCCCAGTGGGTGAACTGCAGCCCTAGTATTTGTTACTGGTGATAGAACTGTGTGTAAAACAGAAAAATACTGTGTCCTTGATATCCTCCCCTAACAGTTTTGTCTCCTCTCCGTTCCCTGCAGTGTCGGAGCCAACCCCACCTCGGTCTGAGACCTTCCTCCAAACAGCGGGTAGGTAAACACTTGAAACCTTAAAAGACTTATTGTGTCTGTTTTTGAGTCTCTGTGTCCTCCACGCTGAAGGAACAGGACACACACACACACACACACACACACACACAGCCGACTGTACATAACATGCCACAGAGTTGCTCAGTGCACACAAAACGCTGCCTGCTGATAACCTGCTGCAGTGTTAGAGAGGATTTACATGCAGCATTACACGTCATTTTCATTCACCTTATAAACAAAGATTAGACTTCTGCTCAGGTTGAAGTTGGGTGGATTCTTGCTGTCAGTGAGGTGACGTCACCAAACTCAACATAGCCAATATGAATAATAAAGGTGGAAGTTATATAATTATACCCTGTACATCGCTTATACAGATTGGCCGATTGTTTACTTTATGGTTCACAGCTGGAAGATGGATTCAACAGTAATTAAGTTTGAAGGAACCGTGTGTAACATTTCAGGGGATATAATATTCATAACTATGTTTTCTTTAGTGTATAATCACCTGAAACTAAGAATCGTTGTGTTTTTGTTACCTTAGAATGAGTCCTTCATATCTACATTCACGGAGTCCTCCATGTTTCTACAGTAGCCCAGAACAGACAAACCAAACACCGGCTCTGGAGAGAGACTTTCACGTTTTTACGTTACCTGAAGGCCACCGTAGTTCTCCGACACGCTTGTGAAACTGTGGTAACGTGAGCCCCAAAGTGCAAAACCGTTGTACCGCCAGCCACCGTCTGACTTCCGTTGCTCCTAAATAGTGTTATTATGGTACGGATGGCCTCTGAGTGAGGCGAACGGCGTTACCACGGTTTCACTTTTTTTGGTTGTTTGGTGCGCATTAGAGTTCGATTGACAGCTTTCGCAGCATTTTAGCATGTGCTGTGTTGAGTGTAGCTTTAGCTTTAAAGGGGACATAATATGTAAAACTGTCTTTTTCAGTGCTTGTGCTCATAAATTTGGGTATCTGGAGTGCGGTTCAGACAGAGGGTGAATACAGGTATATTCACAATGAGAGAAAAACGATGTGTTTTTTGAACATTAAATCATGTAAATATGTTCTAGTAGAAACCCCAAATACGTAAAATATGATTATAATATATAGTATGAACCTGAAATGTATGTCCCCCTATAGCATTCACTGTGAGTGATGAGCTGTATAAACTACTATATCATTAATACTATTTAGTTTTTAGAAAAATGCATTTTCCACCATAAATACAATTTTTACATGCATGCAAATCATAATAAATGTATTCTAATGTAGCCCTTTAGCATGCACTGGAGAGGATTTGGGTGTTTATGTATCACCAGACAGGTAAACCTTTTAAAAGAATCTTCTTTAAAATTCCATATAGTCATTTATATTTGCATTTATTAAAGGTCTGAGCAAACAGAAGCGTGTCACAAAGAGATACCTGATATGTGAGATAGCTCTCTGTCAACTAGTCTGAGGTGTGGATCAGAGAGTTTGTGTGTAGAAGACCTCATGAGGTCAGCAGGGGCACCAGTTTGAACGTCTTTGAAGATGGTATAACTCACATTTACTCACACACACTCTGACTGAACACTGGAGGCCACCGCTTTGATCTTCTCTCTGTGTTTGACTGCCATCCTCCCCCCTTTCTCTCTCTCTCCTCTTACCCGTTCTTGTTCAATGTCATCCTCTTTATCTATAGTATCATATAACTAGATTCAGAAAACCTTCATTAGCACAAAAAGATAATTCTTATACTTGCAAACCATTTCTAACCCATCAGCTTGGGCCAAATTAACCCGGCAAAATGTGATCTGTAGAACCTGTAAATAATAATCTGGCTACTCGAGCTCCTGTTTCTCTCAGCTGATCACGACCTGTCTGAGAATGCAGACAAACACATCTTTCACCTCTCTCTCTCTCCTAATCCCCTCTATCAGTCCGGTGAGTATTAAACAAACCTGAGTGAGTCTGTAATCCGGTGGTTAGTGTTTCACCGAGCGGCCCTGTGAGGTCGCTGGGCATTGAGGGTTCGGAGGTGTGTATCTCTTGTAGTTACCTCATCCAGGATCAAAGCGGAGCAAAGACACCCTGCGTTGATCATTTGAGAAGCATGAGGTCAGCGCTGGGCTTTTATTCTCTCTCTCTGGCCAGGTCTGCAGAAACCCCCAGGAGTGCTACTGACACGGAGATGATTCTTTAATGCTGGTTTTCTTGTGCCAAGTAAACATGTTGAATAGATGTTGAAGGCGCAGCCCGGCCTGAACCTGCTGCTTGTATGTTTGTACAGTATGTACAGTATGTAGTGCCTCCACTGCGTTTTTTATTGTCAACAAACCCATGAAATGACTAAAACCAAATATGATATATGAACTGACCTCCATTGTTATCCAAACACACACGTTATAGTTTATTTTGACTCAGTCCCACATAAACCGTCCTGCTGCCACAAATACTCACTAGAGCACCAAATGTGGATTAATCCACCTCTGAAAATAGTCCCCAGAAATGCACTATTTCCTTCTGTAACGCAACATGTGATTTGTAGGTTGTAGATTTAGAGTTTTAAAGCCAGAGTGAAGATTCTGGCATCATATGAGACTATAAAACCTAATAAATCCATCAGTACGAACCATGTCATACTAGCTTGTCGCGGAGGAAGCTAAATAACGCTCCAAACTTGCACTAAATTTTGGGGAGGAAAAACTGGCAAAGCCATTTTCAAAGGGGTCCCTTGACCTTTGACCTCAAGATATGTGAATGTAAATGGGTTCTATGGGTACCCACGAGTCTCCCCTTTACAGACATGCCCACTTTATGATAATCACATGCAGTTTGGAGCAAGTCATAGTCAAGTCAGCACACTGACACACTGACAGCTGTTGTTGCCTGTTGGGCTGCTGTTTGCCATGTTATGATTTGAGTATATTGTTTTATGCTAAATGCAGTACCTGTGAGGGTTTCTGGACAATATCTGTCATTGTTTTGTGTTGTTAATTGATTTGTAATAATAAATATGTACATACATTTGGATAAGGCAAGCATATTTGCCCACTCCCATGTTGATAAGAGTTTTAAAAACTTGACAAATCTCCCTTTTAGGTACATTTTAATCGATTGACAGCCCTAATTGTCATATGAAGATAGTTTAAGCAAAGGCCTTATGGTTCACATGAAATCAGGATCTGCTCAAAACTGTTTTAGATCCAATTTTTACATAACTTTACTAATGTTACAGCTATTTTGTGAATGCCAACATCGCTAAAGTGCTTATATTAATGTGTTTGTAGCTTTCCCCCATGCTTATAGAACTGCCTGAAACAAAAAAATCATCATGTGGTCTCTCACCAGTTTGTGTGTTAGTGGGTCACTGCTGGAAAACGCCTCATATTTCAAGTTTGTACACAAAGGTTTGTTTTGAAGCAGGAATAAAGTGGAGGTTTGACATTTCAGCTGTTATATAATGTTGAGAACTTAACCTTTCTGTGATGGATGGAGTTGGTAAAGAGTCAGCGGATACAGAACTGGTACTGTTCCTCTCTGAAGACTGATGGTTTCATGGCTGTTGGGGAATACTCCAGGCGATAAACACAAACTAACGTTAGGAGGACAAACCGCCGCAGACCTCAAGTCAGCACAAACTGGAGATATATTTCATGGGAAAAGACCATTTTTCACACCAATGTCCTGGGTCGATATCACAAGACAGCTCTCCTGGTTCAGGCTGTAGTGTTTTCTTCAGAAAGGGACATATTGTGTAATGTATATAATTATCAAGACTTCAGTAGTTGGGTATATTTGTCTCCACAGGAACTTGTTTTTCTACAGTAAGTAGAAATCAACCTGTTCTCCCAACTCGTCAGATACCGCCGCTTGGTCAGTGGGTCTTATATAAAATAAATACTCGAACAGATAAAAACAGCCAGACACGACGAAAACACCAGCAGAGCAAACATCACCACCTATGATTGGTCAGTGACCCCCTTTTTCCCTCTCGATTGACGAATCTGCTTCCTCTGCAGAGGCCTGATTCCATTTTAATTTCCTCCCAGACCTACGGTATGCATGCCATCTCCGCATTAAAGCCCACAAGATTATATTCCAATTTAAACATTGTGTAGTCGGCTTTGTTTTCATTTTATAGCACAAGATAAACACTTTGTGTTGTGATTACGTTTCCACTGAAAGAGCTGATCCTCGGTGTTATTTCAGGCTGAGCCCGTAGAGGGCATTTAGACTCGAAGCTCAGAGAGACCAGCGGCACTTTGAATAATTACATTCTGATTTAAACTTGCAAACATGAGAAGTTTGAGCAACATGTTGTGTTTTTCATCGCTGCGTCCTTTTCTGGTCTTTCAGCATAAGTTTGGTTTTTAAGTTTGTCCAGTTGTTGTTTTAATAGATTGCTGTCCATAAATCAAATATTTCTGAATGAAAGTGGATTATTTTTATTCATCTTTAACGACAGTAACAGGAGCAGGAGAAATGGAATTACTGCTGACAAGAAATCAGCTTTTCAATAATACAATGATGAATATATGATGAAAATACTTTGATCAGTTAGTCAAATATGATGGATTTTATGTTTCATTTTGATTAAGTCGTGTCTATTAAGTCTTGTGATTTAAATATACATATTTTACCGTCATTCTAAGCAATTGAAATGTACAGTAGTCAATCTCTGACCGATATCAAAATATCATAACTGGCTATAAATACCCAATCACTCAGCAGCAGCGTGTCCTGATTCGCTCATGACCTGGTTCATGGTGAGTGATGGACCGAGTCACATGCTCCACAAGTCTTTTTCAAACGGGGACAGCTGTTCACGAATTACATAAACTTTGACCAAGTGTTGTAACTGCATCACATGACACGCTATCAAGGATCAACGTATTTTTGTGCAGGTAGCGTGAGAGATATAAAGTCCTCTCAGGATTTCATGCACTGCAAAAAATATCAGTCTTGAAAGGGTCAGTTAAAGTTGAAGAAAATTGAAGTTGCTTTGGGATGAACTGAAGATTTAAGTTATTTCAGCGGCATCATAAATGGAGCCTCGGATGTGCAGTATTTGGGGATTTTTAAAATGTTTTCAGTGTGTTCTCTTGATATAATCTGTGCTGGCAGAGGCTGCCTGCTTCTTTCTGAGATGGTCGTTGTTACATAAATTGAAGTTCCTTTGTAGCGAAAGGTCCTCCACATACCCGCCTAAATCTGTACTGAACAGCTCGGCCTCCAAATATTCTTACACAACAGCTTCTCTATGTGCTATAAAGAAGCTGTTGGAGCAGCTGATCACAGTGCAGCTCAGGTTTTACTGCTATTTGATATTTTAAATCTGAATTAGCTAACCTGATATCACTGTCATACACCAGCAACTTAGACTGGGAACAGGGAATTCAGTTAAAAGTCAAGGGGCTTTGCCATGTTAGAAGACCCGTAGGCGTCCATTAAAACTGGGCTCAATTATGTTGAAGAGTTTTTTTTCACATCTCGCTTCTATAACCATCGTTTCAACAGCATTTTAATGATTTAACTTCAATATGTAGCAACTTCTGCAGGATCTCCTAACGCAATTTTTGGCAAAAGCTGTACAAAGGTACGTAAAGTGGCAATAGAGTGCTACAGGAATGAGTCATGAGTTAAATGAGGAAATCATGAAGAAATGAGTTATCATTTTAGCACTTCTGGTTCCCTCGTCTGGAAGTTAATGTTTTTTTGAATGGCTTTTTAGTTAGATGCCTGAAATAATATGTTTTGTTCTACGATATACATCAATAAATATCCCACTCATGAATTTTTAAGCTTTTATGTGTTTCTAACAAGCGGCTAAATGAGACTACTAAACGTCATCACACCGACTCGTCCTCCTTTACAGCCTCGTTGTGTTTACTTGCGTTCATGCAACCGGGGTGTAGTTCGTTTATAGCCTAATGTTAGCCTTTTACTTCTGGTGATTGCATTCAAAAATCATAGAAGTGGTGTTCATTCTTGCTGAACAAAACGTGTAAGTCTCATAAACGTTAGTTTGAGCTTATTTCAGAACTTATTTTCTACAATAATCCAAAACCCAATGGAGAAATCCCATCGACTTTTTGTTGAGGGAACCAGGGAGATGCTAACTTCCAGGTTGGCCTACAACAATGTCATCCCTGGAGCGCTCTACTGCGCTTCTAGCCGCTGGAACAACCTCACAAGAGTTTTTGAAGATCTCAGATCATATTTCGCAATTTGTGGGTTACCTTCTCGACACAACCAAAAACAAAAGCGCTTTCTGCTTCCTGTTTTCTTACTTCCGGTCATTTATATAAGGGACATTTTTTATACACACAACAGGGTTAGTATGTAGATTTAAAGGAGAAGTCAGAAAAAGTGATTATTAACATATATGTGGACAACAGAGTACAACTTGACTTTGCAGGACTAATCATTTAGGATGAAGAGGAGAGGTCAGCGGGGTCAAAGGCTCTGAGTCTCCGCTTGGTTGTGAACCTGGAAATCCAGCTTTACTGGGTCACCTCCAGTTCAGACCAGTCCCTGTCATCAAGATAATAACCCAGATGTCATAGATCAGAGGTCTCCCGGTGGTCATCCTCTATCAGCAGCTCTGTGGTTGGAAGATGTCACAGGTCAGAGGTCACAGGTACTAGCACTGCTTTGAGGTCCAAGTCCCCAAAGCAATTATCTTATGACTGGAGAGGAAAGTGCTGAGTGGGCACTCTAAAGGCTTCTCTGCTCACTAGATGCTCCTTTATTGCTTCCTCATCTGTTCCTTGTCTGTTTTACTCTCTTTCTCTCAGTCTCTCTCTCTAACTCCTTAACATTAGGCTGCTTTAGCGATGAACAGTCGTCTGCAGTTGCGCTTCAACTACCCATTATTTTCATTATCAATTAATCAATAATTGTTTAGTCTATGAAACGTCAAAATCACAACTTCACAGAGCCAAATGTGACATCTTCAAATGTCTGGTTTGTTCAACTGAAAGTCCAAATACCCACAAATATTTAGTTTCCAATGATATATGACAAAGAAAAGCAGGAAATCTTATTTGAGAGGCTGGAATCAGAGAATATTATCAAGCGTTTCTCTATTTCTCCTTGAAAAATGACTGAAACGATTTATCGATTATCAAAATAGTTGCCTATTATTTTTCTGTCGATCGACTAATTCATTAATTGACTTATCGTTTCAGCTTTAGTCTGCAGTGATATTAGTGTTGAAACAACAGGGCTCTAGTTGGTCTTAACTTGGCCTTTAACCTGTTAACCTTTTGGTTGTCTAACGGGCTAGACTCAAGACTAAAGGGGACTGCGCTTTCTTTATTCACTGCTTGTACTTTGGAACTAACTGCCTGATGAATTAGGCTAGCAGAATCAGTCTTTTAAATCACACTTTTATAAACAGGCTTTTATACAAATCACTCCCTATGTACCGTGGTTCGTGAGTTTGGAATCACCGAGGGGTCTTTGTTTTTCCTGCGTTTCTCTTATATCTCTTGAAGGACCTGTTAAGGCTTTTTTTGGTGCGATTAGCTTGCACGTCAGTGTATTTATTCGAACTGTTGAATACTTTCACACAGAGTGCAAATGTACTTTGTGTTGATTGATTTTCTAAGCTTTCGCACCGCAAATAAAGGCATCAACCAATCACGTTGCGCAGAACGGGTTGAGGTAGGCCTATATTTATAAAACAACACGGAGGCTCCGTTTTTTTATAATTTTTCAGCACACTTCTAAATTGTATCTCTGTTTGTTGGTGTGTTTAGTTTACCTCATATATTACCTTTTATTTCTTTTCTTTTTTAATTGTTGCTGCTTTTGGGTTTTATTGTATGTAAAGCACTAAAGTAAACAAATGTTGTTTTTAGAATAGTGCTATACATACAAATTAAAAGAAACGTATTATTACATACTCCTAGGTGTGATGACTAGATTTGTGATGCGAAGTAGAGTTTAACCAAACATCTTCTTACAGAATACAAGGCAATATTTCAAGAACACATTTGCTAATTACTGCCTTCAGTTTGATGTGGCGTTCTGAAGACAGGCATTGTAGGTGGCACAGAAATTCCACATTTCTCTGTATAATCGCGTTAATGGATTTGCTACTCAAATAGGATTATTTGATATTCAGGCCTGTTTATGGATGCCCTGCCAGTAGCTGAACAAATAACCTCGTGACTTTTCTTGCAGCGGTCCACACTGCTTCGCTCTCATGATTCCTAAAAAAAGCACAGTGAACCGATGACCTGCAAAATCTGTTCTTTCTTTTCAATTAGTCTCTGCACTACCCCATAAATTATTCATAGAACTTAGCTTGTATTAATACCTAATAAGGATAAGTGATATTAGGGAACAGCTAGTACGCTGGCACAGCAGAGGGTCAGAAAGGTCCGAGATTACACCGGTCACGTCGACGCAGGAGGCCACATCTGAACAAGAGCAGTCCTGCTGGTTTTTATCCAAATTATATCGGTCATTACGTGCCTCACTCATGCCAGTACTGTATGGTGTGCTCCAGCTCTGTCTAATGGCTCGTACAGTAACAGGAGGCTGCATTCAGAATTTGTGAAATATGAGTTGATCTCTTGATCCTCTGGCTAGATAATGCAGACGACTCGCAACCTCCAGGATTTAATCAGTTAAATCCCTCTTTTTCACTAATGTGGTTTGAGAGGATTTCCTCTATACGTTATTACGGCATCAGGCAAGTCATTTCCTGAGAAGAGATAATTTCCTTTTTTTTTTATCTCACTGCATCATATGTTTGACCCAATTATTCAGTAAAAACATCCTCAAGCTTTCCCTTTCTGCAGATTACATACGAATATATTAGGGCTGTCAAAGTTAACGTGTTAACGCAAATTTGTTTTAACGCCACTAATTTCTTTAACGCTTTAACGCAACTTGCTATTTTTAGGTGGTAGCGGGCTCAGTTTTAAAGCTAGAGTGAAGATACTGACATCATATGAAACTAGAAAAACCTAAAGAACCCATTGGTACCAACCATGTCATACTAGCTTGTCTAAATAACGCAACACACTTATGCTAAATTTTAGCGAGGAAAAACTGTCCTGGCCATTTTCAAAGGGGTCCCTTGACCTCTGACCTCCAGATATGTGAATGTAAATGGGTTCTATGGGTACCCACGAGTCTCCCCTTTACAGACATGCCCACTTTATGATAATCACATGCAGTTTGGGGCAAGTCATAGTCAAGTCAGCACACTGACACACTGACAGCTGTTGTTGTCTGTTGTGCTGCAGTTTGCTATGTTATGATTTGAGCATATTGTTTTATGCTAAATGCAGTACCTGTGAGGGTTTCTGGACAATATCTGTCATTGTTTTGTGTTGTTAATTGATTTCCAATAATAAATATATACATACATTTGCATAAAGCAGCATATTTGTCCACTCCCATGTTGATAAGAGGATTAAATACTTGACAAATCTCCCTTTAAGGTACATTTTGAACAGATAAAAAGGCAATTAAATATCTTAATCGATTGGCAGCCCTAAAAAAAAGAAAACATAAAAGTACGCACATATCGAACACACACTCACATGTTACCTCTCTCCAAAAGGAGAACACAAACAACATCTATCTTGGCGGCATCAAAGTGGCCTTTCCCATTGATTTCCTGTTTCTGTGTCACAGAGAAACAGGTTGGCTAATAGGGCTGAGTTATGCAACAGCATGCAGCTGTGGGCTTTTTACCCATAAATCCCTGCCAGTGCTCAACTTGAGGAGATTAAAGTTGAGCGAATGCCCACCCTGACAGCAGCAGCACATGGAAGAAGTGGGCGCTGCTGCAGGGTCATTTTCACTTATTTTCACTCTGCTGGACAAGAGGGAGGAGATTTGAAACTTTTCATCCATACTCAGGGTGATACAGAGTTAACATTTAGTGTTTTTAACGTGTACAAAAAATGCATATGAATAGTTATATGTACCTTTTTATTTCTCTGGCTGCAGTTCTCTCCGTGATTAATTTGTAAAACTCAAGAGTTGTGGGTGCTAATCACAAGAGAGCTGAATCAACAGTCTGTAAAATCACTTCTGTTTGCTCTCCATAATTCCTATTTGTTTATAGTCTCATCTCCTCGCCTCTGAACGCCGGGACAAACACCGTTAATTACATGCTTGGTTCGGAGAGCTCGCCCTGTTTCTTTTTAATCCAGTCATTCCTCTGCATGTGGAGACTATGTGGAGGTAAAACCACCTGAGATCCGGCTGGTGTGTCTCTTTGTTCAGCGTCGGGTCGTCGTGTGACTTGCGAAGGGAAGCACTTATTTCTGCTCCGTCGGCTCTTTCTGTATTTAGAACTTCAGCTTTAATTAGCGAGCGCGTGCCGCCCACATCCAGGTCCACATTAAACGCATGTGACTACCATTACTCTCGGCAAAGGCACCTGTCCCGCCGCTATAAATGTGGATTTTTTTATTGCCGTCATTATTTTCCTCCCCGTGCCGTCAGTTTGTTACAATGCCCACAGCTCAGCAGGTTTGTGCTCGGTCGCCGCTTCTTGCCAAAAGATTTATTTGTTTTACCTCGTTGGTTCGGTTATGTCCGACAGACTTGGCTGAGACGGGAGCGACCGTTGTTCAGTGGAGGGTCGATAATATATGGCTTTGTACTGTCGGAGAGGTCTAGTCACAACAAAGACAGGTCATACACTGTTCCCGTTGTCACTCAGACTTATGTGTTGACATTTATTACATATATTTAATAAATTGAGGTACAGCAAAAGGGCAAGGTAGCAGGGACTGTAGAAGGTCATGAGTCTGAGTTTCTCCAAAACCCCTCTCACCTAAAACAGTTGTGACTTTTAAACTTATTTAGTTGCATTTATCAGGCTGTTCTCATCTCATACATACACACTACACCAACAAAAAGTAATGCACTGTAATATCCCACAAAATCAATTAATGTGTAATCCCCATAATCATGAGCCAGTCAGGCTGCTCCAATACACCGTTCGTATCTATACCTCCGAAAGTAATGCACTGTGATTTGTGTATATCCCATAAAATCGATTTGTGTGTAACCAGGAAGTATAAAGAGCGGCAAGCGCTGCGTAGAGAGGAGGTCGGGGTGGATGGTTAGGTCTAAAAATACCAGACTTTCACCAGGAGACCGGCGTTTGTGTCCCGTGTGAAACCACAAGTCAACGTTGATTTATTTGTAACGTAACTTCTTCACTTAAGTTACACCACTGGAGTTATTTTAAGCCAAACCATGATCTTTTCCTAAACCTAACCAGGTAGTTTTGTTGCCTAAACCTAAGTAAGCTGTTTCCTGTGAAGACAGAAGTTTATTCTGAAAAGACTGTATGCATGTAACGAGCGGATATTGACACGTGTTGCTGGACATTCGTAGGAAAACGAATGAAAAAGGAGGAGGAACTTTTTCGTAACCATATCATGAGATAAGAAGATAGATTTTGGTCTTTTTATTTACTTATAACCTAATAACATCGAACACTCTCTGTCCACACACCGTTGAATATGCATTTTCTGTTACGCCATGTAAACAAACCACGTAGGCTACCTATCAGCTGTGCGTTCAAGATCAGACTAGTACTTGCTTTCTTCCGACGATTGTGTTTTTTAAACAGAAAACACCGGTTTTATACTGCAATATTTACTGAAAATGACAATACAGCCAACAGTAGCCTATGTAAACTTTCAAGCGATCTCCTGTTGATCTCCCTCCAGCCTGTTGCCTCCTTATTTAGGTGTTTTTAGTGAAATTAGGAGGTATCATATAGATAACTCCTCATTTCAACTTCACAAATCATCCTCGCCCGTTGCGGTGCTTTTAAAGCGAGCAGCAGGAATTAATCGAAACAGGGCGTCCAACAAAAGTTCATCTCAAAACGGCGCGCTGTGCAGTGCTGTGTCATTCGCAACCAGTTAGTTCATTCCAATAGAAAACAATGCAATCAAACAAATTTTGTCACTGACGCTTGCTAGCGTTGCATTCTGTCTGGAGGGTGAAATAATGTAGGTTGAACACATCCCAATACATTAGACCTCTCTGCATTGTACACATTACATTCCTCCCACGATTTCTTTTGTGAACCTCCAACCTTAAAGTTCAAACTGCACCTGTGCTTTCCTTAGAGAATCAATAACTGAGTGGTTTTCCTGCCTCGTTGCATAAAATGAGCACAATATACTCGATGTGTGAGAGGTTGAACGTGTTGCTAATCAACACCAATGATTCCTGATTTCTTACCATGTTTTGGTGCATGTCAGTAACAGAACCTTCTCTTTCCTCTCTTCAGCCAACCATCTTTGGGACATTAACCAATGAGAGATCGCTGTTTGACAACAGACTGGTGAGTCGCCTCTATATGAACTGTTTTTTTTTTTTTTTAACTGAATTCTGACGCTCGCAAACAAGGACATTTGGGTTTTGAGGGTGTAAAGGTGAAGCCGGGTTTTAATTGAAAAACAGCAAGTAATAGGAATTTTAATTAACCTAAAATTCCTGAGGATAAAAACTCCCAGAAGCAGCAACAGATGTCTGTGTTTCAGTGTGTGTGTGTGTGTGTGTGTGTGTGTGTGTTTTGTTCTCAGAGCTGAGTTTACCCTCTAAATATGGTGGAGTTTTTGTTCATATTATAATACATTTTTAAAATAATGTCCACCATTCAAGCATTTCCCTGCATGGCAGATGGCAAAAATCGTGTCTCTTTGTTGATGATGCCGTGTTTTGGTGGAACATAAAGACTTCCTTGGTGTCTGTGTTGGTTGTGTAATGCAAATGGCGATGGCAGACAGAAGAAAGCAGCCACAGAAAGGCGATGGCAGCCACAGAAAGCCAATTAACCAGCAACAAAGGAAATTATTAAGCTGCCCGCTTGTTTGCCTGGCTCCATGTATTGGAGGAAGGGAGTTCTGTGGTGAGTCTGTGCCAACTGGCACATGACTTGTTTAATTACTTAGCCCTGCGGCACTGAATGAATCCGGCAGATTTATGGATTCGTCCATTTCCCCATTTATCAGAAAACAATAAAAGCGTCCCTTTATGTCTCCAAAGCACCGCTGGGCCCCGCGATGCTCCGTCTATAGGCCTCTGTCTGGTCTAAGTAATGACTGCAGCAGGTGGGTGGGCGGTCCGGTGTTGATTCACAGGTACAATATGTATTGGAGAGCCTGAACCCTTTGGGAATGTGAAGAGCCAAACCTGGTCCAGAGCCAGACTGCGTTATTGATGTTTGATGGCATTTGTTGGAATGTGTCCACGTTTTTCAGCCGCTCTGAGGAACAAAATCTGGCACTTCATCAAGTTTTGGATTGTTAGTGTGAGGAAAGATGTGAACCTGAAACCCTCTGTTGATACAAGTTCAACAGGTAAACACTTCCTTTTCTCAGGTTAAAGGTCCCATATCGTGCTCATTTTCAGGTTCATACTTGTATTTTGTGTTTCTACTA
Source organism: Sebastes fasciatus (assembly GCF_043250625.1). Classification (NCBI taxonomy): domain Eukaryota; kingdom Metazoa; phylum Chordata; class Actinopteri; order Perciformes; family Sebastidae; genus Sebastes; species Sebastes fasciatus. The sequence goes on from NC_133800.1 coordinate 33,779,722, forward strand.
GAACATGTTTACATGCTGTAATGTTCAAAAACCTTTTTATTTTCCTCATACTGTCTGCCTGAATATACCTGTATTCACCCTCTGTCTGAAACGCTCCGTTTTAGTGCATTTCAACAGAATTGCGTTGCTAGGCAACAGCTTGGGTCCATGTTTACTTCCTTTCAGCTGATGTCATTTACATACACTGCAACAGGAAATAAACAATGACACATTTAGAATGTTTCTGTTTAAAACCGTGTAATGGTCTAAATGTTGTATATTTGTGACATCACAAATGGACAGAAATCCTAACGGCTTGTTTCAAACACACAATTTTTGAAAACGGACTGTGTATTTCTCCTTATATTGAGCGTTTTGATAGTTTAACAGTATTTATATAGCACTTAAATCTGCTTAATAATATAAAAGACCTGAAAATCTTACTTTTTACAGTATGGGACCTTTAAACCAATATGTGAGACTGTTAATTGTATATCTGCCTGTCAGTGTTACCTCACTAAGGTGAGGGTAATCTGCAGTTTCTGTACAAAACCTGTGGTGAGACCTTGCTGTTCCCGCTTCATTCATAAAACAAGGAGGTACTCTAGTATCAATTTAGGGCTGAATTTGTATATATTGCTATGTTAACCTGGGTGTCATGGTCATAATTTAGTTTGCCCTTGACCAAAAAAACAAATGTGAAAACCCTAAAATAAATATTATACCTAGTGGAGAGTAGGGATGTCATGAGAACCGATACTTCGGTACCAACTCGGTACCAAAATTAAAAAAATGTGACGGTACTAATTTTCTTCGGTACCGAAGGTACTTACTTATACTACTTATAGTACTATTGTACTACTTATTTAAGAAGGAAAATACATTTTATTTCATGCCTAATCATTTGAAGCTGTGAATTAGTAAAAGCAAATCCAGATAGACTCAAATGTGGATTAAAAAGAGGCTAAATAATCCCTGACACTCATCACCCCATATGTGCACCCAGTGGGGGGTCACAAATCAGCCTTTTTAGGGTTCATGGGCTGAAGCTATTGCGAACCACCACATTAGATAATGCCAGGCTTTCATTGTAGCTGGTTTAAGTCGTGCAGATAATCCACTCAGGGTTCATTTCCCTTTCCCTGAAGAACTGTGAGGTTAGGTGAGCTTTTCCTCTTCCTGTCTGACGGAAATCTCCACATTGGCCTCCAAAGTGTGAAGGCACAAGTGGAACGGGGGGGGCAGGCGCTGGCCGCGGATTATGCTAACGTTATGCATGGCGAACAATAGCGCTCTCAGTGGGACACGCAGCCAGAGAAGACAGCCGCCATGATATCACCACAGACGGCTTAACTCTCATGCATCAGGGGGCTTTGTGGGATTAATCTAATAATAAAGCCAGAATTGTGCCTAAATCCTAATTGATTTATGGACATTGTGCTCATCATTGTATAGCGGATAAATCCAACATGCAGCTGATGAACGCTATCACTTCTCACATGTTGTAAAGTAGAGCAGGAAGAAATAGCCTTCATTTCACTAGATTTCCTCAGAGGTTTCCAATGTTCAGACGTAAACACAAAGTAACAACATCTAATATGGAGCCTGATACCAATAAGTCTTTGGTGCGACTGTAATTAATTTGATGACTGCTGTAATTTAGTGACAGATAATTTACCGCAGTCATTTGTCGACGGTCGCGTAAGCTTCTTGGTTTTAATTAAAGATGAATAAAACGACACCAAATGGTTTATAATGGATCTGGAGCCTTCGACTGTTAATAAGGATTGGTTTCCCATGACAACGAAAGCAGGATGCCGACTGAGGAAGCAAATACTGTGTGAATTTTAATGAAGGTGGGGTTTTCGGTAGCGGATTGAGTGTCTCCCAGTAAACCTGTTACAGTCCTCTGCTATTAAGACTAAATACGATTAGCTTAGCTTAGCATAAAGACTAGAAGTGAAGGGAAACTGCTAGCCTGGCTCCGTCCAAAGTTCAAAAACCAATTAACCAATTAACCAATTAACGTAATTTATTTTAATATGTACACAAACAGAAAGGTGTGATATTAGACAGAGTTACGTCCTGGAACTATGTCTTGGGATTAGAGGAACATCTAAAAAAGTAGCCTGTTTGGCGACCCCTTAGATTTATCTGGTGACCCCTCGGGGGGGTCCCAACCCCCAGGTTGCAGAGAAGTGAACTTCAATTACAGGATGGTCTGTCTGACTGTGAGGCCACCCCACTCCCAACATATGTCAACATGTACTCACTCGTAGTTCATTTTAGCATCTTGTCTGTTCACCCTTTGCTAATGCCACAGAGCCAGAGCATCCATTACATAACCCCCTAAACCATGCTGAGAAAGGTATGATAAGAACATGGCACATGAACGATGTGTGTTTAACTCTGAAATCCAGGCCGGTTGCATAAGCCTGGTATAAGGGCATCGGTTATGTAAAACGTGTTTCTCAAAGAAATCAGAAGCCAAAGTGTGTCCCTTCAAGAGGCCCTGATCTTCCTCCAACATCAGCAGCCCACTGCTGGGAACGTGGACGTGGGCCAGAACCGGAGCGCTGCATTTTTCCTCATCGTCCATTTGTGTGTGTGTGTGTGTGTGTGTGTGTCTGTGTGTGTGTGTGTGTGTGTGTGTGTGTGTGTGTGTGTCTGTGTGTGTGTCCGTAACATAGCTGGCAGCAGGAATCAGCCAAGAAAGCTTGCAGAGTGTATTAAGCTAAAGTGATGCACCCGAGATACTGGACCGTCCTGCGTCAGTCAGTGTTTACATGCACCCAAGTAAACCAGTAATTAGTAGGGCTGCCCCCTCTTAGTTGATTAGTCGATTAATCGGTCATTCTTATCTTAGTCGACATAGTCCCTGTTCAGACCTGGTATTGACATGCGTCCTCAGTGATCCGATCACAAGTGGACAGCTCTAAGTACAGGTGTGAACGCACTCAAGACACATTGAGGACGCTTTGAGATCCGATCTTTCAGACCACATTCAGAGGTGGCCAATCGTTTGTGGATCAAATCAATATCCGTTCTTTGATCGGAGTAGCTAACAGAGCAATACGGAGAGAGACAGGATGTGATGTGTTTTAGATATCAGTGGGCAAAAAACTCTGTTTACATTTCCAAAACAACGTGGCTGAGGACAAGTTTTAGCTCCTGCCTTAATATTTTTGCTGACCATTTTCAAATGCACGCTATCAGATTGTTGATGGATTTGGTTTGGCAGCTGTTTGTGTCAAGTCATCTCTATGTGTCTCTTTCTATTTACCATCTTACTCTTCTGTTACATCTCTCTGTTGAACTGTCAGAGCTGATGAACAGCAAACAGGACAGCTGTCTATACAATACTTTAGAGCGTGATTTATTTTTTTATTTTTGACACGCCACTGACATTTCAGTCCAGTTGGACATGTAATCCTGTTAGAGCCCACAAGTGCCATTTGGAGGATTATTCCAAAGCACCGACCATACAGTACCACGAGTACTGGCATTTTAATATGGGTGGTCTCAGTGGGAATTAAACTCCTGACCCAGGCGGTGTTAGGGACAGGGCTCCACATGGCCCTGTTGAATTTATTATATTAATGGCAGATGTTCAGAAATACAGTGATGTCACCTTTGCTCCACAGTGCAGTGTGCGGACATGTCATCATCCACTCTTATCAATTAATTATTATTAAAAAGAATGGCGGTACCTACACTGGTGTTTCCAGCAGAGCCAAACCAGAGCTTGTCCAAAGGTCAATAACATGTTGATCTTTTACTCTACTGCATTGCAGAAGTTCATTCAGAAAGATGACTTTTTATATCCTCCTTTATTCATTACTCATCCTCATGACTTTTGGCTTCTATCGTTGCAAAACTTCACTGTTTCCCTCTTTAAAAATGATGACGTCAAGTACATTTCCTTTCACTACATCCACCCATTAAACCTAAAACTATCACCTCCCTCTCACACACATTAATCACTAATCAGTGTTCTTAATTAATCCAATTAGATGTGCCTGGCTCTGACCGTCAGTATGACTCCATCCAGATGAACAGTAATGACGAGTTAGAGTTATGTTGCTGATAATTATGGGGTTTATTCCTCTAAATAGATTTTTAAATCAGCAGTCTATCTAAGATATTCTTCTATTATATCAACCCAACCTTCAAGGTTAGGTGTCTGTTGGTTATTAACAGAATTAAATATAAATAAAATAATATTTTAGCTACTAAGCTACACATATCTGGAACATACGCTGAAAACAAATCTGTTTGCCAAAGCTTTTCATTTTTCATTTTTTTTCAAGCTCATTCATACTATTTTACGTTCTCAACTACCTTCTGTGTTGGCCATTTCTTTCATTTCATGCCATTTATCACATTGCTTTAGTGCCTCCGTACTACCGACTATATGTGCAGGTATTTGCAGCAAAATAAAGTATTGCACTGTAATTGAATTTTACTTGAATTTCAAAAACACCACCCCATTTTGACCCTCGTTTCAGGGCGAGCTGCATTGCCACAACGCAACGCATTGCTCATCTTTCCAGCCTCAAGAAGCAATTAAAGTCCAAATTAAACGACAAAATACATCATTTGTAACTGCCCTCATCCTCTAAAACGACACATGGAAGAATTTTGTGTTCTGACACCCTATTAGCAAGAAAACATAATTTGTCTGTGCCTCCCAATAATCGTTGTCCGCTATATGGTAACACTTTGATTAGGTTTAGGCACAAAAACAGGTAAGGTTTAGGGAAACATCTTGGTTTGGGTTAGAATGACTAGAGATGGCTCGATACCACTTTTTAATGTCCGATACCGATACCGCAACCTTGAGTATCTGCCGATACCAATCTGATACAGTCTTTTCCCCTCTCTTAAACAACTAACTTTATTAAATTAAATAACTTTATTTTTTCTGTCAGGGCTACGCTCAAAACATTCTGGGCTTTAGCCAAGGCAAAATGACCTGGCAACGCCGACTTAGAAGACTATATGTGACAGACTGAGCCCCGGACAGCCCCGGCACAGATACCAACATAGAAGAGCGTATGTGATGGAAATGGATTGGATCGGATTATACTTTTTTTCACCTCCGCTTTCCGATCCAGTGATTTTGGCCAGTATCGGACCAATACCGATACGTAGTATTGGATCAGTGCATCCCTAAGAATGCATCCCTTCGGTGGAAACAGTAAACAAACAGTGATCTCCTGTGTTAAAGTCTGTTGACCTCCTCCCTATGCACACTTTGTAGCTCTAAAACAACGTCACCTTTCTTTCTTCTTTGCTCCTGATGGACTAGAGCCATAAATATTACAGCCTCTAGAGGGCACTTGCTTAAACGACTATCTGTGAATGATCATGTTCTCCTGCTTCCTGCATGTTGCTGGTGTCTCCAATATAATACATACTGTGTTACATCAAAATGTTATCTTTCCTCTTGGTCTTTAAGTCCGAGCTCATACAGGCTTTCTGAAACCTTTGACTTTGTGTCCCGTTTTTGTTTTCTAACAATCTGCCATCACATTAAGTTGGGACCAATGACAGACCGGTTGCACACCCTCCTCCTCCTCCTCCTGCTGCTGCTGCTGCCTCCGAGCCTTGTGTGTGTGATCTCTGGTAACCTTCTGTTGGCATCAGACTGGACGGTGTCACACACACATGCCTTCAGATGTTACGTAAGCTTGTTATAGCGGGCCGCTCGTCTCTTCACACGGACATACACACATTGATGAACGCTGAGCCACGGGGATGAAATTAGCTGGCTGGCTAGCAGTGGGAGTATCTGGTGGATGTGTTTATGTCCAACGGTTAGCTACTTGCAAGCAGGAGCCTGCTGGTCTTGTGATTATTAGTCATGAGCCATGAACGTTGGCCTGGAGCTCGGCCAGTGTACTTTTTTTTAACGTGTGTGTTTGTGCTGCAGCTCATTTAATACCTGGTGTTCAATAACATGCTCTATAATCCTCCATGTCTGAGCTTTGAACTAAGAGGAGGAAGTGTTTGTCGTGACTTTGAAATATCAGTTTCTCCAGCGGACTTTCCAAAGAAACACCAAAGAAGTTGACTACAAAAATGCAACTGAATATTCCCCATAATTCTGTGTGTTGTGCACATTTGTGTGTTTCACATCTATAATGGAAAAGGGCAGGACGATCTGAAGATAGATTTTAAATTGTACTCCCATAAACATTTGCCACAAAGCTGCTGCTGATGAGTAGAGCGATCTTCCCCTGTGAGTGTTTTCCTCGTGACTTGCTGACTTGGTTGCTTTGATGAAAGGCTCCAGGTGGATGTTTTGGCCTTGACACTTCTACATCAGTTCCTTCCACTTAACTTCCTGGTCCGAGAACAAAAGCAGAGTTGCCCTCTGACTCGTAACCTTTAGAGTCTTATCTTCAAACAAACATCTGCAGATGTCAAACTGTGATACCAGTGAAGCTCTACCCAAACACATACATTTGGCAATGGCATCATTTATACTGTCGGCTACCTATTAGGTGATCTACATCCGGAACTTACTAAACTGTCCAATTACACAACGACACATCTTCTACGTATGGATCGTTGTTGGCTCTAAGTTCTGCAACATGACTGGAGATGAGTAGATTTCAACAGAAAGAAGCATAACAGGGCCACTAGAGTTGATAGCCTGTACTTAGTTTTACTTTAATACTTCATATACTGTTCTCTTTTTTATTGATTATGGAACGACATATATACAAACGTCTAAGCGCTGTGATGTTTCGTCTCCATTTTGGCAGAGCAGTGATCAGGGAGTTGCCCTCTGTGTGCCACACTTACCACAAAGGCTTTTTTAACACACCTCCCACACTCAACCAATAGTAATTCACCTCCCCTGCTGTTGACTTTCTGTGCGACAGAGGGTCCAAATGACGGCGTTGGCTAATATTCAGATTTGCACCCCTCTGCCTCCACCCCCCCCTCTCCAAATCCAGTAATCCGAGAGGAAATGAAATTGGCTTAGTGACTTTCCGACCTGTTTGGGGAGGGAGCGCCACACAGGACTGCAGTGAACAGTTTAAGCTGATTAACCCCAATAAGGAGGGTTATCTTATTAAAGCTTGACTTTAGAGGCTGTACGCAGGCTGGCTCTATGAATATGAGTGAATACAGGGAGTTCATTTATGAATGTTGGCTCAAAAAAAAGCTTATGCAACGTGTTTTCAGCTCAGGCCAGAAATATTTGATAGGATTTTATGGTTACAACACAGTAGACATGTTTTCAACTCCCTACTTTTATCAGTTATTTATGCTGGACAGATGACCCACACATTTGTATGGGTTAGCAGCAGCACATTTTTTTAAAGAAATACAAATGTTTTGCAAAGTCACATAGTTAACGACAAGTTTTATGTAAAATTCACCCAACTTTTTAGTATAGATCACAGCCTGTAACAGACTCCCTTCCAACTGAGATGCCAAAAGAAAGAAGGTAAAACCGTGCTGCATCCATAGAAAGACATGGACATGGACTTGGTCAAGACCAAGTCAGGCTTGGTTTCCTGCAGTGTCCTATAATAAAAAACCTGGCACAAGTGATCATAACACAGTGAACATTGGACAAAAAGGACTCTACCCCTCAAAGTCTTGGTCTTGTCTCGGTCTCGATACACTCTGGTCTTGGTCTTGACCTGGTCTCAACCCCTCAAAGTCTTGGTCTTGACTTGGTCTCAAGCCCTCAAAGTCTTGGTCTTGTCTCAGTCTCGATACACTCTGGTCTTGGTCTTGACCTGGTCTCAACCCCTCAAAGTCTTGGTCTTGACCTGGTCTCAACCCCTCGAAGTCTTGGTCCTGACTTGGTCTCAAGCCCTCAAAGTCTTGGCTTTGTCTCGGCCTCGATACACTCAGGTCTAGTGTCGATCTGGTCTCGGTTTAGGTGGTTTTGACTACAACACTGCATGTAATGCTCAGAAGAAACACAGGATATCATACGAACACAGTCTCTAGTCCTGATTCTGGTGGTCAAACGTTGGTATCAGTGTCACAAACAACAAACACTGTAAGTGCAGCTAATTGGATTCATTAGGAGCTCATTAGTGATTGGCTGCAGTGTTTGTCCAATGGGGGTTGGTAGTTTTAGCTACATGGATTTAATGAACCAGGAGAGATTTGACTTTTCAATCAATTACAAAAGGAGGAAAATACATTATAAAAAACATTTACATATATAATATTTTAAAGTCTGTATCCATATGTATCTCCAAAAGAAGAAAAGGTGTAATGTTCTACCTTTATGTTTGTACCATGGACATACTTTACAACAATATCATACTTGTGTACTTTGATAGGCATTTGAAAATGATGCCGGCATCAGACACCTCTAATTACGAGCAGTCACGGTGGTGTGGTAGAAACAGTGAGGGTAATGAGTTTAGGCAGTGATCCGTAAGCCCTCGCATTAGTCATTACGGGAGGAAACGCCAACCTCCACCCACCTCCTGCTTCTTTCACTTGAATAAAAAAACAAACAATCAAAGCGACGCCATTAAATATGTGTGTTTTTATCTGAATCCTGACTGAATGTGATATTACTGTATGCAAAAGAAGAAAAATATTTGTCAACAGTTCTGTGGCTTTAAATGAGACTGTTTGTTTGATGTATTTCCTGCAAAAAACCTGGCACAAGTGATAAAAACACAGTGAACATCAGACAAAAAAGACTCAGTGTAACTGAAAAGAAAAGCCAAAGAAAGAAATAAATTACTGCAGTGTACTGCTAACACCATGACAACAATATCTGGAGTTTATCTATAAAGCTGAGAAAGGTAATGTATTTTAGAAACTTTTTTCTTTTATTTGTTTAAATTCTCTTTACTTCCAGACAGCAATCAATAAATCAAATGCTCTGCAAATGGACTTTTGGAGCTAATGTTTTAGTTTTCCGGTTGTGACATATTTATCTTATTATTACATTATATATGAAAATAATGTTATATGAAAATAAATAAATAAATCACTTCTATCACTAAACTTTCTCAATGTTACACATTTAACATATCATGTTTAAACACCAAACATCTCTTAACAAACTCATAAACAATTGATTTTTCAATTGAAAATAATTTTCATGTTAAAACATAAGTAAGGGGTGGTGTCCACTAAAGCGTTTTCTTTCCTGAGGGCAGCGTATTTTTTTTAATGATTTGCAATGGGAGCGCCGCGTATTTACGCTATGCCAAAAACGGCAGGAGCGTGACGGGGCACTTATGGTACATGTCCACAGGGGCGTTTTTTTTATCGCAAGTGATCGCCTCGCTTCCCAGCATTGGACGCATGATGGGCTGCCACTAGACACAAGGCACCTGATTGGACGGGCTGCTGCTCCAAGCTTTCAAACCGGAGCCAATCATTTGGAAACTTTCCTCTTCTTATTTCCCGAAAATAGTTTACAGAAATGAGTTTCTGAAAACATTTTATGCGAGAAATAAGCCATTTAGTTGCTGAATCTGCATTTACTTTGGATCGACAACGTTTAGTTTAAAAGTTTCTTGGGAATTTCTAGAGGCGGCGAGTCTCGTTAGACGACCCTGATTTGCATAAAGTAGCCTAGACCTCAACTTTATGCAAAGGACGAGAGGGAGATGTGACGCCCCATCTGCTTACATAGACAATGAATGTGAAGCGTGGAAAAGACGGAGCCTGTGGACATACATCGACACCATGAGCGTCTTTTCTGCGCCGAGCACTGCACGTTTGCCATTTTATTCAGCTCGTTGAGAGTTACCCAAATGTTCAATTTTGGGTAAAACGCTACGCTCGTCACTGTCACTTTTTATCCAGCAGTCCAATCACAGTGGAGGAGGTGTGGGATAAATAGCCCACCACAAAGATGTGATCAAATGCTTTTAGCCATAAGACATTTGGAGTATTCTCTGCTGTATTGGTGGCAAATAACATATTAAAGGACAGTGTACGTTGGACATACATACATATCAGTTCTCATGTATACAGTATATGAACACATGTATTTTAGTTCCTACTTAGCAGCCCTGCGGTCAGATTGTCTTTATTTCTCTCTGTCCATATTGCCCTTTAGAATCAAAAGCAGTAACAATGCCGTGTGAAGCTGCGGGGTGAACCACAGCTCCTCTTATCATGTCCCAACACAAAGCCTCAGAAAACATTTGTGTTTCAAATTTATGCATTAAAGATGCTCAAGGCTGCACTATATGCATACATCAGCTATTAACACAAATGGGATTTCAGATCAAATAATAAGCAGTTAGTCTTTGTTTGCCATTGTACTGTAAGGAGACACAAATCATAATGTTGGCCTCAAAGGAGGCTATTTCCTCTCTTAATATTAAGGGGGCGGAGGGGTTGCTTCATGTTTTATTCATGATAAATCCTGGCCCGTGGCAAGCAAAGGCTTTTTATTCAGTTAAGTGAGATTACATTCGTTAAGTCATTTGTTAAATTGTACAACAGGATAAGGCTGTGTAAATTTGCACGCACTGTCTGGCACAAGGTGGCGTGGCTGTTGGCACGTCTGTCACGGAGCTTAACAGGGAATGACGGGATCTGTGAGGACCGCAGATACTAGACTGATACAGCTGATGTAACTAACTAACTAATGTCAGATTATAATGAAACATGCTATAATGGTAGAATTTAGATGACATATTCAAACTGCTTCAACTCAGTTTTCTATCATCTATGACAATGTAAAGCAACAACTCGTCCCATTTCAGAAGCTGGAACCAGTGTATGTTCAGATTTTTTTTTTTTAGATTATCAAAATAGTTGCTGATTAATTTAGTAATATGACTAATTGATTAGTTGCTGTGGCTCTTGTGGAGTTCCTGGTTGGTAGCAGTTATTAGAGGCAGAGCATGGTTGGTTATATGAGGCAGGTTACATGAACATTTTACCCTCATTGTTGGGTTTGGTTAAACATATCGCAGCTGTAGAAGCTATTTATTTAATGGTACACGTAATAGAGACAGTGCACATTATGAAACATGTGAAATGTGCCAAATGTGTGTTTTTCTGTAGTTATTTTTGTCTGGCTGTATTGGCCCTTTTTTGTAGTCGTTTTGTGTCTTCTTGTAGTCTTTCTCTGTCTCTTTGTAGTCTTTTTGTGTCTCTTTGTAGTCTTTTTCTGTCTCTTTGTAGTCTTTTTCTGTCTCTTTGTAGTCTTTCTGTGTCTCTGTAGTTATTTGTGTCTCTTTGTAGTTGTTTTGTGTCTTTTTTATGTCTCTTTGTAGTCTTTTTTGTGTCTCTTTGTAGTTGTTTTGTGTCTTTTTTATGTCTCTTCGTAGTCTTTTTTGTGTCTCTTTGTAGTCGTTTTGTGTCTCTGTAGTCTTTTTGTGTCTCTTTGTAGTCTTTTTTGTGTCTCTTTGTAGTTGTTTTGTCTTTTTTTGTGTCTCTGTAGTCTTTTTGTGTCTCTTTGTAGTCGTTTTGTGTCTTTTTATGTCTCTTTGTAGTCTTTCTGTCTTTGTAGTCGTTTGTGTCTCTTTGTAGTCTTTTTGTGTCTCTTTGTAGTTGTTTTGTGTCTTTTTTATGTCTCTTCGTAGTCTTTTTTGTGTCTCTGTAGTCTTTTTGTGTCTCTTTGTAGTCGTTTTGTGTCTCTGTAGTCTTTTTGTGTCTCTTTGTAGTCGTTTTGTGGTCATTTGAGTCTCAGAATAATTATTTGTCAGAATAAAACATATATCATGTCCCAGTCATTTTGAGGGAAACCACTGCTCATTGTTTGTGTGTTTACTCTGAGATGGTAATGCAGTCATTGTATATGTATGACTTTAAGCCACTGAACCATGTTAGTCTGACATTAAACACTAGCGCTTCTCAGCAAGCTCAACTGTAAAAAGTGGATCTTCTACATTAGATGTGCATATATTATCAACAAATCATAATGATCTCACAGCTGCCAAATTGCTTTGCTCAGAGCTCCCAGAGGTGTGAACAGTTTTCTTTTTTTCTTTTGGCAGCTCTGCAAAATGCCAGCCGAGCTGCTTTCATTGATTTCGAAAAGGTCAAGTGCGCAGTTGTTTGCAGAGGCGTAATAAGAGCGCTTGTTTTCAGTTCTCTGATCCAAAGGGCCGCGTTGTGAAGCTGCCAGATAATTAATGACGGAGTAATTAGCAGGTTCATTGTTTGTGTTCATCCATTATGTCACCGCAGGTTGACTGTTCCTCTTTCACTGTGATTTTGATTGACAGGGGGGGTTATATTATGTGTGTGTGTGTGTGTGTGTGTGTGTGTGTGTGTGTGTGTGGGGCATAATTTGCAAACCAAATCTACACCATGTGAGTCTAATAATGAGAAGGAGGTGCTGCAGAGTAACATCTATATTTGTGATGGTGTGAGATACAATGTGTGATCCAAACGTAAAGAAAAGCGGCCTTTAAACTATGTGTTAAACGTGATGATATATAATAAATGTGGCTGTCAATCGATTCAAATATTTAATGCAATTAATCGCATGATTGTCAATAGTTAATCGTGATTAATTGCACATTTTTTATCTGTTTAAAATGTACCTTAAAGGGAGATTTGTTAAGTATTTAATACTCTTATCAACATGGGAGTGGACAAATATGCTGCTTTATGCAAATGTATGTATATATTTATTATTGGATATCAATTAACAACACAAAACAATGACAGATATTGATCCAGAAACCCTCACAGGTACTGCATTTAGCATAAAACAATATGCTCAAATCATAACATGTCAAACTGCAGCCCAACAGGCAACAACAGCTGTCAGTGTGTCAGTGTGCTGACTTGACTATGACTTGCCCCAAACTGCATGTGATTATCATAAAGTGAGCATGTCTGTAAAGGGGAGACTCGTGGGTACCCATAGAACCCATTTACATTCACATATCTGGAGGTCAGAGGTCAAGGGACTCCTTTGAAAATGTCCATGCCAGCTTTTCCTCGCCTTTCAACTTTTAGAATCCTCACCAACTGTATGTCACTGTAGTTTGTTTGTTCATACTCTTAAAACAGCCTACATGTATACTTTTCTTGATAAGTGATTTCTGGAGCCTTCAAATGGGGTCGTGTTTACCGTGTTCACCAGAAGAGTCCATATGAACGCCCCCCTCTTGTGGTATTCAAGACCTCGTAAGTGGAAAGTTTCTGAAAGCTCCGAGTTGTGACGTGTTTGCTGATGTTGTCAGAAATGGCGGAGGCCATGGAAGTTAATTTTTCGGTGCATAATAAGTTAATATATTGTAATTCTTCATAATTTTATAATATGTTTGAGGAAAATGTTGATATTCCCAACGGCCTCATCTTTCTCCTCTGTCATTATGTCATTGTATTTACTGCATTATGTTACCCACTTGTTAGCCTCTGTGGCTTCTAGACGCCAACAGTTGCGTTAATATTGCCGTTGCTTAGCAGCGTTTTTCTCGCGACTTAACCACTTGAACGCCAAGCATATCGTGTACATGACTTCCCGTGTTGTAAACACAAGCTCACGAGTTTCATTTGAAGGCAGCATTCATGTGGTGGTCGTGCAAATAATGACTCAGCAGCAAGGTATCTTTTGAATTCTGTCATCACTGTGAGGTTGCCAGGCAACCAGTGACTTCCTAGGGTCTCCACTGGTTGCCTGGCAACGGGAAAACATATGAAAAGGTCAGTAAAATGAATGAAAACATTTAAAAAGTCACAGCAACAGTTGATTCTCTGTGATTTGACAACAGCAGCTCATTACTACACACAGCAGAGAGAGAGACAGACAGACTGTAAGTTAGTGGAGGATCTATCTAGCAGCTAGAAATGTCGACCAGAATCATTAGAAGCCTGGTCCTCCCCAGCTTTACCAGCCAGGTGAGAGACGGAGAGAAGGATGTTAAAAAGCAGCTCCTTCCAGAGGGCAGCAGCAGCCCGCCGGATGATGTGAAGGAGCTGAATGATTTGTTGCAGCAACAGCGTGCCACGAGCCTCCGGGAGCATAACAGGAGTCTGCGGCTCAGCCAAGAACTGAAAGAGACTAAAGAACAGCTGGCTCGTCAGAGGAGACTAAAAGAGTTGTTCATTAAGAAGGAGAAGGAAAGACGCAACGAGCTGGAGAGACTGAAGAGGCTCAGTGATCCAAGGACCTTGTGCCACATGAGGATCGGCACTGAGATTCATGAGAATATCAAAAGGAGGAAGAAGAAGGAGCTTCAGAGAGACCTCGTGGAGCTCAAAGCGGCTCACCTAATGAGCCGAGCAAAGTTCTTTATGGAGCTCCAGGCTGAAAGAGGGAAGTATTTAGCTCTTCAGGAAGAAGTTGAGCAGCTGAAAGTTTCATACGAGTTCAACATGAGGAGGGAAGCTGAGCTGAAGGCTGAGTGCGAGGAGCAGGAGACTCCCTCCATGAGATACAGAAGATGCAGCTGCTTGAGGAGATCAAACACTATGTGGAGAAGAAACACTGGAGATTACTGACTCAAAATCTATTTATAAAGTCAAAAGATTATTAAAAAATAATAAATCTGACTGTTTTGTTGTATTTTAATTGTATAATTTAGTTGGAAACTAAACGTTCTACTTGTTTTTAAAGAATCTGCTATTAGATATAAAACCTTTGAGTCAAATGTAATCAGTCCGCTTGTCTTGATCTGCTTTTCTTGTCTTGTCTTGTCTTTTTTTTTAAAGATTTATTTTTATAAGTGAAAGGCTTATTTTACAATTCAATTCCAACATGTATCAACATTTTTTTTTTGTTTTTAAAAATAAAATAAAATAATATTATTTATAATTGATATTATTGATAATTAACCTATCCTCGTATCAAATATACATTAACTACATAATAATAATTATAATAATTATAATGAGTAAATGAAAATATAAAAATATAAGCTACATTCAAAGTAATGATTAAAATAATAAAGAAAAATGAATAGAACATTTAAAAAAATATATAACATGTTAAAATAATAAAAATAAAATGTATATAAATAATAAACACCCATATCTAGTGCACATACATGTTTATAAATCTGAATGCCATTTTTTCTCTTCTATGAAGTGTCTTATTTCACCCATCATGCATTGCAACCTAGGTTTATTTCATGCAACCGGCCCTTGTTTTGTAAATTATTATTACACACATAATCCAACCCCTCTTGTAAAATGCCATGTCAATCAAAACACAGTGAAAGAGGAACAGTCAACCTGCAGGGACATAATAGATGAATAATAAAAACAATAAACCTGCTAATTACTCCGTCATTAATTATCTGGCAGCTTCACAATGGATCAGAGAAAATCTCTGAGGAATGTTTCAAGCACCTTGTTGAATCTGTGCCACAAAGAATTAAAGCAGCTCTGAAGGCATAACCATGTATATGCGTTGATTGTAACTGTATGTCCTCTCTTGCTGCACAAACTCTTATTTATTCAGTCACTGAGACACCATCATGGTGATCCAGATGTTTCTGCTATCCGACTCCATCTATATTCATGTGACCTCCAGCCGAACTGTATGTTTGAATATCGAAGAGCAAGAAAAAATATGTTTATTTGTGGCTTTGGAGGGAAACTGCACATGTTGAGAGACACAAAAGACGTCTCTCTGTCCAACAGTCCTGTGGTTGAACACCGGGGAGATGTTTCTTCTCAATGTTTTGGCTGAGAGTTAAAAGAGTAGAGCGATGAAGCAAAGTCAAACCTGTCAAAGCAGCGTGAAAAAACACATTAAAGATGAACTTCTGAACCTTTTACATGTGAGTTTTATGATCAACCAAATCATTCATCAAAGATATTTAAAAAACAACAACACATGAACAGCAGCTGCAAAATATATATCAAGACTTAAGATTTACATTGAAAAAGAATCACTAACAAGCTCCCTAGTTTTAGACATTTGGCAGTCGATTTCAGAGACTAAAACTAACACAGATGAAACATGATGTTACAAAACCCTCCTGTTATCTCACCGTGCAGAGCGTTTGGCAGCAGCTGAAGCTTACATGCCAGTGGATGCTTACATACCACGGATAGTTGTACTCTGGCCTCAGGATTACATGAGCATCCTTTTATGCAACATGGCTCTGCCCTCACATGCCATCGCTGAAAGTCAGGTAATGTACTGTAAGTTGAGATGTATAGAAACACTGGTTCTTAACAAGATACTATGTACTACATACCAAATATGTGAACTATCTTTCAGCATACTTTTGGAGGAATAAACAGTAGTTTTTATCTTTTCGGACACACTGAGCAGTAATTTACGTCGTCACTTCTTGAAAGCCTCCTTGCCGGTTGGAGATATGTAACCATGGTAACTCGTAACAACCTCATGTGACCAACACAACGGTTTTGGTCACAAGTCGGAATTAATTTAAAATATACATTTTTTAAATTTTATACTTGGTTAAATTGAAGTGTTATTGATGTTACAGAGCTGTCCGTCGATGTCTGTTATGTGGGATATTTACGCCGCCGTAGTGTCCAGCTTTGTATACTGTAATATTTCGCCAGAAATAGTATTTAATTCACTTACTGGTTTCATATTAAGGTTTCAAACATATAAATAAATCTCACATACTGTTTTAGCGTACGAAATAGCATGTTAGTGTGGAATTTCGGACGCAACCATGCTCTGAATTTTCACATATAGCACCTTTAAGGTCCCAATCTTTGAAATTTATATATGCTTATCAGTTTCAAACACAATAACCCAAAAAATTGTAATCAATCAAACTACCAAAAACAAATTGCTTTACAGTGGACATGGAGTCCTCTGGCTCCCTGAGGGTCTAGCCTATTGCCTCCTTGGTTGCGTTTTTTTGAATGTCAGTTTCTTTGTACAACTTTTTTCTGATAACTGATGTAGTTTTTCTCTAATATAAGGACATGAAAGAAGTCTGCAACACACACACACACACATCAGACATCCAGTAGTATCATCTTCATGTTAATGCTCAGTGACTTTACAAAGAGAACGAGGAGCCGCTGATGTCTTTAGAGGAGTGAAGGACACGAGAAAAGTCTTTGAAATTACATTCAACGAGGACCTGAAGTATCGCCAAGAATGTTTTATCAGTAAAGAACTTTAGATCAGATTTTGTTTTTTGTTTCAAGGAGGAGAGAATATCTTCAGGGTCGTCCTTACAGTTAGATATCAACATATTTTCTAAAGTAGACGTCAGAAACATCTCATTCTTTGGCATGTTTAGAAGAATGACGACAACATTCCTGACCCTCGTCCGCCAGACTGTCCTCAAACAGAAGATAAGTGAAGCACAGTTATGTGTCGGCATGTATTCAGATTTTTTTTCTATGTAGTTATATTAAGACACACAATGAAGGTTAGATTAGACCATGTGATTTTATTCTTAATTATTTCTTCTGTAAAATAAGGAGATTTTCTTCTCCTCTCCTGTTTATGCCTGATGGATGTTAGTGTACTGTACATAGAGGCAGGGCAAACACAGAGAGCAGGAAGGGATTTAGACATTTCCCAAACCTCTAATAACTCCCTGAGGTGGGCTGTGGCGAGAAAAGTGCACCGTCTGCCTCCACCGCAGAATGAATAATGGAGGGGTTTGTATATATGTGTGTGTGTCTGCGACCCACCACACAATAATGATAATTGACCAATTAGGCGGCAGGGAGAAGCATAAACACCTGGGGCTCATCCAGGAAGGTGAAACATTACAGAATAATCAGACAGAAACAAGACGAGCGTCCAATCAACGGTGTTTTCCTTTTTGTCAGGTCATCAATAATGTCACGCCCTCCCCCGCTATCACACAGTATAAATGAGACAAGTGACATTTAACTTTTTTATAAAATAACAGGGCTCACTCAGCTGAAATGTGAGCAAACAAGGTTTAGATTTGTCTAGACTAGAGTTGTATGATTTCCAAAAGCGCAATATTTGTTTCTGCTGTTTTGTTGTCACTGAAGGTGACAGAAATGTTCACGATCTGGATATTTCATTACACAAGTTAAACTTTTCCATTAATTGTGCAATTGTTGAAGTAATGTTCAATCCCGTTAGCACTGTTCTTTGCTGATACAGAGATGTTTGACTCTGGACATGTGCGTTTTAAGCTAAGTTTACGACTACACGGCTTTTAAAGTCGTCAGATCTCTGTACTGTTCACACTACACAACTTGCTGTCTCGTAATCAGGAGTCTTTAAGTCGTCGTGGTTTTCACTCTACATAACTGGAGGTCACACACTACAAGACCTTTCACCAGGAGGAATCCCCGATGAGGTCTCCAAACTACGTTTTGTCACAAAAACACGCAAGAAATACACGGTAAATTTCTTTAAGTGACTGGGAAGTTGATTTACCTAAAAACAAAAAAACAAGAATGACACTCGAAGAGCGGAGATCTCCGCCAAGGTGCCTGACTTTACAAACAGATTCCAGTTCACAGCTGGCGGTACCGTGAGGTGGTCGGCTTATTATTAACACGTTGTGTTTCCGTGTAACGTATCGGCGGATGCCTCTCTCATTCAGCAGCCTTGTTATGTCTCTATACGTCATCTACCGCTTTTTCCTTTCTCACCGCGGACGGCCAGCAACTCCCGCACCTCGATGTCTCGCCACACATCCACACGCGTATATCTCTGCTCGAAGAAGAAGGAAGGAGGCGGGGTCACGCGTCATCAAATCGTCATCAGTTACACTGCGCATGTGTTATACCCAGAGGTCATAATGTTGTGGCTGATTGGAAATCTAATGGATTGTTCATTGTGCTACACTCCACCCCTCCAAAAGATTTCATTCAAATCCATCACAGACTTTTTAAGTAATCCTGCTAACAGACAAACAATCAAACCAACGCAGGTGGAAACATAATTATCCTCTGATTTACAGGCGTCTCTTTATACATCCATGGCCACAGACTCATTGGCGTTTTCAGTCCAAAATGGCGGCTGCGCTGTTGTCAAAAAAGCAGCGTCTCTTTGCTTCTGTACTCTTTGTCAAGAGCCTCTGAAATGAGACAGGTCTCGTTGACCCGTTATGACATGTTCAGTCTTGACTGAATTTGGCTTGAATTGTTTCAGAAAGCAAAAGGGTTTATGGGAAATGTGTTCCTGTTTTTGACAGAAATGAATACTAACAATACCACCAGGGGTTTGACAGTAGCAACCAGTCGTTTCACACAGCCACACCGTGCTTTGATGCCTTGCTCACTGGCACCAGCGCAGCAATAGTTAATGTCAGAGAGGAGAATGTTTCTGATTCACTCTCTCCCTCGCTGGTCTGAGCTGGTCACGGATTTAAATTGGTGACCTTCCAGCCACCAGTGGTGACTGACAGCCTCTAAGCCCTCTGCTGACACCACTATTGTCAGAAGGCGCTTTGATCCCGTCGGACCAATAATACATTCATGAATAAAGCAAAACCTGCCGTCCAACAGCAGAATGTCTTTGGCACTTCTGCCTGACTGTTTGTATTAATAGTCTGGAGCAGGTACAGTACGTCTTATTCGTCATATGTTGTACTGCAAAGACATTCTACTTGTACATTTTTTATATTTCTTTCCATGTTTTCTGACTGTAAAGTTTCTAAGTGCATTATCGTTTTTATTATCTGCCCTGTAGCTTTTTTGAAAGAAGATCTAGAAATCAGGACCTCCGTGTGGCTGTTGCCTGTTCTGTCTAACGAAATTATCAAAAGTGGTAAAATTAGGGCTGTCAATTGTTTAAAATATTAATCACACTTTTTTTATCTGTTCAAAATGTACCTTAAAGGGAGATTTGTCAAGTATTTAATACTCTTATCAACATGGGAGTGGGCAAATATGCTGCTTTATGCAATTGTATGTATATATTTATTATTGGAAATCAATTAACGACACAAAACAATCACAGATATTGTCCAGAAACCCTCACAGGTACTGCATTTAGCATAAAACAATATGCTCAAATCATAACATGGCAAACTGCAGCCCAACAGGCAACAACAGCTGTCAGTGTGTCAGTGTGCTGATTTGACTATGACTTGTCCCAAACTGCATGTGATTATCATAAAGTGGGCATGTCTGTAAAGGGGAGACTCGTGGGTACCCATAGAACCCATTTACATTCACTGATCTGGAGGTCAGAGGTCAAGGGATCACTTTGAAAATGGCCAGTGACAGTTTATCCTCGCCAAACTTTTGCGCAAGTTTGGAGCGTTATTTAACCTCCTTCTTGACAAGTTAGTATGACATGGTTGGTACCGATGGACTCCTTAGGGTTTATAGTTTCATATGATACCACTATCTTCACTCTAGCTTTAAAACCCGCTACAAACTCTGAAAGATCGTTTGTGTTAATGCGTTATTATCGCGTTAACTTTGACAGCCCTATAGGTAAAATAAACAGAATTCAGTTTACTTATGACTGTTTTTCTGCGTCTGCCAAACATCATTTCTTTCTCTTTGTAAATTGAACATTTCTAGTCTGCAAAGCCAGAAAGTCCTTTTTTAGAAGGTGAAGACTGTAATTATACTACAGCTGTAATAAATGGGATGAAAGTTGAATTCCATTGTGGGCCAAGAACAAATTGTTTTGAAGAACAGACTAAAACTGTATAATACTACACTGCTGAGCTGCACGCTGTGCATTCCTCCTCACTGTTGTGGAACTACACAGCGAGACTGATGTCTGCCTGACAACCATCCATCATGCAGTGACCCACTCCGACATGCAAACATGTCACCTAGATGTGAAGTCCCGCTTCATAACTCTGGCCTGGAAAAAGGGTTACATAAACAGTTTTGGGTCCGGCTGTGCAGGTTCAAGACATTGGTTACATAATAGGGCCTCTGATGGCAGCCGTGGGTGACTGACAGCCTGAGGCTCTTCCTCCTGAGACCCTCAGACCCCCGCTCCTCCTCACAGCTTCAGATAGTGTTTTTGAAATAATTTTTTTAATGCCAGAATCTATATATTTACTTCATTTGAGTCCACGCAGAGGTAGAAGGAAGTTACCGTTTTATTGTTGTAGTCTGAGTAACGTGACGTCATATCCGTTCCGTATCCGTCAACCAAAACAAACCGCAGTCGGCTGCAGCGAGCCAAAATGAAAAAGGAGAAAACAGCGGAGGGTCAGCGTGGATACGACCTGCACCCTCACATTTTAAATCCAAAGTGGTAAACACTACACATTCAGTAAAGGATGGAAACACTTTGGGTTTCACACATTGGCAGGAAAATCAGAGCTAGACATCACGGCTAAAACTGCATGCTAACTCTGTCACGGACAGGAAACGTTATCGTATCGCGGTAACGTGCGGTCGAGCCGGACGTCGCTATCATCTCCGTGGTCAAATGGGCCGACGCTACGACTGTAGAGCACCCATATACTGACATTTATGTTAAATACATTCAGACGGCCCCGATGGAGCTGATCATGGATGTATAAAGAGAACGGAGCTGACGGGAGAGCTAGAGACGACTTTGGAGAAGTTAGAGGAAGTAGACATGTGTGACTACATCTGGTTTTCAAAATAAGGTGATAAGATTTTGTATATACAAAATACAAAATACATATATTTTGTATATTTCTCTCAGCACATTAGCAGATGATATATTTATCTCTACAACAGGGTCAATCAGCATGAGGAGAACATTTTAATTAAATCTCACTTATATATGCAACATATTTTAAAGACACAATTAGAGATATTTGGAAATTAAGAATGTTAATTTCAACAAAAAGGCCATCTAGAAAAACCTTTCTAGGATCATTATTCCCATCTCTCGTCTGAACCAGACTGAATCTTGTGTATACTAACCATGACACGCAGTGCAGGCTGATCCTCTGGCAGGGCAGCAGCTATGGTCAGCTCTTCAAACGCAGCATCGTGGAATGATTGTGCTTAAAGCTGACAGCAGGACGTTCAAATGTGGCCTTTGCAGATCAAACGGCTACCGTTGCCTCCGGGCATTGAAGGCCAGGCACGCTGAACAATTTTTTGAGCTTGCACAGTAAAGGCATGAATATGTAGCTGTGATGAAAAAGTACTCGACTTCCAATGCCGGTAGAATAAAACGGGATGGAGGTTGCATGAGGGGCAGCGGTAGCCTAAAGTCAGAGAGGCGGACTGGTGGCTGGAAGGTCGGGCCTGCCAGGAAAATCTAACTGGGGAGAAAAAATTACAAAATGCACTGCTGTGTTATGTTGCCCTTGAGCAAGGTACTAAATCCTCTATTGGACTACTGCAGCTTCAGTAATTGTACTCAGCAGCTTCCAGCTGTGAGTGCAGCAGGAAACATTTCATTTGAGGATGGATGTTGCAGAAAAAAGCAGATACGCTCTGTGGCTGAGTACGAGTTTAAAGTCATGATCATTACATAAAATTAAAGCAGCTACTCTTTATCGCTGATTAATAAAACACAACACTGATGCAACATAAAGCAAGTTTATGAAAGCGTTTTCAACTGCTGTGCTTCAGCTTTTCTGTTAAAACTCTCCTATCAAACAGAGAATAACATGTTGGACGTTTCTGGCTGTTTGGAAAAGGCAGAAAAGAATTACAGCAGGTAGCTAATATGAGAGCAGTGACAGCCATCATGTATAAACAAAGAAAGAAGGTCTTTAAAATGCCACTCTGCCTTCACTGGCCCTGCAACCCGTCTTTCCTCAGATACCTGTGATGTGACTGTTGGTTTGGTTCTCTGTACAAAGTAAAGCACACCGCCGTCTGTTTCATCCTCCGTCCATCCAGGTGATGTTGACTGAGCATGTTTGCTCTTCTCAGCAACAGACTGTTTCACTTCCAAACGGGAGGTGTTCAGTCACACCGCCACCGCTGAGCAGCTCCACAGGAGAGACGTAGCACTGAAGGGAAAATTCCCTCTGCCATATCCCAGTGGTTTTTGTTTTTTGTTTCGATGATTATTATTATTATAGGTTATTTTCCTCCAGACCCTCTATGCATTCATGAAGTTATTGTACATTTTCTGATTGAAATATGTTTTAATTAGGGCTGCAAATCAATTAAAATAGTAAATCGCAAATTAATCGCAAATTTTTTTATCTGTTTAAAATATACCTTAAAGGGAGATTTGTCAAGTATTTAATACTCTTATCAACAAGGGAGTGGGCAAATATGCTGCTTTATGCAAATGTATGTATTATGGCTGTCAAAGTTAACGTGATAATAACGCGTTAACGCAAATTTGGTTTTACGCCACTAATTTCTTTAATGCATTAACACAACTTGCTCTTTTTAGTTCGTAGCGGGCTCAGTGTTAAAACTACAGTGAAGATACTGGCATCATATGAAACTAGAGAAACTAACGAATCCATTGGTACCATCATGTCATACTAACCTTAACCTAACCTTACCAAGGAAAGTTACACCGTTAGTTTCTATTTTAAATCCATGTTTGTGGATTTTATCCTGGATTTCTAAATATGCAAACGTTGCTCAAAGAGTAAGCATTTTTTTTCGTTCTATGTCTATACTGGATCTTCTCAACCCGTATTTGAACTTCCAGCGCTGTCTCCCCTAACTTCCACAGTCTGATTACTTCTAAGAGTTGTTGGTTTTCTTTGAGGATGACATTGAAATCTGGGGCGCGCCGACGTGCGACTCGCTCACAGAAAAAGAGCTGAACTCTTCGTTATGCAGGCGAAGCATGGGCGAGCTTTCTAGCAGAGGAAACCCAGTCACATAAAGTAGAAAGCAGCTAATTTACACACATTGCCACAGGCATGAGAGAGGGCATGAAGGAGACGGAGAATGGAGGAAGATGAGGCTAATTATTCTCCCCGCGGAGAGGCAGAAGCATCCCCTTGCTATCCACGGGGGGGCTTGTCAGGATGTGATTCCCTGGTGAACGAGGAAGAGACGCTGAGAAGATGAGGACAGGAGAAATATGACAAATACAACAGAAACTACAATAGAGATTCTCAATTAGAGGCCTGTCACTGCATCTCTGGGGACTCGTATCCAATGGTTACGAGTGGCATGTGCCACCAAAACTGTAGTTTTATTACATCTTCTTTCCAAACTAATAATAGTGCCTCACTATTATGAAATAATCAGATTTCCTTCTTTTACTGTGTCGCAGTCATTCACAGCGTTCTTTGTTAATTTTTTCCTTTTCCTGTTTGTCCACCTGATTCGACTGTTATCAGGCCATTAAATAGGTGTTATCAGTCGCTATAAGAACCATAGATGTGGTTCACTAGGGGCCTACTACAACCACTATGTTGTAAAAGTGAAAGTGAAACTTAAAAGCAACATGTTGTAACATCTAAAACTGAATGAACCGTCATGTTTTGAACACAAATAAAAAGGCCTCTTTAGGTTTAGGCAACAAAACTACAACTTCTTTAGGTTTAGGCAACAAAAAACATTTAAAGTTTAGGGAAAACACTGTGATTTGGGTTAAAATAACTACAAACACAAAGACAATTACACATTGTTGGTTTCTCACGGGATTCAAATGTTCTTTTATACCTTCTTTCGGTGATCTGGGAACGGGAAATGTCTGTTGTTGAAGAGAGGCAGCAAACTCTACTGTACATTCACTTGATATCTTCACCACTAAACTTCCTCTGCTGCGATCGCTCTCTCTCATCCGCTCACACCGTATTTACCATCACTCACTCTCTCCTAATTTCATTTTATTTCTATATAGCGTCAGATCATAACAGAAGTTATCTCGAGACACTTTTAATATATAGCAGGTCTAGACCGTACTCTATAATTTAGAGACCCAACAAGAGATCCCTCATGAGCATGCACTAGCGCGACAGTGGCAAGAAAAAACTTCCCTTTGACCCCTCTGAGAGTCGTAGGATTGTGGGCGATCCCAACTGACTTTACTGTCTTTCAGAGGCGGTAGCAGGTGCAGTTTTAGAGCTAGAGTGAAGGTACTGAGAACACCTAAGGAATTCATGGTACCAACTATGTCATACTAGTTTATCAGGAAGGAGGCTAAATAACGCACCAAATTTAGGCAAAATTTTGGTGAGGAAAAACTGTCATGTCCATTTCCAAAGGGGTCCCTTAACCTCTGACCTCCAGATATGTGAATGAAAATGGGTTCTATGGGTACCCACGAGTCTCCCCTTTACTATCCATTTCATTGTAGTGAAACAATGAAACTTTTTTTTTAAACTTGACATCTCTGTATAAAACGACCTGTGGTGACCTCTAGGATAATCACAGCCTCATGAAACTTTACAACCACAAACTAGAGACCTAGAGCATTCAGTGGATGGATGGCTTTCCTAGCCAGATTGACAATAAAGGGGTTTCTGAGCAGTTTACACAACAGCAGTGCTTGCCAAACAATTGCCAAAAAATGCAGTTCTTACAGAAATCTCCAAATGTCAAAAGCTTTTGACACCAAATCACAGCATGGCTTTTTTTCTGGTGTTCCTCGAGGTCTTAATGTGGTATTTTGGAGGGATTATTTATCATTTTAACAATTCTCGAATGGTAAAAATATGGTTAGGCCCTACTCTTTTCTATGAAGAAAGTTCAGCTCTCTTCTCTTTAGGATAAACAGTTTTTTGTTTCATGAATCCCTGCAGGGAGAACGTCAACATAAAGGCTTTGTCTTAACAGCATATCCATTATGACACATTTGCTATACCGTCTAACCATTAATTTCCAAAACAAAAGAATTCACTCATACATGGAGAGAAAGACATGATGGAGGCTTATTTGCTCACATGATAATGGATGGGAAGCCCCGAGCTCCTCTGCCACAGCGATGCATTATCATGTCTGAGCGGCGCTACAGTCTGCAGCACACAGCACATTAAAAACAGCCAGAACTTAAATTTTGTGCACGTCGGTCCCTCTCACACTGTAAAGAAACTTTGCTCCCTTTCATGAGAACTTTGTTCTCTCTGAGACGACTTCAGACAAACTTTTCCCCACAAGGGCACACGTATTGACTCGGCTTTCTTGGATGTGATAATCAGCCTGGACGTTCGCCCGGGGAAAGCTTTACATTGGCTTCCTTTACTGCACTCCTGCACTAATGTTCATTTCTTTACATTAAAGCCGTGTCTAACGCAGACACACAGACTTCTTTATGTGGAGAGGCAGATTGTGGTCTTTGAGTGGAGAGTAATCCACAAGGATCATCCTCTCTGGTGTTTCTTTAAAGTGCCCCAGCTGACGATTATATAACTTACCAGAGCTTAACCTACTGCAGAGAACATCTCCTCGTATTCCCATCGACCTCTTTAACTTACATCACGTCTTACGTCACGATCACGCTCGTGCGTGAAATGATTTGTCCTTTGATGAAAGTTGCAGCCAGTTATCTTAGCTTAGCATAAAGACTGGAAACAGGTGGAAAGAGCTAGTTTGGCTCCGTCTAAAGGTAACAAATCTTAGGTAAAATGATAAATAACCACACAGTGTCTTGCGTGTACAATTCTGCACATAGTTTGCATGAACATGAATGGGTTTTAGATTAAGTGTGCTTGTGAGTTTACGCAGACCCCAGGAAGAGGAAGGTGTGGATGTGTGGCTGAAATACGAGAAGAACATGATGTTTTATTAAGGAAAAGAGCAGCCACTGGTATATATGTACAGTATGTATTGGATATATACAGTGTAGACGAAGGAGTCCTGTGATTTACAGTCCAATTCAAACAATGTCTCTACCTCCTATTCTCTGCTCCCATCAGTAAAGAAAATGTGATTGCATTCTGTGGTCTACTGTGTGCTTCTCCACCAGCCTTGAAAATGATGCAAATTGCTTTTAACTCATCTTTTGTACTTTCCGTGTTGATTTTTTTCAGCCGGTTGTCACAGCTTGCTGTTGCCTCCCACGGAGCCTTTTGTTGCCTAAAAACAACGGTGAATCTGTGCTGAGCCTGTTTGTTAAAGTGGAACTTTCATGGCAGCGTTTTGCTGTTCGGTAGGACGCGTGCCAGCGTGCAGAGTGGATATGATGATGAATCCCAAAAAAAAAATCTCAAGCCATGTTCGACGAGGTGTGAGTTTTTGTTATGATTGAGGGGAAACACTAAACTGGCAAATTTCAGCGTGCAATTTGGCGTGAAAACATTCCTCCCTACAAAGAGGGAAAAAAACAGCGTGAACTTGTTTTGCATGAAGCACAATTACTGGACGGCTGATGGTGTTTGCAGGTTTTCAGTTGTTTTGTTTTTTTCCTCTGTGCAGGATTTAGTCAAACATCATGTGTCATGTCGTTGCATTGAGCAGTAAATCACATCGGTTCTACTTTAAACAGCACATCTTCTCTTAGAGCTGCTATCCGTCAAATACTTGATGCTGACGCCGGCTTCAACCAGGCATTGATGAACTCACCTGTCCTGTTTTTGACGTGACAGTCAACCTATTTATCTGCACGTCTTTCTCAGGAGAAGCGCAGGAGTATATAAACGTGGATGAAAAGAAACGCTCCACCTCGGAGGAAGTTGGAAGAAAAATATGTGCGTTATAGAATTAGAACTATGTTTAAAATTATGTTTTAAATGTTTGAAATTAAGCTTTTAGCACAAGTTCAACAAGGAAAGTAGTTATCATTCTATTTCATCATCACTCTGAGGCTCCAACGATTTCACCTGGATTTGTTTGTGGGCTTTTCCATCATCTTAGTCAAAGAATATTTAAACTACTTCACATGTCACACCTGAGTTAAAAACCTATTGTGTGAGTGTATGAAATGTAAATGTAATATATGTGAGTATGGGATCTTATTGTTGTCAGGGTGTTATGCCAACCCTGTCTCCTACAAAATTACATTCCTATACAACTAAACTGCATTCTCAGTTATGGTTCGAGGGAAACGTATTTTTTGAATGACAGTGCATTGCTTTTCGTAGGTTTAGCTACGAACTGTGTATGAGAACAGCCTGATGCAGGCCAGGCTTCATTTTCACTCCACAAGAGACCAACGAGGCAAAATATAACATCACTGGCTTACACACACACACACACACACACACACACACACACACACACACACACACACACACACACACACACACACACACACACTTGAACAGGGTTGAAACAGGATGTAGACAGACAGAGGAGGCAGCACATCACAGTACAGTCTGGTACATAATGCTACAGTACATCCTGTTCTGCTAAGACAGACCACACATTCCACCTTAAAACCCCCAGCAGCCCCCAGTCTCAGAGCTGGAATGTGTCTTATGCCTCATCTGCGAGGAATACTACTCTGCAGCTTAATAATTCATAGTTTATTCCATGTGGTCTACTTTCTGAGCACCAGAATCCAGCAGCAGAGAAGTGAGAAGTGATGCCTTCAGGATGTGCAAACCTGGAGCTGCTGCATGTAAAAAATATATATGATGAGATCTTACCTTTACTTTGAAGCATCAGTTTTGAATCAGAAGGTGGTTCCTACATTTTCTCTAAAGAGCAGCTCCAGATTTGACACCTAATGATGGCAGGTCAAAGTCATCATAGTGCCATCATAACACATAGCTGGATTAACCTGATAGGAGGCCCCCCCACGCAGCCCTGTCTTCCAAAAATGAGGTTCCCATTAGGGCTGGACAATTAATCAAATATTAATCTTGATCACGATTTTAGCTTCCCACAATTAATTGAACATGATCGCCTGAGATATTGACGTTTCAAATGTGCGTTCTGCTCATAGAAAACTCTGCTGCATATCAAATCAAGTGCTTCCTAAACTAACAGCTTGCCACCAGCCGGTGATCGAGATGTTTAAGATTAAGAGCATAAAATAGTTTTTCTAATTCTTAATGTTGCTAATTTTGCTCTGGAAGTGCACCAGGTTGAAGCATTTAACTTTAAAATGTAGCTAACAAAAGGGTAGGGTGAATAATCCTTTATTTTTTTCATATTGCAATATATATTGCAGAAAAAAATACATTGCAATGTCAGTAACCCATCTTAGTTTTTGACTGTCGCCATCTTGGTTTTTTGCAACCAGAAGTGACACAAGAGTGTGGAGTACAACCGAACGCTGAATAAAGACGTTTTTAGGCGACCAAAAAGGTTATAAATAACTTCCATGAACTGAAAACACACTGTGAAAGGGTTAAAGTTCTAAAACGAAAACACGGACAACTCCCAGTCAACACTGTCAATCCCAAGGTAGCCCCGCCCTAAAGCATCCCCTGCTTTATGGTCTATCTGACTCTAAATGGGACCATCATTTACTAAATGAACATCATGCTGTATTGAAGGAGACTTGAAACTAGCGACTGAGATCATAAACTCATGTTTACAATGTTTACTGAGGTAATAAATCAAGTGAGAAGTAGTCTCATTTTCTCATAGACTTCTATACAATCTGACTTCTTTTAGCAACCAGAGGAGTCGCCCCCTGCTGGCTGTTAGAAAGAATGCAGGTTTCTGCATTGACTTCACTTTTCAGACCCGGAGGTTGTCCACTGATCATTTCAAACTGTTTGAATTAACAACCAATGTTAGATTAAATCTCCAATGTGAAAGTCACTCAGCTGTCAATCATCTTTACTCCATTAATAGACTCAATATGAGTGTAACTGTTTTCTAAAATATATATATTGCATTTGAGAATTAATTAATTATTGTGCAGAGGTGAGGGCAAAAGGTGACTTCAGAAAATCGTATAGCATCTAATAGTCCGGACCCACTGTGTTTGTTGACTACTTTCTTATTTTCAGATGCATTTTTCCTCTCCCACTTCCCCCCTGAGTGTCACCCTGTGTTGCCCTCAGAATAAACCTCCATTTGTAATTATACTACAGAGATTACTACGGAGAGTCTGCCACTGATAGATGCTAATTGCGAGGGAATGGCTTATCTAAGAATAGAAAGAGCTGCTCTGTGTTTTTCCTCGCAGGGAATGTGAAGTCATTTAGTGAATGGTCATTAGGGAGCAGTGGGTTTCCCTCCTCAAATGAATGGAGCAAAGCAACATCTAAACCGCGGAGCTACTTTTTCAAAGGTATGAGCAACGCCGAATGTCAACACCGGACAGATGTCCCTCACACGGTGTTTCCGCTCCGAGGTATTCGGATGAAAAATGAGCCAATATTTTCTGCTGCGTTCTGTTATCATTTGGAATTCCTTCTGAAAACCATAATATCCTCAGATTTCACGTTGCCCTTGATACACATGCTCAAAGGTCACAGGTTAAGGTCAGGGCTGCGGCGTATTTCACTTTTCCCTGTGGGTTTTAATTCTAAGGATGCCAAAGACTCCTCTTGTCTGAAATTGCGGGTTTCTCCAGAGTGATTTCGTGCAGGAGAAAATATTTTCTTAGCACTCCGTTCCGAATGAAGCCTCTATCCCCCCGGACGCCGCCTTGAAGGGTGATCTGTGAAATAACACTCAATCACTCACAGCCTTCGGACAATTATATTTCATAATAAGCGTGAGACGGAGTTGCTTTCATTTTCTCAAAGGAGTAATTTTCCCTCCTTCCTTCCCTCCCTCGCTCTGTGAACCCCGCTGGCTTCTCAGGTTTGAACTGCGAGCAGCTATCGGAGGTCTTATCTGGGTGAAATGGAAATAAGTGTCAAAGAGAGAGCGAGTGACACTTCTGTTTCTGGAAGCTGGAGTTAATTTTCCAGAGCAGTTTGCTTTCTGACCCCTAGCCTATATAATTGTGTTTGTTTTTCACATATACAGAGACATTCTCTAATATTTACTCACGACACAACAGGAATTCTATTTTGTCTTACTGTGGGGGTGTAAAAACCACACAATCATGTCTCCTACAAAATACAGTTATTATATTTACAGGCAATGGTTTTGCAACTGTGACCATACTGACCATGGGTTTAGGCAAGCAGTAAGCTTCCTATAGCTTTCCAAATAAACTCCAATTTTACATAAATCATGTCCAACACTTGTCTCTGAATCTGACGAGCCCCCTGGGTGAGCTAATAGCTCGCTGCATAGAGATCTACTTCCGGGACAACTTGCCGAATAACCAACAAGCTGCTTATCTCTGAATCTCTACATCAGAGTACAAAGTTGTCTTGACCCATAGTCAGAATAGCTACAGTGAGAATAAGTGAAAATGCTGGAATTTACCTTTAATCCGTCGTGCACCGTGTTGCTTCTAGTGTTGGTGTTCTCTCTCTATTTGGGTCTCTATCGAATATATTTTATTATTCTCTGGTCTGTTTGGACTGGGTCAGACTGTCTTCAGGTCCCTTTTGGATGTGGTCTTTTTTTCTTTATTTAATTTAATATATGAATGCAGGCTGTTCTCATACACCGGTCGCAGCTACACCTACGAAAAGTAATGCACAGTAATTCATATATATCCCACGAATATATATCCCACATATGTAAATAATGTAATTGTGAACACGGAAGTATAAAGAGCTGCAAAGACAACGTAGGAAGGAGGTCGGGGTGGATGGGCGGGTCCAAAAATACCGAATTTCGCCCAAGAGACCGGTGTTAGTGTCCCGTGTGAAATCAGAAGTCAACGATGATTTATTTGTCACGTAACTTCCGTACTTAAATTACAGCACTTCCGGTGTTATGAAACACTTCTGGTGTGGCATAACTTAACTACGATCTTTCCTAAACCTAACTAAGTGGTTTTCTTGCCTAAACCTAACCAAGTTGTTTCCTGTGAAGACGAAAGGTTATTTTGGAGCGGAAATTGACGCTGGACATTTGTATGAAAACGCATGAAAAATTAGGAATAACTTCGCAAGATATCATACGAATCGTTGTATAGGGATATCTCGATAAATGTCGGATTTCGGTTTTCCACAGGTCTATCAGATCAGGTCTAAAATTTTGGAAACCATCCATCACAGACCTCTAACCTGGATAGCATCACGTTTCTTATAATACGTATTTAATAATGCAGATTAGTTGTTGATTTAAAAGAAAAGCTTTAAGATGAATAAAGTGAAAAATAAAACACGCTGAGCTGTGGTCAGTTACTCAGTTACTTCCTCTTGTTTTTTGTGGATACGCTGTCTATCATATTTCCTTTAAATGGGTTGACTGGAGTCAGATAATTCTGCATCAGGCATCACTGTTGTGATGGAGCTCCTGCGCTGAGAGGACATTTAAAGGTGCAGCTGGTGGATTTTCTTTGAGAGTAAAACACAAAAAGTGGGCAGATGGAAAGTTAGCTTGATTGATTTGTTTATCTTGTTGCTTTTTCACACTCTCACTTTCCTCCAGATCTCTCTTTTTTTTTTTTTTTTACTTTTCTAACATTGTAGGCAGGCTGTTGTCTCTCTGCCCTCCCGCCTCACTTCATTTCTTTACTCCTCTGTCTTTCTCGCTGTTTATCCACCGTCTATTCAAAGGCGAAAATAAAACCAAGAGCCTGAGTCCATCTGGACCTGTTGTGGCATGCCATTTGGTACCCTGAACGCCGGCCAGCCCTGGGCCGCCATCTGTGCCATTCTTTGTCACAGAGGTACCGCTATGGGGCATCGCCAGTGGCACACAACCATCCATCTATATGTCCGTCTTCTCGTAAAAAGGAAATAGCGAGACGGTCGGAGAGAGAAAAGAGCCCCAAAAAGGCCAGTTCCAACTGAATGACTCGCCCTCGCTGTTACATAAAGCCTCCAGATTATGTAATCTTGTCCAGTCTTCCATTTTCTCTGTGTGGGTGGTTCCATCTCTCCGGGCTGGATGGTGGGATGAAAGGAGGTGTAGAGAGTGTGTATCCGTCCAGCACTGACTCAGGCAGATTAGTGGGCGCTTGTTATTCGGACAGTAGTGTTCCTCCGCAGCTGCAGCCGACAACGTCAAGTCTCCGTGTGGCTCTTTACTGAAGAGCCTCGGCCGTGCGGGCTCTCCTCCAGATCAACCAACCAGAGCCAGCTGGTGATGAAGTGGTAGCGGTGAATGCATAGAGAGAACACATGCATGCAAGTGTGTGTTTGTTGGAGGGTGTGTTGGAATTGCAACCCGCTGGGCCTGAGACTCATTAGTTGTGATGCCGATAGTTGCCTGCTAGGCTGCGCACACACACACACACACACACAGGCTGACAGACGTGACCATGCTGAGACTCCCTGTTTACCCATTGTTTCCTTGTGTGTGTCACCAGATTGGTGATTCAAAGACAAGGGAGGCTCCTCTGGGAGGCCTCTGACATGTTTAACAGTTTCCATCATGTCATTTATCAGTCTGATAGACACAGTTCACAGAACAAGTGCACCACACCCCCTTTTCCCCCATCACTTCCCCTGATTGTAAGTTAAACATCCTTTATTAAATCATGAATGACCAACACGTTTCGACTCAACAAGTCTTCATCAGGGTGTGAAGACATCCGCGTCATTATTTGACGGGTGGAGCCACTGATGTAGTATAAAAAGCGAGAAAGTCCGCGTAAGGCGGGTGGGAGTGGAGGTTTGATGGGTCAAACTAACACATGACTTTCAGCCAGGAGACCGCTGTTCATATCCCGTATGAAACCAAGTAAATGTTGACTTATTTTACCGTAGTTTTGTTGCGCAACTTCCGTACGCCAGTTTTTTAACAAACATACTTATTTGAACCCAAACCATGATC
Source organism: Sebastes fasciatus (assembly GCF_043250625.1). Lineage (NCBI taxonomy): Eukaryota > Metazoa > Chordata > Actinopteri > Perciformes > Sebastidae > Sebastes > Sebastes fasciatus. Next base: position 33,813,136 of record NC_133800.1, read on the forward strand.
TATTCCTAAACCTTTACCAAGTACTTTTGTTGTCACCCCAGTGGTGCGGCAAAAACGACAATCCTCCTATTCATTTTGAATGCGGGGTAGTGCGTTTGGACTGCGGTGGTGGGGGCTGCAAAAAACGCAGCAGCCTACAGCGGAACAGTTGAAAATTAATCAATTTTTGGAGAAGCACAACCCGACGTCACACTGCGGTGGCCAATCACTTAACCGCCGATCCAGAGCTGTACAACCCAGCCATGAGGAAACAAAGACGTTAATCGTCGTATTGACACTCCCACACCGCCGCACAACCCTGCGGCGAATCTGGTGTGAATGCAGTCTAAACCTAACCAAGTAGTAGTTTTGTTGCACAAGTAAACCTAAAGCTAAGTAAACCTACGTTGGAAATTTTAGTTTGAAAAGAGTTTGTATACATGTAATGAGTGGAAACTGTACATTTCAATGTGAACACGGAAGTTTATTTTGAAAAGACACTATGCATGTAATGAGTGGAAACTGACACGCCGTCACTGACACATCCAAAACTGATGCTAGAGGGGTACCTAGAGCGTTATAGTTTGAAGCGTAGGGGGCACTGACCAAGCGTTGAATGACGAGTTGGGAGTGAGAACGTGTGGGTCGTGTGCAAGAAATATGAACTGATTCCCCCTGGGCAGTGTGGGAGTGATGGTACATCTACAACTTTAGGAGGCTAAGTTTGGCCACAATCACACCATTTTTCTAAAGATACTCCAATGATTTATTATTGCACTTCCATGATGTTGACCATGATCTTTACCTAACCTTAACCAAGTGCTTTGAGGGCCTAAACATAACCGTTACATAAACATAAACCATATTGCTGTTACGTTCAGTGTCAACATTTTGCGACTTGCCAGATACGTTAATAACAATATTTCTTTATTATGTTAATAAGAAACATAATCCAGGTGCCATTATGTTTCATGCAAACTGTATGTGCACATAAGTAGTATATAAACATCATTTCTGGGCAACAAGGTAGCTTATTGCGTTGCTTAGTTTGATGCACATGTGTTGCCGCCCCCAGTGTTAATAAATAATAAATACTGTATTCACAGTTGAGAGATTGTTCTTCTTCAAATATCAGTGGTAGATGCTGTTTGAACTTCTGTGATATTTTATTAATCCAAACTCAAAAAAAAAAAAAAAAAATCTGCTCATAAATACAAATAAAGTTAGACTTTATTGATCCGCTGTGGTTAAACAAGTCTTTTCACTCAGAGGTCAGAGCGCAGGTTCAGCTCCATGATTGAGGCTTCCTTCCATTCGTTCCATCTCACAGAGAAATGCAGCCTTCACAAACTGTCTCTCTGATAAACTGGACGACTTCAGATTCATTTAACAAGAAAATTGGAAAAGCCATTCTTCTAATACCTGAGCTGGCCTTCAGCCAGCGCTGACTGAAGGTCTGGGTAATGGAACAGAAGCACTCCCATCATCTGTCATTTACCAAAGACACATTTTCCAAGAAATAACTCCTCAAGTCTCCCTCCTCCTCCAACTGGATCGCCTCCTCTCACACTGAACTGTTTGTTCCTCTAAAACACCTTTTTTTTCTCACCACTTCTTTCCTCTATGATCACTGAAGAGCCACTAGACTGCTGAAGCACTTCAGGTTCCAGGTAGCCAACATGGCTTAGACCAACAGCCCCCAAAGTCCCAGGTTACCATGCATTAATGCCAGACCCATGATGAATGACGTGTCTGAATCAGCCCAAATACTGGTCTAATTTGGAGTGCCGATACTGGCCTAAAGCTGGCTTAAAGCTGGCCCAAACTTGGCTAACTAATAGTTGATTATATCAGCCCACAACCCCAAAATCCACGCACATCTGGCAGCCATATATGGGCTGGCAAGCTGGCCCATGTTTGGTCCTCCAGTGCCAAAACACAGCCGATTGACCTAACTTTGCTGGGGACTTACTTGTAATCCTTGATTCAGAAGTGCTGTAACATTTACCAAAATATCTTGTCCCAATAACAGCCTAAATCCAGCACACCTGGTTACCAGATCCATGCAAGACTATAATGTGAATTGGCCCCAGTACACTAGTCCAGTTCTGGGTGGCCCAAGTGATACTAACATTTGATTATCATCCCAAAGCGGTCCACTCCCAAAACCAAACCAAAACCTAAAACAAGTCTGGCAGCCAGATATGGGCCAGCCAGGATCATGATCAACACAGGGAGGATGCCAGTTGAGCTGAGCCAGACGTGTTGCCACACTTGGCCTGGATGGCAATTTTTTTTGCTTGTAATGCTGGAAAAAAGGCCACTTCAAAAATGAGTTAAAAAACATGAATACAAGGTGTTTTTTTCTTTTATGAAGTAATATAATTTGCCTAATAATCTAATAATCTGATTTCTGGAAATGGAATATAATATTTGGGCCATTTAAGATAAAAAAAGATCTTGAAATTAGCTGTGAAAACTCATTTAGAGCTGTATTTCTCTAGTATTAGGAAGTGCTGTCTGCTCAAACGTAGAATTTTTTCACTTTACTATACTATTCACTTTCACCCTATATCTCACTGGAATGTTAATTGTTAGGTGATTGTGTCTTATATTAAGTGCTATGAGATATTTTGACTAGTAATTAGACAAATATACATGTTAAGATTTTGCGTTTTTGCCGTCTTTGTAAGCAGTTGAGAGGTTAAACTCGAATTTCTTTTTCTTTCTGTGTCTGTGCTGTTTTTTTTTTCTCATAGATTTCTTTTAAAACACCAAGAAGGAAAAGACCTGCCTGACACACAGGATTTAAACGTTGTTTTTTTAATGTCAGACCTTTTATATATTAGCAATATGTCACCTAATACATCAGATCAGCTGCGTGTGAACACAGATTGCACATTAGTCAGTTTATTGCAGTGTATCCCGGGCTCAGCGTTTATGTTTTCTTTCACTTACCCGGTCGGGCAAGTGGGTCAGAAATGTATTTACCCAAAGTCAATTTTTACTGCCCCCTAGTTTTATTTATTAGTGGTTATCAAACAACAACAAGGACCAAAGTTAGTCATGTTTAAACTTTATTTAAGTAAATTAATCTAGAGTTTTGCCCACATCATCTAACACCATCCAACTAACCTTCCAGGATAACTGAAATGCTTGCACTTCAGCTCATAAACTTTGTCTTTACTCACGAGTGCTAATCGGTATTATGCATGTGCAACTCTCAACAGAGATAAGAAGGAAGCGAGATGGCTCACTCCTTAGCTACTTCCATCACCAGCTGGTGATAACGTGTTTAATTCTTTTGTACAATACAATGAGTTGTAGATTTGAGTTGCTAGATTTAGTAGCCTGATGTGGCATTTAAGAGGGGCAATCCTTATTGTTGAGCCCTGGTACATAAACAAGTTCTTGGATCTCTCAGTTCTTTTGTGCATGTAAATATACTGTGACTGTGTGGTATTGATCCAGGGCGGGGCATCCTCTCTCTCCCCCTGCTGTTCTTGTGGAGGGGAAGTAAAGGAAAGAGGAGGGAGATGGGGTCGGGTCGCGTTGGGTGGGGCGGTTTGTCTTCGCGGTGTCTCATTGTTTCCCTGGTTTCCTCGAGTCACTTCCCCCATTATGCAAACATGTGAAATAAACAGAGAGATACACAAACAGAGTCAGACAGAGACGGAGACAGAGTCAGAGAGGGAGTCAGACGTTCTCTGAGGTCAACAATCCCGTCACTGCAAAATATTTGAACTGTTGCCTGGATTAGATAGAAGCTGATATTACAAGACTTCAGGAAGCTGCTGGAAAGCTGGTCTTTAGGGTGGCATTGTTTAACATCTTTAAATCTGGCCTCAACATGTATACAGCACTTTATTTCACCAGTATTTAATAAGGAAGTGGTTGGAAAGAGACACTTAATTTAACGGCTAATGAGAAAGACCCTTCAGATCTATGCTGTGCTATTAAAAACTAAAAAGAAAAAAGAAAAAAGATAATGTACGTTTACCTTAAAATGATAAATTCTGAATCCACTTTGGCTTATTTGTCAGTAGTTGTGGTTGTAAAGCTTCTTTGATCCAATCAAAGGTGATTTAAACTAATAAGCCGATAATTGCAAATGTAATTAAAAAATAAATCTTGATTTTCACATTTAACGAGGCATCAAAAGCAGAATTTTAAATAACAAAAAGATAAATAATGTCTTATTATATCCTTTAATGAATAATTCATTCAGCGCCCTCTGCTCCGACGCTGTGTCGTATCATTGTGTCAAACCATTAAAGCCGTCAGTGAATTAAATTGAACTCAAATGTCCAAAAAGGGGAGAGAAAACACACTTAAACACACACACACACACCTCAGCCTCCCAGCTGCTCCGGCTAATTACCGACGTTCCCAGCCCGGTAACCCCCGGCCCTCCAGCCCAGCTCCTCTGTGTTTTTATGCAGTTTAATGACATTATTGTTTGGCGACGCTGCTAGGTCTTCATCGCTCCTCTTAATGCCGCTGCACCTGCCTCTTCCAACACTGCTGACGGCAGGTGGAAAAATGAGTCTGGCAGTAATAATATTGGCAGAGCAATCAGGAGCCGGGCTGGATGTTTTTTTACTCCTGTCCAGACGAGGAGATGCAGGTTTTACTACAGGAAACTACAAATGTTTCTGCCCTTACAAATGAACCACATGGGGAAAATGTCAAATGCTCAGACACCTCATTTGCCTATATGTGAATTTATCACGTTTGACTGTGAGGAATGGCAACAGTATTTTGTTGCTGTATCAAATATTCAACTTTTAAAATCCAGATTTTTCTCAAAAAGTCCCCATTATTTTTCTTACATTTAGAAAAATGAACCCTGCACATCACATACTCTGTATCTGCTTGTTTCTAACACTTCAATGATGCTGTATAATGTAATGAAACACACGATGCCATAAAATATTCTACATGTCTGATACATCATTTTATGCACATTTCCCCAAAAACTCATCCTGACGTATGGTATCTTTGGAAACTTTGAGTTCTTCATTAGAATTTTAAATACAGTTATATGAATTTGAACAATGATTAATCAATGTCATACTAACTGGTTGTGAAGGAGGTTTAATAACGCTCCAAACTTACACTAAATTTTGGCGAGGAAAACTGGCATGGCCATTTTCAAAGGGGTTCCTTGACCTCTGACCTCAAGATATATGAATGAAAATGGGTTCTATGGGTACCCACGAGTCTCCCCTTTACAGACATGACCACTTTATGATAATCACATGCAGTTTGGGGCAAGTCATAGTCAAGTCAGCACGCTGACACACTGACAGCTGTTGTTGCCTGTTGGGCTGCAGTTTGCCATGTTATGATTTGAGCATATTGTTTTATGCTAAATGCAGTACCTGTGAGGGTTTCTGGACAATATCTGTCATTGTTTTGTGTTGTTAATTGATTTGCAATAATAAATATATACATACGTTTGCATAAAGCAGCATATTTGTCCACTCCCATGTTGATAAGAGTATTAAATACTTGGCAAATCTTTAATCGTGATTAAAAATTTTAATCGATTGACATCTCTAATATGTATAGAATTGACATTTGTTGAAGACCAACTCATTTGCAAGACCCCAGAATCAACTAAAAGGGACCCAATTAAAGAATAAACTAAATAACTAAATTAACTAGAAGGGCACTCTGAGAGCGCAGACCTCGGCCAAGGCCGTTTTCGTAAGTGAAAAATAATGCGTGTACTCGGCCCGTGATTCAGATCTGCTGCAACATGTAATGGGTTCTTTCTTGATCCATGTTACACCCTTCCACCAAGTTTCATGAAATTAGGGCTGGTAGTTTTTCTGTAATCCTGCTGACAAACAGACAAACAAATAAGAAGTAATAACACAAATATTCACTGAGTTTACAGCCCAAACAGTTTATTTCTCGCTTCTTTCTGATTCTCTCTATGTGGATTACACTGTAGCTTTGATTTACCTGAATAACAACACTCTTGAAAAGAAGTGTTTAGTCTGTTTGTCCAGACAGGTGAGAACAAAACCATTCAAACTCAGGTTGGTACCAAATACCTGCAACAAAAACGCCTGAAACCCAACTGTCTGTCCTCGTCCACGAACCCAACGTGAGGCTGATCTGAACAAACGAGTGTCTCTGGGTGGGATAGACGCTGTTTATGACAGTTTAGAGGGACAGTCTGGACACTTTGTGAGTCCAGACGGGGGGTGAGGACAGCTGGAGAAATGCAGACAGGCGAGCTTGGAAACAGATTCGGTTCACAGATTGTCACTCGTTTTTTTTTTAATCACTCAGTTTCTACGTCTCCCTGCAGACTACTAGAGTGAAAACGGTTTGCTCCCACAGGGCTCATTAACTATTAAAACACACAACTGTTGCATAAGGAGACAGAAAATATCATATTTTGAGGATTTAAATGTAGACATAAGGGAGTGGGTTTCTTTGAGGAGTATATACAGAAGTACATTTAATAAACGTTAAACATTGAAGTGCTTCTCTACTGAGAGGCTGTAAACTCAAACATCCACACATCCACAATGTGAAGCAGCGATCTATCTCTTGTATTATGTCTCTCTTTGCACCAGTTAACGCTGCAGAGGACATTGTGGTCAGTGGATGAAGACACAGTCAGCCTCTGACATAACACAGGCTTTGCTGAAGTATCAGCTTTCTCTCTGTACGCTGTGTAGTTGTATTCGCTTTACAAACAGTCAAAAGGAACGATCTGGAGTTTTATGAATCATTGTGTGATACTATTATTTTCAAAGAAGAATATAATACTATATATATATAATATAAAGAATATAATATAGAACAAACACATCTTTCTTGTCCAAAACTGTAATTTCTGCCTCACTTTTATTTTTATTATTATTCATCATTGTGGTAAAGTGCTGTGACGTAACATATGCCGTAAACAGAAACAATCACGACAGTTACACAGGAAATCACATCGCATAAAACAGGACGTATAACTTATAATAAAAGTGCTCACCAAAATAAGTGATGAACTGTAAACAATCTATGTGTAAGCATATGAAGGATAAAATGAGATAATACACTTTAAAGTTAATATAACTAACATTACAGATGAGAACACAACTTAACAGAGCAACTAAAAGTCATGTTCATTATGAGAGTTACTTAACTAAACACCCTGACAGTTAGAGATGGATTTGGGCTGCTCTTATCTGATCTGAGATAGCACTGTAAGACAAAATAGAGAAGAGTAATCACATTTAACCCAGTGATCCAGAGAGATAAAGCCTCGTTTGAACACCAGTTTAGGCTGATAACCACCAAACCACCAACATCCAGACGCTTTTGTGCAATTTTCCCAGTATGCCCTGTTTGAAGAGGCTGCAGACTGAGATTTGAAGGCGACTAAACAGTGAGGAAGGCATTTTATTTTATAGAAGCACCGTCTGATGCAAAGGTTTGCTCTGAAAGTGAGCCGTTGATCCACATTATCATTGGGTTGTTTCTATAACACCTCCAGGAGGCTTTAGGGTAACTTAGACTTAAATATATATGATCCCCCAAAATATTATTTTCCTTTCCTCTTGATCCCGTCTTTCAGCTCAGCTCAAGTGTTTGGTGACATATCCAAACAGAAGGTCAATTTTTGTGCATCGCTCAAATTCAGCAGTGAAGTTGTGTCACAGAAAGGTCAGTGGTTCTTAGTCCGGGGGTTGAGACCCCCCACAATATTCAGATGGGGTTTCAAGGTGATTTATGGCGTTTTCATTTACATTTACCGATATAATATCTTATTTTTAAAACTTAAGATGAATGTTTTATCTTGTGAAAAAACTGTTTTGCCTCCTCCCAGATATGATGGAGTAAAACTGCCTCAAGAGGAAGATAAATATCATTATACTGTTTATCATCCAGCTTGTTAATGTTGGCAGAGTTTTCAAAGGATATTGCAAAAGTTGAGAAGTGTTGCTCTGGTTTTACTTAGTGCTTCATGTTACAGTTAACTTTTACCCTCTCGTCTTGGTCTTTGATCCACACGACTTCTTATACGTTCAAAGCCATACGAACACCCCTCCCTCAGCCGCGGAAATGGCTCCGTTTTTACTGTTATATAAGCACATTCTTGGTTCAATTGGAGCCAGCAGTCCCTCCACGTGGTTTCGATCAGCTGTGCTCGGAGTATTAGGTGTTGATTGACAGTAGTTGGGGGGGGGGGGGGGTTATATGTGGGAGAGGTGGCTGTAAAGGGAGGAGGAGGGGAGGAGAGGGGCTCCTCTTGTGTGGTCGGGATCAGTTTACCAGAAGAAATGCGGACGCTCGTCTGCACTGTGAAAACAGTCCGAGCAGTGAAACGCCGGGCATTCCTCGGCCACCAAAAGGGGGTCGCCTGGGTTACTTAGGTGGGACGCATTCCTCGCAGTCCCTAATATCCAAAAGCATGGGGGGAGGTGGATGTTGGTGGGGTCTGATGCCGGGATCTGGAGCACTGAATTCAAGGAGTTTCCCACAATAGAAAATCTGATTGATTTCTCACTAATTCGGTGATTTGCAGGTTAAAAGGTTTCTCGCTGTTAAAAGTCAAAGTCAGAGTCAAAAGTGATCAAAATCTTCTAGACATCAAGAGTTTGAAATGCATTACAGTAATTTAGCAGATGCTTTTATCCAAAGCGACTTGCGCCCAAATTATACTTTCTGCATCTGCTTGGGTCCGTAGACGTCCGATGTCCACAAGGACTGTAAACTCTGACGAACATGCGCACACATCCGTGTCTGCAGACACCTTCCGTAGTATAAACTAGGGCTGTCAAAGTTAACGTGATAATTACACGTTAACGCCAATTCGTTTTAACGGCACTAATTTTTTTAACGTATTAATGTATTAACGTATAATAAACGTATTGTGATTTTGGTTTTGATTTTAGGTTGTAGCGGGCTCAGTTTTAAAGCTAGAGAAAAGATACTGGTATCATATGTAACCAGAAAACCTAAGGAATCCATTGGTACCAACCATGTCATACTAGCTTGTCGATAAAGGAGGTTAAATAAAGCTCCAACCGTATGCTACATTTTGACGAGGAAAAAGTGTCATTTTCAAAGGGGTCCTTTGACCTCTGACCTCCAGATCAGTGAATGTAAATGGGTTCTATGGGTACCCACAAGTCTCCCCTTTACAGACATGTCCACTTTATGATAATCACATGCAGTTTGGGGCAAGTCATAGTCAAGTCAGCACACTGACACACTGACAGCTGTTGTTGCCTGTTGTGCTGCAGTTTGCCATGTTATGATTGGAGCATATATTTTATGCTAAATGCAGTACCTGTGAGGGTTTCTGGATCAATATCTGTCATTGTTTTGTGTTGTTAGTTGATTTCCAGTAATAAATATATACACACATTTACATAAAGCAGCATATTTGCCCACTCCCATGTTGATAAGAGTATTAAATACTTGACAAATCTCCCTTTTAGGTACATTTTGAACGGATAAAAAAAGAGTTTGTGATCATTAATTGTAATTAATCATGGACATATTAAGAGTCTAAGAGTCTATTCTTACAAACATAGTCTTACTGTACGATGACTGAGGGTCCATTGTGAAATGCAGGCCACAGTGTTCTGATTCAGGACACTTCAGATATCATTAACCACAGCGGATGTGCTTTCTCAGCTGCCGACCACCACGGCAGGTCGACAGTGTAGAAGCATGATAAGAGAATCATTCATTCAGCTGTTTAAGTGTTCAATCCCTTAGTCGGCCTCGTGTAGATGGCACAGTGTCACGCCGACCGACCCTGTGATGTAACCGGCGAGCTCTCACTCTCAGGCTTATGGACGGAGAGCACTGACCGACATTCACCATTTCTGTAAAGGATCACAGCTTCCCCCTTACATCAGAACATCCCACCTTATTTGGTAAAAAAAAAGACAACATTGTGGAATGTGACGTTTTATCTACGAGCGCAAAACAACAAAGCGTGAGGTATTTTTGGAGTCTTTTAACTCTTTGTTCCACTTTCAGCTCGTCGGTTCCTGTTTGAAGCTGCTCCCCGTGCAAACAAAGGAAGAAGGAATTCAAGGTGGAAATGCCCGTAGAGTTACACAGAATGTGACTCAAATGAGGCGTATGGGAAGTGTGGAGTGTGACTGAAGATAATTTTAGCTTTACATGCTGATAAACAGAGAAGAGGTGCACTGATGCCTGAGACCTATATATGGTTGAACTGGATCTTTAGATCTGAAGAAGTTTTTCTCGAAGCCAAACCTTTACTACACACCTCCCCGGATCATCTCTTTGCACTTCATCTCACATTGATCTGTGTTGTTGAATATATTACAGTGGATGGGATGTTTCTTTTCTCATACAGGCATCTGGTGCTCGTAGGAAGTGTTTTTGAAGCGCAGATGCTCTGCCATAAGTTCGCCGTTGGTCAAAGTGGCCTCTGCAAATTGGTGGCTACTATAAAAATGCAAGCAAATTAGAGGGCGTCCAGGCATGGGACCAAGAGTTCTGTACTTCATCTGAGAGACGGGAGTGAAGCTTTGAAAACACATCACAACGGCTCTGAAGGCTGATAAATGACCTGCCGTGGTTCCTCCATGTGTGTTGGGAGATTCTGTGGTTCAGCATCCCACCCCGTTGCAGAGGCATGTGCTCCGCAGCTGCAAAACACAGCTATAGGGGGAACATTTCCTGCATGGGTTGCTGTAATATCAACAGACGATGATGAGTTTATGATTACCACCAAAAGACTCCATGTCTTCTGCAGAAAATATCTGCAAATGAGAGCCGTCAACACGGACTCGACTGAACACCAAAGGTCTCACTTCTGTTTTGTCTCTGCAGGGTTGGAACTGGTCCTTGTAATTGCTCACCAGAAGAAACATGATAATGAGGGATACGTGGCTTACAAGATTAATACAAGTTGTCATTCAGGCCAAAAATATCACTGCAAGAAATGCTTGATTGGTTTTCTGTACGTATTTTACTTAGTTTACGTACTTATTTTAAGCCCAACCATGATGTTTTTCCTAAACCTAAGTGGTTTGTTGCCTATACATAACCACGACTGCTTTACGCTAACCCCGTGGTTTGAAATGACACACAAAAATCATAACAAGCTGAATGTCCTTAAAATGTCATGCTATTATTCACGTTCCCATGAGATCTGGTTGCATATGTAAACATGTATGTTTTCATATTCATCCACCTTATCCTATGTGCGGACATTTGTGGCTCAAAGGCACCACAAACTGCAGTCAACAGATGCTCAGTTTCACTTGAATTTCAAACGCAACATATAATTTCTTTCAGCAGTGCTGGCTACTCACATCACTGCAATGAGACGCAGAAGAAAATATAGGGCATGGTTTTATTTTCCAGTCCCGAGCAGAAACAGAAGTCAGAGGGACTGAACTTACAAGGCTGTGCACCAAGCATGTTTGTTTTTATTCCAGTTAGCTCGCGGATGGTTGATGCTTTGAGTTTTGCTATTACTCAAGTTAAATCTCCCAGTTTACTGCAGAGTTTGTCAGTCAGCAGGAGTGCATGCAACAAGGGCTCCAGTTGACATCACTCTGATTCTTTTGAGGGCTACAAGCTAAAAAAAAAAAGCACAGATTCCACGAATTGCTGCACTGCTCCCATGTTGAGTCTTTGTTTGCGTCTGGTGTGAAAGTTTGCGAGCCACTGATCTAAACAACCCGGCTGCTGCTGGTTGTCAGGGGACATGAAAAGAGGGAAAATGGAGCCATGCCAAAGAGCAGCATGCAGGCAGGGATCCTGAGCTCCCACAGTGGGACGCCTCAGTTCTCCTGCAACATCAGCTGACGTAACGCCGTCTGTACCTCACCTTACCTCGCCGTGTGCTCGCTGACCTGCTTTTTCTGCACTACAAATCACACGGGGAGAAGATCTACAGCCTGTCTCTCCTCCCTTTGAGGACGGGAAAGAAGACAATCCAGAAAAGGAGACAGTGCAGGCTCTGCACTTCTTTATTTATTGCGGCCATATATTAAAAGCCTGGCTCTTTCTTTTGGGTGTGCAGACTCTTTTTGTAAATTGTCCACCCCCTGATATCCAAGAGAACTAATAATTAGAGCTTCTCCCACACCAGAAGGATCACAGGTTTGAACCTCGTAGCATCAAAGTTTTCTTGCTAAATGGAAATGTGTCCACCAGGAATCCTCCATTCATCCTTTTCCTGCTCACACTTTGTAGATTGCTAAGGGGTCAGCTAATGGTTTAATGCCTACCATACACTAGAAGACTCTGAAAAGACTTTTGAAAGATTGACGTCTGACATCCTCTCACATCTAAAGACAATGGGTCTTTCCCATTAGTGCTTTTATATGGCTTGACTCCTCGGCTCCTCGACTCCTCGACTCGCGTCTTAGTCCCGCCCCCGGGAGATGCGAGCGGAGGAGGCGAGGAAAAGACTCGAGGAGAGGAAACGAGTAAATATGTTTTTAGAGACATGAGACGTCGTTTCCTCTGAAGCGTCACGTGAAGCGACGTCCGTTTCTGATGACAGCAGCAGCTGATAACAGCTGGATCAGCTGTCAGTTGGCTTCAACAGCTGTTTATGTCTGAACTGATCTAATAGTAATAAAGAAACAGAGTTATCAGAGCAGCAGTGTTTCCTCTCTGTAGTCTGTTACCTGTTTAACAAACACCTGCACATGAATAACAGCTGCAGTCTGTATTTCTACTGTGGACTGAGTCCTGCTTAGAGGACCAGAACCATCTCTACTGGCACAATATCTTTATATTATTTATTCATTATTAGCGTCTGTAGTTATTTATATTCTGACAGTAGAAGTTATGTATTAGTCTGAATGTTTGAGGGGAAAGTGAAATGATATAACTCATATCAAACCCGACGCTCAGGAATTATCAGCCACATGTGACTGAATGGAAACGAGGATAAATGATGTAAAAGGTATAAAAGACAGACTCCCCTTCTCTCTCTGACTTTAACTGGATACTTAATAAAAGTGAATGAGTGAAATAACAGATCATCAAAAGAAAACTCTTTCTAATAAATGAAGAAAGTTATTTTAAGTCTGTTCGTTGTCAGCTTTTATAAACCCCTCTCAGTGTCTGACTCCTTCAGTGACGGTGTGTGAAGCAGAGAGACTGCAGGTCCTTCTGCTGTTGGAACACTTCACCATCAACATGGTCCGTTTGCTGTTCACACCTACAGTTAACACAGGTTATAACTAGACGGTGAATCAGAAGACAACTAAACTATAAAACGTTTAATCTCTGATCTGTCTTCACTCTGGTATGAAACTCTAGTGATGTTGATGTATCTGATCAGTCTGATCGGCGCAGCGTCCAATCAATAACTGATATCCAATAAGGGGGCGTGTCGGTCGGAGATAAACTTCCGTGCAGGAAACACTGGAGGATGCACTGGTGTATCCTCGCTCATAGCTCCTCCAGCAAGCCTCCTCGCTCCTCGATCCTCGCTCCTCGATGCGCATTTTATGAATTGGGACGTCCTTCAAGATGGAGGACTGAGATCGATTTCCGGGTCACAGCCGGAGGATCGAGGAGCGAGGAGTCGAGGAGGCGAAAAATGCTGAAATGAGATGCAGCTAATGTGTCTTAAGTCACAGAGTTTTTAGTCACAGACTTTAATATTTTGCAAAGACGGGGGATCTTGCAGGGTCACTATTTACAAGATTCCTTTCGAGATGATGTCACTTCCTGCTCCTGGTGGAAATTTATAAGAAGAAAAACTGTTGAGAAAAAGGTGGACAGAAAGTGCTGCGGCCCTCGAAATCCCCGGTGAATATGCAGGCAGTCATAACCACTGTCATGAATGGGGCTACTTGCAAGATGACTAGCTACTGGAATGTTATTGCTATTAACCTACGAGCTAACTTTATGTTTCAGCTGAAGATTGCTGGCTTCAATCATATAAATCGACACACGTGCATGTATGAGACGAGAGCTAACGTTAGCTTGCAAGTAGCCCCGTTTTGGACAGTGGTTAGTTAGTCACTGGGGAAGTCAAACAGGTGTCTTGTTCACTCCTCAACGCCACCAGTTCCTCCATGTTTATTTTCTACCCCGTTTGCTGCTTCCTGTTTGGTGCTGGAGAGAGCGCACCTATTGGTTGTTGACAATGTTCGCGTCATTGAACTTACGATAAAATTAAAGTTGTTTGATTTTATTGAAACGTCAAGACGAGAAAAAGGCTGACTTGAGACAGCTTGGACTGAGTGTTATGACCACCGTAGACCAAACGATTGAGATCACGGGAGCGCGCCGCAACTCCAGCAAAACTCCTGATTTTATTCCGACATTGGAAATATGTCTGCGACAGTGAAATCACTTGAAAAGTCGTTTGGTGTGAGGTCGGCATTAGTTGTAAAGATATGCAAAAATCTTAGATGTCATTCCCAGTCATGCTCTCTCTCTGTCTCTAAACAAGTTTTCATGGATATTAATAAACCAGTTAATGTTGTTAGTGATGTAATAAGGAAGGATGCACCGAGCTGTTGACCCTGACTGTTCAGGTGTGTGTTGTGATTATTTTGGAAAGAATTTGCCAGCCTCTCTTTATTTATGTGTGTGTGAATGCCTGAAGCGTCCGTGTGAGAGAGGAGTGTGTGATGTTCCTCAGCAGGCCAGCGGGGAACAGCCCGGAGGCATGCGTGAGTAATGAGATGAATGTCCAGTCGACTGTCTCGGCTCCCCTCTTCCTCTGTAATTACCTATGCTGTGGCGGCCTCATCATTTGTACGTGTTAGTGTGTGTGTGTGTGTGTGTGTGTGTGTGTGTGTGCTTCCAAGCAGTCAGTGCTGTTCGTTGTGCTGTGAAGAACAACCTTTATCTCAGCCTGCAGTTCCAACGCTCATAGCCGTTTCCAAGATTGAAACTACAAAATCTGACTTTTTTCAGACGTGTTGTACAAAATGTCCCCAAAATATTGGTAGGGTTAGTCGGGTTGTTGATCAGTGTTTGTCCAGAGATTTAGAGCTTCAAACACACATTTGCCAGACTGACATTTTTCCCACTTTTGGGGCCCAAAATCATCTCAAGATCTAATGCATCGGGGCGTCCTGGTAGCTCACCTGATACCACCACAGGTACCAAGGCTGAGTCCTTACCACAGCAGCCGGGGGTTCAAATCCGACCTGAGGCTCTTTGCTGCATGTCAGCCGCTCTCTCTCTTCCCCTTTTATGACTATCTCTGTCCATTAAAGGCAATAAAAGCACCCCAAAAAATAATCTTGAAGTGGAAGTCCCACTTGCTCACTCTTTCTATCTCACTGCTTAAGTTCAACAGTTGGGAACTGGTTCTGATTTAAATGTCAATAACAATGAAAGTAATTTTTTTCCCAGGGGCAAACACCGATACCAGTGACAAACATCCAGTATTATTAACCCCACCCCGATAGTTCCTGGAACATTGGAAAGTCCCATCTCAGCAGAACGGACTTTCTGTGAGCAGGAACTACATAATATCCGTAGAACCAAAACTAAAACGTTGTTCCTGTGTTTGAAAGTTTCTCTTCAGTGGAGCCCATCTTTCAGGGACTTTTTCATGAGCTCTTGTATTCCCCCGTATCTTCCTCCTCAACAGATATACTGTACAGTACGCTTAAAACTCCCCTCTGCCTTTTCTTTGTGAGATCATTCAGGAACATTGAACTGACAGGGCAGAGAAGTTTTCATTTAGTTGGGTCAGAGCTTCTGTTTTGTTCCCGGTTCATCTGTCGTCTGACTCCCAGAAGAAATGAAAGAGTCCATTTGGAGATAATCTTTCAAAATATGTCACCGTACAGTAACTGTTTCATCTTTATTGTGTCATCACAGCAGCATCTTTGTAGTTCAGGGCAGCATTTAGACAAGATTCAACATGGCCTGCAAAGTCAAATTGTTACAGGAGTACTGTATTGTTTCATTAGAAAATATTTCCTGCTTTTATTTAACTGAGATTTGGATGAGAAGGATCGCACACAATGATATTTTCTCACATAACATATTGTTTTACAACCTGGTCACATACAACAGTGAGCACGTTAAAACCCATCAAGTCTCTCTTCAAGAAGACAAGACAGGAAATCTTTTCATTTCCATAATTGCAATATCATAAGTAAGTATAACATTTTAAACATTGACAGTTACCAAACTTTCACGGATGTCTGTCTTGTTTTTAAAGTTTTAAATGGGATCACCATCGCCACCTTTAAAAGATTTTATCCAGAAAAAAAACTCAATAATATGATAAAAAGCAGAGCACAAACTAGGGGAGACTGTGATGAACCGTGGAATTCGTCCAGTCTTTGTGCTAAGCTAGTGCTAAGATAGACTATAGATATCAATATGTTAAACACCCATAGATGAAGTTGGATCTTTTTATCTAATTCTTGGTAAGATGGCTAAAAAGTATGAGAGTTCACCAAAATAAGTATTCTTTAAAACAAACTATTCCATATGGCGCTTCAACACCGGAGATGTAGACAGAAGGAAATGTTCTCTAACTGTTAACGACACCGACCTTCTCTTTTAAGATTACTGTTAAACTCATTCTAGTCGCTCTATAACAGAACAAAGGCTGAAAGCTCAAAATGCAAATGTCCCTGCAGGAAAGCAGACTGAATCTGCATTAGCACCACTTTAGGACTCCCCCCCCAAACACACACACACACACTAATTGGTGTGTTTGTGGATGAAAGACCGAGGAGGTGAACCAGTGAAATAGAGGGAGGGACACCAGAGATCTTAATGCTCTCAGCAGACATCCAGAGAATGCACAAGACGACCCATTAGCACCTCACAGCCTCTTCAGGAGCCGTTTCCTCTCAATGCTTCCCTCTTATTATTCAAAGTTGAGATAAAAATTGCGTCCTCTGGGGACGTGTTCACATTTAACAGTTAAAATGCATCTTGAATACACGTGGACAGCTTTAAATACAAGTGTGGCTGTGACCAAAGTGCTCTTTGGAAGCATTGAGAAATGAATGTTTAATCCATGTTTGTCAGGATCACATGTTTGTGATAATATAGCTGATTGTTTAGTGAAGTAAAGACTGCAGCGCCAACTTGGACTTTGTTCATTATGTTCTGCTCTGCAGTTTTTCTTTTCCTCATAAGCTGTCACGGCCTAGTGTGTTCAGTTTTTCTATAAAGGTACTAGAAACGTAGAAATAAAATTCATTCTGAAGCCAGGTGAGAACTGGAGTCAGTCCAGGTTGTTATCATTTCCAGAGCGTCAAATATCGACGCTTTGTCGCGGCCGTCGCTGTGTGATCACGACGTACAAGTCACCCTTTAGCGTCATTATGAAACGCATCGGGCTTTCTGTTACTACCTAAACCTAAAGTGATGCCAAGGGGCGTGACAAAGCAGCAGTATGTGATGAGTTGGGATGAGAACGTGTTGGACAGTCTCACCTGGATTGACGTACAATCTGAATATAACTGTATACAAGCGCTGACACGAATGCTTTGAAGCTTCAGCAGTTGCCATGGTATTCAACCTCCAAAGTAGTATCCAAATGCTTCGTTTTTTTGTTGTTGTTTTGTTTATATATAAGTATGTAGTAATAATGTATAAATCCCAAAATAGCCAATGAAATAAGGAATAATCCCACAACATTATTAATTATTCATATTCAACATGAACTGTTATTAGTTATTCTCAGACGGATATCTGTTTGATGTGTGTAGAGGTGCGTGTGTGTACAGTAGTGCAGCAGCGGCACTGAAACAGGGGAGATGGAGACAGACAGACAGAAGAACATGTTAGCCTGCTGCACTGAGCTGCAAAGCTTCCAATACCTTCCAATATTTCTCACCAAAACTTCGAAACCCCAAAAATGGTATTCGGGACAGCTCTACTGCATACAAGAAACATATAAACATATAAATAGCATTATGTAAAAAAAATTCTAAGTATTTACACTGCACACCAGTTTATATACTTTATATGATTGCCAGAATTACATTGTTCACATTACAAAGGAATGTGTGCTTGCATGTATTTGATTGCATTGTGTTGCGTGCCAGATGACATGGGACTGTGTTGTGCTTAAGGTTGAGCCAGGTTAAACTTTCTTGCTTTACAATACTGCTTTTTATTTTGTGCCTGAGGCCTCTGCGTTGGCACCCCACTGTGCTGTCTCTTTGAAATGAATGAGGTGGCTGCATTTATTCATGCATTGTCGTTGTCTTGGTAGTATACCATATATGACATATAGCTAAACCCCCACTCCCATAACCCAGCTGCTGTGTGTACGTCATTTCTGTTTTTGAACTCTTAACACATTAACTTGTACCTCGTTTACTCGTTGTAATTTATAAATGACAATGTTTTTAAAAGTCTAATTTCGATTTTTGACTCCTATTGCTTTTGAATAATTCCTCAAATGTATATTAACCTTTAGAAACTGCCCAAACAGAAACAAACATTTACATCTCTTTAATATCCGTAGTAGGTATCTAGAGATACTGCATGTATTATGTTGATAATCGGCACATTATGTGTCAACACCTGATCATAAGCTGAAATTTACCTCATACTTATCACATAAAACTACCATAGCTTTGTCAACGGTTGCGCATTATATTGATGCACATGTTTGAATAAATATTGTACATGCATATACATGCATATACTGCATATTAAAAATGAATGAAAATGTGATGTTAAACTCATAATATCCTTCTTGGATACAATAACATAAAACTTTAATGATCCCAGAGGAGATATAAATAATATATATAGGATGTGTAAAGATAAAATATAGGGCAAATGGGTGCATTGTAGATTTGGGCCATATATAACTTATGATTTTGTAATATATTTTTAGTACAATATGTAAATGAGTGTTATGGGGAATATATAGCTTGGCTGTGCACAACAATATTGACAGAGAGATACACATAAGTAATTAGAACAGAATACAATATTATTAATTAATTTAGTTATTTGTCTTATTTGTTAAACTCTCATTATACATGTTTTAAATTTCTGTATCAGTGTATTTAATATTGCAACACAACTCTGCGTCTGTTACGTCATGTGACGTAACGACGTCATGTCACGCTGGACTCGACGTCACCCGGAAGAGAGCAGCGGTCTGTGTGTGTGTGAGGATTGTTTACATTTTGAGCAGCTCGTTAAAATGAATCCTGCGATGATCAACTCGTCCAGCTCCGTCTCCACGACCAAAAGTAAGAATCATTTAAGCAGCCGACGTGTTTTGTTTGTTGTTAAACACTCAGCAGAGTCAGAAGGAGACAAACAGGTCATGTAGCTAGGAGAGCTAACTGTTAGCTGCTAACCTTAGCTAGCTGGGTTTGTGTCAGAGAGCAGGAATAGTTTTATAGTTCAGTTCCTCTCAGTTATTAAGCTGTTGAACCATTCGTTGCTAATCGTCCTGCTTGCATAAACACACCCTGAGCCTTTTGAATTGTTATATCACACTAGTATTACTCTGTAGCTGAATTAGCTTGATGGCTAACTCTCAACTTTTCCTCAGCTAGCTGACATGTGACTAACAGCCTGCTATCTGGCTAATTAACAAGCAGGAGTAATGAGAGGATATGATCTCTGCTAGAGATAGACATACATTTAAGTTTCTGAAGCTAAAATCTGCCAGTTTAACAGCACAATCCACGACTATGTTATGTTATGGTTAGGTTATGTTATGTTATGGTTAGGATAGGTTATGTTATGTTATGTTATGGTTAGGTTTGGATAGGTTAGGTTATGATATGTTATATGTTATGTTATGTTATGATAGGTTAGGTTATGGTTAGGATATGTTATGTTATGGTTAGGATAGGTTATGTTATGTTATGGTTAGGATATGTTATGTTATGATAGGTTATGTTATGTTATGTTATGGTTAGGATAGGTTATGTTATGGTTAGGTTTGGATAGGTTAGGTTATGATATGTTATATGTTATGTTATGTTATGTTATGTTATGTTATGGTTAGGATAGGTTATGTTATGTTATGGTTAGGTTATGATATGTTATATGTTATGTTATGATAGGTTAGGTTAGGTTATGGTTAGGATATGTTATGTTATGGTTAGGATATGTTATGTTATGGTTATGTTATGATAGGTTAGGTTATGTTATGGTTAGGTTATGATATGTTATGTTATGTTATGATAGGTTAGGTTATGGATATGTTATGGTTAGGTTATGATATGTTATGTTATGTTATATGTTATGTTATGTTATTGGAGCCAGTTGATAAGTTTGTGGCTAAGTTTAGATCCTTACTTCTGCATACATGCATACTGTGTTATGAATTGAAATTAAATATCTTGATTTTAATGCATAGTTAGGTGTCATAATGAGGATAGTGACAGATAAAAAACTACCACACTCTACTCCTTAAATTATTATTATTATTATGTTATTTCTTACTAGTGAGATCAGTGGGTGTAGAATCTGGATGAGTTAAACACCTGCAGACTTGTAGTTTAACATGACACATGATTATTCAAGTGATTAAAGCTGCTACTAAGGATTATTTTTTTATTATCTATTAATCTGTCAATTATGTTCTTGATTAATCTATAATTTTGTAGGTCTATAAAAGTCAGAAAATGGTGAAAATGTCGATCAATGTTTCCTAAAGCCCAAGATGACGTCCTCAAATGTCTTGTTTTGTCCACAACTCAAAGATATTCAGTTTACTGTCATAGAGGAGTAAAGACACCAGAAAATATTCACGTTGAAGAAGCTGCAATCTTGACTTAAAAATACTCAAACTGACTAGTCGATTATAAAAATAGTTGGTGATTAATTTAATAGTTGACAACTAATCGATTAATTGTTGCAGCTCTAAAAGTGATATTCTCAGATCAGACCAGTGGACCCTATTGTGCAGTATAGGGAACATAAAGCAGCCATGAGAAGACTCCAGAGTGAGATCAATCAAAATGAGTAATGGTTTAATTTTCTGGTTATTGCACTCAATATAAGATAGTATAGTTAAAGATGTAGATGCCTGTTGTGTAGTTGCTACTCTGCTGTGCTTACACCCTCTCTACAGTTCACACAGTGATGTACACTCAGTTGTCTAGGTCCATCTAGCTAAAACTAATGCAGTTTTAAATAGAGAGGTGTCGCTGTATGGCATCGTGCTGGAAGGTGTTTTTAATATTTCCCACCCCTTTTATATCAGTGAGGATGGACTAATTATTTAGAAAGTAAAACCTCTCTCAGTTAATATCGCAATATAGTTTAACAGCACCACAAACGGCAGCCTATAAAATTACCACACAGTTGAATCAACACCTCTCTTAAGACAGTTTCAACAAAAACTACATTTATTGCAGGGCTGCTTGATTTGGTCAACATCTACGATTGTGTGTAGTTTTCTACCAGCAAAAATAACATCTGCAAACTCCAATTTTTCTAGATTTTGTGAAACAGACCACAATTTGACCCTAACTGGATTAAATTGGATTGGATTAAATGGAGTCAGGGTGTAGTTATTACTTTTTCATTGCAGTTGTTTTCCGACCTTGCACC
The DNA here is from genome assembly GCF_043250625.1 of Sebastes fasciatus. NCBI lineage: Eukaryota > Metazoa > Chordata > Actinopteri > Perciformes > Sebastidae > Sebastes > Sebastes fasciatus. Next base: position 33,834,622 of record NC_133800.1, read on the forward strand.
TCATGTCCATGTCCATTTAATAACGCTCCCTCTTGTACAAAAAGCAGTTTTTAGCTTTGTTTCTGTATGTACAGGAAAACGAGAAGCTGAGCGCTCGGTTAACTGGACGGTGGAGGAGACTCAGGTGCTGCTGTGCGCCTGGAGCGACGAGCGCATCCAGAAGAGTTTGGCAGAAAACCTTCGCAACCGGCACGTCTTCAAACACCTCTCAGCCCGCATGAGTGAAATGGGTTTCTCTCGGAGTCCACACCAGTGTCGGCTTCGGGTCAAAACTCTGAAGGCCAACTATGTGAGAGCCAAACTACAGAGGAGCGTTGACAGCTCGCAGCCTTGCACTTTTAAATATTTTGCAGAGATGGATGCTGTGTTGGGCCGGAGGTCAGCGGGAGGGGAAGGAGGGCCATATTTTGTTTCTCCGGAACGGATGGCAGAGCATCACCTTGACTCTATTGACAGGACAGGAAGTATCCCGGCAGATTTAAATTCTAATACAGAGATTAGTGGACACCATTTTGGCTCTTTGGGGAAGACAGGGAGACAACGTTTGAGCTCTTTGGAGGAGAGAGGAGGCTGTCAGTCATGGCAGCTCGACTCTGAAGTCAAGCTGGAGGACAGAGAAGATTCAACGGATGAGTTTGAATTCAGTAATACGGGATTCCCTCAGCGACACCATGAAGTTTATCTGGAATCATCCATCCATCGTGAAATGACGGGTATGTACTGTGATTATTAGTTTCTTATGGTCTTAATAGTTTTGCTGTTGGTAGTTATGATGAATTACAAACTTCACCAGCACACCATATACTTTGTACATGTGCAAGTTAACTGTAAACTTGTTCCTGAAAATAATAACAAACATATAATATATAATATAAAATGTAATGAAAATAATTTCTGTAGACAACCAGAGATATTCCTGTCATCAGTAATAATCTCACACCTGTACTGTTGTATATCCTGTGTCATAGGTACACTGGTGGAAAACGGCATGAGCACACCTTCCCCACATGTAGTCCCACCTCCACCTCCAGCTGCTCCACCTTCTCCTCCTCCCCCTCTCACCCAATCCGCTGCCTCTCCTCTCACTGCACACCCTGATCCATGCCTTAACACCCCCCCTACCTCTGGCAATCATCACCCCGAGTCCTCCTGCCTCAAGCACCTGTCTGACTGCTTCCAGCGGCTGGTGTCGGAGACCCGGGGCCTGCTGGTGCAGCTGGAGAGCCAGCGGCAGGAGCAAGCTCACTGGCATCAGGACCTCCTGTCGCAGTGGCTGCAGAGGGAGGAGCGCCGGCAGAGGGAGACGGCCGAGAGGGAGGAGAGGAGGGAGAAAGCTCGCATGGAGCATGAGATCAGAGTCCTGGAGCTCCTCACCAGTCTAGCCAGAGAACAACGGTGTAAATGTGAAAGCAGCCAGACTGTAGCAGAGGCACCAACTGGTCCAAATCATACCATCAACAAAGGCGGGAATTAGGATGCACTCACCCTCAAGGATTTTTAACCCAAAGTGTGGAATGATATTCAAGCTCAGGTGGAACCAAATAACGGCACTGATTATGTAGAAACAGTCCCATTCAGGGCGGCTTGGATTAGGCCTTAACCCTGAGTGATATGAAGTGAAATTTGAACTGAACCAAATTCAGGAAAAGACCCTCAAAATCTGTGAGTATAAGAAGATGATTGACCAGCGGTCAGAAAGCTTAGAAGAAGAAACAGTTGAAGTTTGAAGGAGAATTTGTTCTTCTCTTTGCCACAACACCTTTGGAAGGGTTTCTTAGGTGTCACTTGATTGCATCAAATGTAATGAAATGTTTCATGCACTTTTATATAAATTAAAAAAACAGATATTTTCAACCAGTTTCTGTTTTCCACTGGAATCTGTTCGTTAACAGTGTAACCTTTTGATACTAATGGAAACGTGTTAATCTGTACTAATAGTTGGCAATATTGACACGTTGCTAAAGTCTCAAAAACCCAAGTGACGATTTTATCACTTCTGTTAAGCTCCTTTCCCACCGGACAAAAAACCCACTAACACCCACTAACATCTGACTTTTGTCTTCAGTGGGAAAGGTTACAATCCACATTCATTCCCGGGACAAATGAGTGCAGTAGTCGCAGGTATTTATCACCTCCAGCTCCAATCAGCAGCGATGGAAACATGACACCCGGGTAACTTTTACTCCTTTTCTGGCGCGATGCTATGTGACACACGTTGAAGTGAAAATATAATAAATAAAATCAACAGGGATTTAATTATAATTATTATAATTTAGTTACGTACAAAACATACAATTAATATGCTCTCCTCAAAGCCACCAGACTCCAGTCAGAAAACAGTAATTTTACCTCGCTGGTCATCGTAACGCACTTCATTCAAACTCGACAGTAATAAAATACAACTAATCAATACTGTCTTTAGTCTTTACACTGTTCCAACAATCACCAACTCTGATTTGGTCAAAATAAACCCTTAATTCACCGATTTAAATGTGAAAAGAAACAGCCGTTATATGCTACCAAAGCTACCAGAGTCCATTGACAAAACAGTAATTTTATACACTTCAGTCTTTCTACTGTTCCAACAATCACCAACTCTAGTTTGAGAGTTTGAAAGAGAGACTGAATAAGTAACAGATATAAAAAAAGAAGTAACCACGATAACATTTTCATTGTTTACTAATCCTGCTTCCGGTCGGCGCGTCTGCGACGTTGAACGTGACACATCAGAAAAAAAACAGAAAGGCTACTCCTCTACTGGTAATGGGAAAGGAGTCTATCAGCTACTTTTAGCGGGTTTTACCGTGTTTAAAAAAACTGCATATATGCAGTACCTTTGGTGGAAAAAGGGTATTAGAGTGTCACTGCAACTGAGCAATAGTGCAAGTGAACCATATGGGGGACAGTTCCTGTGAGAAAACAATGATGTCCTGACAAAGCATTTGACTGGTACCATCGTGGCTCTTTGCTGTCATAAATAATAATCATTTATTACAGTTGACTGTTCTTTTTGTAGGAAAATATTTGCAACCAACAGCTACAGTGTGAATCACTATATACAGTATAATCTGTCTACAATTTGGTTATTTAACTGATTTCATGCTCTCAAAGCTGTCAATTAACGTCAATACATTAGATCTACATATAGGAGAATGTATTTCTGTTACAAAAAGAAGACATACTGTAATATAAATATAGCACAGAGAGTTGATCTATCAGTTCTGACATTAAAGGGGTGAAGTAAAATATAAATATCTTGACTATAAGAAGTATTTATTCTTTTGTCAGTGCTGATAAGAACATCTGCTCTTCAACCAGAAAGTCACAAGTTTAGTAGTTTTAGAATACAAGGAATTTGCTTTGGTGTATTGCTACATAACATAAACATAGTAAGAGAAAATAAAATTAGAAGTAAAAGCAAGTATTGCCAAAAAACAAACAAATATAGAGCAGAAGAAAATTACAAAAAAATATGAAAGAAATACTACAAAATATGTGCAATATATCTGTATTAAAATAAAAGAGCTGTGCAGTTGTGTCAAAAATAGGTGTTTATCATGACTCAGGATGTTTGTCCCGAGTGTCCATGAGCACTGAGACACTGAACTGTGACCTGGCTGCTACCCGGGCGGCACAAATGGGAAACATGTCACTGTAACCTCCCGATGCCTATCTTTACCGCTCACTGTTGAAGCTATATGGGGAATGTAGCACAAACATAAAGTCAATGTTTATTTATTTCCCTGCAGGAACATTTCAAATGCAGCACATCAGTCTGGATGTCACGCTTGTGTAAGAGACCTTTAGCACAGTTGTGATGCTCCAGTCAGGCTCTTTCTCCACACAACAGTAAACATCTGATGTCTTCAGTCACACAGTCTGTTAATGAAGCTGAGGACATATTGTACCTTTTCACAGCACTGCTCTGATTTGTGATATAAATATTTTTGCTCTAACCCAGAGTGCCCTTTTCTGTGAGCGCCCTGCTTTACACTCACAGGAATCCTGTTTATTAAAGCTCCAGGCTGTAGCTGACTGTTACCTGGATGGACAACTTGGAAATCTTTCACGCTGCCTTCAGGGCAAACCGTGTTGAATGGCACAGAGTGTGAACGAGTTAGATTGGAAAAGCCCCACTTCCGTTAGCTTTTGAAATGCTGAAACCAGATCGTAATCAACACTGGTCAGGCTGGTATTAGAAACCAGACAAAGGAATAACAAACAACAACAACGCCCATGAAAAGACCAAACCCAGCAATTAATGTATCTACTAACGAGTATCGTCTGTGTATCTAGAGCTGGATATATCTTATTCCTCTCTGCCACAGAGCTCCATCATTGTCCAAAAACACATCAATGAGTTGCACTTTGTGACATGTTCCTTCATGAACGTATACAATCTAGATCAATACACCGTCCTGCTGCTCCAAATACTCACTAGAGCACCAAATGTGTATTAATCCACCACTGAAAATAGTAATTGAGTAAGGTTTGTTAAAAACTAGTGAGCAGCTGTTTCAGGAAATCACTGAGCCTTTTCTGAAAATCAAACTACATATTATATTTCAACCCAGTCGCCAGAATAAATGTTGGCATTGTATGTTTAAGCAAACCACAGGATACGTTGGATGATGATGTTTTCCAACCAAAAAAAGCTTCATTAATAACATTTCATATCAGCCTCGTATCACGCTTGCAGAAACGCGAGAGAATGAAGTCACTCTCCCTCTGTTTGTGTTATAATCAGAGCTTCTCCATGCTTTGTTGACATAGCCGGGCTGGCCGTGCATGCTTTTATTGCATGTTATTACACATGAGCGTGCCCCACTGGTTAGCTCACAGCCGCCGCTCTGCACTGCTCTGCACTGCTCTGCACTACTCTCATACAGCAGTGTTGCTGTTGTTTTCGCTGTTAGCACTGTTAGCTTTGAGCCGCGGGCTCAGCTGTCGCCATGTTGAGAGCTGTGTGGACGCAACAGAAATGCTCCCAATCTCACATTCACCTTGAAAGCCACAGACAGGGTAGGGAGATCGGGAAGTATTGAAACAGCAGATCAACACAATATTGGTTTTGGTCTTTTCATGGGATAAGTTGACAATAACAAAAAAATAAAATAAGGCCGGCCTTTTCTTGCTTGCTCTTTTAAATGTGGTTGCTCTTCATGCTAGTAATTTGGGAATTGAAACCTGCTTTTCTGTCACATTCAGTCAGTGTCAGTCGTTGTAGTAAATTGTTTGGAAAACTAATCCAAAAATGAGCCTTCCTTAAAGACAAGGCTCTGCAGTCTTGTTCAAAGCCTTGTTAATACACACAATTATACTGTCTGTCCACTTGAAACGGAAACCTGGTCCAGGCCTGACTGGACTATTGTTTGTGGTGTCTGCCGGCATATATTTGTGTTTGTGTCCACCATAATGACTGCAATCCTGATCTTAGTGGTCAAACTCCGTGCAGTCATTGAAGCGAGAGAAAAGCAGGATTAGTGCCTATACGTAAATCTGCACTAATACCACGTTACATAATACCTCTGGATGTTGACGAGATTTGGGCTGATTTGCTGTTATTTTACCGTGGCTTATTACTATGCTCGCAAATGTGGAGAAAGTCAGCCAAGCACAAACGTTCCAGTATGTAGTCTTTATATAAGTCACATTTCTTTACTGTTTAGAGTAACTGAACTACAGCGAAGAGGAAAACATTCTGCAGTCTTGTTCTCTTTTCTCTCGTTTAAAGATGAGCGAGGGACGTTGTAAACAAATGAAAATAAGCTTTTGTGTTAGAATGACATTTTCTGCAGTATTTTTGGTGTCATAACTCCAATTTCTCGTCTCTCCAGGTTGTCATAGATGAGAATTAATTCTTTATTGACCTTCCTGGTTAAATGAACGCTAAATAAATTAAAAAGAACTGAACTAATAATCACACAATGACCCGTATAGCTCCGCAGATAAAACACGGTGACACTGCCAAGAGCAGAACACTGCATCAAAGGATTTAATACATTTAAACATAATTGTGGTTTGCATGATTGTGTCATTTAATTTGCACATTTTTTGTGTAGAAATCAAATGATTCAAGTTTTTTTTATTTCCCAACAAAAGGCAGCTTTCTTTTCATGTGTCGCCCACTTATAGAAACAGTTGTCACCTTGAGTTATCTGGACAAACAATGAACATCACTGTTGGTTTGAAGAACCAAGCGGTGCGTTTTGTTGTGTTGGGAGACGGAGAAAGAGGCTCAGCTGTTGGGTTTCATTCCATGCGACAGCTTCTTCACTGATGTAATCTGTATAATTATAATTTCTCTCGGTGGTCATGAAGCTTCAGCATACATGACCTGAACTAAGAGTGAGGCGTGTAGACATAAGGGAGAGAGAGAGAGAGTGGGGGGAGGGATGGAGATGTAAATGGGAGAACAGAGGGGTAAAGGGGGGGAAGGGGAGTGGAGAGAATAAATAAAAAATATTTATGGGTGAGTGTGAAATTATAACCTTGTTAGCTTAGAGACTGTTTTCCTCTGTAGCTCATCGGCAGGTCACAATGAATACACAGAACACACTAAATATACAAAGCAGGACAATAAGGAGTATTTTATTATATACTGGAAAAACAAAGTTCGGAAATTTGTGTTTGGTGGATTATTTCTCTGTTGTTACAATGCTAATGGTCATTGTATTTTACATCGTTGGAAAGCCTGTTTATTTACCTTCCCAATGATGTCCAACTTGTAAGGATCATGCATTTGTGGGATGAGCAGCACAGCTGATTATGTGTAGTGCCCAAGAACAATTTGCCAAAATGCTCTGCCAATGGTAAACAGTGTATTCTCATCTCCCTCACTGGCAAAACAAGGCTTGTCATCACTGAAGGCCATCTCAATGCAGGGAGATATCAGGATGAGATTCTGCAGCCAGTGGTGATCCCATATCTCCACAATCTGGGACCTAACTTCATCCTCCAAGATGACAACACTCGCCAGCATGAGGAGGAGGTGCCAGGCTGTTGTGGCTGCGTATGGATCTTCCACCGCTACTGAGGCTCCTGACATATTGTATTAAATGAATAAAGTGTAAAATTGCCAATATGTCTTGTTTGTTCCTTGTTACTGAAAGAGAGTTCAATCATCCAATCCACCAAACAACTCAAAACAAGAGTCAACACCAACAGGAGAATACACTGTTTACCATTGACGGAGCATTTTGACAAATTTTTCTTGGGCGCTACCCACATAATCAGCTGTGCTGCTCATCCCACAAATGCATGATCCTTACAAGTTGGACATCATTGTGAAGGTAAATAAACAGGCTTTCCAACGATGTTAAATACAATGCCAATTAGCATTGTAACAACAGAGAAATAATCGACCAAACACAAGTTTACGAACTTTGTTTTTCCAGTTTAGTTATTGTAGTTCCTGTTGTAATTGTTGCCATAGTCTAGTGATGCCGATGTCTGTTGGTCCACCACTTTGGTCCAGACTGAATCAACTATCAGGTATAAGACATTCATGGTCCCCAGAGGAGGAATCCTACTGACTTTGTTGATCTCCTGACTTTTACTCTAGCGCACCATGACGTCGACTTTTGTGTTATTTAGTGAAATATCTTAAGAGCTATCGGATGTATTGTTATTATATTTGGTGCAGATATTTAGGATAATATTAATAATCTTTATAGTCCAAAAATGTGAAAATTTGACCTCGGCTTCTCAGTTTGGTTGAAACTGGGGCTGCAACAAAAAATTATTTTCATTAATTAATTAATCATTAATGATTATTATCTCGATTAATCGATGAATTGTGTGGTCTATAAAATGTCAGAAAATAGTGAAAAATGTTCGTCCCAGTTTCTCATAGTCCAAGGTGGTTTAGGCGGTTTCAGGTTTCAGTTTTATTTGTCATGTGCAGATTAACACATGGGTCAACAATACAGTACAATGAAATGTATAGGATGAGAGAGCGGGTCAACTCAGCACTAAAATCCATATATAAGATAAGATAGAATGACAATACGTGTAAGATAAAAATGTGATGTCTTTAAATGTCTTGTTGTGTCAGCCCAAAACCCAAAGATGTTCAGTTTAATATCATATAAAACAGAAAAACAGGAAATCTCCATATTTGAAAGGCTGAAAACAGCATTTTCTGACATTTTTGCATGAAAAATTTCTTTAACAATTAATCTATCAAAATAGTTGGCGATTATTTGATCGACTAATCGTTGCAGCAAATCACAATACATACATTAAATAGCACAATATGCACTGTACAGAGAACAGTAACGGACATGGTCCCAGTGTGAATGTTACGAATGAACGAATATACGAATTTAAAAAAGTTATGGCATTTGGTATGAAAGACTTTTTGTAAGTGTTCTTGGTTGTTGTGGCGGATCTATAGCATCTTGAGGGCGGTTTTATGAATACTTTGAAAAAGGGGATCATTTTAGGCTTTTCGTGTGTCATTTGTACGCCACGCAACAAAACTATGGTAGCGTTCACAGTTAGGTTTAGGCAACGAAACCACTTAGTTAGGTTTAGGAAAAGCGTCATGGTTGGGCTTAAAATACGTACAGAAACAATGTTACATCTACGGAAAAACGTCACTAACGTAACTTACAAAACAAAACAAAAATAAATAAATAAATAATATTTTTTTTAAATGCCGGTGGCCGACCTTCCTTATTTTCTGCATTGAGGTAACAAATGAACAAATGAATAACCCCTGTAACTCTCTTTCTCACATTTTTTAACCTGTTTGGCCGCACCTATTTGTTAATAAAAGTGTAAATTGTAGTGAAACTGACTAAACACACATAAGGGCGGCTGTGGCTCAGAGGGTAGAGCAGGTTGTCCACCAATCGGAAGGTCGGTGGTTTGATGTCGATGTGTCCTTGAGCAAGACACTTAACCCCAAATTGCTCCCGAAGCATACTTAGATTTAGTATTTAGATTAGATCCTGATGGGCAAAGTTGTCACCTTAGCAGCCTCTGCCATCAGTGTATGAATGTGTGTGTGAATGGGTGAATGCTGACATGTAGTGTAAAGCGCTTTGAGTGGTTGGAAGACTAGAAAAAGTGCTATATAAATGCAAGTCCATTTACCATTTACCATAAACCAACAATATCAGGGACCAATTATTTATTTATATCATAATAAATCCAGTTATTTACGAAAATAAAAATCTTAATTTTTGTGTGTTGCGGTTAACAGAAACTAATCTTAGGAATTAGGAAACCTAAGGAATTAGGAAAGTTTTCAATGTGTTTGTCATACTGTATTTTTTTCTTTTGGATTTAGATGACCTGGCAACACGTCATCTGTCATCCCTGTAGGCTAAATAAAAATAAAGAGGAAGAAAGATACAGATCATGGAAGAAACGTCAGAGTTTAGATGGAGAAAGGGAAATGAAATTGAAAGGGAGAGAAGAGGAGAGGGGGATGATGAGATGGAGGAGGAGGGGTGAGTCCTCTCCTCTCCTCTGATTGGCTGCTGCCTCTCCGTCACAGTGAAGTCTTGAGGCTGATCGGAGCTCCGCAGCTCAAACACACAGAGAGGAGGCGGCGGAGCAGCAACAGAAACACAGCCGGAGCTTTCATTCATTCTCACGGATTCTTCTTCTGAAACCGACTAGTCGCGCTCCTTTTTTCGTGCATTTTGCAGCTGAATAATGCTGCAGTGATCTACCGGGAGCACCGGGGAGGGTTTCATGTAAAAAGGAGAAAGTGTCTGAAATAAAGGCGGTTTCACAGGGTTTTCTGGAAAAAGGATACGAGGGAGATTGTCACCTGGATTCCTGCTTGTTGAGGTGAGGATTTGATTGATTGTGTGAATGTTTGAGGATGCAACTGAGTGTGTTTGTTTGTGCGTCTTGGACACAGAATGCGCGCAGGTGGTGGAAAGAGAGCGCACTTTATGTCTCCTTAAAGAGGCAGCGTGCGTAAACCACCTGACCACTGATTTTAAAGCTATTTTCCTGCAAATCTTAATATTGCATCTTGAGTTTTTTGTGTTTATATCGACCCTTTATGCAGTGTGAGTGCTGGCTGTGCGCCTTTATTGACTTTATCCAAATCTGCATCCTCCAGAATCAAAACAAACACAAATTTGGTGTCTTATCTGTTAATTATTTCATAAAGTGACCCCTGAAATGTACCACCAACTGACCACTGATTTTATTTTTTTATACTTTATTTTTTCCTTTTTTCAAGGCTGTTTTCATATATGCAATCCACTGTTTTTTAATTACAACAGTCTATAAACCAACTTTTAAGTCGATGATCTTACAGACAAACCCATCAAGTACACTAGAGAGAAAACAACCTCAACATTCAAAACAAAACCAAGAAAATAAATAACAATAATAATAATGACAAAAAGAAAGAGTAGAGTTAAAAAAAAACAACCAACAAAGCAAAAAAAAAAAAAAAAGATTTTAAAGGTATTTTCCCAACTTACCTGCAAATATTAATATTGCATCTTGAGTTTTTTTGTGTTTATATCGACCCTTTATTGCAGTGTGAGTGCTGGCTATGCGCCTTTATTGGCTTTATCCAAATCTCCATCCTCCACAATCAAAACAAACACAAATTTGGTGTCTTATCTGTTAATTTCCCCTAAAGTGACCCCTGAAATGTACCACAGTGTCAGTGCTGGACTATATTTAACCCCCACTATCTCCTGGTTAAGAGGATTCCCCCCCTGCCATCTCCTCCTGAAGCCAGTGAGGGATCAGTGCAGTTAATCCCACATCTCTCCTGTGTAACTCTGGCCTGCTCTCCTTGGCTTTCCGTGCCACCTCTCTGTACTACAAGCATGCATTGAGGGTTTCCTTAATGTGCTGACAAGTTAAATCCGTTTATTGGTGATTTGGCAGGCTCACAGTGTGAGGGTGCCTCCTCTGGAAACACTTGAATGAGTTATTGTTGCTGTGGATTGCATGATTGCTGCTGTACTCTGGTGCTGTGGTGGGCTTTGTTTGTAAAAACAAAATGCAGACAAATAGATGCTTTGGGGGGTCTAAGAAGGTGCCTGATATTTTGATGAAAGCGGTGATGTAATTGTACATAAAAAGTGGTGTGAAGACTGCAGAGCTTTGGGGGATTGAAAGAAATGAGCAGTGTTTATCGCTTAAACTAGCTCTGATTTATTGATTAGCAAGTTCATCAGTCGATGGAGTTGTCATGGAGTTGCAGATGCTTAACTTGTGTTTTGTGGAGCACTTTATGGACTAAATTTGGCTGAAGAGTGAAAGCTTGGTTATATGTAACTTGTATTTAAATGACTGTGAAGCAGGTCATGACTGCACGTTGAAATACAGTCTTTTAGATGTGGTGAATCGATGGATTTATAACATGGATATCTAAGAAAAACTTCCACTTTTCAACCAAATTTCGCCCAGTTTGCACGTAGATGCCTTAGTCTTTTAGATCAAGGTATTGAGGCGTTATTCAAGATGCATCTGGACGGGGAAATACCTAAAAAGAGAGCGTGCCGCCTCAAAACACCAGTTGAAATGTGCCTGTTTAACCTGTTTAACGTTTCCAGTATCTCATCCCAACCTGTAGCCTGCTTGATGTTGAATCTTAACTTGTTGTTTACTCATTTCTTGACGTATCAGAAGCCATGAAGGTGTTGTTGTTTTCTACTGCGGCGTCCCCTCTGTGCAGGATGTTTTAATGTCAGCGGGGGGGATTCATGAGGCTGTCAAGGGCTGATGACGCCAGGTGACAGAATCCTGTATGGAAGCTGTGATTTTTACCACTCAGTGCCACAGCTGCAAACATTACCCTGTTGGTAGGACAACACTTGTTACTGGTGTGGATGTAGGAGGTGGTTGGAAAAGGTTAAAAGGTCGAGAGAGACAAAGATTTCTCTGTGGTGAGCCGCCTCTCCTCTCTGGTCTGTTGTTGCTGCTGCTGTTCTGTCTTGAATTGACAGAAAATAAATTAATCGAAAGACGTCCGTGTCAATTTTGTTTTCAGTTTAAATATAAAATATGAATATTGTTGATTAGGGAGAAATGGTCCAAATGACTCTGGACTTAAATGAGAAATGGACCAAGTGACTTGGGACTTACTTGGGACTTGGACCAAATTACTTATTACTTGGAACTTTCTTGAGACTTGGACCAAATGACTTGGGGCTTGCTTGCGACCAAATGACTTGTGACTTACTTGTGATCAAATAACCTGGGACTTACCTGAAACTTAGACCAAATAATTTGTGACTTCCTTGAGACCTCGTCCAAATGTCTTGAATCACACGTCTGGCAGGCTGGATGGGAAGATGTGCTGTTTTGGTTCTTGACTTGCCTTAACTAAGAACTCGTCTTAACTTGCCATAACCTGTGACTTGACTTGCTTAAGAAAAAAATACTCTGGACTTTCTTGAGACTTGGACCAAGTGTTTTGGGACTTACTTGAAATTTGGGACTAGAGTCACATATCTGGTCAGCTGGATGTGGAGATGTGGTGTTGGTCCATGTTCCAGTCCCTCTGTTTGCTGGCAGCCCTCTCAGACAGGTGTATTCTTATTTAACACTCTTCCACCTGGTTTAGTTTGAAGTACTTGTGACCACACGCCAGCTTCTAACAACACCACCAGCAACCAGCCGTCTTTATTTAGACTACTTCCACTATTCCACTGTGGCCTCTTGGCCCTGCTGTGCAGCCACTCGGCTATCTCTCACCCTCATTTCCTCAAGCCATGGATGAGTGAGATTCCTCGTGCCTTTAAGTGTTTACACAGCAGAGGGGGGGCTGTTGATTTACTGCTGGACCCTCAAAGTGTCTCCGGGCAGCATCACATTACCCCGCTGCTATAGACACCTCCTCTTACAGCCCCAACCTTTTCTCTTTCTGTGGAAACCACTTCTCAATCAAATTACATCACAAGTCTCAGAGCTTTATTGCTTTGACCTGTGTGTACACCTCAGTGGCTGCAGCACAATCCTGGGAATTTCTCAGGAAAATAGCATCGGAGAAGTGCTTAAATGGGCGTTCCCGGCTGCGTCTCCTGAACCACGGGAATCCTTTTCTGTGTGTTCAGGATTTTTTTTCTTTACAGCCTTTAGAACTGCTGATGGGCGCTCATCAGGAGCGGTCGTTAACACGGCGGGCAGGGCGGGAAGAAGAGCCTCCGTCGGCTCTTTGATAGCTTGAGCAAAAGCGAGGAGACCGGGCTCTGTCATTTTCCCTCTGGGGGGAAGCTGCCCCACCCGAACGTTTGGAGGCTAAATTACCTGCAAGCTTGTGTCACTGACGGCTCTGCAGCCTGGAGGGAATTTAACGTAAATGGCGGGGTTTTACTCCTGATATGCTCGGGGAGGTTTGGTGCTTTTGTTTCTAAATTCCCCCTACAGGGCAAAAAAAGGGAAATAGTTTGACTTTTCTATAACCTTTCAGTGAACCATGGCCTCAAACAAAAAGTCCTGGTTTCACTTCTCCTCAACTCGTATTTCACCTCCAAATGCTGCACCTCATGATCAGTTTAACATCTTTCAGTTTCATTTCTAAGCTGCCTGTTTCAGCTGAGTGTACCTCCCAGTGTTACTATACTAGGAAGAAAGTCCCAACCCCTCAAGACTACCACGAGACATACCTGAATCATCTGAGAGACTCACTGCCGTGTGATAATCAGCGGTTGGTGTTTTAGCCAATAAAAAATGGGAACAGTGTCTGCGTGAGCGTAAAAATAGACCTGACTTTGAATATTTAAAGAAATTTTCACCCAAAAGCAACAATTTGTATGTCAGTTTACAGCTCGATGCTTTTTAGCTGAAAACATCTTTTGAGCAGAAACAGACAGAAATTTGAATATCCTCTGTTTTTTAAATCCAATTTAAGTCCAAACTAGACTTTTTTTTTTACACATTGAGGCAGATGGCTACACACACAGCCAACAAGGCTGTAATTAAAACCATCCATCCAACCTAACCAACCCCCCCCCCGTGCTGTGGCATTTAGTTTGTTTACTTTCTGCTGCCACCCAGCCAGCAGCCACGTGCAAACCAACAGCAACGTGCAAGAGTTTGCTTTTGTCAGGACTTGATATGTGGTCCTCCCCCCCTCCACCCTTCACCACCACTACTAATACTACTACACACACACACCTGGAAGCCAAATGTAAATGTCTCAGTTGTTGCTGCTTGTCGGCATCCTGCGCTTTGTTTTTAGGATTATGGTGAAGGCTGCAGCTGGCGTGTGTGGAGAGCAGACACTGTTGGCTTTAGTGCAGAGATGGCGATGGTGGTGGTGGGATCCCCTTGCTGCTAAACTAATTAGCATTTTTTGGCCCGAGAATATGGTCTCAGTTATCGCCAAAAGTGGCCCTAATCTTTGTAAGTAAAATAGATAAAGTACATTTGATAAAATTTATGAAACTAAGGGCGCGTTCACAAGCCAATATTTAGTCTGTTTTAATTGGTGCGGTTCGTTTGGGCAGTTGTGAACGCAGTAACCATACTAGTGTGGACGAAAAATAAATGGTCCGAGACCACCTCTCGCAAGCGGTCTCGTACCGGTTGTTTTGGTCCGCAACAGAGTACGATTGCTGCGTTCACGACAGCCCAAATGAACCGCACCGCACAGATTAAAACAAAACCAAAGCGAACCAAAACGCAGGCTTTCTGTGCAGGCATTTGTTGAGATGGACACAGGTAAACAACAGGTTAACGTGAGTGGGAGAGGACTGACTTCTTTGCTTGACATCTGGGCCGAAGAGAACGTACAGAATATATATGTAATAGTGACGTTTCTTTCTATATAAACTGGAGGAGAAGAGGTTCGTGCGCACAATAGATCAGCGTCGAGTCAGAGTGAAAATACTTCGACAGCAATACATAACAGTCTACGATTCCCTTCAGAGAAGTGGCAGCTCTCGAGACGAAAAAGATAAATTCTCTCCTTCGTACGCCCTTCAGCAAATACGTGTTTTTATTTGGTCCGCTTTAATTTGTGCAAACCGAACCAGACTAAATAGCAAACGAACCAAAAGCATCAATTTCACCAAACGTATCAAGTGTTTAAAAAAGCAACCTTAGAACAAACCAGGACCAGCAAATAGTGCCGCTCTGCTAAAAGAGACGGAGAGATTAGAGAAGAGGACAAAGTGCAACATCTGATCTCACGGTGTCCTCTATCTGAGAGTTTTTTTTTTTTCTATTAGAGACACGGCTTTTATCTTCAAAAGAAGCTCACCTGCCCCTGGCAGCGTGAGATTAATCCAAACTGTTCAAACCTTTTCAAAGAGACGGAGAGTGATGTCACAGTACTGAAGATTCAATACAACTTGTTGCAATATTAGATTCTATAAACCCAGTGCTCTCACCGTATGTGTTCATTTGAATCTGTAGAGGATGCAGATGTGTGGATTTGAGTTGATTGGTAGATGAAGGTTGGATATTTTGAGATTAATCCCAGTCCAACTAAACTGACTGTTTAACTTGTGCCACAAATGAAATGTTGAACTTGGGCAGCAACCAGGAGTTCACCAATACAACCTTTTTTCTCCCAATACAATACTCCGATCATTGATTATCTGTTTTTGCTCTATCAATTCATTGTTTATCTACAAAATGTCAAAAAATAGGACACGTTTAGGGCTGCAACTGATGACTATTTTCATTATTGATTAGTTCATTGTTGCAGCTCTAGTCACGTGCCCATGGCAATTTCCCCCCGAGCCCTTGGTGTCCTCTTAAACTCATAAATCAACAATAATTTAAATATTAAAATTACTTAAGACAACAAAAGGAGTATTAAAATTGTTGTTTTGATTAATTTCCTGTTGGTCGCCTAATAGTTTGAGCTCCACATCCAACCAAAACAACCCCCACCTTCATGGTAAGAGAAGCGAGCGTGGGATCAGGGAGCTGGTGGTTTTACATCCCAGCTGGGAAAAGTGAAAGAGACGAGTTCTCAGTCCTCGATCACCTGCTGCTGTTCATGTGCTGCTCTTCATCTGAACCCCGGCGCTGCTTCTAGAGCTGCTTTGTGGACAGTAGATATCTGTGGTTGTACTTGTTGTTCTAAGAAAAAAGCTCTTAAGTTCAGAAAACCAAAACCCTCAGTGGAGTAAACCCCAGTGGATCCAAAACCCAGTTGACTTTTACTAGTCGAGTATCCCTCCATCAGACTCGTGATGTCCCGGTCTCTCTCTCTCTCTCTCGCTCTCGCTCTCTGCAGTGAAGCCACATGGTGCAGCAGATGCTCTGACTCCTCACACTCGCCTTTTCTCATGGAAATGGCCATCACGGCTGTCTGGCTGAATAATAGCGATGGTCTGTGTGTGCACGCGTGCATTATGGAGCGGCATGCGTGTGAAAGTGGAAGGGTGGAAGGTTCGCCTCGTGTGGGTGGAGGCTTTAAGTGAACTTATGAATAAACAGGGGTTGTTTTAGGGATCTATATGGAGCCGTGTGTGCTCCTGCAAGAGCAAACAGAGCTGTGTCTTTTGATTTTTTTTAAAGGTTAAGCTCAAGACTTCTGTTAGATGCTACAAAATAATATCTGTTATTTCACTCTCTGGTCCAGATGTTTCTTTTGTTCTTATGTAAGCCTCCTCTGCAAACCAATGTTACATCACAGGACAGTTTGGACTGGTTGTGTGGCAGTGTGTGGGCAGGTGTAGTTTATACCTCCTGGCATCCTCGTATCCGTCCCTGGCAGCAGCGCCGCAGTGCATCAGCCTTAAAGGCTTCCTGACTCGGCAGGCCGCCACGGGGCAGCATATTGTCTAGAAGGTGGTGGTGGTGGGGTGGTGGAGGAGGATTGTGATGGTGGGTGGGGGTGGGGTTGTTGCACCCTGCACGACCCCCTTCTCCACCCCCCCTGCAGTGTGAAAAGGCCCTTTGTGTCTCCCCAGCCATAAGTCTGCCTGGCATGGGATTGAGCCGAGGTGCCAGGGTCAGAGGTCAGGAGGCTGGCAGAGGAAAGTGTGTGTGAGCTTGTTGTTCTATCTTTGTGAGGACGTTAAAGTTAGGGTTGGTAGTGTTCTTCAAAATGTTATATTTGTTGAAATTCTCATCATGTCCCGACAGCAATCAATAATTCAAATGCTCTGACACAAAATCTGGTATCTGGACTGTAATAAGCCCGTCCAATCATTTCATTCGGCCCAAATTTTGGGGGCGTGGCGTTTGGAGGGAGGCTTGTGTATCGTGCTGTCACGTCCTCGTAGCATGGAGGTAACACATCTGGTGATTTACTGACAGAGCGATGATTGTTTGGAACGTACGGATCGGTGAGACGCTGCAGGAGTAGTATGACAACTTTCTATTGATTGATGTTAGTGTGACGTTAGCTCCCTAGCACAGGACTGCACACGTGTTCCTCCACTCGTCATCATGTCGTACCATGCATCAGGAGTTGTTCTTGCCTCCTTGACACACACTCACACACACACATACACAAACATGTGGTAGCAGTGGAAGTAAGCAGGCAACGTGATCGTCATACAGAGTGCTGCTTTCAGGGTGAACCGAGTGTCAGGACGTCCTGCAGGGCTGCAGTTTGACCCAGAATCTCTCACAAGCTCGCACACGTTTTGTGGTGTACAGTGCATTCATTTTGACGTCAGTCTTTAAGCGCAGAACGTTCCTTATGAGCTCTGTGGTTAAATACCAGCTATAAGCCAACAGCTCTGGTTTAGCTGTAACTGGTTCTGTAGAGCAAGGCGCTAATACTTCAATTCCCTGTAAAGCTCAGTGGGGTCAAACTTGAATAAAGCATCTGTTAGCATCTATTCTAGTGTGTTTCATTGTGATGCAGATGACTCATGAACCTCCTGCTTATTTTCCTCTCTCTCGTGCTTTTTGTGTCTCAACCACAGTTTTCATCTTTTTCAGTCGACCATTTGTCCGTCCAAATAAACTAAACCCAGAAGCCTTAAAATGGACAGCAGGGATCCGGAGGAGAAACGGGTTGTTGACTGCGTCCTAAACATTTTGCCGTCTGTGTTTGTGTCTGAGAGCTATTTTGGTTTTCTTCTGGCCGCCCTGCATCAGCGTCTGTGGTGAAACATCTATCGGAGAAGTTAAGAGCGTTGACTGACCGCTTCTGTGTTTGTCCACTTTCTCTTTTTACAGGACAACATGCCTCAGACACCACCGTTCACGGGGCAGCTGAACACCAGCAGCTACAACAAGAACCTGTACCAGACCAAAGATGACAGCTACGCCGGCCTCTATTACCATGACAACAACCTGGCGTCCGGGTCCCTGGAGGCCCTTGTTCACCACTTGGTCCCGACTCTAGACTATTATCCAGATGTGAGTGTTGTTTATTTTTATCTCTGGTGGTTTCTTTTGCTTTGCAGTTTCATCAAAGTGAGGAGGTGAAGCCTTTTTTTCTTTTTATCTGTCTGAGAAGCTCTGCTGCTCTGAGACTCCGGTAGTGCTAAAGTCGCTTTCTTGCATCTTTTTCTCTCCGTACATCAGGGAGTAAAAGTTTTCATTCCCCCTACTTTATATATTTTGTTGTTTAGGTATCTTTGCCCCCGGTGATGTGTGGTTTTAAAACCCATTTTCAAGCTTAAATAATCAATTTGACATCATGATTTTACTTTTTGTAGTAAACATATTTTCTTTTCTCTCCACAGAGGACGTACATCTTCACCTTCCTGCTCAGCTCGCGCCTTTTTGTCCGCCCGTACGAACTCATGTCGAAGGTGTGTCACCTGTGCATGGAGCAACAACGACTCAGCGATCCTCAAGCCGACAAGGTATGCTATAGCTATAAATCCTGGATGGCACCACCTTCACCTCATTCTGAGCCAGGAAAACCCCTCTCTTAGCTGTGAACCCACTGCAAAATCTAGACGTCGTCACATCCTAGTTGTGTTTCTCTCAGCTGTTCGCTCAATACTAATGTGTTCATCCTGCATTTTCAGATGAGAGTCCGGAAGATCGCTCCCAAGATCCTCCAGCTGCTGACGGAGTGGACGGAAACCTTCCCGTACGACTTCAGAGACGAGAGGATGATGCGGAGCCTGAAGGAGCTGACCCATCGGCTGGCCAGTGGAGACGAGGTCAGTCTGTTATTTCTACATGCTGCTCGCCACCAACCGTTATTCAAACGAGTTCAGTAACAAAAGACTCGTCTGCTGATCAGATAATGTGTGTAGGTGTTATCACAAAGCCGTGCGGTGCTGTTTTATAGACCGCACGTACAGCAGAGCTACAGGCACAGGCAGATTATTTAGCAGATAGCGGTGGAGGGAGGTGGAGGGAGGAGGTGGGGGGGTATCTGGCAACAAAGCCGTTTTGGAGGCAGGCTGAGTTGAGAGAAAAGCCTCATTGTTCATGAGCTAGGTGGCTGTTTTGTCGTCTGTGGCGCTGCTTCCTAGTAGGCAGCGTTTGAATTGTCTCTCTGCTGCAGAGCTGAATGTCAGTGGCTTAGCGCGCCGTTAGCCTCCGCTGCGCTGCGCTGTGTTCATCAGAGTTGATTTAGTGAGGTAGAACTGTTGTAGTCTCTGTTATCTTTGTTGCACATGCAGACCCTCCTCTGTTAGACATTTAGATACAGAGAAGTTGTTTTAACAAGCAGTGACTCACGCTCTGTGTGCCACCAAAGGAAACGCCAACGGGACAAAACGGTGACTTTTTTAACTTCACAGTTTAGTAGCGTTCTTGCTGCGAGTTCGATGAGAAGATTGATTGGTAGTGATTAGCTTAGCATAAAGACAGGCAGCAGGGAAAAACCCCCAGCTAACCTGTCCAGCGTTCAGGGGGGTTGGTGTTAACGATAAAGCGGCGGGGGCTTGTTAGGACCCGACAGTGACGGAGGACACAAACATCCCTCTGTCCAGATAGAACACATCCCTCCTCCACTGCTCAACACAAGACAAACCCAGCCCACCCACCCACCCTCCCCCCGCTGTCTTTAATGCAGGTTTCATGTTTCACTCATCAATAGTACAAGCACGAGTATCGATCCTGATTTAATCTACAAATCAATACGTTTCTCACATGTCACTTGGACACATTTACAGCTCTCCTTGTCTGCAAAAACACCCATCTTATCTGACCACCAGTGATACACACTCCCTCAGTCACGCTCAGAGACACGGCCGCTGTGTTTCGCTGGTCACACGAAACATCTTTTGATTTCACAGTAGATTGGCTGCAGTCTGCGTTAACACCGCCGCTCCAAACATACTTTTTATGGGTGAAATCAATTCTGGCCTCGAGGCAACAGCGAGCCGTGTAGCACAAGATAACCACGGTACTCTCCCTCGAGGTGATATCACGCTCGGTACATTCAATAAAATAAGATAAGAAGTGTGTCCAAATAATTAAAAGCCACAGGTGTTTTTCTAGCTTATCAATGTTCTCGTCCTACCTTTTCATTCTTTTTCAACCTGAAATCTCTGGTCATCATCGCTACAAACAAGTTTGATCAAGATGAGGAACATCAGCTACAGATGGGGTAGTGTCTTATTATTCTGAGGGATCATTTGCAGTGATCCTTAACTCTGTGTTGACAAGTGGATCCAAACTGTGTTGGGAAATTGCTCCCTTAGAGGTTGTTAGAAACTAGAGCAAAAGCTAGATCTGTAAAACTGAGTTTCTCCACAAAGAATCAGACAAAAGCACCTCTTTAAATCTGGTGTTTACCAGAGATGTGCTTATAGGTTATAGGTTTCTTGGAAATATTCATTCAGCATGAAGAAAGCATAAAAAGCGACTTATCGACTTAAAAAACTCTTAGTTGACTAAGACCAAAACGACCGATTAGTCGACTAATGGACTCAGAAGGAGCAGCCCTGTTGGAAAGCACCTGCAGTAGTTTCATTTCTCCACTCATTTATTCTTTAACTTGTCTGCTGTTTGTTTATTATCTAACCCACCTGTTGGAGGTGAAATTGAAAGTGATAGCAGCCAAAAAGTTCATTTATAATCCCTCATTGCATAATACATCTGTGTGAAAAAGCAACTACCTATGTTAACTATGGTAGGGGAAAGTTCTAACGGGCAGATTGCGAAATCATTTTGAACTTTTTCTTTCAGTTTCTCTCTCTTCTTTTAAATAATCATAATGTCCAACTGTGTGACTGCTTCAGTTCCTGTGCTGTTGAACTCTGTTCTAGCAATATCACATCCTAGCATCCTCTGACCTCAGCAATAGATCTGGATAGTAAATGTTATCATCGCTGATAGATGGCTTCTCATAAATACCACGAGTTGTCCTTAAAATCATGTCCTGTCCTTAAAGAGATAGTTTGGATGTTTTGAAGAGGGGTTGTATGAGGTACTACTTCACAGTCGGTGTACAGTCCCACTTCAAAACACCCAAACTATCCCTTTAATAATCTGTGTGGGACCTGAGCAAGAAGCTGCCCTTGATTGACTCCGTATTAACAGAACATTTGACATTAACCGAAACAAAGCCGTGAATAGATAAATGTTCCAAACACTAGATGAATGCACTGTGTTGACAAAGCAACCTTTTAAAACACCCTGCAGATGAGCTGTGATATCATGTAAAGCCACATGCTTGTGTGCTCATGATTAGCACGGCGTGACCAAGAACATTTTTTCAAATGTTCCTCGGGAAGCTTTGCTGCCTCGGGTTCACAAATCACCCCGAGCAACTGTTGAGGAAGTCAGGATGTGATATAGGTCATTTATATATCCATAGATGATAACTCGTGATATTAAAACATGATTCCTTGCTCTGGGTGGTGCGAACGCCACGGGACCATTTTTATTCTAAGAAGTCCAGCTGTTGAAGTGTGAGGAAGCAGTCCGAGGAAGACAACAGTAGGGGTTTCATCAGAACTAATTTACATTCATGTTTCTCACAGATTTCTCTAAATCATGTTTTGGAAACAAAACACAAACGTTGAACCGTGAGCAGGTCCAGTGTACGGAGTTAGACACTGATTCTTCAGAGCGTGCACCGCAGCGCTCTGGGAAAGGGTTTTGAGTCCAGAATAGATGTCCTGAACATCTGGTCAACGTCGTGTCCAGACCACACTCGAAACATTCCAGGACCTTGATCTCTGGAGTAAGACTGTCATTATGGATGTGGTTGGATATATAGGGAAGAAAACAAGCGCTGTGATCTCCATCTGACCTCATTTGATGGTACCGACTTCTTGCTTTCCCTCAAAATGTGCAGTTTTTATTTTGCACTAAGTTCTTTTTTTCTTTTTCTTTATTATGATAAGTTAGTTAGATTTAACAGATCCCACATTTTATATCCAGTTTGGATGCCTGGTACACTTGATGTAAGGCAGATCTTTGGACAAACATTACTGTTTTTAATCCAAGTGGTGCCTGCACAGTATAACCCTTTCATGACAGGTGCCACTGCACGGCACGTTTAAAGTTGCTCTGGGAAGTTCAATATCTGGATAGCAGTCGCTCCCAATGAAGGAACTGTTGAGAAATATGAACTTCTATACTTGTCTTCTGTCTGCTTTGGGTTTGGTTCATAACATCGACTGTGTATGGTCGTGTCTAGAAGGGAACCAGCAAAGTGGGGAAACTCTCGCGAGATTGTTGAGGTTAGGCATTGATTTGGGACTTGTCTCTCACGAGACTTGTTTTTCGTGAGACTCACTGCCCAACAAGTCTCTCAGGTCAAAGGTCAGAGACTTGTAATTGACTTACAAATTGCTTACGATCACTTGACTTGGACTTGGTTGTAATGCCGTGAGAATGCACCTGGACTTGTAGCACATGACTGCTATACGGTAGAGCCTATATTTAGGTGGTTTCGTGGTGTTTCTGCCCCATCGTGACTTGGCCACATGGACGTGTTTGTAGATAAAATAATCACCTTGTACTCTCTGTTCATTAGTGCTGCTCAGCTAACCTGCTAAAAACAGCCAGGCCTCTCGTGTGGGTCAGGTGGCGCTCCGCAGGAAGTAACAGCCCTCAGCCAGGAAAAACAGGACCTCCAGTGATACGTGGCGACTTGTACCGAGCGGCCGTCTGCCACCTCGGGATCGCCGCCAGGGTCGATAGCGCGGGGGAACTGCGCGCCCCCGCTAGGCGCCCTCATTCGTAACGCCGATAGATCTGATGAGCAAACGCGATTCCCTCTGCTTGGAAATGTCAGGCGTGCTGTTGTCTCCGAGATCTGCGACTATATTTATCCGACCCTGGCCCCGTCCTCTGTTTGTAGTGAGGACAGAAGCTGCGGCAGATGGCCGACTTTGAAGTGGCAACTGGAGCGATTTTCACTGGTGGCGTCTCACTGTTGTCCCACTGAGCAGGAGTGTGGTCAAGCATTAGCTGAGTGTGTACAGTGTTTACACTGATATTACAATGTCTGAATGGGCTGCAACTAATGATTATATCAATATCATTTAATCTCTCCATATTTTTTGGATTCATCGCTTCATAGTAGATCTACAAAGATTAATTGATTCGTTTTTAACTATTACATTTATCCATCCAATTTAATTCCAGCCTTTAGTTGGATGGTCAGTTACTTTGGTGCACGTGGTCAAGGAGCAGAGATTATTTAAGAAGGAAGTTTTCTCTCTGATCTCCGGTCCATCTCGACTCCTGCTATAATTTGAACCCTCATTTTCTTTCCCTACAACTTCATTTCTCTTCTCCCCGCCGTGCGCTCTTCAATCACCTCTTGCCAAAACTGTAATATCCACAGAGCCTCAGTTGATTGGCTGACATGTGAATGTGTCTGTCGGTGTGCCATCACACCTATCACCAGCAGACAGATGCATTAGTCTCGCCTTGGGAAGTGAGTTTCAGAGTCCGTGAGCGCCGCACCGACTCCTCACACTTGATAGCCGTCTCGGCACCGGGCCTCCACATCCATTATGAGGCCGGCTGTGTTTCCTCCCGCCCTGTTGAACCGGACTCTTGTTTGTAGAACCCAGATTCTGGAGGCTGAATTGGCAGAAAGTGGAGGGAGGGGAGGGGATGTGGTCGTGAGAAAAGGGGCCTCGTCACCCCAGATTCTGTCTGGCAGCTCATACCGGTGGTCTGGAGAGAAGCCATGAACAGGATCCTCCACGTTTCATACAATAACACACACATGCACTCAAATCAAACGCACATGTCCTCCTTCCCTCTGTAGACGCTCTTATGCAACTGCTAATCTGCGTCAGCGAGGGAACACTTATCTAATTGTGTCCAGGGGAAAGTTCAAAACAGGACGACCTCTCGACCCCTGAGGCCAGAGAGAGCCCAGAGCCTCCCTCCTCTAACTCCTGCTGAGCCGAGAGGCCTTAATGAGGCCGGCAGGAAGAGGCTTGCATAACGCTGAGAGTGACCCTCCTAGTGCCCGACCAGAAGGATGCTTTTCTGCAAAACAAATACTTCACATTTTGAGGGTCGTTCTGTGGTTTTTGGCTGAGAGCTGGCATCAGTTCTGCTGATATGTAGTCAACATGCGTGTGTTGTAAATTCCAGTGAGGTTGTTATCGCCCTCGGCCGCAGATGAGTGGTTTGGGATTAACCTAAATCGAGCCAAACAAAGTGGCTGCACGCATGCTACTGGAGGTTTATATCGTACTCTTGTCCTTATTCTCTCTGTGTGCCTACGTTTACATTAGGGGTGTAACAGCACACAAAATTCATGGTTCGGTATGTATGTACGTATATACACCGATCAGCCATAATATTATGACAGCATGTGCACCCTGACCGGTCTGCGGCTACGCAGCCCCAGACACAACAAATGTTTTCAGCAGTTTGAGCTCCAGTAGCTCTTCTATTGGATCAGACAACACGGGTCAGAGGGAGGCTGTGTTTACAGGGTCAAAAAATTCTGCCACTGGTTACGTTAATCGGAGAATGCACGGCTGCATGTAAACAGGAATATTGGTGGAATATTTATTTTCATTAGCCATGTATACAGCTTAGTAGGAATATTGTCTTTTTCAGAAGAAGGGCAAAAAACTGAATATTTTGTGCATGTAAACGTGATGTAACTGTATAGAGCTGGAGAACAGAGAAAACAAAGCCATAGCTTGAGGTAAAGAGAGTGTTGTGTGAAAACAACCTTCATGTGCTGGAGTTTTGTGGAAATATGGAGGAATATTTTGGAGTCCAGAGTGAATAAAATCAAACTCTTTTGAAGCTTCTGAACATCAAGTACTAACTGATTCTCTTCTTTCCACCTCTCCCCATCCACCAGGTTTACAGGAAGACGGTCGGCCAGATGAGCCAGGGTCTGATCCGGAGGCTGACGGTGCTCAGCCAGTACGAGGAGGCGCTGGTCAAGATCAACGCTACGGCGGCGGAGCGACTGACGGCTCTTAAGGCGAAGCCCCAGGCGTCCATCCAGAGAGACATGCTGTCCATCTGCAACGACCCGTTCACCGTCGCCCAGCAACTCACGCACATAGAACTGGTGAGAGCTTATTTACATCTATTCATTTTATTCCCATTGATCTACAGAAGCCTGTCATTGAGCCAGACTCATTTTCTTTTGTCTCATCTTAAAAAATCCCTTTAAATCATTAAATCACATCAATCATCTGTTGCCACACGTCAAACCAAATTAAGATGTAAATGTTATCTTCCAAAGAACAATCAGAAATGACTCACTCTCATATCGGCACATGAGCCAAAGAGAATAAAACCAAATTGATGCTGGAGAGGAGAACATGTGAGGGGAAGGAGAGCTGACACACATGATGGATTAGAAATCAGTGCGGTGGTCGAGGTGAACCGAACGCCATGGCTCCACCCTCGTCCGACCTACCGCAGCATTGATTTTAAACAGCGCTGTTTGATTTGTTTCTTCATTGGCAAACTGACATGTAATGAATATAAAGCTGTGGTCAGTCAATCTGGAAAAAAAACAGAGGTTGGTCAAGGGTCTCTTCCAAGATCCAAAAGTTAAACTTAAAGTTTTTATGCACATTTTTATTTGTGCATTAAAAAGTGCAGACCTTTTTTATGGTTACTTGAGTTGGAAACGTTGGAATATCAAAAAAAGAGAAGATGAAATAAAGGCTGATGGAAACTGATTTTTCAAATACACTTTGATATTGGAGTATCCCTCTGCTTCCTCCACTGTAGTTCAAAGTATTCAATGTGCTGCTGCAACTCTACTCCACCAGAATCCCCCAAAATGAAATGAGCTTAACTACAGTCTGATAAAAAAACAAACACCATGTGGATCAGAAGAAATTAAAGTGTGGGGCAGCAATGAAAACCCATAATATATCAGTTATTGGTGTTTGATAATTCTGTAATCTAGTCACATCCTCTTGAATATATTTTCATAGGGCTGCAACTAATGATTATGATAAAGAAACCAGAAAATATTCACATTTAAGAAGCTAGAATCAGAGAATTTTGACTTTTCTTTTTCTTAAAAAATTACTAATCGATTATCAAAATAGTTAGCGAATATTTTAATAGAGTCAGCAAAATGACTCACTTAAACATTGTCTAAAGTTTGCTAACATTAGCCACTGGAAGCTACCTCTAATGATTCCTCAAATGCCATTTTTAAGAGCTGATTTTGAAGGTGATGCATTGACCGAACTAAAGATGGATGCAGGGAGTTGATTTTCCCTTTTCCTTCCTCCTCAGGAGAGACTGAGTTACATCGGACCTGAAGAATTCGTCCAGGCCTTCGTCCAGAAAGACCCGCTGGACAACGATAAGGTAACGTCTGCATGCTTTGCTAAGAATAACTCGCCAGATAAGAGAAGCATACACAGTAGTTATGCAATCTTTCTTTGGGCTGTAATCCTGCGTGCAGACCTGGTCCGTCTCCGTCTGGGTGAGGTGGTCTAGTAGTCTCTCCTCCAGACGGATGTGAAGTTTACACAACACAGAGAGGCCCGGCCGCTGTACCGGTCAGCCGGAGGTCAGGTGGTTTCTAGACTGTAGCAGCAGAGCAAATATTCAGAAACACTCACTCAGACTCACCTCTCTGACAATTTCCTCAAATCATCCCGCTGTCTGGATGAGACGGGCATTCATGCACCTCATCTCCTAGCAACCGCTGCTGCCAAGGGTTTGTTTTGGGAAGGGGTGTGTGAGTTAGTGAATGTGTGTGTGCGAGTCTGGCGGTGGTTTCTCTTGTCTGGCGTTCGGCTGCTAGGCAACAGACCCTTTTTTTTTTGGAAGCGAGGTGATGGGGGGGTTAAGGCTGCCTTTGTGCCTCCGGCGGCTAGCCCAGCCCGCCTCGTATTCCAGCGAGCCACTTGCATGTTAAAATGCGCTGTGTCCACTGGCGGGAACCCCTTCGTGGGGGCGAGTGGCGTAAGGCCAAAGGAATGTGTGGAATTAGATCAAGAGGAGTCCTCACAAAGGACCAGCATGCATAATGTGAATCACGTTGGCCACTATTGTGCTGATAGAAGCAGAGTGAAGTTATATTTCAATGCTCACTGATGCATTGACTGGGGAGGGAAGAGAAAAAAAACAAATATCAGCTTTATTTCTCCACTTCAGCACTATTCATTTATTTATTGCTTTGTAATTAGCTGGAATGCTAATTGAAAGTGTTGTTGTTGTTGTTGTTGCAGAGCTGCTTCAGTGATCACAAGAAGGCCAGCAACCTGGAAGCCTACGTTGAATGGTTCAACAGACTCAGTTATCTGGTGGCTACAGAGATCTGCATGGTGAGTACCGAGCACGAGGCCAAGTTCACACTCCAGTAAGAAACCTCAGTGCTAAACGAGAGGAAAAACACATCGGACTGCAATTACTGATTCTTTTCCTCAAGGAAAATAGTGAAAACGCACATCACAAGTCTGAAACCAGAACGTTCAATTTCGAGTTTGAGCATTTCTTGCCTGACAAATGACTTTGAATGATTAATTGATTATCAAAATTGTTGTTGATTTTTAATTCTCTGGCAATCAACTCGTCATATTGACCAGCGATACTTCAAATGCTTGAATACTTTCCAAAGAAAAACCCAAACTCAGATGTCCTATAAAGTACGAGCACACTTCAGTCCTCTCTGCGTTGTACTTTAATGGTAATACACTTTGAGTTTGTTGCTTTCCAACAGACCCATTTAGCAGACAGTCGTGAGGGCTAATGCACTTCTCTAATGTTCTCCATTTTGTTAACAGCCTGTGAAGAAGAAGCACCGAGCTCGAGTCATCGAGTTCTTCATCGACGTGGCGCGCGAATGCTACAACATCGGCAACTTTAACTCCCTCATGGCCATCATATGTGAGTGTTCTTTCCTCCCCCGCTGAGATAAAACATGACATGTGATTTATGCTTTTATTGTTCTGTCAGTCTCGACAGCTGCTTGTTAACTTTGAGAACTCTTTATAAGTGGCGGCTGTGGCTCAGAGGGTAGAGCAGGTTGTCCACCAATCGGAAGGTCGGTGGTTCGATCCCCGGCTGATCCGGGTCACATGTCGATGTGTCCTTGAGCAAGACACTTAACCCCAAATTGCTCCCGGAGGCATAGCCATCGGTGTGTGAATGAGTATTTAGATTAAATCCTGATGGGCAAAGTTGGCACCTTAGTAGCCTCTGCCATCAGTGTATGAATGTGTGTGTGAATGGGTGAATACTGACATGTAGTGTAAAGCGCTTTGAGTGGTCGGAAGACTAGAAAAGCGCTATATAAGTCCAAGTCCATTTACCATAAGTAAATGGTTCAAGAAAATACTCAGCAGCCGGGGAATGATTTGCACCGACGGGTGACACATTTTCAGTCTCATTTGGACTCTCTGCTCGCTGCACTCGTTCCCTCCGATCTGCGTTCCTGCTTTTCTCCCGGTCATCAGTAAATCAGATCAGTGTAATAAATGTAATTTGTTGTTCAGTGAGAACTTGGTGCAGCGATGTAATCCCCCCCCCCGCACACACACATCCTCCCGTTCCCTGTAGCAGTAACCTCTCACGACTTTGTCCCACTTCATTTCCAACGTACGTCATTTACTTGAGTCTAATGACATCAGTGAGACTCGGCAGCAGAGGAAGCGGAGCGGCAGTTCATGCAGATAATTGTCTCAATGACAGTCGTCCCCCCCCTGACTGTGTGGAGTTTGACTGCTTGTATTTGCAGAAACACACGGTACACTCACACAGTAGCTGCAGCTGAGTATCATGGGTACTGTGGGAACATGAACTCTACCGTTAAATACTTGAGTGTGCAGAGCCTTGTTATTTCCTTTGATTTTGGTCTTCTTGCACCATGTTGCACCAGATCCAAAATATCACTTTAGTCTGATATGCAGCGGCAGTGGTGGTCTCTGAAGCTCCTTTCCCACTGGACAAAAAACCCACCAACAACCACAAACATCTGACTTTTGTCTTCAGTGTGAAAGGTTACAACCGGCATTCATTCCTGCGACAAATAACTCTGTAGTAGTCCCGGGTATTTATCGGCTTTGCAGGTTAAATAAAGATGAAATCTAATTAAGACACAATGTGGAGCCCTAAAGCACCTCAGACAGTTGAGAGACGTCGCTGGAGATCTAGCCGACGGGCTCTTGGGATCCAGGAGATGTCCCAGTGTTCAGAGGAGAGGGCATCTGGTCATCCTCACAGGCCTGAGGGGAGGTGGAGGATGGAGGGGGGGGAGAGTCCAGAGCAGAGAGACGGGGGAGGCAGCTGGAAGAGGACGCAGAACAAGCCATCCAGGCAGATGGTCAGCACTGACCAGAGAGAGTGAGAGCTCACGAGGGAGGAGGGAGGATGGGAGGATGTTGAGGAGGGCGGATGGGAGGATGGGAGGATGGTGAGGAGAGGATATTGGAGTGCCAGCTGTTGTCTCTCTTTCTCCCCTGAGAGGGAGAGAGAGAACGCCACAGGCAAACCCACCAGCCTCGTCTCCAGGGAACCACCAGGGTTAGACAACGTACTAGTGATCTAATAAAAGGGTTAGTCCACTCAAATTATCAAAGCAAATGTTCTTCTTCACCTTCATATAGCCAGAGTTCTTGGTTCTTGGATGATCCAACCAGCTTGTATCTGGGTATTAGACATATTGACACTCAAAGAACAGAAGCCTACCTGATGTATAAATGATACTGAATATAATTTTGACCTGGCCTGACTCATGTCCCGGATCAGTAAAGACCTCCTGTCTCATAAAACCCAAACTATCTGCACGGCTGGATACCAGTTTGGGGCAAGTTATAGTCAACTCAGCACACTGACAGCTGTTGTTTTTATGCTAGATGCAGTACCTGTGAGGGTTTCTGGACAATATTTGTCATTGTTTTGTGTTGGTAATTGATGGATTTCCAATAATAAATATATAGATATATTTGCATTATATAAAAACACAAAAAATGGACAAAAATGCCCGCTCTGTCAGCGTCTCTTCTTTGCTTCTGCGACATTGTGTCGGAGCTGAAAAGGAGAAGACATCAACGATATATTAATGTCCTCATAAAGGGGACAGTGTGTGTCCCAGCGGGGCGACGACCACAGCCAACACCTGTCCGTCCTCACACACACACACACACACACACACACACACACTGGTGTCTTTGTGAGTTGATGGTTTCCCAGTCGAGACACGATCTGACACACACCTGTCACATACCGCAGTGGTCGGACTTTCATTCACTTTGGCCCCTGCAGCGCTGAAGTGTCATGTTAAACTGTCTCCTGGGAAGTGGAGGAAGAAATGAGAGTTTTATATTTCTGTCTGTGGATCTTTTGTGTACCGGAGGGTTGTTTTGTTGTTGTTGTTCTGCTCCGACGGTGACCCTCGGAGCCTGAACCTCCACACGGAGGATTACCATATGGGAAGCAGAGCGCTGGGAGGGGAAACGAGGCGTGTGTTAACTCCATTGTTCCTGCGGCCTTTTGCCTCGCTGCATCAGGAGAAACAACAGTAGAGAGAAAGAAAAGGGAAAAGGGGAGGCGGAGGGATGTTAAAGGATGACTGCCGAGGGAGTGAGGTGAGGGGGGTTTGGGTGCGTCTGTCTGGCTGAATGGGAAATGCCATGTGTTAATGCGACCATGTTTGGGTGTTTTCATGGATGTGTGTGATATCTCTCTCATTGTCTTTTTGTTCTTGTTGTGTCCGTCTTGCAGCTGGGATGAACATGAGTCCTGTGTCTCGGCTCAAGAAGACCTGGAGTAAAGTCAAAACGGCCAAGTTTGACATCTTAGAAGTAAGTTACATGCAGTTGGGAAACTCAAAAAATGTGCATGTGATTTGTTCTGCAGCATTTAAAAGACACAAGGTCATTACGTTAAAGATTTATGGATACAATAGATCCCTCCGCCAAAGAAAAACCCACCTCAAATCTGCAGTTTTCAACATTTTCTGTCATCTTTAATTGTCAGACTCAAACATTAACAGCTCTGTTTGGTTGTGTTGTGTTGGACGCTGATGACTAACGGCGTTGTGGGCGTGTGGGGGAGCTTCTTCTTTTGTGAGTGAATTGTTGGGTTAAGTGCGATGACAAAGACGAATAAACAGCATCGTGCTGAAAGCTGCTGCGAACATGGATCTGAGTGGGAGAGCAGAGATTTGACTGTGACTCACACAGATCTCACACATAGATGGATAAACACAGTTAGAGTTCATGTGTTTCACCCTGTTCCCAGTCTTTGTGCTAAGCTTATGCATATTTACCGTACAGACACAAGTTCAATGCTTTGATTCAGTCACAGTGAAAATAATCTAACAATACCAAATATATTCTGCATAATGAGTATTTTGACACTTTGCTTGAAGCCTCTGCAGTTACTAATCAAACATTTGGTCGTGCTGAAGCAGCATCTTATTGTACTTGACAGCAAATGTATGACTTTGACTATAAATATCCGAAAAAAGGCCGAAAAATGTCAAAAAAACGCCTGAAAAAACGCCAAAAAATGTTGGATAAATGTCTGAAAAAAGGCAGAAAAATGTTTGAAAAAAAATCTGACAAATATCTGAAAAATGTTGGATAAACATCAGATAAATGTCCAAAAAAAGGCAAAAGAAAAGTCTGAAAAAAGCCAGACATATGTCCCAAAAGTCAGAAAAAAGTTGGATAAATGTTCAAAAAGTGTCAGAAAAAAGGCTTCGTTCGGCATAAGTTCGAAAAAATTGACTCTATGACTATAGGTTTAGTTTCAGCCACCAAAAAAGCACAATTTTCTCCCAGTTTTCTATGATTACTTGTTAAACATCCACATTATAGCAGCTTTAAATAAGTGTCATATGTGACGACTTCACTAAGAATACATTGAAACTAGTCAGAAACATCATCTCAATGTTTTTGAGTTTACAAAGACAGACCTAAAAAAACCAAAAGCTATCCCCTTCCCTACCACCATCCTCTCTGCATACATAACGCCGTCTGGTACCTGAGGAAACCCCAGATACTTCGGGGCCCAACAGGCCGTCAGTCGGCCCTTTGAAACGGGAGATCTGAGGTTTGAGACGAGTCGGGCCGGGACCGTCTTTGGGATCTGAGAACTCTGTTCTTCAGGTTCCCTTCATGTCCCACCGGAGTTCATCTCAGTCTCTCTCTTTCTGTTTGTCGCTCTCCCTGTCAATCACACACCTCCTCAGCTCTTCACTCGTTTGATGATTTTCCTTTTACCCTCCTGTTTTTGTCCCCGTGAGCCTCATTTGAAGTGAATCCTGAACTTTCCGTCCCACAGAGTCACAGTTTGCTGAGTGGAGTTAAAGTGCTGCTCGGTTTGTTCGAGGTCACAGACTCTTTATCGTCTCTATCATCTATCTCCTGATTCCTCAGACAGACTCATGTCACAACACTGAGGGTTTGAGTTTATTTATTTAATCTTTATTTAACCAGGATTTCCCATGTTTCACATAAAAGCACCAACGATAGAATTAAAACAGCAAAAAGTTCAAAACAGAAGAAATGCCCTATAAAAGAGACTTAAAGTGACGCGTGCCTTCAGAGGTCTAATCCTGTAGAGTTACTGAAGTGTAGTTTGTGTGCAGGATGGAGGTGTTTCATTTGAGGAAGTGCCACATTTCATTACTTCCTTTTTCTTATTTTTCTTTTATTATGCAATTAACGGTTACTTTTATTATTGTTTCAAATCCATGAATTTAATCATTTATTGTAGGAAATGTCAAAAAACTTTCTCAGAAGCGAAAGACAAAAAGAAAAAACAGAAACAATAGCAGAAAATCCTCAGATTTAGGAAACGAAACCTGCAAATACTTATTGCTTAAAAATAAAATAAAATAAATAAATATGTTATTTAATCAATTTGCAACTACATGTTATATAAAATTTGTAGGGCTGTCCTCAACTAAAGACATTCTTAGTCGACTAACACTCATACGATTTTGTCGACTAATCGATTTAATCAACAAATCCGCTGCAATGTGCTCAAGTTTTTTGGAAATAAGTCATTCAGCATGAAAAAAGCATAAAAAATGACTAATCGACTAAAGAAATCTTAGACGACTAAGACCAAAACGACTGAGAGGAGGCAACACTTACAATTTCGACTTGAACACGTGTGTCCATCTACGACTGTTCCTTTGATGCCGAACCAGTATTATATCAGGAACCAGTACTTTCCACGGGGCGTGTTGGCTCCTTAAATCCACTCGTCTTCCAGCTGCTGTCCTCACCTGTATCTGTCTGTCTGTTTGTGGTGTTTTGATCAGACGTTGACTGACACCGTGTTCTTCTCTCCGCAGCACCAGATGGATCCTTCCAGCAACTTCTACAACTACAGAACGGCGCTGAGAGGAGCCACACAGCGGTCGATCACCGCCAACAGCAGCAGAGAGAAGGTGAGTCCTCAACACAGCAACACACACCGTACGATACAACACCTGTGTGATTGAGCTGTTGGACCACACATACCCATAGAGGAAGATCTTTTTTGAATTTTGACTATTAGAATATAGTCTAGGGACGTCACGATACCAGAAATGTAGCAATCGATACCAATACCAGTGAAATTCCACGATTCTTGATACCAATTTGATACCACAATAAAAAACCAAAGTAAACAATGAATTGATTGGTATCGGAACATCTTGAGCAGTATTATCAGGGATAAATAGGGTCCCCTGATAGTCCCAAACACATTTTCTATCGACGACGGGATGCCGCCACTCTCGAGCCCTGACAGTAGCCTACCTGCGGTACCGTCAAAAACGACTACTGTCACGTTTTCAGAATTTTGGCATCGACTTGGTATCGGTTGTCGTGACATCCCTAATATAGTCAGAACTTGTTCAGTTGGTTCACCTGTGGTTCAGCTCCCATCTGAATGCACTGTGCTGGGCAGAACTGAGGAGCGAAAATGAAATCTACATGCTGACATTTAAAGGTTGAAATTCTAGCGAAAATCACCGCTGTGAGGAAATCAGGTCAAATTCTGGATAACTTCTGTCGAGCCAGTGGCACTAAATCGAGTCCAATTTGCCAAAAAAGTCGACAAAGCTTTCTTTTGTGACACATCCAGTAGCCACCGTTTATGTAAACCCCAGAAGTTTGAACATCTGCTCTCCAGACTTTGGTTTACGTTTCAACATCCAGAGCCACTTAGTGAATAATCAAGTGGTTGGTGTCTTGCCAAAGAGCACTTGCCAGCTGACAGAGAAGTCAAAAGTGACCTTTCATTTTCACATAAGCACACTGCTCTGATTACAGTTATGTAAAAGGTTTTGATGGTTATCATACAGACTTTACTGCAGCATCGGACTTAAAGCAGCAAAACAAACCACAGCGCTGTCCCTCGTTGTGACTTGTTATCGTCTGGGAGCTGCGTTCCCGTCGTGTTTACGGTGTCAGCGGCCGCTATAGTGGACTTGGACGAGGAACAGAGGTTACATAACAGTGCAGCTCAGAGGGGACACAGAGGGCGCGCTATAACTGGGTCGAGATATGAGGAGGGTCTTGGTTTCCTCTTCATCAAACATGTTGTGTTCTCCTCACCGAGGGAGCAAAGGAACACACGGGCGGCTGCCAGATCACATAGTGTTCTCCTCCAGCCGCATGCCATGACCCAATCTGAACCAGCACACAGCTCGTGGGCTGCCAGACGTTGGCGGTTAATCTCCCCCTCATTCATCATTTGTTGAATAAGTGTGTTTACACGGAGACGGAGACGGAACGTACTGTCAATATGTGTGTGGCTCCCTGAGGTTTGGGAGGGATGTGCTCTGTGGAACTCAGAAATGCAAACATACTCGGGACAAGAGGTCGAAGGTCGTGAAACGGAAAGTTCCCAAAAAAAGTCTGGTATGTTGTTGACCCTGTGACCTCTCCTTTAAGGGAGGGGGGGTTGTTTATGATCTGCTCGAGGCTTCCACTCTGCTGTTGACTTTGTTAGCGGATCAACAAAGAAACATTTATGCTGCAGTCATCCTGTTTTCTTGTTTTAGTTCTTTGCTGTGAGGACAGAAGGATTCTGTCAGTTTGTTGCTGTGTTGATTCACTTGAAATAACATTTTAACTAAATACTAAACCACAGACTTGTTTGTTTGTGCAGCAACAGCTCGCAAAGACTTTTTACAAAGAAGAATTTAGAAAATATTTCAATTTACAAGCACTGCAAACTTACTGGAGGAGCTCGCTCTCTCTCTCTCTCTCTCTCTCTGTCTGACTCACTGGGACTCTCATTTATCATCGACATGAAACGATTATTGTGCCTCATTCCGTTTCACAATGACGCTCTCGTTTTGTCTCGTGGTATGAATCCAGTGCACCCTTTCCCTTTACAGCAGCGTGCTTTTGCCCCGCTTGACGGGTCAAGGATGGACGCTTGGAAAAGGCCCGGGGTGAAGGTGGCGCTTTACAGCGCCCCTCGCCCGGACCTCGGCCAGACCTCGCCGCTTTGTGCTCATTGTGCCCTGCGGGGAGGGCGGAGCTACTATATAGGAACTATTTTTGCCGTGTCATCCTCATTCATATCTATACACCCAATGTGTTTATGATTAAACTGTTTACAAGAGCCCAAAGTTCTTCATAGATCTAGCCTCTTAGTTTTCTCTCAAAGTTTTTTTTCTCTCAAGATTGATGCATTTAACTTTAAAATGTAGCCTACAAAATGTTCTTTCTAAATGCGGGATGTTTCCAAAGTTGCTGAGTAATCGTGATTATGATTTTTGTCATAATCGAGCATCCCTAGTTTCCATGTTACCACGTTAGGTATTCAGAATCTCCTTCTACAATTACTTTATAATAATAATAATACAGTTTATTTGTGTGGCACTTGTCCAAACCAGCGATCACAAAGTGATTTACAAGTAAACAGTAAAGATTATTATCGGGTAACAAGAATAAAACCAGGAACGATTTATGAAATATCAGGAATACAAATATGATTCCTGAGAATTATGGTTGCGGCTAATGAATAGTTTAATTATCAACTAATATCATCTTAATCTTGGATATTTTTTCAATGAAACATTAAGTTTATAAAATGTCACAAGTCCGTCACAAGTCCGTCTTCAAGTTGCTTGTTTTGTCGGACCAACATTTCAAAATTCCAGCGTTTTTTCTTGATAAATGACTTTAATTATCTGTGAAAGTTGCAGCTGATAAATTTTCTGTTTAACAACTAATCGATTAATCATTTAAGTATTTGTTTCAGCTCTATAGAGAGTGATCAAAAAGAACAGACTGTAACAAGACAAAAAAATAACTGACCAGCTGTTTAAACATCTTTTGAACCGTATATATATATATATATATACACAACAGCTTTTAATAGACACGTCCTCTATAGTAGATCTATTTTGTGCCACACATCCAGACCTGGCGCCCTTCTGGCTCCAGACCATCATCATCCCCACTGTGACAACGACTTCCTCTCTGCTCCTGCTGCGCACCTTTTCCCTCTAAAAGCAGAACATGTGTGTACAGACGTGTTTGCACGCATGACAACAGTCTTCAGATCATACATACATGCATGTACCCTGTAAACAACATCCGGCCCCTACAGAGCCCTCTGTGAAGGCAGAAAGTCGGCACATAGTGTACTCTGACGTCGAGTCAACTAGTCGTCAGCTGCACCTACATTTTGTTTCAGGACAGTTTCACACAAACGAGTTTAAAATGCAAATCAAACAAGAACAGAGTTCACATGAGGAGAATTCCCCGGCTTGTGGAAAGAGGAATGTGTGTGTGGTTTATTCAAGTAAAATGACACAATAAGAATGACTTTTTTGCACAATGTTTTGCTGCGTTCTGTGTATTATTTAGCCTCCTGCTGCTCCACCATCATGAATGTCTGATAATCTGTGGTGGGGATGTGTTCATCGGTCACCGCTTTCCTTACAACAAACCTTAAATATAGGTCACTGTGCCAGATTGCAGCAATCTCTCAACACTCAGGTACAAGAGTGGTGTTTATCTATCAGCCTCAGTAACTGAGAAATGACAGATTTCTCGATGGTTGATTCTGTGCCAGACAGTTTTGTAGTATTCGATCGGTTTTGGTGTTGAGACCCTTTCTAAGGTCTATGTCTCGTCTCGGTCTCAGACAAAGATTTAATTTCAAGACCACAACTGCGGGCGTATCACTAAATAGCCTGAGCATTGTCTGATTCATTTGTTAACATCATTACTGTGGTTGCTCATAGAAAACAAAGGGAAATTCCCACACAGAAAATTCACCTCTGCAATAATGCCCCTTTGATTTTTATATCAAGACATTTCCCATGGTAACACATATACAGTTTATATAAATAATAAAATAGATAAACTAAATAATAAAGAGGTGAATAAAGAGGAATTTTCTTTTGGTTTTTTTGTGGGTGTTTTTATGGGAATGTGGATCTTTCAGATCAGTTTGAGGAGTGCCTCTGTGGTTTGCATGTTCCACATTTTATCATAAGTGTGTCATGCAGTGTGGGACCGGCACTGGTCTGGTCTTGGTCTTGACTTGGTCTCAACCCCTCAAAGTCTTGTTCTTATCTTAGTCTTGACTTGGTCTCTGGCCCCTTAAAATCTTGGTCTTGTCTCGGTCTCGATGCACTCTGGTCTGGTCTTGGTCTTGACTCGGTCTTGCCCTGCCTTGGTCTTGACTCGGTCTCAACCTCCCATAGTCTTGGTCTTGTCTCGGCCTCGCTACACTCTGTTCTGGTCTTGACGTGGTCTCTCCCCCTTAAAATCTTGGTCTTGTTTTGGTCTTGATGCACTCTGGTCTTGGTCTTGAGTTGGTCTCGGTTTAGGTGGTCTTGACTACAACATTGGCGCCAGAGAAAAAGGGAAAATCCCAGCAGCGTTAAATGAACTGTTATTTGAATGGAGTCTGGTGCTTCTTCCCCACTTTGCTCTCCATCAGCGTCTGTGTTTGCACACAGACACGCAGTGACCTGAATCATCGCGTGAGGGTGGCGATGAATTATTTAAGGAACTTTAAAGGGGAATTCTTTTTCTCTGGAAAACGTCCTCTCTACTCTCGTCTCACGGTGTCCTGGGTATTTGTTTTAGGTTGTTAAAGGTCGTATTTGTGCACGCTGCTACAGGCCTGTAAGACTGGGAAGCTAGTGGGTTTATAACTAGAACAGAAGTGAGTCTGTTTATTCCCTGGAAATGATACTGAACATTATAAGAGATCCTCTTTGTCTATTGTAATCCTCTTTTCCTTTGAATCGATGTTTATAGAGATCACACACCTGTGAATCGGGTGGAAATCCCCCTCGCGTCTTCTCAGTGATATTAAATTCCCTTTCTCTTTCTGTTGTCTTGCAGATCGTCATCCCTTTCTTCAGCCTACTCATAAAAGACCTCTACTTCCTCAACGAGGGATGTGCCAACCGGCTCCAGAGCGGACACATCAACTTCGAGGTAAACTTGAATTTTTAAATTCCCCAGAGGGAGTTTCCTCGCAGACAGATTCCCTCCACAGTTGTGAGAAAACGTCACTATTTACTACACATGGAGACGGATTTGGTGCTGTTTATCTCCACTTCCTTAAAGTATGTTAGAAAATGAAGAAGTGAGACCTGAGTGTGTAAAATTCAGCTGTGTTTCCATGAAACAAACACAGTGTGACCAAAGACTCAGGAGTATTTCCACCGGACTTCGGTCACAGCTACTCTGAATCAGGCACTATTTATAAGGACTCATTCTATCCTGGGAAACGGCTGATTCCTGTTTCTGTCCCTCCCTGTTGGGACTTTTATACAGTACATTTGAACACATTTACACTTCAGGACAGCTGAATATAACCCCAAGACGTTAGGTCACTGGGCAGCTTCAGTGAAGCCCTACAAGGCTTCATACCAGAGCCAAAGAAAGACGTAATAGTCAAGTCAACTATGCATATACTGTGTGTGTATCGTAGAGCCATAAACATGTTGATTTCCTTCTGAATATTAACCTGAAGTGTCTGTTTTTGGTTTTATTTCAGAAATTCTGGGAACTCGCCAAACAAGTGAGCGAGTTCATGGCGTGGAAGAAGTTGGAGTGTCCGTTTGAGAAGGACCGCAAGATCCTGCAGTACCTGCTGACCGCTCCAGTATTCACCGAAGATGGTACGTTCATCAATTTATTAATTATCTAATTAATTATGTAGTAAAAGATGGTCAGATTGATACCATGCTATTGTCTCTATGCCTGTCAACAATATACAGACCATAGAAATAGAATAGTAGCGGGCTAACTTCAGTATAAACTAAACTGACTTACGAGTAGTGGAGTAGTAACGTTAGGAAGCATAGAGAGCCAAAGGAAATGAGTAAAAGTTAACAACTTAATGCTTCATCCACACACTCTTAATAATGCCAATTAGCCTAGCTTAAAAGTAAAGTTACACGCTTATTAACATAGTAATATTTTCATATCCGTAACTACTCAACTACTATTATTATGGTTAACATGCCAAGATTTCTGGTCACTTGGATATCTAAAATATAATTTTATTTTATCAACCCACATCAGGCATCACTTGTAGGAACCTTTTATTTACAATGAAAGCAACACAGAACAAAATAAATAATGTTACTTTACATCCTGCAGAAATAGCTGCTTACTGTCAGTAAGAGAAGAGTATATGTGTGGATTGAAACAGTGTTTTAGATAAAAAATAACAGCAGAAAATACTTTATGAACACAAATATAGTCGACCACTTTTCCTACTAAACTTCAAACCCTCGCACTCGCCGTTATCACCGGCTCCGGCTCTTATCGCCGTCTTATCAGAGAGAGACGGGGAGGTCTGTAAAATCCTCCCGACACTGAAGTGCACCAAGCAATCAGCTGTGAGCTCTACTCTACTACACCCGACACCACCCATGGGTGACAGTGTTGGGTGACAGTGAACATCCTCCTGTCAACCACTTTGTGTTTCTAAACAGAGACTCGGAGAGAAAGTGATGACTTTGAATGAGTGTTTATTGACGTTGTTACTGTTGCTTCCTGGAGTTCAGCTGATTCACATAATCTAAGGAAGCTTCAGGGACACTAAAAACTGTTTTTAGGCTCTTAATGACGTTAGAATCTACTGGAACTACTTCCTTTTTTTGTTCCTGTCATGGTTTTGCTGGTTTGATTTGCTCAGTGAATAATTTTCTACCTGTCAATACAGAAAGCACCGGTGATGAGATTGTCTGTTAAAGTGAAAACGAAAAAAAAAAGTGTGATAGTAAAAGACGGATTTTACAGTTTTATTGCAACTTTAAGAGAACAAAAAAATACACTTTACAGGAGCTAAGACAGTGAAAGTCAGTTACATCATGTAAATATTACTAACATATAGCTAACACTTTATAATAACCACCATTTATAAATAGTAAA
Organism: Sebastes fasciatus; assembly: GCF_043250625.1. Lineage (NCBI taxonomy): Eukaryota > Metazoa > Chordata > Actinopteri > Perciformes > Sebastidae > Sebastes > Sebastes fasciatus. The sequence continues at coordinate 33,875,232 of NC_133800.1, forward strand.
TTAAACTTAGTTAATAGTTATTTTACTGTTAAACAATGACATGATAATTAATTATGTTTACTAATTATTAGTAATGCTATCATTTTTTTATTTTTTTTTATTGTTATACAGTAATAGAAAGTGAAGCGATAAATGTGAAGAAAATGTAAAGTAGATCGCAGAGTCCTGAATATTAAGACTTCAAAGAGTCCTTTTAGAAAAGCTAATGATGTTTTTTGATTTTCTCGTTGCAGCGTTGTATCTGGCGTCGTACGAGAGCGAAGGTCCTGAGAACAACATGGAGAAGGACAGATGGAAGTCTCTGAGGTGTGTATGAACCCCAACCCTCCCCCTCGTCTCCCTCCTCACACGCACACACACACACACACACACACCCTCACCCTCGGGGCTCTGGAGTCTTTCAATCACGGCTGTCACCCCACATCCCCTCCTTCCTCTCCGCTGACCAGGCAGACCCAGAGGGATGTAGGTCACTCTGATGCTGACCTGCACGCTATTCAATAAATGCATTAAACACACAAAAAGGTGCTCATCATTCTTCTTTGTCACATCATCGCCTGCATAGACACACGCAAAAGACATCAGTCATTTTCACACAATTACATCCTACGTACACACACACACACACACACAGCGTACCCTCTTATCACACAGCACGCTGGATGTTATATGAGAAGATGGATGAGAGAAAATAGTCTTTGTTCCGTCGTCTCTAACTGGTTGAAGAAAACCCCAGAGAGCTGACAGAGGGACATTTCCTCCTGCTTCAGCATCACATGCTGAACTTTAATTGACACAAACTGCGTCTGGGACGTTTAGTTTTTGCCGCAGTGACAAAACGGGTCGTCTAGCAATCATGCGATCTGTCGGGTGCATCACTTCCACTAAACGTTTTAGTTTTTTAACTCAATGAAATAAAAGTGTGATCTATTTTTTTAAAGCTGTGCAAACAGCACGTATGTGAAGAGTTGTGTTGTTAGAGTCAATGACTTTAATGTTACAAAGAAGGAAAAAATAATCCAAAATACATGAGACAGGCGTGTATGCCAAAAGCAGACCCCACACACCCAACCACCCACATGTGGACGTATGAATCAGGGCTGCTGGCAGAGGTCAGAGGTGACAGCAGGGTTTGGAGCCAGAGGCCTGTGAGTGTTGGGTTAAGCCCAGCCAGGGTGAATCCACTCTGCTGTGTGTGTGGTCACGTTTCCTGATCGCCTGCCAACCCTGCGTCCCCCTGAGCTTTGCCTCCGCTGCGACACGATCTGTCACTTTATTCTAGTCGAGCTGCGTCAGCAGAACGTGTCGCCCGGATCAGAGAGGCTCTGTTCAACACAGACCGTCTCTCTACTCACTAATCACCCCTCAACATCCACTACAGACAAACTGTTGCTGCGAGATTCTGATCTTTAAAATCACAGTTTAGAACTGTAAAAACATCTGAAACTCGCTGTCACAGGAGAGAAAATAATGAAAAGCTGGAGTTGCGTCTCTTCGCTTCTATACTCTTTGAATGCGCGGTCTAATTCTGTTTAGCATCACAAGATGAGCCTGAGACTAACAGGTGTTTCTTTCTTATCTCCACAGATCCACTCTGCTAAGCAGGGTCTAAACTCAAGAAACCAGAAAGAAGACAAACACCTGACAAGCGAGCCGCGCCCCGTCGACGCCGCCGTTGTCTAAACGAAGTATCCCCGTGTTGGAAGGGGAAACGACAATCTCTACTTTGGCTGGCGAGGATCTTTAATGTTCCCCGCCAGCTTCAGGTTTCTATTAAGCTCTGCTTGTCCTCACCCTCGCGCCTCTTTGTGCTGTATATTTCAGGACAGCTCCTCTCTTTGTATGACTTTATAGTCTTTTTTAAAAAAAAGAAACGCTACAAACCTTCACAGTAAAAGCCAACGGGGTCGCCAAGGTTTCTCGTCTGAAGCTTTTCCCCCCGATAAACCTTCTGTGAGCGTAAACGTTGAGTCGTTGGGGTTGTTTGTCCCCCACCCCTCCCCGCTAGTTTTCAACACGTTTTTTTCAAATGACGCTACAAAGTTAGCCGCTGGTTGGCTAACGCAACAGAAACGCTACTCGCGCTGGTTCCACAAGCCAGCGATCCTTTATACGGAGAACTCAGAAGTTGCCTGCAACACTGTTGTTTATCATTAAGCTAGCCATTATTTGTAGTTTTGTTTCCTTCCTTTTGTACGATACCTCTCTCACTTCATGTTTTGTTAATTGTGATGTGTAAGAAAAAGAAAATGCACTGGCTGCATTTTAAAGTTTTTTTTTGTTTGTTGTATAAAGTTTTGTGATTTTCTAAAACAAGAAGCAACACATCCTTATTGTTTGAAACACTCATGGCTTCAGTATGCTTCGAATGAATGAAGGCGTCAGTAATTAGGGTTTAAGACACTGTTGGATGCTCTGACAAGCTCTTCATTTGAGGCCCACTGAGGCCTTTAGCAGTGAGCTTAACTGGAAGGTGTGATGATAGCAGCGTGTTTCCTGCTGTTCCTGATAATCAGTGTTAAAATAGCCCCACTGCTGCTGAGAAGATAAGCCGGGGCTGGATGCTACCATTCATACTTTCCCCTTTTGTTCCTGCTCTAAATGTAGAAAATTAGTGTGCTTGTGCTGCCCCCTGTTGGTTCAGACAGAAAAGTGAATGTGTGAATAATGTGAACTGAGGATTTCTGTTTAAACATGCTAAATAATACCCTTTTTTATTTTTCATATCATTAAAAACTAGATTCCTCCATATTTGTTTTATTTATAAATCTATTTGTGTAGTCCCATTACGTCCTCATGCCAGCTATTATTTTATTGTTATTTAATTTTGTACTAGGTACATGCTCAAGTAGTCCTCGGATTTTGGCTTAACTGTTCTTTTTATAGACAAGTTTGTTTGAGACACTTATTTTTCAAGGTACTAGCTCAGAGTATGATGTTAAACGACGGATGTCTGCTTTGCCTTGACCGCTCCTCCCTCAACGCAGAGTGCTGTTGTGGTTTATTGTGTACATACTGTGTTTGTTTTTTTTTCCTCCCTGTGTTCATTAATTTGTATTTGGACTGTTGAAATGGAATAGAGGAACCGTTTATAAATGAACTAGTAGTGAAAAGAGAAAGTTAATAAAAGGATGTTTAAAAGTATCAAGTGGACTGTGAGTTTGTTAAATGTTTTTGGGCATGGAAGTTTATATATAACAAGTGTGTAACAAAAAAAATCACTTACCAGCTCGTTGAAGCTTTCTGTCTGTCCACCTCTCAGACTTCTTCAAGCAGTAGAACTGGCTCAGGTGTCATCATTTAATCTAAGAGAAGAAATTAAGGATAAATGTTGTTCATATATCATGTAGTCTATAATTTAAACTATAACTTTTTTTAGTGACATTTTTATGATAACTTTTTTTGGCATACGATACTATGACAATAGTCTGACGCTTTTCATGGCATGTTACGACATGCTATACTGCAACTATTTCATGACTTTTTTTGACATACTATGAATTTTTTTTTTTTCTTACATACTTTTTTTTTAAATAGTATACTATGCCTTTTTTTTGACATACTGAATTCTGACTTTTGTACCACTTTTTTTACATACTATACTATAACGTTTTTTCATGAAATCTTTCGACAGACTATACTATGACTTTTCATTACATTTTTCGACATGTTATACTATGACTTTTTTCATGAAATCTTTCGACATACTATACTATGAACTCTTCATAAAAATTTTTCGACATGCTATACTAGGACTTTTTTCATGAAATTTCTCGACATACAATACTATGAATTTTTTTCATTAAATTATTTGACATGCTTTACTATGATTTTTTTTCATTAACTTTTCCGACAAACTATACTATGACTTCTTTCATGAAATTTTTCGTCATACAATACTATGAGCTCTTTTCATAATTTTTTTTCGACATGCTATACTATGAATTTATTTTCATTAATTTTTTCGACATACAATACTATGACTTTTTTTCATGAAATTTTTCGACATAATATAGTATGACTTTTTTTTCGACATACTATACTATGATTTTTTTCATGACATTTTTCGACATACTGTGACTTTTTTTCGTGAAATTTTTCGACATACAATACTATGAATTTTTTTCATAAAATTTTCTCGACATGCTATACTATGACTTTTCATTAAATTTTTCGACATGTTATACTATGATTTTTTTCATGATATTTTTCGACATACTAAACCATGACTTTTTCGTAAAATTTTTCGACGTTATACTATGACTTTTTTCATGAAATTTTTTGTCATACAATACCATGATTTTTTTTCATAAAATTTTCATAACATACTTTACTATGACTTTTTTCATTAAATTATTTGACATGTTTTACTATGACTTTTTTTCATTAACTTTTCCGACAAACTATACTATGACTTTTTTTCATCACATTTTTCGACATGCTATACCATGATTTTTTTTCATACAATTTTCATTACATACTTTACTATGACTTTTTTCATTAAATTATTTGACATGTTATACTATGACTTTTTTTCATTACATTTTTTGTCGTACAATACTATGAACTCTTTTCATAAATTTTTTTCAACATGCTATATGATTTTTTTTATGAAATCTTTCGACATGTGACATATGACTTTTTTTCATGAAATTTTGTGACATGCTATACCATGATTTTTTTCCATAAAATTTTCGTAACATACTTTACTATGACTTTTTTCATTAAATTATTTGACATGCTTTACTATGATTTTTTTTCATTAACTTTTCCGACAAACTATACTACGACTTCCTTCATGAAATTTTTCGTCATACAATACTATGAGCTCTTTTCATAATTTTTTTTCGACATGCTATACTATGAATTTATTTTCATTAATTTTTTCGACATACAATACTATGACTTTTTTTCATGAAATTTTTCGACATAATATAGTATGACTTTTTTTTCGACATACTATACTATGATTTTTTTCATGACATTTTTCGACATACTGTGACTTTTTTTCGTGAAATTTTTCGACATACAATACTATGAATTTTTTTCATAAAATTTTCTCGACATGCTATACTATGACTTTTCATTACATTTTTCGACATGTTATACTATGATTTTTTTCATGATATTTTTCGACATACTAAACCATGACTTTTTCGTAAAATTTTTCGACGTTATACTATGACTTTTTTCATGAAATTTTTTGTCATACAATACCATGATTTTTTTTCATAAAATTTTCATAACATACTTTACTATGACTTTTTTCATTAAATTATTTGACATGTTTTACTATGACTTTTTTTCATTAACTTTTCCGACAAACTATACTATGACTTTTTTTCATCACATTTTTCGACATGTATACCATGATTTTTTTTCATACAATTTTCATTACATACTTTACTATGACTTTTTTCATTAAATTATTTGACATGTTATACTATGACTTTTTTTCATTACATTTTTTGTCGTACAATACTATGAACTCTTTTCATAAATTTTTTTCAACATGCTATATTATGATTTTTTTTATGAAATCTTTCGACATGTGACATATGACTTTTTTTCATGAAATTTTGTGACATGCTATACCATGATTTTTTTCCATAAAATTTTCGTAACATACTTTACTATGACTTTTTTCATTAAATTATTTGACATGCTTTACTATGATTTTTTTTCATTAACTTTTCCGACAAACTATACTACGACTTCTTTCATGAAATTTTTCGTCATACAATACTATGAACTCTTTTCATAATTTTTTTTCGACATAATATAGTGACTTTTTTCATGAAATTTTTCGACATAATATAGTATGACTTTTTTTTCAACATGTTAAATAACTTGTACAGTTACACTCCAACATTTGCTTTCAAGACGCACACATTTGCTACAATTTTTTTCATGACATTTTTCGACATACTATGAATTTTTTCATAAAGTTTTTTCGACATGCTATACTATGACTTGTTTTTCATGAAATATTTCGACATGCTATGCTATGACTTTTTCTCATGAAATTTTTCGACATGCTATGAAATTTTTTCATGACATTTTCTGACATACTATGACTTTTTTCGCCATACTATGACTTTTTTTCCCACTGTTTTCGACATGCTATAATATTACTTTTTTTAACACACATGAAAAAAGTCATAGCATAGTATGTCAAAAAATTTCAGGAAAAACGTCACTGTATAGTATGTCAAATCCTCATACTATAATATGTTGAAAAACGTCGTAAAGTCATTGTGTAGTATGTCTAAATTTGTTATGAAATAAGTCATAGTATACTATGTCAAAAAATTCATGAAAAAAGCTATCGTATGTCAAAAAAGTGATAAAAAAGTTATAGTATAGTATGTTGAAAAAAGTCATAGTATGTCGAAAAAGTGATAAAAGTCATAGTATATGATGAAAAAAGTGGTAAATCATAGTATAGTATATTGAAAAGTCATAAAAAAGTCACAGTACAGCATGTCGAAAAAAAGTGACAAAAGTCATAGTAAAGTATGTCAATAAATGTCATCGTATAGTAGGTCATTTTTTTCAGAAAAAGTCACAGTATAGTAAAATGTAAACATCAAAAAGCTGATGTATAGTATGTCCTTAAAAAGTCATAGTACAGTACGTCAAAAACATTTAATAAAAAAAAAAGTCATGTCATGAAATTTTTCGACACACTATACTATGACTTTTTACAACGTAATATACTATGAATTTTTAATGAAAATTTACCTTATACCATAGTATGATCATTAATTTTTTCATGATGTACTAAAGCCTAATATGATGACTTTTTCATAGTAAATTAATTTAGTAATTTAGAAGCTTTGATTGTTGCCTGTTCTGAGACGATGATTTGATGCATATTTTTTGTTTTTAATGAACATAAATGATAAAAACAATGCTATTACCATTAATGTGTTTTTAGATCCACCATTATCTGCAAGTACCAAGCAGCATGCTGCTATTGATTTAAAAATGTAAAATCCCTACAAACTCACAAGGTACACAAGTTGTGTCCCCCTGTTACAGAGAAAGAAATCTACTGGGAAGCAATAAAAACAGGCACTTACAATTTCTCTTAAAATCCTTTACAGAACTTTCTTGAAGACATATGTGGAGGAACAACATTATAAAATGTTGTGTAAGACAAAACAAAAACTTGACGATCAATATTTGATGAAGTCAGTGAGGAGAGACTGAAGTAATGTGATCATGTTTTCTGCTGATGTTGGAGCTGAAGCTTTCTGAACAGAAGCAGGAAATAAAAATGGATATTTGGCTCCACCAAGTGACCAAATCAAGTTAATGCAACCGACATCCAGTTGTGCTGAATTACACTTCCAGCACTCACAACAATACACAAAGATTTGAGGTTATAATGAAGTGACATTAATAGCTACTCAATGGCATTCAACATTAATATTGCCCTTAATTTGACATCTATCATGTTTAAGATGCATCACATTACATGATATTCAAGGGCATCCAGAACTGATTATCCTATAATGTGGCATTCAAATATCTGCATAGTAACTTACAATACTCCAAAAAACAACAACATATGATACTTGAACACATCTTCCAGTATATATTCATTACTGGAAATCAATTAGCAACACAAAACAATGACAGATATTGTCCAGAAACCCTCACAGGTACTGCATTTAGCATAAAAATATATGCTCAAATCATAACATGTCAAACTGCAGCCCAACAGGCAACAACAGCTGTCAGTGTGTCAGTGTGCTGACTTGACTATGACTTTCCCCAAACTGCATGTGATTATCATAAAGTGGGCATGTCTGTAAAGGGGAGACTCGTGGGTACCCATAGAACCCATTTACATTCACATATCTGGAGGTCAGAGGTCAAGGGACCCCTTTGAAAATGGCCATGACAGTTTTTCCTCGCCAAAATTTAGCGTAAATTTGGAGCGTTATTTAACCTCCTTCCATTAACTCTCAAATTAAACTCTGGCATTCAATTTACTTATATATAGTATATACTGTATATATATACTATTAAGATAACACACTGATATCTATAGAGAGACATAGAGAGATAGAGATATAGAGAGATAGAAAGATTGATTTTATTGATTCCAGAAGGGTTAGGGTGATAAAAACATGCATCACTCACACAAACAACACGAGGTAAGTACAAAAAAAACACTGTATTTACAAATCTCTATATAAATACCAACTACGACTACTTTAAACTAGATAAAAGAAATAAAAAATACAGTAAATAGAATTAAAGATATATCTCTGCTGTGCAAATTGAAAGTAGAATATGCGTTGTGCACAGAAGATAAGTCTCCTCTAAAGAGACCAATACTGGACACTAAATATACCACATGCAGTACTTTAATATGGGATCTAAAGCACTGCAAGTCACACTAAATGAGAGGGTCCCAATCAAAGACCGTTATATCGGTTGACCTGGTCATAACCCACACACATGATAATTGAAGATATTGATTTGTTTCAGGGGGTGAGAAGCCAGAATATGAACCACAGTATTGAACTACAACCTTTAAATGATGCATTTCAAATATGAAAACTGTAGCTACAACACATAACTGTAGGTCATCCTGTGACAAATGGAGGTCAAACTGTTGAGCAACAGACTGCACTGTGAACAATTTCATGTATTTCCATAAACCTGTTCTTCTCATCAAAATCTCACCATAAATCAAGACTGATTTGGTGTCTATCTAATGCCGTCTTGTGACTAAACTACCCATATACTGTCGGCCAACCAGCACCGTGAGAGCGTAAACAACAAGAGGAAACACATGTAAACAAGAGGAGAGCATGCAAACTACAAACACAAAGCCAGCTGCCTGGCGGCTTTAAACCCAGACTTTGGCCAAAACAGTCAATTCATCCAATATGAACATGTGCTTTGCTTTGTCAGAGTGCCCTTGAGCAAGTTAGCGCAGCCCCTTCTCAGCCACTGGGAGAGCCAGCCTTTAGTGTGAACATTCAGAATATGTCCTCAGATCATCTGCCAGCCTCTCAGATGCTCTCAGGTTCAGTTTGAGAGTCAGTGACCTGGATTATTACTTTGTTGTGCTCAGAGTGCTGCAGATGAATCAACTTTGGCCACCTGCCATTATTGTTCTGTGGCTGTCAATAAAAGCTGCTGCAGGCCAGGCTGCTCAGACAAACGCACTGGGAAAACCAATTAATCATTTCTGGATGTGAAAGACTGCAGCTTTGGGTCTAGACTTTAGCCTGTCCCAAAAAATTAAATGCATAATATGAAAACATGGAGCCAAAGAGAGGGAATTGATCAGACTACAAGACAGATTACTCTCTTATACCATCTCTCTCTTTCCAGCTGCTCTAATGCAGCGATTCTTAAACTTTTTGGGGCGAGGGACCTCTTACAGTTATCCAAGGACCCGTCATAATCGTAACGCTGAGTAAGCATAATGCTTAATACCATTTGTGCTCTTAGATGCCATTGGAACTTTTAGTAGTCAAACTTTTCAACTGAAATACTTCAGACCGGTTTCATGGTGACAAACAGAAACACATTTTGAATTAATACCACTTTGTTTTGGGCTGATATTGCAGGTACTTTGTAGTCAGATGTCACTTTAGCTTGGCTGGCTTCACGGCTTTGCACCTGAAGATACATGACGCATTTTGGTCTCCCGTCGTTGTTCTCAATAAACTCAATATAACTGTTGTCATACATTCTCAATTTAGTTAGTTTGGGCTGAGCATCACTTGTCAATGTGGACTGACTCAATATTTCCCCATGCTCGCCAGCTAGCCAGCTGTGTCAGAGCTTCTACTGGCCCAAAGCTAACACGGTGGGAGTAATGTGCAAAATATGCTTGTCTACAAATGGTGCACTTTAATGAGCACAATTCAATAATTTAAAATAAATGATTTCACAGACCTTCCTGACAGAGTGACAGAGTGTTTTACAGCAGCAGCAGGCAGCTGATTTGAGTAAACACTCTGATAAACCCACTGTATGCTACCTGCTCAGCACCAAACAGCAGACTGACAAAGCTGGAGACTAGCTGGTGAAGAAAGTGGAACAGCCAAGAGACTGAGAGCAGATCAAACTCCCAAAAGGAGAGTTACTATTGGACTTCGGTGACCAGAAACACAACTCCAAATAAATCATAAAACGTTGCTCTGTATCTGCTAAATTTAACATATTCAGCTGAATAAATGATATGTCAGATGTTTTAATCTGGCTCCACTGCTACCAAGAGGCCAAAAAAGTAAAAGTATAGAGGAGTCATTAAGTTAATGAACTGACTCCGTAATGTCTGTCACACAGCAACATCTAACCAAAGATTAATAGATAACATTAGCCACCATAAACTACTAGTAATACAAGAGCAAGTAAAGCTTTTATCTGTTTACTTACGTTTCTATTTAGATGCTTCTGTTGACAAACTAATAGCAGTCCAGTCGCCAGGAAAATCATGGATTACTAATAGCTATGAATCCTGCCTCCAGCTTTTTATGTAGGCTGCTCCCTCTGCCTGTCTGCAGTTAAATCTAAGATTGATAAATGTAGTCTTTTGTGAATTCACATCATTGCTGCATACGTTTGGTGCTCTTTCTTCTGACTTATTGTAATGGATATGACATGTATGTTCAATCATCTGTTTTTGGTGTTTTGTCTTGCTTCACAAAAAGAAATAAAGTACATTTTTTACTTTATTTCTATGCAGCTCTTGGGTTGTTTTAAGGCGGCTTTTAGTGCCTGTTTATGATGAAATATTTTACATGGTTGTAAGCCTGCTTCCTATTCATGATTTTTATTTCTGTTTAATGCTGATTTTGTGGCGTATTATTGTGTTACCCGTCTTATGCTGTTTATCTGTAACTCATTGTTATTATTGCTCTCAACATGGTGACAGCCAGTAGGCGGCTCGCAGCTAATGTTGCTAACAGCGCTAACAATGAAAACTCTGCTGACAGAGATAACAATGTTTACCTGAGGGGGTGACCGGAGGAAGGGTGCTACGCTTCCACAATGGCACCGTCAGTTGGGATGGCGTTATCATCTGTAACCGCTGTGCAGAGCAGAGCAGAGCGGCGGCCTTGAGCCAGCCAGTGGAGCAGCCGGCTATATCAACAAAGCACAAAGAAACTCTGATTACAACACACACAGAGGGAGAGCGACTTCATTCTCTGCTCAGGTAGACATTACTAGGCTATTCACTAACACGCAGGGCAAAATCACAGGGCTCAACCTCTCATACATCCATGGTCTGTGGTCTATTGGACATCCATTTTTGAGGTCCCTTACATGAAAAGGTTTAATAAATAAATATATAAGTAAGTAAATAGTTAGAATACAAAGCATATTTATAACATTTTTATTGCCCAACACCGGCCATTTCGGTAGAGATTTCACGTGCCTAGTCTACATACAGTAGAGCACAGAGGCCGTTTCCATGCTGACAAGCACCCGTGTCTGCCTGTTTATTCACCTGGGGGGCGCGGTGACCCCGCGGATCCCAGCTGGACATCAGATGAGTAGGTGGTCCTTAATGTGGCCAGGACTCATTCACGTAAACCCTGCGGTCATGTGACCCAGACCACCTCTGAATGTGGTCTGGAAGATCCGATCTCAATGTGTCTCGAGTGCGTTCACACCTGTACTTAGAGCTGTCCACTTCTGATCGGATCACTGAGGACGCATGTTAATACCAGGTTTCTATAGCCATATACCATAGAATAGACTTTTGTACGGCACTTTGTAGGCAGACATTTTACCTTTTTCTGCTGATGTTGTAATGGAATAAACAATTGACTTTCACTTCTTAGTAATATACGCTCTTTGTTACTGCTTTGGATATGGCAGGCCTATAGTGCACCTTTAAATAAAGGTTAATTAAAAAAAAAAAAAAAAAAAGCAAAGTGATGTTTATTTTCAACTGATTATCAAAATGTTAAAAAACACTTATTTAGTCTTATTATTACAACTTATGTAAAGCTTTAGAGTTGAAGTCACCTTAACAGCCTACATAAATACACAATAATAAATAAATAAAAGGATGTTTGTGTTGCTGGTACCTGACAATAACAGGCTTCCGGTTGCCGCGCACACGAGAACGCGCACAGCCAGAGGAGGAGAGAGAGCGCGCATCAGAGAGGAGAGAGAGATAGAGGATAGAGGGAGGAGGAGAGGATGCGAGCAGTGTGTCAGTAGATGGACTGTCTCTCTACGGATGCTCGGATGAGCGGATACATCATCACTTCTATTAAACCGTCTTCTAGGCTCGTTTAAAGGCTGAAAACTAGAAAATCAGGTGAGTAGAGAGATTAACTCTGAACTAAACACAGACTCAGTCATCACTCATCTCATCTCAGGAGGAGAAGCATGACGAGGCATTGGAAGTTGCAGGTGCATGATGCTCTTATAAACTTAACAGAATTTGTTTTTAATTACCTGCAAGCAGAAATAGATGGGGATTATTTTTTATTACAGGAAACGCCTGGACATATTGCATGTTCCAGTCAAAGAGTTGAAGCTTTAAACAAAAAGAAAATAATAAAAATAAGGTGAATTTCAGTGGTCATTTTTCTAAATAAGTTTATAAATGATGTCATAATAGTGTTTGAGAGCAGTGTGATCTGACATCCACTCACTGTGTCAGAGCAGGAATGTAATGAATGAAGTCTACTGTGTGAGTCAGTGGGCGACAACAAAAACAGGATTGTTCTCTGACATTTAGATACACTCTTTACTATGTGGACAGAAACATGCTTTAAAAGATCACTTTAATTATTTTCTTATTTAGATTTTTTATTTTTTTTCCCTGAAGAGCATCTCCCTCTCTGCTGCTGGTGTTCTGAGCAGATATAGGGAGTGACTGTTGATGTAATGTAATACTTCCTGCCTCCTGAATAATAAATGGAGAGGACACACTCATTGACCATTATATACTGATTTGCTCTTTCTCCGGTTTTCTCTCCTCACAGCGTCAGCTCTTTTGTTTGAAACCTCACTCCCTGCTTCCTGAAAACAGACCTGTTCCTGCTAAAAGTAACCGTACTGTTGATGAATCATTTCAGCTAATACTGACTTTAAAGCAGCAGTAGGTAGAAATGGAACAAATATGATTTTAAAAAAAAGTTATTTTATAAAAAATCATGTGCCTCTGTGTTCTCCAGTGTCTACAAGATTTCACAGACTGGAGATAAACAACCAATCAGAGCCGAGCTGGAGCCTTGCCGTCTCTGAGCAGCTGTCAATCACTGGCAAACTCCGATCAAACGGTCAAACTAGGCAGCGTTGATCAAATATGAATCAATATTCTGTTACTGTAATGACCATTTCTCTCCTCAAATGTTTTCAGAAACATCTTGTAGTGTACGCTTTAGCTGTAAAATGAGAGTTTGTGACCTGGCAGCCATGTTGAGATCAGTTGAGGAAATACCAAGCACCGCCGACCAGCCGGAGCAAACTTTATCATTTCACAGCTAAACATTATGGCTGGGAAAACAAATAGATTGACATTTTTTAATGCCAGATTCGATATATTTGCTTCATTTGAGTCTATGTGGAGGTAGAAGAAAGTTACCGCTTTTGTTGTTGTAGTCTGAGTATCGTGACGTCATATCTGTTCCGTATCCGTCAACCAAAACAAACCGCAGCGAGCTGAAACAGTAGAAAACAAGAAAACGGCGTGGTAGACAATATACATCCAGTAAAGTATGGAAACACTTTGGGTTTCACACATTTCAGGAAAAGCAGAGCTAGACATCACGGCTAAAGCTGAATGCTAACTCTGTCATGGAGCGGAAACGTTATCATATTTGCGGTAATGTTGCGGTCGAGCCGGCCGTCGCTCTCGTCTCCGTGGTCAAATGGGCCGATGCTACAACTGTAGAGCACCCATATACTGACATTTATGTTAAATACATTCAAACGGCCTTGATGGAGCTGATCATGGATGTATAAAGAGAACGGAGCTGACGGGAGAGCTAGAGACAGACTTGGAGAAGTTAGAGGAAGTAGACACGTGTGACTACGTCTGGTTTTCAAAATAAGGTGTTAACAAAGGGAACTGTATATACAAAATACATATATGGAAATAAGATTGGTGGATTATATTCACCAGAAGTCTAAAACATTACATGTCCCTTATAAATTAAAAAGAAAATATCACTAATATGTGAGGGAAATGTCTTTATTTTTTTATTTTTGGGTTAAATTCAACAAATAATGCCTGACAATGCCTGATATATTTGACTTCAGGACATCTCTGACTACATACATGCTGAAAATCAAACATTTTTACTGGATTAATTTAGATATTTTCTAAAGTAAAATTCCCTAGAAGTGTATGATTCATCTTTTTCCCATGGTCTAGTGTTAAAAAAGTTAACAAAAATTGCAATAAATCGCAATACTTTAAAATCGCATTACATATCGAATCGCCACCCAAGTATCGTGGAGATAGGTGTATCGTCCCACCCCACTTAACCGTGCACTACAAGATGTTTCTGAAAACATTTGAGGAGAGAAATAGGCATTACAGTAACAGAATATTGATTCATATTTGATCAGCGCTGCCTAGTTTGACCGTTTGATCGGAGTTGGCGAGTGATTGACAGCTGCCTCTGTTGAATGAACAGCTAACAGGAAAGCTCTCTCTCTGGTCTGGAAGGTTTAAATCTCTTTTTTTGTCTCCTCAGGTGACAAGATGGGGAACGGTTCGATGAAGTCAAAGCGTTACAAACACACCGACGGCTCCGGCGGTGCCTCCAACTGCCGAGGCCACAAAGATCAGGGGTTCAAGAACTCGCCCCTGGACTCCCTGAGGGCCCGAGTGGATGAGCTGGAGCGAGAGGGCAAGAGGAGGGACGAGGAGCTTTGTGCCAAAGAGCAGCAGATCAAAGGTCTCCAGGAGCAGCTGGCCAAACAGACGCGAGCTCTGGCCGAGCTGAGCGAGGAGCTGCAGAGCAAGTGCGTCCAGCTCAACAAGCTGCAGGACGTGATGAAGAGCCAGAGCGGGCCGTCGGTGTCGTCGAGGACTCCTTCCATCAAAGTCAGCAGCAGGAACAGCCCCAACCTCAGTGTTCGCATCAAGGAGAGCCTCAACAGAAGGAAAGGGGCCAAATCCGGGGTGTCGGCCGAGCCCACGTCCAGGACCTACGACTCCAGCGGCCTGCCCAAGTTCTCCTTCGAGAAGGCGCGGATATCCAAGGATGCAAGGTGAGATGTTCAGGAAACACAAAAGAGGAGGAGGAGGAAAATGAGGCCAGACAGACGGCAGTTTTAAAAGGTTCATGACACCCTCAGGCTCCGTCCATCTCAGCCTGGTGGAGGAGTGTTAAAAATGGAAGCAGCAGCAGTGGGTGGTAGACGGAAGGTGGGAACGAAGAAAAGATGAGTGCGATGACGTGGAAGAGTGTTCAGTCCAAGGTTTTTCAGCCCAATGACTTTAAGCAACAGCTAATGAAGAAATATAGATAAACATTATTTGAATCCACTTTATGTCCAGGAAGAATCTTCATGAGGTTTCCATTTAGGCATAAATCAACATTTCTTTCCAATAAAACTGTGATTATCCCTGTACCAGCAGGTATAAACGGGCATATATCAGCATCTCTTTCCGATAAAACAGCAGCTCCAGCCGTCTCCTTTCTCCCAGCTGTTATTTCATTGATTCATACCAACCTTCTGTATTACAGTATTACATGTCCCATCCCGACAGGAAGTATATAAAATTAAGAAAGTAAGTTGATCTCAAAAAGCTGCCTCAGGGGGACGGTGAGGCTTCGAGCCTCAAAAGAGGACATTAAGGACGAGTTAGACAGACAAACTAGAATTACAGCCTCGCGGTTGTATGCCTCCGCCAACCGCTTACATCCATGTCTGTCCAAAATGTCATCACTTTTTATTCATTTTATCCGGTTAAGGCTGGCCCACACTAAAAGATTTTTCAAATATTAACAGATGTTGAAAATGTGAGAGAGCCCAACACGTGATGTTGATCCTATAGTGTGTGGAGAGCAACGATTTGGCCAAAACAGCACACACCACACACTAACAGATTCATTCATGAACAAAAAAAACGGAAATCTCGTGTGATCAAACGTGACTTTAGTGTAAACTAACATGGCGGACGACGGGAGAAAGAATTAGCGATGTTAGTTTTTGCACTACTTTGTACTAAAAATTCATGATGGATGGATGAAGTCATGGAGACACGTTAATAAAACACTTGTGTTGTTGCCACAAATCAACAAGTTGGTCCTCAGTTTCTGAGCTCCATCTTACTACTACTTCTTCAGTCAGCTTGGTTCTCTATTGGCTATCATTCTTTTCCACGGCTGTCCTCGGGGTTCCCCACACACAACAGGATATCCCATCAAAAATATTGAACATGTTAAATATTTATGATTTGAAATTGCATCCAGGATGGACTTCCGAGCCAATCGGGGGATGTAAAAAACACTCTGAACAGACCTCAAACCACAGGAATATCTGGAGAGATGATCTTTAGAACCATCAGAAAATCAGGGCTTTGCCGACGATCGTTAGGAGAGAGGGAATCGTGCCCAAAATCGGCTCGATTCTTGTGTAGTGTGTACCCAGCATTAGACATTATATTGTCACAATTCGCATATAACTTCTTGACTTATGGCCAAAAACACATTTTGTGAGTTCACAGTAACTTTTGACCACCAAAATCTAATCAGTTCATCCTTAAGTACAACATTTGGAGAAGTTCTCTCCAGGCGTTCCCGAGATATCATGAGAATGGGACGGACGTGAGGTCACAGTGACTTTGACCTTTGACCACAAAAATCCAATCAGTTCATCCTTGAGTCCAAGTGGATGTTTGTACCAAATTTGAAGAAATTCACTCCAGATGTTCCTGAGATATCACGTTTACGAGAAACATACGGACAACCCGAAAAAACATAATGCCTCCAGCCACAGCTGTCACCAAAACAGAGGTATAAAAATGCTCAATAATGGCAACAAGTAGTTACTGAAAAAGCAAAATATTTGAAACCACTCAAACAGGATTGTTTACTGATCTTCTGCCTGTAATCCTGCTGAACTACGTTGGATGCTCAGACCTTCAACAGAGGACTTTGTGGTCCTAACGTTCTC
Source organism: Sebastes fasciatus (assembly GCF_043250625.1). NCBI lineage: Eukaryota > Metazoa > Chordata > Actinopteri > Perciformes > Sebastidae > Sebastes > Sebastes fasciatus. Next base: position 33,892,365 of record NC_133800.1, read on the forward strand.
TAAAAACAGTCAAAACTAAAGATCTGGGATCACACCAGCCGCAACACCAAGTGGTAGTTCTTACTACAGTAGTTGTCTCCATGATGACACTCCCACAGACGAACAAGGTGAAAACAATATTGTATATTTTATGTATTTTATAAAAGAAAGATGACTGTAAAGTTTAGTACATCTATTATGCAGGGTGATTTATAAGTTACATGACTAATAGACGTATATACAAAGAAATCAGCAGACATCATTCTGATGAAGGTAAGATAGCTGGAAACATGTGGGGAGTAAATCCTGGTGTGTTGGAGAAGAGTTGAGTGATGTTGAGTTGTATTGAAACTTGCAAAGTTAGAGACTCCTCTATAAAAACTGACAAATCCAGTAAATTGGACAGGAGGCTGCACGGAGATGCTCTGCACTTGAAACCTCTCTCCTATCTGTCTACTTCTTGGCTCAGCAGTTGCCAGGCAACCAGCGGTGATTCCAGGTTCATGTTTTACCGGTCGCAGCCAAAAAATTAATCCGACACATAACACACCGTAAAACGGTGAAATGCTATTTTTACACTTTAGTTTTTGTACGGATGAAAACAAACGAGATATGACATGTTAGAGGTGCTGGGAGGTGGATTTTGTTACCTTTGGAGAGAGCCATGCTAAGTGTTTCCCCCCGTTTCCAGTCTTTATGCTAAGCTAAGCTAACAGTCAGCTTCGTTCCATTTCTCTCTGTTCAACTCAGTAAGACACAGGAGTCCTTCTAGAAAGTGTTCGGAAACACATTGTAACAAAATAACCAGGGGTGTGACGAGTCATTCAGCTCACGATACACGATATTGAGTTCACGATCTCAATACGATATTATAACAATAATTTTAACAAACCTTGAATGATGAAAATATATGACTGAAAAAATAGCCTTTTATTCAAAAGACACAAAATGCAAAACAATGCTGTTGTTCGTCCTATAAATCTATTTTTTTTTATGGCATCAGTCCTTCCTCCTGTCCTCCATCAGTCAGTATCAGTCCTTCCTCCTGTCCTCTGTCCTCCATCAGTCAGTATCAGTCCTTCCTCCTGTCCTCTGTCCTCCATCAGTCAGTATCAGTCCTTCCTCCTGTCCTCTGTCATCCATCAGTCAGTATCAGTCCTTCCTCCTGTCCTCCATCAGTCAGTATCAGTCCTTCCTCCTGTCCTCTGTCCTCCATCAGTCAGTATCAGTCCTTCCTCCTGTCCTCTGTCCTCCATCAGTCAGTATCAGTCCTTCCTCCTGTCCTCCATCAGTCAGTATCAGTCCTTCCTCCTGTCCTCTGTCCTCCATCAGTCAGTATCAGTCCTTCCTCCTGTCATCCATCAGTCAGTATCAGTCCTTCCTCCTGTCCTCCATCAGTCAGAATCAGTCCTTCCTCCTGTCCTCTATCAGTCAGTATCAGTCCTTCCTCCTGTCCTCTGTCCTCCATCAGTCAGTATCAGTCCTTCCTCCTGTCATCCATCAGTCAGTATCAGTCCTTCCTCCTGTCCTCCATCAGTCAGAATCAGTCCTTCCTCCTGTCCTCTATCAGTCAGTATCAGTCCTTCCTCCTGTCCTTTGTCCTCCATCAGTCAGTATCAGTCCTTCCTCCTGTCATCTGCTGATGTCACTCACTGCTGCAGGTAACGTTAGGACTGGTAGGGCTGGTGGGTGGAGGGGCTTTGTCTCAACCAGCTGATCAGTTTACCAGTCAGATTCTTGTGTAGCCGAGGGTTTCGTTGCTCCTTTATACTTTATGAAGACACATTCACTGAAACACGGCTGACTAGAGGAACTAAAGTCATTCACAACTCAACTAAATAACTTAAACGTGTTTACAGTTAGCTGTTAGCCGTCGAGCTAACGCGTTCTGCTCGTGTAAACATAGCGGCGGAGGATGGGAGGATGAGAGGATGAGAGGATGAGAGACAGCGGACTTGCAAAGTTTTATTGCACTTACTAACAGCAACGAGCGTAGCGTCAACCCGTCTCCTCCACCGCTCAGCTGTTCACTGGCTGCGCTGTGTGTGTGTGTGTGGGCCTATGAAAGGAGTATGGGTCACGGGCGGACATGGCTCTGGGGGTATAACACATGTGCAGTGAACTGAAGCTGCAGCCGTGCGTTGCGATTGGTTCAATTTCGGCGAGGGCAGACCAGATTTTACTGCACACGTGTTGTACCCCGAAGATATGACGCGTACTCAGCCTCCGTCCAGAGGCCTTGAACAGCAGCAGGAAGAGGCTGCAGCTTTAGCTCTGAAGCTTGTATGTACGTAGTACCTATTATGCCCCGATATCGTGATTCAGTTTTTCGTCTCGACGATGCATATCGTCACGTTTTTACGATATTTCGTCACACCCCTAAAAATAACCTAAGCAGTGTAGGCCTACTACAGTAAACATCTGGATCAACTATGTTGTTGTGTTGCCTAAACTTCCTCTGAATATAAAAAAATATAAATCTTAATTTTTGTCTTAAAACCATCGGGGTGGTCCAAATCTGAATTTGGCCTAGGGCCTGTTTTTGACAAGTCAAGTTTATTCATGTATACAGCACAAAATCACACATTTGTCTCAGAGGGCTTTACAGCCTGTACAACACCCTCTATTTATTTTACATTCGCAACCTGGCAACCAGCCTAAATATAGAAAAGTTGTGTCCACACAGATTAAGGTCAACTCAGATTCAGCGGTCACTGAAAAGGTTTAGAAATCTTGAACAAAATCTCCTTATTGGATCAGAAATAACCAATAAACATCTGTGATGAATCCAGGACGACAAACACAACATCACCATTTACCTTCAACACTCCAGTCAACACATGCTGCTCACGTCTCCTCTTCTGCTCTCTGCTCTGATTGGGCTTTCAGCAGCTTTTATTCTTTAACAGCTTAAATAAGTGTCCGACACAACAAAGCGCTGAGATTATTTGTCATTTGAACACAACCTTTGTTTTGGCTGACAACACTCAGAGAGATCCATTAGAGTCAAATCTAACTGCAGGATGTTTAATACATGACCGCTTGTCACTTCAAATACACACAACGAGCTCAGAGAGGCAAGAAACAACACAAAGAGGTTATTTAAATGAGAGCAGGAACTCTTTTCCAACATGAAAGTCAAATGTTCTTCATATTGTTCAACATGAATCCAGCGCTCTGCAGAGCCTCCCCTCTCTCGACCTGATCCTCATGTTTAAAGCATGTGTCGCTAACAAGCCCAGCATGTCTTATATAACCAAGACTAATGTAAATGAGGCAGTCTGGTACCCTCATGCACGCTGGCCCTTTGAAACAGAAACCTCATCTTTCTGTGAATGACAATGTAACACGCTGCAGACTCCGCACGGCTAGGTGGGAGGAGAGGATGTGGGTTGAAAAACACAGGACTGGATGTCATCTGTTCTGGCTTTATGAAGCCCAAAAGTGATAATTTATTACACACGATAAGGTGGATAAACAGACCACCCACCTCCTACACCGCTCACCTGTCGGAGCAGCGACCGGGTCTCATGATCTATAGTTTCGGCTCTTAACCTTTCTTCGGTTTACAACTCCCCAAAGGAAGTGATGTCTTCTTCCCGCGGCCTCTCGCCGCAGCTGTTAAAATGCACAACGGTGAACTTTGACAGCTCACGATGATTTTATGTTTTCGCTGTTTTACTTGATTCATTGTTGGGAAGGAGAGCCCAGAGGCTGCAAATAGTCATCTTTTCACAAGAGACAAAATATTTATCATGCAGGCTAAAAACGTGGTGAGTAATGTGGATGTGGGCGTCCTGGTGGCTCAGTGGGCTCGGGAACGCACCGCAGAGCTGCAGGCAGCGGTGGTAGAAGAGCTTAAGAGAAACAAGTAGCGCTGCAACTAATGATTAGTTTTATTGTCGATTGTTCTTGATTAATCCATTAGCCAACAAGCCCAAGATGACGTCCTCAAGTGTTTTGTTTTGTCCACAACTGAAAGATATTCAGTTTACGGTCATAGAGGAGGGAAGAAACCAGAAAATATTCACATTTAAGAAGCTGCAATCAGAGAATTTAGACTTTTTTTTTCTTAAAAAATTACTCAAACCGATTATCAAAATAGTTAATTTAATAGTTGACAACTAATTGATTAAAGTATCAAAACTACCGTGGAAACCTACTCCATTACTAGTTAATGTCCTGCTTTTAAAGTTTATCCCCATAAACAAGTACTGCAAGTAAAACATATTCAGGTATCAAAAGTACCAAGTTAAGGTATTCATAGAACTCATAGAAGGACACAAAGGATAGAAGGAAGGGGGGAAAAAGGGAAATTAGGAAGGAAAGAGGGCATGAAGGTAAAAAAGAAGGAAAGAATAGAAGAGGGAAGAAGGAAGCAAAGTGGTAACAAATAAAGGAAGAATCAAAAGGAAGTAAAGGAAGGAAGAAAGACAAAGAAAAAACAAAAAGAAAGGACAGAATGAAAGCAGGAAAGACAAAAAACAAGAAAAAAAGAAAGAAAGTGAAGGAGGGCTGCAGTATTTTCATTATCGATTAATCTGTTGATTATTTCTTTGATTAATCATTTGGTCTAAAATATCAGAAAAAAGTGAAACATGTCCATGACAGATTTATAAAGTACAGGCTAATGTATCTGAATTGCTTGTTGTTGTTGTTGTTGTTGTTGTTGTCGACCAGCGATACAAAACAAACATTTTCAATAGCCTAGTATCATGAGAGGAAACAGACAAATACTCACAAGTAGAAGAATGGAAACAGGTTCTGTTGACTCAAAATAGAAAGACAGAAAGACATAAAAAGAAAGACAAAGAAATACAAAAATAAAGACAGATAGAAAGACATAGACAGACATCAATATGTACTTTCTTTCATACTGTATACAAAATCTGAATCTGCAACAGGTCACTACATGTGTAGTTAAATGTAGTTGAGTAAAAAGAAAAGTACCTCTAAACTGCTCTTACACTGCTGTACATACAGTACTTGATTGAATGTACTGACTGTAATTACCTCCACCTCAGTCTGCACTGTACTGAGCTTTAAACTACTGTCTCTCCTCACTGACTAAAACCTGCTAAAGTCACAAAAACAAACCTAAAGACATGACAAACAACATGGCACCCTGTTCATTTAGTTTGTCATGTCTTTTAGCATGTTTTTGTCAGTGAGGAGAGACAGAAATAAAGATCGTTTGGCAGTTTAAAGCTCAGTAAAACAAAACAAACCTAAAGACATGTGACAAAAAAATGGCACCCTGTTCATTATATTCATACAGCAGTTAACACCTCTGGCAGAAAGTCCTCTTATTGTCACAGCAGAGGTCACATGTATTTCTCCCTCTTCCTCTGTGACAGTGTGAAGAAGCTGCTGACGGACTCCCTGAACAAGAACCAGTACCTGAAGCGTCTGGAGCTGCAGCAGATCAAAGACATGGTGGAGTGCATGTACGAGCGCACCTACCAGCAGGGAGAGTACGTCATCAAGCAGGGCGAGCCTGGCAACCATCTGTTTGTCCTGGCAGGTACGTCCACTCCTCTTCCTTCATCTTCATCTTCCTTATGCTCTGGAAATTAACTTCTTCCTGTCTCACACTTCTGTGGCTGACACACCTCCAATTACAGACATCACATGACACACAACAGCCAATGAGAAGCAGTAGTAGCAGCATGTGACATGTTCAATGAGGAAGTCAGCAGCTACCTCAGCAGGTGGTTTCACTGATGAGCTCTTCCTCTACTGTCTGGGTGGAGTCTTCTGATCTAAAGGGACAAAACAAGACATCATGTAGAAGTTTTTACAGTTTTACAGTCACTAAACCTTTAACTTCACACAGTTCTCTTTACTTTTCACACCACAATCACAAAGAAATCCAGGTTTGCAAACACATTTAACACAAGTGCAGACAGATTTCCCCGGAGAGCCTCCTCTAAGTATTCTCAATCCTGTTTCCAAAGAAGAGAAATGTGTTTCTGTGGTTTTGGCTCATGCACTGTGTGAAAACATGCACAGATATAAACCTTTTGACTCCATAATAAAACAGTATATGAGGTAAAGAGAGACAACGTGTTGCTTACCTGGTGTTTAGTAAAAGCAGGAGAAGAAGCTGAGATGTAGGTGGGTGCAAGTGGGAAGTGAAAAATCTGTGGATGGATAAGTCATAGGCCCAATCCCAGGCTGCTGTCGAAAAGTCCTTTCTGCTTAGGAAGGTTCCTAATAGCGTGAAATGACCCGGACCTCAGTAGCAGCCGTGATAAGAGCTGTTTGAATCCTCTAAATGCTGAGGAAAGGAGCTTCAATGCTTCCTTTATTATCTCCTTTAGCATAGGATACACTGGACCATCTTTTAGCTTGTGACGCAACATTCGGCCGTTCATCATAACAAACGATATGCTTCTTTTGCATATTATTTTCATACAGTCATATACTAATTGGGAAACATGTTTAATATGATTGGACAGTGATAATCATTTTGTTTCACTTTATTTTTAATTAATTCTTTATTTCGAACATGTAACAAATACCTCAGTAAAAAATAAAACAAGAATAACAAATAAAATGAACGGTAAACAATCAATTAGCAAATAATCAACATAAATAAATATTACATGTCCGAAAAGAAGTTGGAAGTATATGGTCCTACACCTTCTCCATAACTCGAACGGTTACCTCTATATTTATCATATATTCATTTGTTTATTTGAAATTCCAACCTTGGTAATGAAGTGATATTTTTCACCGGTTGTCCACGTTAGGTCAGATGATCCTTTATTATATGTTGATGTAAAGTGTTCCAGCAGCAGAAAGACCTGTGGTATCTCTCTTTCACACACCGCGGGTGAATATTTAACAACACATGGGGGAAGCAGTGCCTTTTTGTAGTCCGTCTTCAGATCATTGTAGTTTCACCACGGCAGACCTGCGTCACTAACATCCGCCGCCGTCGCATCATAATTACGGAGCCTAGTGTAGCTGCAGTCGGCTTGTCTTAACACCACCGCTGTCTTTTCCTAAGTCCTTATGAATCCTACTTCAAATCTTTCCTTGACCTCATGACGTTTTCCATTGAGGTCAAAGGAAAAGTGATTAGGAAAAGACAGTAGGACGTAATTTTTTGACTTTTCGACCTCGGACAAAGAGAGAAGGAGAAGAAGATGTGATGTAGGTGTGTGCAAGTTGGAAGTGAAAGAAATCTGTGGAGGAAGTTGTCCAACGGTGTTACAGTGACTCTCTTCCTCAGTAAAAGTATGAATTTCTTTCAGCGTGCTGTTGGAAAATGTACAAACCCACATCTCATGTCCGGGTCACATTCACTGGAGTCACGCCGAGGTTGGACTCGTCACATAAATCATTTTATCCAAGCTGCCTGCTGAGGGAGAATATCAGAGTGGGTGTGATGTGGATGAAAATCTACGACCTGATGTAAATGACAAGCCAGATATTTAGTACATTATTACATAAACAGCCTTTATTAATTATAGATTCAGTTTTGTGTATCATTGCTAAATGATTGCAAGTGTAAACTCATGATTTGATGCACTGTGTTGGAAAAGAAGTTTGTCTTTTTGCTGTCATGAGTGAGAAGTTTTGGGAAATTTTATTGATTTTAAAGATATTTATTGGAAATTATTAACAAAAAAAATTATATAATTAAAAACAAAACAATTTCTGCAGTTGACGTCAAATATTCTCAAAACAGGGCCTCAAAGAAAAATAGAGAAAATTGTGAATCAACCTGAGCATTTATTTTTTGTCTCTTTCTCTGTGTGTATTCTTCCCAACCTGGGTATTATCTTACATGCGACTGCCTTTTAAATGGCCAATTATTGAGGTGAAATAGTGCTGACTGCAGACTGAAATTAACAGAAGAGAAATCAGAATCTGGCAGGACAAACCGAGTGACCAGCCACACCGGCATGCAGCTTTTTTTTCAGATGGATTTATGACTATTTTGTTCTCAAACTTTTGCCCTCACTGGCTACCGTACATCCTGTCTGACCACGAGCCAATCAAATCAAAGAGAAACAGCGACTGGTTCCTCTGCTCTACGCAGATTTATGGCTTCTAAACTTTTACAACCCTTTGTGCCAGTTTGAAAGGTTAATGTTATTCTTTGAAAAATACACATTATAATTATTTTGGCCGGTGAAAAGTATTCTTGGCAGGTGTATAAATTCCTCTGGTTTATCAACTCTTAGCAGGAGAGCAAGAGAGTTAATTTTGGATACTAATGTTTTCATTCAGGCAGAGTGTGTATGAAGTACATGAAACTTGTTTTTATAGATTTACTAGGGTTGTCAAAATTAATGCAATAATAACGCGTTAATGCAAATTTGTTTTAACGTCACTAATTTCTTTAACGCATTAAATTTTTTAGTTGTAGTGGCTCAGTTTTAACGATACTGGCATCATATGAAACTAGAAAACCTAAGGAATCCATTGGTACCAACCATGTCACACTAGCTTGTCACGAAGTAACGCTCCAAACTTACACTAAATTTTGGCGAGGAATAACTGTCATGGACGTTTTCAAAGAGGTCCCTTGACCTCTGACCTCAAGATATGTGAATGTAAATGGGTTCTGTGGGTACCCATGAGTCTCCCCTTTACAGACATGCCCACTTTATGATAATCACATGCAGTTTGGGGCAAGTCATAGTCAAGTCAGCACACTGACACACTGACAGCTGTTGTTGCCTGTTGGGCTGCAGTTTGCCATGTTATAATTGGAGCATATTGTTTTATGCTAAATGCAGTACCTGTGAGGGTTTCTGGACAATATCTGTCATTGTTTTGTGTTGTTAATTGATTTCTAATAATAAATATATACATAGATTTGCATAAAGCAGAATATTTGCCCACTCCCATGATGATAAGAGTATTAAATACTTGACAAATCTCCCTTTAAGGTACATTTTGAACAGGTAAAAAATGTGCGATTAATTTGCGATTAATCACGATTAACTATGGACAATCATGCGATTAATTAGGATTAAATATTTTAACTGATTGACAGCCCTAGTTTTTAAGTTTTCACATCAGCCACCGTAGTTCTCCTTCAGTTGGTTGCAATCTGCAACCTCACTGTTAGATGCCGCCAAATCCTACACACTGCTCCTTTAATGTTGGGTTGGTTGTTTTGTGGTTGATATAGGAAGCTGACCTTTTCATCTACAGTAACTGGTACGTCCAAAACTTCAACTCACTCAAAGCAGCTAAGTGTTGTAGATGACCACATGGCCTCTAAACAATGCTTGGTCATCTGCCAGTGTGCTAGCTGGTGAAATTAGCTATTCACAGACAAACTGTCCTCATAGTTGTTCTGCTGTCTGGTGTTACAGAGATTTCTCACCCTGCACAGGAAAAGGCAGCAGGTCGGTGGGTCGCTACAGTAATGTAGATTCTCCAGTAGATTTTAAATCAGATATGTCAAAACATATTAAATAAATGACATATTACTTGTTTTAAAATTACTGTAATGACAAATCATGAAACTTAATCTTAACAGCCATGTTTCACTGAAAAGAAAGTGACAGGTTTCACCACCGAAACTGAACCCAGCACAGCTTTTGTGATATTAAAATGAATAATGATTAATCACTAATGAAGCCCAGAATTAATCACACGGACGTCAGAAGCCAGTGATTGTAATCTCATTAATTAAGTCTGTAATTTGAGTCATAATTCATGAAGGAAAGGATCTCATTTCAGAGTCACTGACGGACCAAGAGCCTAAAAATATATGTTATGTGTTAAGCTAACTCGTCTTTTCTTGTTTTATATCAAGGGTTTAGTAATTTAGTGGAGGTATTTTTTCTTGTTTTTCTCTTAAGCCGATAGTAAACATTTTAGCAGGGATGGCCCCAAGAGGAGTTATTATTATAATTATTTGTGATAGGTCCCAAGATTTAGGGCTGCAACTAATGATTATTTTCATTGTTGATTAATCTGTCGATTATTTTTCTTGATTAATTGATTAGTTGTTTGGTCTGTAAAATGTCAGAAAATGGTGAAAAACGTTTCCCAAAGCCCAAGATGACGCCCTCAAAATGTCTTGTTTTGTTCAAAACTCAAAGAAATTCAGTTTACGGTCATAGAGACGTAAAGGAACCAGAAAATATTCACATTTAAGAAGCTAGAATCAAAGAATTTTGACTTTATTTTCTTAAAAAAATTACTCAAACTGATCAAAATAGTTGGTGATTAATTTAATAGTTGACAACTAATCGATTAATCGTTGCAGCTCTACCAGGATTAATGTTTTAAAGAGGCTCTTAAATTGTAAAATCATAGGAACTGCAGGAAATGAAACCTGCAGGTTTGTATGTACTTATTTCTCCTGAGTCTCTGTAATCTGCTGCAACATCTAGGTGAAATCATGAAAGAAGAATTTTGTGACGTGAATCGAATGAAATTTAAATGTCATCATGTTGTGGCCCTGTAGTCTCTCCTGTGTCCTAAATGTGGGTTTAAAAACACTATTGATTGTCCTTGTTTCATATTTACAGATGGGAAGCTGGATGTGTTTCAACAAAGCAAACTGCTCACGTCGATAACGGTGTGGACCACGTTTGGAGAATTAGCCATTCTGTACAACTGCACACGAACCGCATCAGTGCGAGGTAAAGACTTTTTACATTTATGCTGTAATGACTAACTCAAGTTCTCCTGATCAGATTGTACTTTTTACATGTCAAGCATCAGGATGAAGAAGAGCAGTCAGTCAGTCAGTGTGTGACTGACGGCTGCTGGGAGTGAATCTGTGACCTTGTGGCAGACATGATGAAACACCACGTAACAAAAGTCTAAGCTGTTTTTCAGAGTGATCTTACATTGCAAAACTTTGCTCCATGAAGTTAGGCTCTCCACAGTTCAGACTCAGAGGTGTAGTGTAGTGAAGGATTATGTCGCCAAGTTGTGCCAGGTAGCAGGAAAGAAAGAGCTGGGAAAAGAAAAACAAATATATTTATCAATTCAGTATTCTAATACAAAAGAAGGATCTGGTAATCGTCATTTAGAGAAGAAAAGGGCCAAGTACTCCAACATGAGACAAAAAACAGGAACAGGGTCTTCCTGGAGTCTTGTTGTCACCATGAGGCAACCAGCAGAGATGCTGCACAGAAGAGCTGGCTGGATGGATTAACTGTTGTTGTAACTTCCTTTAAAACAACAAATAGTTGCTTTTACATTTCTGTGTGTAAAGAAGACTAGATACAACACAGTAATTAGTGAGCTTTAGAGGTTCTGATAGGTGTATTTTTAAACTCTGGACAAAATTTGTAAGTTTTTATCTCAGAGAATTTGTGAGTTTTTTTCTTGCAAATTTATGACTTTATAATCCCAGAGAACATTCAAGTTTTTTCGAGTTTTTATTTATTTACCCACTTAGTCATTATATCCACATTACTGATGATTATTGATTAAAAAATCTGTAAATATTTTGTGAACGCATCAATAGTAAACCGTACATTATCGTCGCAATATCAATATTGAGGTATCTGGTCAAAAATATTGGGATATTTGATTTTCTCCATATTGCCCAGCCCTAATTGGAGTTAGCTGAAAGCCCGGTGTGTCTCATAAAGACGATAAAGGGTGCCTCGGTGCATCGGTATCAGACGCTGAGGAGCACTGATCAAGCGGCGGTATTTGACGAGTTGGGAGTGAGACTGGGTTGTCTGAAGAGAAAAATAAAGAAATTATAATAATTTTATGACACAGAGGAATAAAATGCATATTTGTGGTTGTTGTGTATTATTTAGATTTTTCACACAAGGTTAAGGAACAATATCTACCATGTGCAGAGATTTAACTGTGGTTGATGCTACTTTTTTTATGTTACCAGCTACGCAATGCAAATTTGTTTCCCTTCCTGTCCAGAACCCTTTAGCATCATATTCTCTTATATCCTTCCTAACGCACTTCCGAATGTAATCTGACACTTCATCTGACCTTCATCGAAGGAACCACCTGATAGTGAGAGCAGGAGAATCAGATCAGGTCATTAGACCCGAGCAAACAAGCTTTTGCATTGGGTGTGTTGACAAAGGCTTTACATGATATCCACAGCTTTGCATCCTGATTGGCTTTCACCTCCTTGGCATTTGGCAGAGTGCATACCATGTAGTATGTGAGTGCTCTTTGTCTGGGTTTGTATATTTAACCAAGTAATTGACTGGTGGCCCTTGGGGGGGGAGGGACACTGAGTTGACCTCAATATTCAGGGTGAACTGGAAAGACCGGGACAGTCCGACAACAGTGGGTTTTACATGATAACAGATGAAGTGGATAAAAGACCAACTCGTTCTTTGCTACCGGTTCATGTCCAACTTTCACAGCTACTTCCTCCTCGTACCAACAGAAGCTTGTCTTCTGTAGATTTGAAGTGACTCACCACCAAGATAGAGGACAGATTACAGTGTTTTTCTCGCCTCTGTTATCCATCTGACAAAATAAAACAATATGTAATTTCTTTGTGGTGATAGAAGGCTTTAATTAAACTAGAAAAATAGGAAGAAAGATAAGAAAGGGGAATAGAAAATGTAATTTTCTTGGTTGTCACTCATCAGTCTACCAGATTTCCTAGACCCTCTGCTATTGAAACCAGCTGTGGCTCCTTTAGTATTTACTAATCAGGGGCGAAGGTTAACTAGTTTTTCGTTGAGAGGTCAGAACGTGGACCATGTCCCCTCTTTCTGATGGATGTGATGTTGCTTTTACAGCGGTGAAAGAAGTGAGGGTGTGGGCTTTGGACCGGGAGGTGTTTCAGAACATCATGAGGAGGACGGCGGAGACGCGACACGAACAGTACCGCAACTTCCTCCGAAGGTTAGCCCCAAACTGTATCCAAACAGCTAGCATCACCTCATTTTTATGGTTTTTATGAGCGATAACATACAACAAATGTTCCCTATATAGGAAAGTAATGGGCAAGATGGATTCGAAGAATGACGTGATGTATGATGGACTCCTGCCAGCCAATTAGGAACAAGTATTTTGTAGAGGATATGGTAGAAATGTGGTTTCTGAACATCAAACTACTTGATGGTTAGGGTACAAAATGACCACCAGCAAGTAGCCAAATACTAGAAATACTGGTTTCAGTTAGTCAACAAGTCACTTTATCAGTTCATCACTGTACCAATCTATCTGACTGATAAGATATAGTTAAATAATAAAGGTCAAATTCCTGATCAAATTGCCCAAAAACAAAAAAATAGCTCAAGTAATTGGAACTTATGGTCGCTGTCGGGCACAATAACAAAATGAAGGAGTGAATCGGTAATGCTGTGTTCACACTACAAGTGACAAAATCATCAAAATGGCCAAGCGTGGCCAGCTGTATTGTCGCCGAGTCACCGTTTAAGTGTTGCTCAAGCGTTCGTTGGCGTAGATATGTTGTTGAATATTTTTTGACTTTGATTTTTTTACGATTGAACGGAACAGAGTGAAACAAAAATATATGACTGGTTGATGTTTCACCGCGTCATCGGAGCGCTGAAAAAAAAAATTGAGATCAGCTCAACTTTGATTTGTAGCTACGAATGTCGGGCGTCAGTTTGTAGCTTCATGTCACCGGCTTCCATTGAAAATGACTTGTAGCCTGTTGCTGTGTCGCTCGTAGTGTGAATGCAGCTTAAGTGGCTCGTTAATTTTGGACAAATCTAATTTTTTTTGTCAATCGATAAAGTAGTTTTTCTCATATAGCAAAAAGACAGTTATACCTACATTTAAAGATATATTTAGATCCTTTGGCCCACTAGGGAGCAGAAAGATTCAAAAACAAACTCATAACTTCAGATCCTTAATACACCATTGGTTATCAAATTGTTATGGTTAATTTGTTAGCAATCAGTTAGATACTTTGTCTGCATTCCAGACAAAGCAGGGAAATTTCCAAGTTCCAACCTCCAAGCGTTCCAGATGCACAACGCCAAACGTTAACAAAAAACGGTGAAATAGCTGACCGTGACAAACTCATGTTTCTTTGGCAAGTGTACACACAATTGAACTCTCAGCAGTGCAGCCTCCACATTTTCTTGCAGAAAGGGTAACTTTCAGAGATTGTTTAACATAACCAGCTACCTAATAATATTGGCGACAAAGTTTGACAATGCAATTTGTAATGCAATTTATATGCAGAACAGGTTTTACTATATGATAGTATGAATTATTTTAATCAAATACAGGCACATGTACTTTACGTTGCCTGTTAGTTGATGGTTTACCATTTACAATGTGCGCATTGCCATTTTTGTGTGACATCAGACAGCTGCTTTGTGAAATTGGGATTGATGGATTCGCCCTGAGTTTACAAGTAGGAACTCCGAACTTTCTCTAATAGGAGGTTGGAAATTTTCAAGTTCAGAATTGTCTGGAACGCAGCATTGCATATCTAGCAGCAGACACATGGCAACATGGGATTGTAGTTTTGTTTGTGTCCAGCTGATGAGTCCATATTCACTCTACTCTTTAGCTTTGTTTTAGTCTGGTGTTGTTTTACTCCACCACCTCCTGAGCAGCATATATTCATCTTTAGGTGCTAGATGTTCAACTTTCTTCACTAGCAAGTCCTTTAGTCCATCTGTCTGCTGTTCAGTGCTGCTCTCTGAACAAAAACAAGGGGCTAAAAGAGACTAAAAAGAGGCTAAAAGCTGCAAAGAGCTAGGCAGCAGATGTAGGACTGAGAAAACACTCACTCTTTTAGAGGTCTAAAGTATATAAAAGCATTGTCAATATGAGTAATATCATAGAAAACCTTAGATCATGTTATGTTATTGTCCTGGTACATTACTTGATTTCCATGACACAGGAAATATAGTTCTCCATGAAAGGTCCCTGGCATCATGTGTACAGTCATTTATATTATAACGTACATGCAGAAATGAATGCTCATCACCTGTGTTTTGTCTTTTCTGCCAGTGTTTCCCTCTTGGCTAATCTACCAGAAGACAAGCTAAGCAAAATAGTGGACTGCCTCGAGGTGGTAAGTTATTCTGTCAAACTATCTATATTTCTGCTGGAGGGACAACTTGACTTTTCATTGTATTGCCTCAGTATTGCACAACTGTCTGGCAGCTCATGGGAGCCCCAGCGTTGCAGATAGCTGCTGTCAAAATATCATTACCATTTGGCCATATACCATTACCGCGTGTCAGCATATTCTCTCTACCTCCAGTCGGCAAGACCTCACAAATTACCTTGTTGATGAACGGAGCCGATATTATTCTTGTCATCGCCGGGCGCTGTATATTGTTACCATAATTATTTGACCGAGGCCCCAGAAAGTGTTTATTTAAATGGGGGACGAGTGATTTCTTAAAGATGTGCGAGTGACAGACTTTTTTGGTGTGAGAACATACAAAGTGTGCAAAAGTGTAGGCTATGTATGTTGAAACATGCAGCTCGCCCCCCCTCCTCCCGTTCTCCTCCATAAGCATTGTATTTCAATGGTGAAAGAGAAAACGGAGCGGAGCTTGACAGCTTCCGGTTAAAAACAGCTTTTCTCAGCGTCTTTTCACAATGAGAACTTCAAGGACGTTGCTTGCTATCGTTGGTCGTCCCACTAGTTTCCACGAAGGGAGAATTTCCTTATTCAGTCATTTCTGATGGAGCTGATTCTGTTGCCTGTCTGGGGTGGGGTGGGGGTGGGGGAGGGGTTGTAACATAATAGCGGTGCAGATGTTCGTCGAGAATCCGCCAGATAATATTGAAGCTTCTTGTCAAACAGTGGGGGAATGGAATTCAGTGTGTGTGTGTGTGTGTGTGTGTGTGTGTGAGGGGGGTAGGCTACCTTGTTTTTCAGGATACTCTGTCAGGTTTTCAGTCTGATCTGCTGATTGGAATTCGAACTGGAAAGTTTCAATGGCAAAGAAGGAGCTCTGTTGAAAGAAAAAACATTAATTAGAAATGAAAATAACTTCTCTGTTCATTCACTCATGATCCTGAGACCTGGCATGAAATATCTTGTCATATCATCACACAAACTAACAGCCTAGCAGTGGGGATCTGAACTTTGGACGCTCATCTAAGCTAGTTTAGGATGCATAAAATGGCTTGTTTCTCATGTGGAAGCAATCTTAGCTTGCTGGTTTGGGAATTTTGAAAAAATGTGTACATAAATGCGGACCATGTTTTGACACTATATCTTACCGGCAACCGTTTTGTGTGTTCCTACCATTACTGCAGTGGCAAGTCGTAGTGACTGTTACAGTGTTAACTGGTGACTTTCAGCCGAATGCGTCCGTGGTTGCTTGTAGTAACTTATGTAAATGATCGGCGTAGATAATAAACACAGACGGGTATGTCTCCATTTAAAATGGATTAAAGTCAAATTGAAGGCTTTTACGAGGACACAGCTGCCGTCACTACGAGCAACCACGATGCATTCGGCTGAGAGTCACCAGTTAGCACGGTTAGCAGACACTTTGTACGTGTTCTGTTTGTGATGGCGACCAATTAATGATGTTAGCTTTGTGATCATTAGTTAGAGCAACTAAGCAAGTGTTAACTTATTGAGGTTCTTCCCAAACTCCTAGACATTGATGTCAAAAGTAACGTCACATAGAAAGTAAAGGTAAAAGTAGAAAATTGTACATTTCTTAGGACAGTTTGCATTCTAACGTGTGCGTATTGTAGAGAGATGCCACCGCAGTAATGGGCGACTTGGTTACTTCAGGTATTTCGTGTATAGAGACAGAGCGCAACGCGGCACAGCCTACTCTGAAAACCACGGCCAATGGAGGGGAAAACAATCAGCGCCACAATATGCAAACACGGGCTGAAACACTAACAAAATGCCTGTCCTGTAGCTGGCTGAAAACATCAGATTTCAGCATGTCAAAGGATTGTTTTAACACGGTATGACTATGAGGGGTGCAGTTGATAACTAAAATGGTGAGGGATGATGATGAAGATGATGAAGTTAGCTGTTAGCAAGCTACTTTTAGCTATGTGTTCGCTACTTACTGCAGGTAGCTAAGGCACTTGCAAACACAATATTGCATAGCTTTCTGATTTATCCACTTTCCACTATAACACAAGTTGCACACTGTCAAAATGCTTTAGTTTAACTTACAGAAATATAGCCTATCCTAAAACTGATCCAAGATGGTGAAGGCCAAAAAATCAAGATGGCCACATTCAAAATGCTGAGCCCACAAACCAATGAGTGACGTCACGGTGACTACGCCCACTTCTTCTATACAGTCTATGGTACACCCTTCTAGCGCCAACGTCATGATTACATCAGAGTGTTAGCTAAACTATTAGTCATTACTAAGCTAAACTACTAGCAACATTTTCTCTCCATCTCTGAATCACTTCCCCGATAGTGAAGGACTCTCTTTCATAAGTCCGTCTTAACACTAACACTTCCCTGAGAGTGAGTGACTGTACATATTCAGAAAAACTTGTATTTCATTCAGCCATAAACCAACAAAACGTGCCAGCAAATGTTCGCTAACGTGTTCACATAATTATTCTGCCTCCACCTAGCTCCGCCCACAGAAATCTGTCCTCATGATTACCAACAGAGAAGGCGCTAATTGAATATTTTAAAACTTTTTTAAAGGTTTCTTTGCTCTTTTTCTATAAATATTTTCTCTGTGAATTAGGGATGACTGAAAGTAAAAACTCTCACTGTCCTCTTTTTAAATCATTCATGTGTGCTCATGTCATGACTGATATTTCAACAGCTCCTTGAAAGCAGCAAGATGCTTTCAAGGACCCGTACAGGACAACCAGCCCACCTGGGGGCGGCTGAAGAGCTGCGGTGGTCTTAAAAATAGGTTCTCAGTCCTTTCCTCTGGCGTTAGTGTCTCTGTCCCTGGAAGCAGAGAGGGACGTGCTGTTGGATGTGTGCTCTGACTGGTCGATCGACAGCCGCCAAAACTAGGACGACTGCAGCCAAACCCAACGCACACACACACACACACACACACACACACACACACACACACACACACACACAGACACACACACACACACACACACACACACACACACACACACACACACACACACACACACACACACACACACACAGCAGAGCATTAGTGGCTTTCTCTAACACCGACATGAGCGAACCAAAGCAGAGCAAGTTGATGGTAAAGATCGTTTGGGGTCACGGCACTTGAAGTAGTTTAAATGAAGAGAATTGCTTTTTAGGCTTTTTAGTGAAAATGTCCTTTTCCCTGAAATAGTAAATGTTTGGCTCAAGTTCAGGATTCAAGTCTGGTAAAACAAACCAATTCAAATGGTGTCACTCCTCTGCACAGTTGCTGGATCATCCAGACAGTCTTTATAAACAAAACCGTGGCATGTTGTCTCCGCTGTCACGGACAGGTGTTAAACTAGGCTCTCTTGAAGCGTAAACGTGACGTAAACAAGCTCGGACGCTCAAGAGAAAAGGCCACTTGTGTCAAGAAGTTTTGACAGTAAACACCAGGGAATGTTTTCGCGTGGTTGCTCTGATTTGTTTGTTCACTTTTCGCCAAAGTCCACTATAGTCAAATGGATTACGGGCCGCGGACAGTTGTCTCAGCTGCGGGGAATTTGGCATCGATCCCAGAGAACATTTCATCCTGGTCACCTTCTCATTCTTTGCACTTCACCTAAAAGCTTTGAAATGGAAGGCGATCTGGCAGCTGGCTGACTCAGCAGGCTGTGGTCTGGACGGCTTGTTAGGTTTGGTATATGACTGACAGAGTGAAGTGGAGACTGAGAGGACACGCTGCACCTCCGTGTTTAATTTGAGAATATCTCAAAGCGTCATTCAGTTTTATGATGCTCGTAAGACTGAACTAAACATTGAGACAAACTTTCTCAGTCAAGTGTGATCTGCACCAACTGGAGTGTGTCGGAGTGAGCAAATCATGACCGGCCTTATTCTAACCAAACTGAGTCTGTGCAGCTTACACTGCCATGGCCACAGGAACTAGGTGTCAGTTGTGATCAAATCAAGACTCTTCAAGGCTAAAACACCATTGTGAATCACTGTGAAGGGTACATTTAATCTGCAAGTAACCATAGCAACAATATGGGTACTTCAGGCTATGTTTCCATTTAACTCTTACTGGTGAAAGCAACTACAATAAAAATGGATGATGATTTGGACACACATTTTCTTTTTGCCTGTGATAAGTGGCTGTGTTATAAGGACGATAATGCACTCCTGATAGGTGACATATGAGGTATATAATATAAGGGACTATAATACGACTTTGCAACTGTGGTTTGTTAATCATTTCAGGAGCTGGCAAGATATGATATATCAGGATACCTCATTTTATACTTTGGCCACAAATTCTCAAGTCCTATTGGCTGGCATTGGAGATTCGCATGTGTGTGTTTCTGTAATCAAAAGAAAGAGTTGAATCTTGTTGAGAGATAGTACTAGGTGATATGTATCTCTGCTGGAAATCTTGCGATGGCCTTCATTGTGATCTCAACTACACACCTATAAGAAGTGGACACAGTCACTATAGATGTACATACGTAGATATCGCATTGGCTGCTTCTGCCCGTTGCTGCGATACGTCAGCGTCACCTCCATATTGGGGAGGTCAGGACTGGCCTGTAAACACATACAAGTACACGGAGGAGCTGTCAATTTCAATGAGTGGTTTTATATTCAAGGATTTATGATCTACGAGGAGTAGAAAAAGAAAGTTTTATCTCCAGTCACTTAAAATCTGGATACTAGGCTATAATCACTGCTAGACGCTCCAAAGAGTGTTTATCAACATTAGCTAAGCTTAAATGAACTGAATTACTTACGTGGTGGAAAATAATTCATTTTGCTGAGAGTTAACGTTACTGTTCCAAAACCCAAGACATGACATCAGCTTTATTGTTTGCGATATTAGACGCATATCGTACATTTCACGTTTTAAATACAATATTATGTCAGACATGAAGATCTGTAAGATAACGTTAGCTTTAGTCGAGGATTAGCTAACAATAACAAGCACTAGCTAGCTCTTATCTGATGACCTCTGGAAGCAAACGTTTGTGAAGATGTAACTTGATGTGAAAATGTGTATTGAGAGTTTTTAATACCATATCAACAGACAGACCGGCCGGTGATCCATGAACCGGAAGCAGTAACGTAACGTCACTGAACCGTTTTTCACCAAAAGTTTTTAGAGATTATAAACACTTGAATATGTAAATGACTCATTGAAATCGATTGAGAAATGTAAACGCTATAGTGCTTTTTATCCAGAAAAACGGCAGCTCCCCCGTTCACTTGTATGTGTTTACAGATCAGTCTTGACCTCCCCAATACGGCATGTATGTATATCTATATCTATGGTAATCACGGTGACGTCACCCATTGGTTTGTGGACTACGGTTTTGAAGCCTCGGGTTCAGCATTTTGACTGTCGCCATCTTGGTTTTTGCAACCAGAAGTGACACGAGAGGGTGGAGCTAAGTACAACCGAACGCTGAATAAGACTTTTTTTTAGGCGACCAAAATGTTACAGTTAACTTTCATGAACTGAAAACACAACTTAAAGCTCTAAGATGAAAACGCGGACAACTCCCAAACCGGACAACGCCATGGTAGCGACCTGTCAATCACAAGGTAGCCCCGCCCTAAAGCATCCCCTGCTTTATGGTCTATCTGACTCTAAATGGGACCATAATTTACTAAATGAACATCATGCTGTATTGAAGAAGACTTAAAACTAGCAACTGAGACAATAAACTCATGTTTACAATGTTTACTGAGGTAATAAATCAAGTGAGAAGTAGGCTCATTTTCTCATAGACTTCTATACAATCAGACTTCTTTTAGCAACCAGAGGAGTCGCCCCCTGCTGGCTGTTAGAAAGAATGCAAGTTTAAGGCACTTAACACCTGGAGGTTGCCACAGACAGACAGACAGACAGACATATAAACACCTGGCAAAGAACTCTAAATCACCTCTGTGGTAGTTCCCGCTAGAGTAAGTGCCTCCAGGAACACATTCTGCCATGATGACTCACAAGGTGAAAACAATACCAGCCACATGCCGTCACGGCTGGTAAATATCATGTAGCGCGGGGTGAAGCGCCGTTCTCTCTATATCTGACTATTTGAGAGCAGATAACCAGTGACATTTCTCCTTCTTTATATGCACGAGGCAACCTGATATCAAAAATTGTCTGGATTTTAAAACCCCTGTAATCTGAACCCATCTGTTCTTGTGAAGCCCATTTGCTGTTTGGTGTTTATCCAGACTGACAATGCAAGCAGAAGGAAGACAACTGCACAGAAAAAATATATATTTCTGATAACAAAAACTGGAAAATTAAAACCTTCTTATTAAAGTAAACAACTGGCTGATATTTAAAATTTAATTATATATTGCAATTTGCGCATTGGCTTGTTCTTTGCCTCTTTACAGCTCGTCAGGTTTGTGTATTATCATATTAATTGATGTCGGAAGTAATAGTCTCTCACAACCCGGTTTTAAAGCACAGTTAAATTAATATTCACACCAACACAAATTCATCCTACGACCATGATCATGAAAGGCCCTCGTGACAGACATTAAAAGCATCATAATCAACACAAGTATCGACCCGTACTTCATGTTTCATTAATCCCATGAGCCCTCAAAGATCCTGATCCTGATCAGCAGGCTGAGAAGCTCCGAATGACGGAGCATCATTGATGGCTGAACTCCAACGCCCTCATCCCGCAGGCTGGCCGGCTACCAGGAATCAGACCAGCCGGTTCAATGGTTGAATCAATGTAATGCTTCAACTCTGACTGTTGTCCTCACCTCCCTCTCTCCCATTAGGAATACTATGACAAGGGAGAGCACGTCATCCGGGAGGGAGAGGAGGGCAGCACCTTCTACATCATCGCACAGGGCAAGGTAACGTATTTTTAAACACTGTAACAGACACACAAGTGCATCATTGAGCTTATCACTTACATCAGGACCCTCAAACTGCAGCTCTTACTGCTTACTAATTTTAACTTTAACCCTAAACCTAAGAAAAAACAAAAATCCTACAGACCATCTGCTCCGAAAATACATACTCTTTGTGCAACAAACAGAAGCACATGGCTAATTATTATGCAGAATGACATCATCAAGCGGCCGAAATGGGTTTCCTCAGGAGGGTGGCTGGCGTCTCCCTTAGAGATAGGGTAAGAAGCTCAGTCATCCGTGAGGAACTCGGAGTAGAGTCCTTGCTCCTTTGCGTCGAAAGGAGCCAGTTGAGGTGGTTCGGGCATCTAGCACGGATGCCTCCTGGGCGCCTCCCTTGGGAGGTGTTCCAGGCACGACCAGCTGGGAGGAGACCACGGGGAAGACCCAGGACTAGGTGGAGAGATTATATCTCTACTCTGGCCTGGGAACGCCTCGGGATCCCCCAGTCAGAGCTGGTTAATGTGGCCCGGGAAAGGGAAGTTTGGGGTCCCCTGCTGGAGCTGTTGCCCCCACGACCCGATCCCGGATAAGCGGTTGAAGATGGATGGATGGACATCATCAGACCTTCCCCTCATTGCCTTGAATGCCTTGTTGGTTGGGTTGGTTAGGTTTAGGCACGAGGAGTGGGATTAGTTTAGGGTAAGAATATCAGGGTAAGTCGACCAGAAGCATTGTAGGGAGGGTCACGTCTTCGCCATGGTAGGAAAAGAAAATCGCAACCAGGAAGGTCCGATGACGACATTCAGAGCCTCCCTTAAAGCCTCTTTTCAGGTTAGCAGCTCTTAAATCATCTCATTAATAGCTGCAATATACTACTACCTTTGCACAGAAAAAAAATATAATTTAAAGCTAGGGTTGGTAATGTTGAGAAACTAGCAAGAGTTCGTTACATTTTAAAAATGATCCAGCCGAAAACCCAGCCCAGTGTTGTAAATAACGAACATGGCTATTGTTAGTACACACAGCTGTCAAGCTAGCAGCTTGTGGAAGACTTTGGTGATGCGCAATGAGTACACAGGCAGAGTGCACGCAGGTAGCCCGACCAATCATTTCATTAGGACCAAATGAAATGATTGGACGGGTTTATTACAGTCCTGCAGCAGCCACAGATACCTGATTTTTTTCCTTTTTTTTTGGTCAGAGCATTTTATTTATCGATGCTGTCGGGATGTAAAGCGCATTTCAACAAATATAACAAAACATATTCTTTCATAAGATTACCAGCTACCTTTAACAGGACTAAGAATGTCTGTAGATGCTACCATACAGCCGTGCATGGCTCTGTGAAGCTGTACTTAGGTACAATGGTGCTTTGAGTTAAATGGTAACGTTGACATGCTAACATGTTGATTTTAAGCAGGTATAATGATTTATATGTTTCCATCTTAGCTTAGCATGTTAGCATGCTATATTTGCTATATACCACTAATGTGAACCTCATGGTGGCGCTAGATGAAAAATCAGGGGATCACCAAAGTCACTGGGATTCATCCGGTGAGAACCATGAATGTCTGTACAAAACTTCATGGTAATACATCCAACAATGTCTGAGATATTTCAGTCTCAAAGTGGTGGACAGATGGACAGACTGACATTTCTATAGAGCTAGACCGCTCGTGTGGCTAAAAAACAATAATACAAGTAAGTGAATAAAAATAAGTGTAGTCACGAGAACTTTCCTATGTGGAGATTCAACAACATATCCGATACTTACAGGAAAATTCAGCTATTTCTTTTCATAGTTTTTGCCCTTACTCTCCTTGGTTATGATAACCAGTAACACGTGAGCTGCACTGCAGAGATGTCAGAGACGTTTTCAGACCCTGAAACAATGACACTCATTAGGACCGGAGACACAAGCCTTAATCCTGTCCTTTACAACAATAAAATAAATCCTCCGTGGCCTTGGTTAGACAATACTGGATGACGGCTCTATTGCACTGATAAGGAAGCTGCTCTGGTCTTTGCTGCAAAGGCTTTTCTCATCAGTCAGCATGAGTGTTGAATGGCGACAGAAACACTAAATCCCCAAATCTCACAGGACACCGGAACCCTTTCTGCTCCTGCTGTCATTCTTCCTCTGTCCCTTCACGTTGGTTTCCATGAGTGTTAACAAAACTGCATATGATAATTAATATAGCAGGCATGTCATCCTGCAAGTAAATCTGAAATTCAATCATATAGGCAACTTTGAACATTTTCATATTCTTGTCTTAGCTTTCTCGTACTTTTTTCGTCATGTGTGCTACGTCAGATTCAGCAAACGCTCTTAACCTCAGATAACCATGTAAATGACCTGCGTAAACATGATGAATGCCACCTGGGCATAAATGAGCGTAAATGAGAATTGTGAATTAGCATAATTAACGCCCCAATTATACCATATAAGGCTACACGTCCTGCCCCGTTCATCTGCCAATATGTCAGCACGCTCTTCCAAAAAGGGCCTGATGCGCATCCAGAAGAGATAAGATGCGCCTGGTTACACTTCCTGTTGACCTTATTATATACAGAGACTAATTAACCTTCAGTTAGTGCATCATTTAAGTCGTTTTGCAGTTTGAGATGCTCATATTGATATTGTAGTGTTATACAATAGCATCAACAACCAATTTAAATGAATGATGATATCGTTAGAATACATTTAGAATTATATTTTAATTTGAATTGCAGAGTCAAACAGGATAAAGTCAACATAATTATGAAGTGTAATTTATATAGGATTTTCAAAGTGCTTCAGAGTAATGAAATATACAATCCATTAGTGACAAATGTAGGTTTGGATAACAGCAGACTAATTGCACATGACTCCTACAGCAGGTCTAGACCACACTAAATCGTGTTCGTACTAGGGCTGTCAATCGATTCAAATATTTAATGACGATAAATCGCAAATTAATTGCATGTTTTTATTTGTTCAAAATGCACCTTAAAGGGATGTGATTATCATAAAGTGGGCATGTCTGTAAAGGGGAGACTTGTGGGTAACCATAGAACCCATTTACATTCACATATTTGTAGGTCAGAGGTCAAGGGACCTCTTTGAAAATGGCCATGACAGTTTTTCCTCGCCAAATTTTTCGAGCGTTATTTAACCTCCTTCACGACAAACTAGTATGACATGGTTGGTACCAATGGATTCCTTAGATTTGTAGTTTCATATGATATGATATCTTCAGTCTAGCTTTAAAACTGAGCTGCTACAACCTCCAAAAATCAATTGCATTAATGCGTTAAAGAAATTAGTGGCGTTAAAATAAATTTAAACTAAAATTGATTTATTGACTCAAGTGTTTTTTTAGAAACGTATATAAGATCCTAATGGATATTGTTGTATAACTGACTCATCTCTGAAATGATGCTTTAAGGTTATACATTATATAACCAATAGAAATAAAGGCCAAAAGACAAGAAAATACACACAAAAATGTATTTTCCTTCAATAACAGGCCAGTTTTGTCCAACGAAACAAAATGTTGTTCAAACTGTATGCTAGTCTGGGAGGTGAGGGACTATGACTCACCCGCCCGTCTGTCTGATAAGTCAGCAACCTGACACCGGGCAGCGAGGGGAGATGGAGAGGGGGCCAGAGAGACGTCCACAGGGGACTTTCAAAATGCCATTATGAGCCGACGTGAGACAGCAGCTCCTCAGCGCTAAGCTAACCAAACCAGAGAGGAACACATGTTGTTTGGGAGAGGCTAATACAGGAAATGGCTCTACTACCCCCACACCCTTGTACCTCCTGACCAGGGAGGGAATAAACTTGCCTGCCACCAGGAAAAACAGGGGAAGTGAAGGTCAGTGAGGTCAAACGGGATACTTAGCTAAAACACACCCCGGTCGTTGCGGCTGTGATGTCATTGCGGCATTTCTTCGGCAGGACGGTGCCATGAGTGGGATGTTTGACCTCGACCGGGGTGGACCACTGGTTTTTAAAGCCTCACAAATTAAGGAGAAGTTTCTTAACATCCAGGCTGCTGGATGGGCCGCAGAACAACCAGCAGAACAACCAGCAGAACAACCAGCAGAGCAACCAGCAGAGCAACCAGCAGAACAACCAGCAGAACAACCAGCAGAGCAACCAGCAGAACAACCAGCAGAGCAACCAGAGGGCAGCTGATTTAAACCCTTTCACAACGAATGTGTCTATTTTGACAGCATGTCGAGAAAATACAGCATCATCAACGCCACTTAGTCACTCACAGCCATCGTGTTCCCATTACTATAATTGAATATGTCAATTATTCTAATTTCTTTACTTTTTTACAATGCGTGTCAAAATATTTGGAGAAAATTGAAAGCACCTGTAAAAGCTCCAGCGGAGAACCGGAGACGGCAGCGGAGAGCGTGAAGGAGTTAAATGAAGGCGTTAAATGTTAAAGATCCAGCTGACTGTGTTGTGCAGGTGAAGGTGACGCAGACCACCGAGGCCCACAAGCAGCCGCAGATCATCAACACGCTGCAGAAGGGAGACTACTTCGGAGAGAAAGCACTTATAAGGTGAAAACAAACACAGCGGATTGTCATTTTTAATCTGCTCCTGCTTTTTCATTTTCTGGTGGAAACACTGTTTTAAAAGCCAAGCCATGTTAAGTCATGTTTATTTATACTACAACGAATTTACAACCTGAACAACACAGGACACCCTCCACAAAAAACACTTACAAGGAAAATAATAAGATGAAGAAGCATTACATGTACTGTAATCTGCTGCAATCGGCTTCCTCACCTCTCAATCATTACTGTTGAATTCTATTTTAATGTAGATTTTGAATCTTTTTGGATAGAAAATGTTCTTTCTGGATGCACGTTAAACACAAAATGCTCTCCTAATACAAAAATCATCATCATAACAGCGTCAGAAATGTGTGTTTGTGTGTCTTTCAGTGATGATGTCAGGTCAGCTAATATCATCGCCGATGAGGACGGGGTGGAGTGCCTCGTCATCGACAGAGAGTGAGTATTCTGACATTTGAAACGTAGTATTGTTCCCTCTGTGACAGATGGTTACTGAAGCCCTGAGAGGCAAGTGAGAAAAAAACATTCTGGTCCAATCAGTCTGATCTAAATTCTTCAGCCAACATTTCAGCGGTTGCACTGTTGACGTGCGGTTGTTGTTTTTCTAGGACATTTGATCAGACAGTGGGCACCTTCAACGAGCTGCAGAAGTACCTCCAAGGCTACGTGGCAACGCTCGATCGAGACGACAAGAAGAGACACGCCAAGTAGGTGTTCAGCACAGCATAGTGAATGAAAAGCTGTGACAACTAAATGGGATTTAACAAAACTAATCTTTGAACCATAAACATTTTTACTGACAGTGAAAATATAAACGTACAGTAACATACCCGGCAGTTGGTTAAAATGAGGCCCCTCCTCTGTCTCCATCCAGGAAGTCGGTGATCCGCCACCAGAGCCAGCCGCTGTCTCCGGACGTCATCCAGATGAAGGACATGGTGTCGGCGTTTCCTCCGTCCAAGCCCTTCGACCACCTGGAGGTTGTCGCTACTCTCGGGGTCGGCGGCTTTGGACGAGTTGAACTGGTGAGACCTGAAGATACGAATCATTATTGATTATTCATTTAGTCTATGAATAACATTTAAAGGATAATGAATAAAAAATTGTATCTGGTAATTGAATACTTACTTTTTTGTTAATTTAGCCTTTAAGCTCACTTGGATCTGTAAAAAAAAACAAATTTTTATCAGATCAAAATGTATCTTAAAGGGAGATTTGTTTAGGTTTTTCACTCTAGCTCTAGGTCTACAACCTCTAAAAGATTGGCAGCCCTTTGGATTTTTAAGAGGTTAGAAGGAAGATACTGGTATCATATGAAACTAGAAAACCTAAAGAATCCATCGGTACCAACCATGTCATGCTAGCTTGTCGTCAAGGAGGTTAAATAACGCTGCAAACTTATACTAAATGTTGGCGAGGAAAAATTGTCATGGCCATTTTCAAAGGGGTCCCTTGACCTCTGACCTCCAGATGTGTGAATGTAAATGGGTTCTATGGGTACCCACGAGTCTCCCCTTTACAGACATGCCCACTTTATGATAATCACATGCAGTTTGGGGCAAGTCATAGTCAAGTCAGCACACTGACACACTGACAGCTGTTGTTGCCTGTTGGGCTGCAGTTTGCCATGTTATGATGTGAGCATATTGTTTTATTCTAAATGCAGTACCTGTGAGGGTTTCTGGACAATATCTGTCATTGTTTTGTGTTGTTAATTAATTTTCAATAATAAATATATACACACATTTGCATAAAGCAGCATATTTGTCCACTCCCATGTTAATAAGAGTATTAAATACTTGACAAATCTCCCTTTTAGGTACATTTTGAACACATAAAAAATGTGCGATTAATTTGCGACACGCTGTTATTTCCATCTGCAGGTGAAGGTGCAGGGCGAAGATGTGACCTTTGCTCTAAAGGTCATCAAGAAGAAGCACGTCGTGGACAACAGACAGGAGGAGCACATCCACTCGGAGAGGAAGATCCTCGCCGAGGCTCGCTCGCCGTTCGTCGTCAAGTCAGTCCTCCCGCTCAGCCTCTCCGAACACGTTTCCATTTTCTTTTTATCCCACATGATGAAGCTCTGCTCCATTAGTCTGGGAAAACACTGCGCCGCTTATTAGTTTTTGATGAGATCACAGTCGAGGCCTCGAGCAGATTACATCCTCTCAGTGGGGTAGAATGGCGGGGGGGATATTAAGATGTCCGCTACGAAAATGTAGTTATTTGCGATGAAATATTGCAGCGGTAGCTTTTCTTTGCCTTTTTGTGAGATTACGATGATCCAATTTCACCGAACGCAGCGGAACAGATGCAGATATTAAAGCCATTCTTCACCTCCTGAAACGCTCCTCCTGTTGACCTCCTCTTCATACACTCCACGTATTTATTTGACCTCATATGTTTTCACTATTATCTCTTCATATTTCTAATCTGTTTTCAAGACTGATGTAAGGCGATCTAAGATTTAAGGCTACGTGGAGCCGTTGACATCCGCTCTGCTGGTACTGAATCTGTACATGATGCTCCTCCGCTGCTATTAGCGATTTACTCTGAAAACATTACCACAAGGGTCAATTAAAATCACATTAGTCCACTAATGAAGCAATAATTTGAGCAGTAATGTCTGTAAATATATTATAGTACATTGCAATAATAACCGCTGGGGCTGCGTTGATTCATTTAAGCATCCTGCTTACTGTTTATGATCTGGTCTGCATCATTAGTTCTCTCCCTGCTGCTTTTTTATATCAGTTTACTGTTTAATAGCAGGAAATCAAGCCTGAGTAATGATTTTTTTTACCAAATGAAGCTAATGTGAACTATTTAGACAAGTGAATGTGACTGTTCTCTACTAGTTTTTACAGTTATAATGAAAAGAAAAATAGAGGAAAAAATCCTGCACCCTAAATATTTTACAACCAGGAAAATAGTATTATGTGAGACAAGACATTACCATTACAGTTATTAGGGCTGCCCCCTCTTAGTCGATTAGTCGACTAATCAGTCGTTTTGGTTTTAGATGACGAAGATTTCTTTAGTCGATTAGTTGTTTTTTATGCCTTTTCATGCTGAATGACTTATTTCCAAGAAACTTATGAGCACATCTCTGATAAACAGAAAGTTTAAAGTGGTGCTTTTGTGTGATTCTTTGTGGATAAACTCAGTGTTATGGTGTATCCATACCAAGAGACTTTTCACGCGGCGCGATTACATACAAAGTCAATGCAAAGAGGCGAATAGATGCAAATTCGTGCCGGGAAATTTGCGTGACGCTGTGTCGCGAAAGCCTTTCAGCATTGAGATTCTCCTTCTGTCGTCACTGACGTCCTGACGTTGTCGAATCAGAAACGGAGGAAATAAATCTTGTATGTGTCTGTGGTCAAACTCCATTCAGAAAACACGCAATTTAAACGTTTTTTGATTGTCGTCTGGCGGACATACCTGACAAATCAGGAATTTAGACTTTTTAGAAATCAGCATCATTATGTAGTTAATTCGGCATCATTTTGATCCGTTTACAACAAGGTCACTGCCGTATTTATGCCTAGATGACGTTATGTTGAGTGTTAATGGAGAAGCTGCATAGCCTGGCACTGATCGATCCAAACTCCATTCAGAAAACAAGCAATTTAAAAGTTGTTTGCTTGTCGTCTTGCAGACAGACCTGACAAAGAATGAATTCAGACTTTTTACAAATCTGCATCATTATGTAGTTATTTCGGCATCCTTTTGATCCGTTTATTGCAATTAAATCACAGCACAATCTGTTTATTTTGGGTTTATACCGCAGTAACGACGTGTGGCTTTGCTAGATACAGTCAGTGTATGAGAATACAGCTCGCCGCCGGATGATGTTATGAACTCAGACACAACGGCGTTTGGTTTTCCGACATATCTGGGACATCCACAACATGTACAAAGCAGCAACAGTGGTTATTTCTTCCATGGTTGATGGTGGAAAGAAAAGTTGTTGGTATCTATGGAGACAAGCTTCTTCTTCTCTCCGGCGTGAATGAACACAAATGATTTCGGCGGTCCAACTCGCGCGAGTAAAGTGAGCCGAAAATTCGCTTCACTCTTGGTCTGAAAACAGCGTTACATGAAGGTCAAACCTTTTACTTTGAATCTTAACTTGTCTGTGCTTCTCTTGCTCCAGACTGTATCGCACGTTCAAGGATAACAAGTATGTGTACATGCTGCTGGAGGCCTGTCTGGGTGGAGAGATTTGGAGTCTGCTCAGAGACAGGTAGGACAGACCAACCACTGACTGACGATGTTATATTATTGAAAAACAAAATCACATTTAGCATGCTATCTCTAAAATACAGTCCTTTCCACAGCATTGTCATTTTATTGCTGCCTTGCTGCATAAAGTGATGGTAGTACTGTGAGTTTACCATCTAATGAGGGACTCCTCCTGGACTCTCAGGTCCAGTAGTCATAAATCACTGAATAAGAGCTGCCTGGAACTGTGTTCAGGTGCATTCCTGTAATGAGACCACTTCTCCTGCTTCTCAGCCTCCTGAGCAGCGTCAGGTCTGACCCCGCTTGTCAGCAGAAAGTTTAAATTTGGCTTTCTCGTCTTCAGGGGGAGTTTTGATGAGCATACTGCCAAATTCTGCGTTGGTTGCGTCACAGAGGCTTTCGATTACCTCCATCGCAAGGGTGTCCTCTACAGAGACCTGAAGCCTGAGAATCTCATGCTGGATACTGAGGGATACATCAAACTGGTGAGCGATTCCCAACTGGGTCGGGCCAATGTTCCCTCAGCACCTATGTTCCCTCATGAACATTTTGTCCATCACCAATTAGGCCCTATGTTTCCTCAGCATCATCCTTGGCTCATGTTAAAATCTGTGTAAAACGTATGTATAAGTATATACTGTATATAAGTATATATCGCGCTACATCAGATAACAGACAGAAAAAAGAACAAACAGAGTTGGGGCAAGACATTACCTCATTGGCGAATGGGGGACTGCCCATTGTTCCAACGGCCCATTATTCCAAAACCCCAACGTCACAAAAATACACACTCTCCCTGCAACAAACAGAAGCACATGGCCAATTATTATGCAGAGTAACGTCATTGGACCTTTCCGATTTTCCGTACTAGGGCGAAGGCATGATTTCTCTACTCTGCCTCTGATTGGCTAGTACTCATTGCCTTCGTTGGTTGGGTTGGTTAGGTTTAGTTATGAGGAGTGAGACTGGTTAGGGTTAAGGTAAAAATACCAGGGAAAGTCAATCAGAGCCAGAGTAGGGCGGGTCATGCCTTCGAACAATGGGCGTTTGTTTTCGGTATAACAGTCTCTCGGTCAAATGGGACATTTTTCGTTACTGTAAAACTTCACCTCAGTGAGTCCGCGACTTGCTGCAAATCGGCTTAGTTACGCAGAAGTCAGCCCGCTGACCATCCTGTTACGTTGATTTGAATGGGAATGTCTGTTCTACACTATTCTATTTCTATGATATAGACACGCTCCCATCGTTCTCTTTTACTTTACAGTGTGACTGTGACTGTTGTAGTTATTGTACTGAAATGATGGAGATAAAACTATGTACTCATCAGGAGGTTTCATGAGATCTAAAGAAAGCCAATAAGCACCTCAGTGTTACTCAATAAAAATACAGGCTGCCAAGGCTCCTTAAAATTAGTGGTCATTTTAAAATGTATTAAGGTATTTTTTATGGGAAAGACCTAAACGTTCCCCAATGGACTTTTTAGAGTTAAAGAGGACCTATGCTTTTGTGCTTTTTCCCTTTCCTTTAGTGCGTTATATAATTTCTTTGTGCATGTAAAAGGTCTGCAAAGTTACAAAGCCCAAAGTCCACACCAAAGGGAGTTGCTCTCCCCCTCAGAAACACTGCTGCTGAACTGCCTGACACATCTTAAAGCATGTAAACATGTTCTAGTAGAAATCCAAAATACAAGTATGAACCTGAAAATAAGCATAATAACTCCTCTTTAACTGATCAACTCTGCCTTCCCAGGTTGACTTTGGTTTTGCCAAGAAGATCAGATGCGGCCAGAAGACCTGGACCTTCTGCGGGACGCCGGAGTACGTGGCCCCGGAGATCATCCTCAACAAAGGCCACAACTTCAGCGTGGACTTCTGGTCTCTGGGCATCCTGGTGTTTGAGCTCCTTACCGGCAGGTCAGTCATCTGTGCTTCCAGTCAGCACCTGATAATCATCCTTCCTCTGGTGTATCACGTCCATCTCCTTCCTGATTTGCAGTAATTATTGTTCGCTAACTTGAACAGAGTGCTGCTGAGAAGCTTCACTCCAGCAGACCTTTGATAAATCATATAGAAATTCAATCTCTGCCTCTTTTTTTCTTCTCCACTCCACAGTCCTCCGTTCTCAGGGAGCGACCAGATGATGACGTACACTTTCATCTTGAAAGGAATCGAGAAGATGGACTTCCCCAAGAAGATCACCAAGAGACCCGACGACCTCATACGCAAGCTGTGCAGGTACGACATCACACGGGTAGAACAACATTAAAAAGTAAAGCTAGTAGATCCTCCAATCCACCACTACTTGTACTCAGCCAACAAGGTTCTCAGAACATAA
Source organism: Sebastes fasciatus (assembly GCF_043250625.1). Taxonomy (NCBI): domain Eukaryota; kingdom Metazoa; phylum Chordata; class Actinopteri; order Perciformes; family Sebastidae; genus Sebastes; species Sebastes fasciatus. The sequence continues at coordinate 33,925,381 of NC_133800.1, forward strand.
TCTTGAGGAAGTTTTATCGAATTTTGCCATTTCTGTACAGCTTTTCTGAGGCCATAAAATGTTCATGTGAGCTTTTGCACCCAAATGAGTGTAGCCTATACTCTGGTACTGCTAGGGGACGCAACTATGTCATGGCAGGTGTATTGCTCAGGACATAAGGAAGCGCAGTGTCGAGTGTGGAGTTGTTTGGATGTGCGGTTCTCGAGAAAGCTGAAAGCAGCAACACCTGAGGCCAAACTATCGGCCCGTTCCGAACAGGCACGTTTTGAACGGGCACTGCAACTAAATGAAGTGCTTTCAAATGTCAAAGCACTTGAACAACATCAATGATGTCAACAATGATCTACTTTACAGGAAGAATCCCTCAGAGCGACTGGGAAACCTCAAAAATGGAATAACTGATATCAAGAAGCACAGGTAAGACGGGATTGATCCATTTAGTGGCTGATCTCAGTGGGAAGATTAGCCGAGCTATTAGCACTGATTGAACATTATGAATGTGGGCCGGTGGTTTATCACATCAACAATTAGATCATCACTGAATGAACACACTGTACAAGACTTGATACAGTCTTTCTTCACTTAACTTGCTTCTTTGAGAGAATATGAAGGCTAAGGGAGACACAGGAAGTTATACAGTAGGGTCATAAATTACAGATTGCAGGGGTTAAAAAGCGACATTTTTAAAAGTGTTGCTGACCTCAGGCCTTTGAACTGGTGAAGGATTTTATTTTTCGTACTGGGCCTTTCAGACAAGCATATCCCCGAGAATATGGGGTCAAGTTCAAGACAAACGTTCATAAAGGTTCCTCAGTAACACTTAGTGGTGTCAAGCTTTGACTTTAAACATTTGTGTCTCGTGTTTGTGCTGTCAGAGTCAGATTTATTTACTTGTGCTCCATAATGTGTCTGAAGGTGGTTCAGCGGCTTCAACTGGGAGGGACTGAAGGCGAGGACTTTACCATCTCCACTGAAAAGAGACGTAAGTACAGATATTTATCCAAACATGTAAAACTTTGCAAGTTATAATGCAAAGCAAATATAATGACAGAAAAGCACAGAGAGAGATGTACCTTTGTTTAATTGATTAAATTATTGTATTGAGCTTTTATTAAGTTTTGCATTAGTGTGTCTTGGATTTCTTCTTGTTCACATATTATTGTGTTTACAATAAACACTGTGGAAAGGAAGTGGAACTAACATCCTATCACTGGCAACCAGCAGGAAAAGGACTCAATAGCTCGACTCACAGACAAAGCCTGCGTTCTAAATCGCATACTTTTTCTGCCCTTACAAAGTACGTACTGTTGCATGCAGTATGCATACAGTTGGGACACACTACTTTGTCATAACATTATGCCGTGAACTTTGACCCTCTTGCTCATATATCCGATGCACAGAGGATTGTGGGTCAGAATAGCCAGAAAAGCATGCTGGCTTGCAGACTGCGACCAGATGTACAGTAGTAGGACATCCTGCTATTTCTGGCATACTGCATTTGACAGACTGGTTGCGTCCGAAATTCCATACTAACATGCTATTTAGTACGCTAAAACAGTATGTGAGATATTTGTAGATGTATCAGTGAACCTCTGATTGTTGATTTCTAGTGCTCCTCAAGGCTTCTCAGAAGAGGATATCAGTTAACAACGATAGCGAGGATGAGCACCACCACAAGAATTAACCTTAAAAACTGCTATTTTGAATTGGAGGTATTTTAACAAATCAATCTCTCACCGTTTCCTCCTTCGTCGTCTTCTCTTCCAGCTTACAGGACCGACAGATCACAGCTATTTCGACACCTACCCTCCAGACGAGGAAAGTCCTCCCGATGAGCTGTCGGGTTGGGACGCTGACTTCTGAGACCTTCTGCTCCATCTCGTCCATTGTTGTCTTTCCTTTGCACACCCTAACAACCAGAACGTATGGGGTAAAGTGGGTTTTCAGGCATCACCTCGGACAGCCATGGTGGAGGTCCTCACGGTTCGTTCTGGGCAACAGTAACAGTTGTGTTGGAACGATTGGCCGTCTCAAAACAAATGAACAGTTTTCGGAGAATTCACCTTTTGAGTTTGACTGTGAAAAAGCTTGTTGTGTTACTATCACTGTCCTTTTGCAACATAGTGCTGATAGTGGTACAGTAGTAGTGGCATGTTAGCATTAAAGCTAGCTAGCTAGCTATATAATACTGAAAAACTACCAAGGTTCTCCACAATCTGCGTCTGAGAAGTGTTGCACTTGTGTGTTGCACAGCTGGCAGTGTATGTGGGTGGGAAGCCAGTGAGGGATCAAGTCCTCAGATGGTTGGGGCACTTGTGCGAAATTACAAAAATTACAACAGCCCAGAATTCATGAAAAAAACGTGCGTTTTCATTCCATAATTGGGGTTGCTGCTATATTAATGCTCTGGATATTGAATTTAGCACCTTTAACGCTCATGTGCAGTGTTTACAATATAAAAGAAATCAGTGAAAACAATTCAAAAGGCAGATGTTGTCCGATACTGTACCAAAGACGGAGTGAAGCAACTTTAAAAATGCAACTTTAGACGCTTTATTATCTTTGCTGTAGTTTCAAAGTTGGTAGAGTTATTGATTCCAGCTTTAGCTCTGCTAAGCTAGCCTGCAGGCTACGTTACTCAGGCTTCATCTCATGCCGCTTTGCAGGGAGTAAGTCTTGAAACAGATCGGTGTCCTGTGTCACATTATTATTATGCTTTTACATTCCTTAATCAATCTACGCCCCTACTCTATAATAATCTCTTACAGATACCTCTAAAAATATTGTTTTCTCTGGGCCCTCATGATGGCTCCAGATGTGGTCGGTGCAGCTGCAAAGTCTTTATTTCTTTCAGCTGAGAGGGGAATTTGTGATTACATGTGCAGTTTGTTTACGTCTGTTGAGGACTCCGAGGTGTGTGGGGAGCAGATATGTGTGGAGATGACACTGCAGAAAACAGACCCCGGGAGAAGAGATTCTACTTAACCACAACACACTGCTATCCCACACATGTGCTGAGAAGCATCCAGAGTTCAGTGTTATCCTCGCAGTCCCTCCACTGCTCCAACTAGACACCCGTGAAAACACCTTCCCCCACTTACTGTAAGTTATAGAGTGTGAGCATCCCGCGGCGGGGTGCCGGACCTGAAGAAATATTTACCTTTTTTGAAGCTGAGTCAACTCTGCGGTTCTCAGCTTCTTAACCGTGAGGAGGCGACGGCGTTCTGCTCGGTCTGAGGCGTTGATGATGTGAGGAAGAGGAGCAGCGAGGAAGCTAAACTGAGCAGAACAAACTTCAGGGTTTACTGTGAGGGGAGCTTAGGGTGTTTTCCATTTTTAAACACTTGAGGTTTACAGTAAATGGACTGTGTACTGTGTGTCTATGTATATATACTGTAAAGCACAAGCATAAAAAATACACAATTTATACAATCCAAGCTACTTGTTCCTTCATGTAAACCTTAAAAACAACTGGGTGAGTGAGTTTTGTAAATAGCAGCTATACAGTAAACACTGAGAGGTGAATGTGTGTGTACAGTATGTACAGTGTGTGATAATGTCTCTGTGTATGGAAGCACCTGAGAAGCTGTGGCCTTAAAGATGATGATTTCAGGATTACAGCTCTGTAATATTTAAGTTTTTAAGTTTTTGTAATTGAATCAAATAGTTTTCTTAGTTTGGTCAATTTAAATGTTATTGTTTTATGCGACAATAGATTATTATTATTTATTTATTTTATTTTATAAACCAATATGTGCAGACCTTTCTCACTGTGGACATTTTGACTTGTCAAACAATGACATTAATAATAGCTGCATTTCAGTGCCATTCAGACTAAAGTGACACTTCATAAGATCATACCAACATCATGTTTGTCAATTTCTGTTTGGCAGGAGGTTATGTTTTGTTTTGTTTTGCCAAGGGATGCACCGATTGCAAAATTATGGGCCGATACCGATGTTTAAAATAAAAAATTATGGGCCGATAGCCAATAACGATGTTTTTTTGTTGTTTATTTAGCTGTTATTTATTCCCCCACAAAGATCTCCTCATTATAAAAAAATAACTGAACTGTCTTAAAGTAATTGAGCCCTTCATTTATATCTTGAATGAGCACAAATTAAATCATACAAATGTATGAAATAAGCTTTAAAATGACCTTCTTTCACGTGAAAACAATTGCTTCAAAAGCCCCTTTAGCCTGAATACTACTATCTACTCAATGAGAGGAATTTATTACCTAGCCCGACAAAAACATTTTGTGAAACATAAATTAAATGTTAAATAAATCAGCAGCTAACAACACAACATTTAGCTGGCATAAAATTAATGTAACACGACACAAAAACATCGGCCACTGCCATCGGTGAACGTCATCTTATTTGCCGATTTCAGTCAACAAGGCGAAAATCGTCCAATACCGATGTTCGCCTGATAAATCGCTGCATCCGTAGTTTTGCCGTAACCAAACAGTAGCGAGTGATGTAAGTTTTCACTAAAGAAATAGAAGAAATATACCAGTAAGACTTTAAGATATTACTTTTCCAAGTAGACTTACAACAACCTGTATAACTGCGTCAATGTCATCCATGGTTTTATTTTATTGCTGCTATTTTTTCATGAATGTAGCTAGCTAGCAGTAAAAAAGTCAACGTCCACATTCTGATTGGCTGATTGTTTCTGGGATTTAGGCATCAATTCAGAGGTCTATAACCAGGCTACTATAGCAACGACCCTGTTATTGAGCATGTTGGTGGACAGGAACCCTGAATAAAACATCCATCATTAATGTCGTCACACTTGCTTTACTGCGATGACAAGTCAAGATGTCTGCCACCAGAACGGCCCGTTGCTTAATTTGTGTGGATTCATGACTGAAGTGTACCTCAAAATAAAGTTTTACAAAAACAGAAATGTTGCCAAACTGTTCTAAGTGTCAAAATATATTTAGACCTCATGTTGTAAATGTAAATCCAATTTTCAAAATCACATATCGTACACGGCACAACACACTGAAATTTCGGTTTTGTGTTATTTTATGCCACAACCCTTCAAACCCTTCAGGCTTAGAAACCATAAAAGAACCTGTGATAGATCTGAGTCTTGCATACTTTTATTCATTTCTTTGAATGCTTTGTACGGATGGTCGGAGCTCAGAGGAGGGGGGAACCTTTAAACAGTTCACCACACTTTCACATCAGTAGTGACAAATGTCCATCACAGATATAAAGACCATCGACATGTCAGCGCTTCGGTCCCCCTTTCCCCAGACCACACCTGTACAAGATATGCAACATACAGAAAATAAATAGATGCATGTTAAAAGGTCATTTCCATATACAAATATATTTTATGAAGCTTATTGTACAAGCATTTCTTTTCGTTTACCTACAGCATAACATTTACAAGATAGGATTGAACAGTGAAGGAGAGTAAACTGCTGATATACTGTGTACTGTATATAAGTGTCTCTGATATTTGTACTCCGTAAGAAGTCCGTGAAGTTTAGAAACAGGTTGAGTCTCAAATGCAGCAAAAAGAAAAAAACGACTTGTCAGCAGTCGTCATGTCTGCAGTGTCTGAAGCCACTGATAAAACCTGTATTGGCACAAGATGAGGAAGCACAAACTGGAAAAAAAGTGTCAGTACAAAATATATAAAGTTAAAAAAAATCTGCCCTTAGCTATCGACACAAAATAAATGTCTCTGAAATATCAAAATAGTGAATTATTTGAAATACATTTTAGAGTAAATTCCACTGGCGATCATACTTATATCAAAAGAATATGCACTATGTTCACTCGTTATTTTGTACCATAAAAAAAAAAAAAATATTCCCAGCTGCTTTGACTTCATTGCAAACTGAGCTCAGTTCTCTGAACAGGCGACGAATCAAATCAAACTTTATGAATTGCAGAAATCCACTCATTCAAAAGGCACTTCTATCTGAAAGAGACATCAGCGTGTCATCGGCATATGGTGAGCTATATACAAAAACAATGTACAAGTCTATAGAAAAAAAAAGGTTTGCTTCTATATTTCAGTCTATTTGCTCTGAATAAATATTTGGTTTTGTGAACTCTGACCATAATGCATAACCCAAGGCAACGTTACTGACCCTAATGATGTAAAATCTACTCTATACAGTATTATTAAAGGCTTATGCGACCCAGAAAAACAAATTAGATCTCTCCGATCATTCCATATATTATATGTTGTGCTCATCATTTTTGGCTTTTATTTTAAAGGTGCAGTGTGTAGGATTTGGTGGCATCTAGCGGCGAGGTTGCAGATTGCAACCAACTGAAACCCATGTGCCAAGTTTGTAGGAGAACTACGGTGGCCGATGCAAAAATGTGAATGTCTCTCTCTAGAGCCAGTGTTTGTCCAGCAGAAACATTTTATGAGCGGTCCTTCCCCCCAGAAGAACCCATTTTACTGTAAACTACGATTTTTTTCATAGAGCTGAAAACACTATAGCGTTTTCAACCAATCTCAACCTTTACAAAAATCCAAGCATTTTTCAATGAAAATTGGCAAAAACCAAAAATGATGAGCCTTAAGGATATGTGAAGCAAAACTGATTCCAGACCAGCAGTGTATATTGACTTTAAACTGACTTTTTTTGATAGTAGATTAGATGATTAGATGATCTTAGTTAATGGAAACAGATTTCTAGAAGTATTCTGGCACTTTATAATTCTTCATAAATGTCATTCTATGCTGTAAATACGATAGATAATTTTAAACAGAAAGTAACGGCAACATGTTCTGAACTTCAACAATGCCAAAAACAAATAGGTTCAGTCTGATACCAGGCTCATTGAAACCATTAATCCTCTATGGCTGCCAAGCCCCATCTGATTTCTTTGAGTTTATCAGGTCCAACAAGGGTTTCAAAATATGCCACACAAGCATCAAGTGGCTTTTAGAGTCCTGTGGTTTTACATTTGTAATACACGCATGGTGACAGCCCTTAATCAATGTTCTCTGTTTGATATGCCGTATCCCTTTTATCTTTCAAAATCAACATTTCCTTGGCGAAGCATTAGGTCTCCTCCAAAGCTCCCCGTTCCAACTGTTAACCCTCAGAGACCCGACCGACTTTACTGTCGCTCAGACGCTGTAGCAGGTTCAGTTTTGATTTCATTTGACCTCACTGTATAAAATGACCTGTGGTGACCTCTAGGATAACCACAGCCTCATGAAGCTTTACAGCCACAAACTAGAGACCTAGAGCATTCAGAGGATTTCCTAGCTAGATTGTAAATAAGGGGGTTTCTGAGCAGTTTACACAACAGAAGTTCTCGCCATCCAATCGCCAAAAAAATGCAATTCTTGCAGAAATCTCCAAAATGTAAAAAGTTTTTGATCCCAAATCACAGCATGGCTTTTTATATGGTGTTCCTCAAGGTCTTGGTGTCTTAATGTGGTATTTTGGAGGGATTATTGATCATTTTCATCAATTCTCTAGTGGTAAAAAATGGTTAAATTTAGCACCAAATCTGTGTAACAAATGATTACAACCCAAAAATTGCTAGAAGAACTAGAAGAACTTGACACACAGTGCTGAGCTGCATCTCAAATTAATGATCAGATTCTCAGCTTTCAGATGATGTACACCACTTCTATGTGACATCTACTGTTGATCTGCTATCTCCCCCTAAAGACCCCGCCCAAAAAAAGACAAAAACGGGTCTATTGTGGGTCTCAGAGGGTTAATGAAGACCACGAATGAAAAGTAGCTTACATTTCCGCATATAATAAACTCTTAAAATGTGGGTTCTGTACTGTACAACAACGGAGCTAATGTGATCTAAAACACAAATATGCACGGCTATCTACTGTACCGTCTACGTCACAACTCTGGCTTTGGAATCTAATATATCTCTCTATAGCAGCCAAGCCAATAATTATACTTCTCATATAGTGAATAACACAGTGATAGTACAGACATAAATACATACAAATAGTAACAAAAAACCATGCAAGTGCGAGCAGAGGTGACTCGGTGGTAATGAAGCTGTGAAGGAGAGAAAGATGAGAGTGACCCCTCGGAGGCATCAGTTCAAACTGAGATAATTTTTCCTGAAAAAGTGATTTTTTTCCTTCAGTTCTCGCCTCAAATCTGTATTTGTGTGTCTTGATGGTGGAGTTTATGATTCATTTGCCCCGCTATCGCCCAACGGATAACTGAGCAGCGATGATAAAGACGTGAAGATATAAACAGCGGTGGTGAAATCGGAGCATGGAGATTTCCATTCCAGTTATCTTCCATGAGGAAAACTCACCCGATCCGCTCCTTCCCACGAACGGACCGGTCTCCTCTTCACCTGGAACAACAGGCAGTACTCTCCTCCAGTGCAAAAAAGGGAAGTTTGTTGTGTAAGACTAAAGGAGCAGGAGGAGAGAGTGTCGATTTGGCTGCATGTGTTTGATTTTTTTTTTCTTTTCTGTATGAGTTTTATGTGAAATGGCATTGAAGGGATTAAAAAAAAAAAACTATCTACATGCGCAAGAATCTACAGTCATGTTGGGGTACACTTTGAGCACCACGTTCTTGTCCTCGTCGAAGAAGAGGATGCTGAGGGAGGACATCTTCTCTGGGACGCAGCACGGCTCGGGGATGCCGGGGACGACGCCCACCGCCCGCACGATGCTCTGGATGGTGGCGTGGTTAGAGGGCTTCAGAGCCTACAGCAAAGGGACAAAAACACATTGAATTCATCCAGAGAAGAATATACTATGAACATATTGCTGAATCCCATTACCAAAACCAATCAGGTTTTCCTTTAATAGTATTCAGTGATTCAATTTAATTCCTGATCATTTTGTAGACTGATCGGATGTTTTGCATATTGCAGCCCTGTCTGCTAAAAATGATGTTCCCATACAACAAAATTGCATTGGGAATTACAATTTGAGGGAAATGTATTTTGTTGCGGATTAATGATAGTCCATAGAAGTCTGCATACGAAGGAGGTTGGGGTAGATGGATGGGTCAAACAAACACAGGACTTTCACCAAGGAGACTGGCGTTTGTGTCTCATGAGAAACCAAAAGTTAATCTCAACTCATTTCAATTTACGTCCGTAGTCTTACAACAAAACTGCATTGTCATTGTCAATACGTTTCGAGGGAAAAGTATTTTCTCCCCGATCATGTTTGTCGTCAGTCTTTTCAAAATAAACTTCCGTCTTTGCAGGAAACAACTTAGTTAGGGTTAGGCAACAAAACTTTAGAAAAAGATGGTGGTTTGGATTAAAATAACTCCAGAAGTGGCGTTACTTAAAGGTACTGTTTGTAACTTCTTACACTTACACTCTAATAAATCATTGCGGGTCGGTGTTTCCTATGTGCGCTCACGTGTGGCTATGCTGTTCCAACACAAACTCCACAGAAGCACCAAAACCGCAAAGTTCTATCTAGTGAAGCCCGTCTTACAAAACAGTCAACTCTTCCTGCTTCAGCCCCCCGACCGCGGTCAGAAGACACAGAGGAGACCGTAGCTTTGGTCTCCAGGCCCGGAGTCTCTGCTGTCCTCTGCTCCTCTGCTCCTCTGCCTGCCTTCACTCACACACCGCGCTCGTTCTCACTCGCTCTTTCGCTCCACTCTCACATGCATGCGCGCACACTACACACTGCAGAAGAGTTACGTTATCGTCTCCGACCAAAACTCCGGTGTCTCCCCTGTTTCCTCCGGCCGCGGTCGGGAGGCTGAGGCAGGACAAGTCAACACTAGGATCAGCACTGATTCATGGAGAGACCTTTGTCTTATCAGCTAACATTACTGCCAAGCAGCTGAAATTGTGGTTTCAGCTGACGTGTGTCGCCTCACTGTGTTGATCAATGCTCGTTCATGTCTATGTAGAGCGCGAGCATCAGGATACTGACTTTTGTTGACTTAACTTAAGTGTTTTTGGACCCATCCATCTACCCCGACCTCCACCACACAATTATGTGGATTACATACAGATTGATTTCATGATATACAAATTACAGTGCATTACTTTTTGTAGGTGTAGCTACGAACGGTGTATGAGACCAGCCTGAACAAACACAGGACTTTCACCCAGGAGGCCACTTTTTGTGTCCCATTTGAAACCAAAAGTCAACGTTGACTTATTTCAATTTACGTCCACAACTTAAATAAAGTGACAAACATACTAATTTTAAGCCAAACCATGTTTTTACTAAACTTAACCAAGACGTTTTGTTGTGTTTTTGTTTTGTTTTGTTTCAATTTACAACATTAACCTCGTGTTTAAAACGGCGACTATAATCTAGGAGAAAATACGCTTCCCTTGAAACGTAATTGAGAATACAGTTTAGTTGAATGGGAACGTTATTTTGTAGAAGACAATTAACAGAATATTTGTTCAGGTCATCCAACAAGCAGCTGCAGGTACAGTAGATCAAAATCTGAGGTCCTGAGCGCTGTCTCTATCCCTACCACTTCACACACCTCATCACCTGCTTCATGTCGTAGCAGGATCCAGTAAGTGACAGGGAACCTTCTAATAGCAGCTATTTAGCAGCTTCTAAAACTTTAGCCTGACAGAGGAGCAACAACATCACAGGATCCCAGGAGGAGGGAGTGGGGGCTGCCTCAGGCTCCACTTCTGGGACTAATTACGTCCGACTACAAAGGCCGGCGACTCCGAGGTAATGAATTAAGTGGATGGATCTCGTGCATTCCGGCCGTGTTTAAAATACCTGTGATGTTATCTTGTCACCGGGGCCACAAGCTGTGAGGGGAGCTGATGTTTAAAGGTTCTTTATTTCTCTCCCTTCTTTGTTCTTTCAAATGTCTAAACCAAACATTATGTTTCCTGAAGAGAAACTTTCAACAATGGCATAAAACCAAGTTGCTTCCTTAAAAGTTCTCGTGCATTTTTTCTCGAGCACGGTGAGAAAGTTGTATTGATTTGATCGATGTGGAGGTCAGACACCTGTTCCTTAGGAAGTCGTACATCTGAGCGGGACTATTTTTTACTTTTTTTTCCAAAGCCATTTACATAATCTGTAGTTTGAATACTTTTACTGCAAGTAAGATTTCACTTTGGACTAACCTTTGTTTAAAATGATATAGATTTAGCTCTGATGCATATCTTCAAAGACTTAAGATATACTGTAGAAGATAAAAGCACGAGCTACCATTGTAACTACTTTATCCCGCCAGTTGAAGATTAAAGCAGATGGGACACATTTCTGTCAGTTTCTTTGTCATTATCATATATAATATAAGACAGATTGGCTTCAGAGACTTCTGATATTAATGTTATTCAAGTGGACGTAATACAGAGCAGTAACAGCAACAGTAAAGGGACTGAAAGCTTAATGGTTAGATGTAATGATAGCTCAACTATTTACATAATGTATACCATACCGGCTGGAAAAAGCACAGTGTTTGAAGGTTGTAAACATACAGACTGATTTCTTCAGTACTGTATGTTGAGTTCTGGCGTCATATCGTTTGTGTTAATACCAGAGGTGGGACAAAGTTGTTGTTTTGCAAGTCACAAGCAAATCTCAAGTCTTTGCACTCAAGTCCCAAGTCCTAAACTTTGAGTTTTGAGTCCTAAACAAGTCATTTAATGTGCTTTTCACCAAATGTGATGCCATTTTAACTGCAGAGTAATAATATATTCAATATACAAAAATCATAAATGCTTAAAATGAGTGTGATTGAACTTAATCTAAAAAAGAATCTGGGGGATTGATTCGTGGCACACTTTTTAAATATATCATACGGTACTTTTTAATCTTTGGGCTTTTGGTGGGAAAGGAATTGAGTGTTTTCAAGTCAAAAGGCTCAAGTCCGAGTAAGGTCACGAGTCACTGGTGTTGCAAGTCTTTTTTGATTTTGTCGGGTCGAGTCTAATGCCGCCTTCAAATGTGGTTGTGTTTACCGTGTTCGCCAGAAGAGTCCATATGAACGCCCCCCTCTTATTGTATTCACAACCTCGGAAGTGGAAAGTTTCTGAAAGCTCCGAGTTGTGACGTGTTTGTTGACGTTGTCAGAAATGGCGGAGGCCATGGAAGGTCATTTTTTGGTGCATAATAAGTAAATATATTGTAATTTTTTGTCATATAGAGTTTATCTTGGTAATTTTATAAAATGTCTGAGGAAAATGGTATTATTCCCAACAACGTTACATTACCCGCTTGCTAGCTTGTTAGCCTCTGTGGCTTCTAGACGCCAACAGTAATGTTAATATTGCCATTGCTTAGCAGCAGTGTTCTTCACGACTTAACCGCTTGAACGCCAGCATATCGTGTACACCACTTCCCATGTTGTAAAGACGAGCTCACCATAAAGGCACCATAAAGTTGTCAAGTTTGTGACTGGAGTCTGACTCGAGTCCACACCTCTGGTTAATGCATCAGTTGTTAGTATGTATCTGAACCAGAGCATCTAAAACACATTTATATAAATATACTTGTGGTTAAAACAGGTTAAGAAGCAAAAACTGTAGGTTTTGAAACTGAGGTTAAAGAAAAACAGGATGTCTGGATGTCAATTGGTTTTTAGTTTAGATGCCTGAAATAATAATGTTTTGTGAATTTTGAAGTCTTTATGTGTCTTAAAAATGGCAAATGCTTACAAGTGGCTAAATGAGACTAAACGTCATCACGCTGACTCGTCCGCCTTTACAGCCTCGTTGTTTCTATACTCTTTGCTCACGTTCATGCGTCCGTGGTGTAGTTCGTTTATAACCTAACCTAAAGTGGTGTTCGTTTGTGAAGATGATCTCGCTGGACAAAATGTGTAAGTATCATAAACGTTTGTTTGCCACAGAAGTGATTTTCTACAATAATCCAAAACACAATGGAACAAATCCCATTGGCTTTTTGTCGAGGGAACCAGGGCGATGCTAACTTCCTGGTTGGCCTACAGTAATATATCATCCCTGGAGCACTCTATTCCCAAGAAATAAAAAAACAATATTGGTAGAACATCTGGAATAGTTAGTTTGCTTTCCCATTACTGACCCTCAGGTTGGCAGCCATTAAATAAAAAGAGTCTCACCTTTGGCATGGGGAACTGGCAGGACCCTGAGCAGTAGTAGGCATCAAACGACTTGGGCGATATAATCCATTCGCTCCATCCAATGTCAGCGAAGTCCACTTTCAGGTATCTGCGAGCGCAGTTCCTGGGCTCGTTCCACTGCTTCTTTCGCGCCTTTTTAATCGTCTGCTCGTCGAACTGCAGCAGGGGCATCTTGTGCCGCTGGTTCTTGCGTGGCTTTTTACGCGGCCGACGGGCCTGCTTGTTTTCGTAAGGCTCGTACGGGCTTGCCTCGTCCCACCCGGTCGTCTCGTACGGATACTCGGGCCCAGGGAGTTCGTTGTTCTGCAACGGGAGCAAAACGTTCACCGAGCGCTTGTGTCTGGGCTGCGGCTGCGGCTGCTCTTGTTCGGTGTTGTTTCGCTCACGCAGGCCCAGTTTTTGGAAGCTTTGCGAAATGGAGCCCTCCCCTCCCACCGAGTGGTGTCTCTGGAGGGTGGCTACCACGCTTTCGGGCTCTGAGATGGCGGAGTCGTTGGCGTAGACCAGGATGTAGGGCGAGCGGTCAGACAGGAGCTTCTTCCACGGCTGGGGCCCTTGTGAAGCCACGTCGATCCCGATGAGCAGCTCGTCGTGGTGTTTGGCCTGGTTGACCACGCGAGTTACGTCCTTCCACTGCCAGGATATGAAGTCCCTGTAGAGGGTGGACACGTTGATCCGGAAGTGTCCTAGAGTCCTTATCTTGTTATCCACAGAGGCGAAACTCCAGATGACCATGTGGATGTGGTTGTGCCTGCGGGGGCCGTGGCGAGCGCAGCTTTTGGACCGGGAGCAGCCATGGGTGCTGTTCTGAAGGTCTCCGATGTAATAATGAAGAGTGGCGGACAGAACGTCTTCTGACTTGGTGAGGGACGTGAGGTTGAAGATCTGCAGCTGCTTCTTGTTTATCGTACCTGAATAATAAATAATGAATCATATTATTTACACAACAGCTGTATGGGACATCAAAAACAACTTCCCTGTGTTCATTAAACACACAATAATGATCATAATAATATGTTTGTAGACATGTATATACTTTTTGATCCAACATTCTCTCAGCTATGTAGATACTGTTGGTTTTATTTGCCCAGGTTATGAAATATCTGCCTCCACCTCAATACTCTGGATAATCCACTTAATTGTATTTATTTATTTAACCTTTATTTAACCAGGAGAAAAGACTCATTGAGATTAAAAATCTCTTTTTTCAAGAGTGTCCTGGCCAAGAAAGGCAGCAGCACAGTTACACGGTTGCAGAAAAATAACAAACACAACAATTTAAAACAAAGACAAAGAGCAAACTACAGAATCATAAAGTATTGGAAAAACATTCATCAGCATTCAAAACATCTGCAGCCAGATGTGCTTGCTTCCAAAGTCCATAGTAGTTTCACTGAAAACCTCCCACAGTGAGGTCTGTGGAGAGTTACCAGGAACGTTTCTAGAAAGAGATGTTGCTGCTGACTTTTTAAAAAATATAATATTTTATCTCTTTGAACTGAAATTCCACTCATCTCTATTGTTGTGGGATGGAAGCAGAAACACCTCAAAACTTGGGCAAATAAAACCAAATCTATCTGCATGGCTAGATACCACTGCTGGGTGAGAAAATGTGTTTTTAATTTGGGTGAACTGACCCTTTATAAGCTATGACATACAGCTAGCAGGCGATAGGAGGCAGTATAATCTAACAAACTTTGACCCTGTGTGGAAACTGCTCGTCTTTAATGGTGAACACGTCCAAGTGATAATAACACAGCGTGGCCTGTAAGCAATTTAGAGTTTATAGGATTAAAGTTACTTGGATAAAAAACACTAATGAAAGCATCTTAAATGCAAGAAGCTCACTGAGGTGGAAACTCTAAATTAAACTCTACATACAGTGCATGCAGGCTGGGCAGCTGCCAGATGTTGGCTCGAGGGGAAAAAAACTATCTAACACTAAAATCTGAAGGTGAGAAAACAAATGGAAGGATTTGTCATGCAGAGATCTGATGCAGAATCTGTGTTCCTGTGCGCAGTGAAAGAGGGTAACAGGTTGCATGACTGGACCAACAGGTGGATCTCAGTTCAGCTCTGAATGGCACCAGTTTTCACTTTTTTTCCAGATTTAAAACCGAAAATCAGGATAATAAACATGTTTCTATTGAAATGTTTTTTCTCAAATCTCAGATCTAGTTTATGTTAAATAAACAATGCATGCATGTAATCCCTCTCTAGACGTGCACAACTCGGTGTTTTTAACGTGCGTAAAAAGGTTTGGAGACGTACCCCAGTGCGCTTTGAAGCTGCGGACAGTGTTTCCGTCCTTGAAGGGAAATCCAGCCCGGTTGTACTTCGTGTAAAGCATCTGCATGTGTTCCGTCATTGTATCCTGTAAAAGCAGATCCTGGTCGTCTTTCGCTGGATGCTTTTTATCCTCCGAATGATGCGTAAAATCCACCTTTCTGTCTGTTTTCAGCATCGCGCAGTATCCAACGCACAGATAACTCCATCCGTAAAGCAGCACGACCACAAACCGAGAGTACAGAGCCATGCTTGGGCAAAAATCAAAGTTATAGCAGCAAGAAAAAACAATTATAGTTGTGGAAAACTTTCCAAAAAGTGGTCCCTATCTCCAAAAAGACATATCATCACCTGAGGAGTCTCCTCTTAGAAAATGATAGCATCACCTTTGACACCAGTCACACAGCAAGAGAGGAAGAAATAAAGAGTTATCCAAGTTGCCTCTCTGCTTTGGGTAAGTTGCAGGTCTAAAGTCAGTAAATGATAAAAGTTCACAGCAGAAGGTGGTAATGAGACAGATGAAGGAGAACTAAGCTGCTCAAACAGAGACGCTCTTGGTTTTGTATCCGAGCTCTGAGTTGATTTCAGGAGCAGCAGCCAACCGTCCCTCCGTCTCAGCTTTCATTGAAGGTAAAGCATGTTGTGCTTGGTATTATAGGACTTGTGGGACCAGCTGGGTATTCCTCTCTCTCTCTCACTCACACACACACACACACACACACACACACACACACACACACACACACACACACACACACACACACACACACTCACACACACACACACACACACACACACACACACACACACACACACACACACACACACACCCCTATACACACACACACACACACACACACACACACACACACACACACACACACAGAGAGAGAGTTTCCTGTTCCAGATACTTTTACGCACATTCAGCCTGGGGACACATTATCTAATGTTATCAGGAGCTGGAGGAGGCTGTTTTGTCAGTTCTTTAAAAATACTTTATTAAAGGGACATTCCGCAGATTTTTTGGAGCTGATTTGAATATACTCTAAACTGCTGCCACAGAGCGAGCAGCCAATCCTGTGCGTAATTTCTACTCCGCCGCAGAGCTGTGCGTCTGGGCCGCGCTGCTGAATGAAGCGGCTTATTGTCGGCATTAAAGGCTCTCTCTCCTATTTAGTTTAGTTCAATGGAGTTAAGCACACACATCCTGTACCATCACGGTCCGATCCGGATGCTGTACTGTGCCCCCCCCCCCCCCCCCCCCATCCAGGCGGGGTTTAAACAGCCAGCCACCCGCCACCACCCCCCACCCCGCCACTGGGCTTCTCTTTCAGGGGCACTCGGGAGGAAATGATTAGGGCATTTCCCCGCCCTTGGACATCTGATGGCAATAATATTAGCATGCCATGTCCTTCATAGCAGTCAACACACACTGAACGGGTTTAACCCCTTCAAACTGGGAGGAGATGGGCAGCAGATAATCTATTTAAAGGTCCCATATTGTCAAAAGTGACATTTTCATAGCTTTTATATTATATAAAGCAGGTTTAAGTTCTATATAAATACTGTGAAAGTATCGAAACGCTTAATCCACAGAGAAATACATACAGCCCATATTCAGAAACTGAGCTTTTGAAACAAGTTGTCAGGATTTCTGTCCATTTGTGATGTCACAAATATACAATATTTAGATCATTATTCTGTTTTAAACATAAACATTCTAAATGTGTCCCCGTTTATTTCCTGTTGCAGTGTATGTGAATGACATCTGCTGACAGGAAGTAAACATGGACCCTAGCCGTTGCCTAGCAACACAATTGTCGCAATTCCGTTGAATTATACCAAAATGGAGCGTTTCAGACAGAGGGCGAGTACAGGTAAATAAAATAAAGTTTTTTTTTAAACATTAAAGCATGTAAACATGTTCTAGTAGAAACCCAAAATACAAGTATGAACCTGAAAATGAGTACGATTTGGGACCTTTAAACAACAGCAAAGCAGCAGCAGAGGGAAGACAGCTGGAGGGAAGAACCTGACTGATTAATCCATCAATCATTCAGACATAAAGAAGATACAAAGATAAATGAGCCTTGACCATAACTTTGGAAGACAACCAACTTGGTTTGTCCAACTCAGACTGCTGAAGTCTCATTAGCTCCGAGCATGGAGAAACAGACAGGAGTACCAACACCAGAGCAAAGCAATAAGGTATTGTGGACGGGGCGGCAGCAAAAATGGATTTTAGACACTTAAAAGAAAAGCTCACCTAAAACATTCAGTTCCCCGTCGGAAAGGAGAAGGAAAGGGCCGTCTGACGGCAAGATGAAGTGGTTAGAATATTCTAAATATAGCGTACACTTAAACTGATACTGATTGTCTTAGGTGTCTAAAATCCGTTTTGCTGCTGCCCCCATCCACAGCAGTATATTGCTTTGCTCCCGTGCTGGTACTCCTGTCTTGGTTCTCGATGCTGGGGGCGTACGGCCATCTACTGTAGGTAATACACTGACTATGGATCAGTATCAAGTCTTTTCTCCATTTTTTTGATTCTGCATGGGAGAAAAACAAAGTTTTCTTCAAGAATTCAAGGTAACACGGGGTGAGCGATTGATATACAAATGGTCATTTTGTATGGAGGACGGAACCTGCCAAAATCAAAAATAAATAAATACGTATATGACTCGATAAATAAATAAATATGTAATTAAATGTAACAAAATAATAAATAAGTAAATAAATAATATATTAAAAAGAAATAAAAGAAATAACAAATAAATGCAAAATAAATACCAAAATAAATACATGAATTTATAAATTAAAAAATAAATGCAAATTAAATAAATACATTGATAAATTAATAAAAAAAAGCAAAATAAATACATTTATAAATAAAAAAAATAAATGCAAAATAAACAATACATTTATAAATTAATAACAAAATAAATACATAAATAAACAAAAGGGAAGATTAAACAGAAGAGTAAATAAATAAGGGCATTAATACAAAGATAAATAAATAAAGAAGCAAATTAAAACAGAAATTTACGTCACATTTTATCAATAAATTAATGATTACATTTAGTGGCATATTTATTTATTGAGTCATTTATTTATATATTTTTGATTTTGGCAGGTTCTGTCCTCCATCATTTTGTGGGTGAAGTATTCCTTTAGTGTGAAACTGAGCTTGTTACCTAAAGAGAGGCTAAATAGTGCCTCTCTACTATCTTTGACCCAGTTATAGTGTGAGTCCACCTCTTTACCTCATGTTGTGTATATTAGGGGCAAGTCTGGCCTCAGACTAATAAAACCACACTTCAGTGAAAACCCCAACAGCTTAAAAGCCCAATAAAAGAAATGAAGAGGGATACAACCATTTAAATTAGACTTTATTGTGAAATCATTACTATTTACAGACACATCATCCGTCTGGGTGAGTTCCAGCAACTTGTTTTTTTGAGGTTTGGTCTTCCACGGAGGTATGGCGCCATAAAGAAAAGAAGCATTTCATGAGCGATACTGGCTTGTTAGTCAGTTCACCGGCATTTTAAAATGACTATTTTTCATGTGCACATCTGCTGTTTTGATTGGTAGGTGTTTGGAGCGACTACTATGCCACTTTAAGGGAGAGCAGAGCGTCACCGGGCCACATGAATGAGCCGTGGCCTGTAAACCTAAACAGCTGTAAATGAGGGTGAAATGTTCTTTTGCCACCCGGCCGGTTTGTAGTTCCTACTCCCAAAACAAAGCAGAGCAGATAGTGAGATAGTCAGGTGGACAGCCCTCGCCCCGAGGTTCAATCTGGCCTTTTAGAAAGAGACCAAAGAAGAACTTTGAATGTGCTTATCATCCTTGTTAGTCCAGTTAGTTTTGTTGTGACAACAGCAAAGACTAACCCGTTCTTTCAGAGCCGTTTTGACATGAACAGCTCACTAAAGACATTTAAATATATTAGGGATGTCAAAGTTAACGCAAAATTAAAGCTAAATTGAAGATACTGGTACAAAATGAAAAGAAGAAAACCTAAAGAATCCATTTGTACCAACCATGTCATACTAGCTTGTCAGGAAGGAGGTTAAATAACGCTCCAAACTTGCGCTAAATTTTGGCCATTTTCAAAGGGGTCCCTTGACCTCTGACCTCCAGTTATGTGAATGAAAATGGGTTCTATGGGTACCCACGAGTCTCCCCTTTACAGACATGCCCACTTTATGATAATCACATGCAGTTTGGGGCAAGTCATAGTCAAGTCAGCACACTGACACACTGACAGCTGTTGTTGCCTGTTGGGCTGCAGTTTGCCATGTTATGATTTGAGCATATTGTTTTATGCTAAATGCAGTACCTGTGAGGGTTTCTGGACAATATCTGTCATTGTTTTGTGTTGTTAATTGATTTCTATTAATAAATATATACATACATTTGCATAAAGCAGCATATTTGTGCACTCCCATGTTGATAAGAGTATTAAACACTTGACTAATCTCCCTTTAACCAGCCACCTCCTCCCCACCGAGTTAATCACAAACTTTATTCATCATCACCTCAAAACAGGCCCAGGAACTCACAACTTCTCTCTCTGTAAAATAAAAATACAGAAACCCACTGACTAAGAAAACCCCAAACCCAGACCCCCGTTCCCCCAAATCCCTGCTTTTACAGAACCAGAACCCACATCCCCGTGTCACCACACATACTGTTTCAATGAGGCCAACGGAGTCCAATTCAGTCTAAACAGACAAACAGATGCAGCCGGTTGAAGGCTGCTCTCGAGGTTTGTGTTAGGATTAACTAATTAGTTCAAACCTCGTAACTTTCAGGAATAAATTTCAGCTGAAGGGATGCCGGGGAAATGAGTACGACGGCACATTAAGTCTGGCTTCCACTGTGTCAGTTTAAAGGAATAGTTCAACATGTTGGCAAATTTGCTTTCTCAAAGAGAGTTAGATGAATAAAATCAATACCACTTGTCTGTCTGTGCCTTAGGAGACAGTTAGCTTAGCGTAATGTGAAGACAGGAAGCAGGGGAGACTCTGTCCAAAGGTGTTATTTCTTGGAGAGTGGTGGAGAATCCAAGAAGTCCAAGAAATAGTCCGACACAACCCTCCTGTGAAACCACAACTCTGGTTTTTGTAGGGATTAAACAAACGAGATATAACATGCTAATTATTGAGCTCGAGAGGTGCTGGTGGGAAGATTGTGTTACCTTTGGAGAGGCTAGCTGTTTCCCTCTGTTTCCAGTCTTTATGCTAAGCTAAGCAGCTTCTGGCTGTAGTTTCATATTTACAACACAATCTGTGATGTATTCATGTAGCCTACCCTGTGTTTTATGTGTGCTAAATATATGCATCACACTGTTGCATAAGCAATTGCCCCACTGGGGACAAATCAAGTTATTGATTGATTGATTGATTGATTGATCTAACTCTCAAAAAGCAAATAAGCATATTTCCCTCCAAACATGTCAAACTATTCTTTTAAAGAATATTATTTTTGTTGTTCTTTATGCCATTTTTGTGATATCATCACAAAAAACCTACATTTTTGTAACATACGGGACTATGTTGAATACCTCTATTACACAGCTTTGTTGAATACTCTATTTTGATTGGTCAATCACGGCGTTCTACGCTGTGTTATTTCTTTATAGCAGACCGTTGCTATGTATAACAGACCATTTGCTATGTATAACAGACCGTTGCTATGGGCGTAGTTCTGATATCAGACTATGGCGGACCGTTTTTGTGTCAAATTATTGGTGGTGCATTGCTGAGTTAAAAGTTGATGTATGTAAACATATTTTCTCCCGGATTACGGTCACAGTTTTAAACCCGTTGTTAACGATGTAAATTGAAACAAAACAAAACATGCAACAAAACTACTTGGTTCGGTTTAGTAAAAAAACACCATGGTTTTGTTTAAAATAACTATGGTTGTTACGTCATTAAGCTACGGATATAAAATAAAATAAGTGAACTTTAACTTTTGGTTTCACCCGGGACACCAAAAGCTGTTTTCCGGGTGGCATCTATCACCCCAACCTCTTCTGTATGCGGACTTTCGTGGACTGGCATTACAAACTATTTGTGATACGTCAAAAACAAACATATTTCGTGATAAAATTACATCGAAACTTATTCACAATGTACTTTAGTTGTATGGGAATGTCATTTTTAGGAGACAAGGCTGGTAGGACTGTACATAAACGCCTCCACAGAGCTGCTACATGTGCAGGATGTTTCCTTGTGACTAAAGGAAACTACGTGTCTGCAGAGTCTACAGAAAACTAATTTATGAACAAATAACAAAGGTCCTGTAATTTGTTAGCTTATAGACATAGATAATGTTACTTGTGGTGGGGCTGATTTTTACCATGTGTTTCAAAATAAGTTGTAAATCCGGAAATTAAAAGTGAGCACGTTGCTAAAAGTCTTCTGTACTTCCTAAATAAATCCTACAGCAGATTATTTGCAGCAAAGTCGTCTTCAATTAAAGAAATGCCATAGTGAATGACTAATATGTAAATGATAGAGCACTTTGATGTCCCGTAAAGTGTGCCTTGCATCTGGGAACATGCGGAATGCTTTAAGCCCATTACCCATTCTTCCAGTCCAATTGGAGCTACCGCAGCCTGGGGGAGGACATAAAAGCAACCCCCGTCATCTTTCAAAGCTCTTACGCCTTTAATTTGTTTAGACAAACAGCCCGAAACATGCCAGGCCAAACGACGGGACGGGCCCGGGGTCCCCGAGCAGGTTCCTTTCCTTCGGGGAATGCCAAACAAACTGGGCCAAACTGGGTCTTCACTAAACGGAATAAAGAAGAATTTAAGGCCAAAGAACTTTACAATAGGAAGGTCAAATCTGAAGTAACATAAAATGTCAGTTTATTTGCAGAGAAACTTCCAAGTCGTCACACTGGTCCGTCCACTTCTTCCTCTGGGAATCCTCAGTCTTAAAGCCTTTTTTTTTCTCACAGCAGCACCTCCACCCAGATGGCATGCATGATAGGAGGGCAACAGTCTGTAAATGATGGTGCGACTACAGCAGCTCGGTCAAATTAGAGGCTTCCAGTGCTCTCCAATATGTGCCATATGTACCAACGTGTCGGCTGCAGCCTTCTGAAGCTTAGACAGTCCTGATGTTGTGGTCGTAGATGACGACATGGATGTAGAGGTCCGACTGTAGGAAGGTCCTGTTGGAGTCCTCGCCTGGACCGGACTGGAACCCAGCACACAGTTAGAACAGTTAGGAGGTTCTTGTTTGGACGGCATTATCTACAGTCTATAAAGGTGCATTCAGACTACATGCAAAGTGAATTTTCACCTTGCTTCATTCACGTAAACCTGTGTTTATTCACTAAAAATGTGCCTGAGTGTGTTGACAGTTTGCACTTGGACTGATCTCAAAACTTATGTTTCTTTCCTTTTTCCTCTTAAATGGAGCATCTTTGCTCTTTTTTTTCAGCCGGTGTGGATTCATCAGTTCACAGCACCACTTACGCCTTTCCATGGACTTCATACACATTTGCACCTCCTCTAAAATTTGCTTTACTTTCGGTCTGAACACACTTCCGTATGTGACATTTTTAAAGCGGCATTAAGCAATTTTTGTGGGGCAGAAAGCAGTGTTCATTTGTTAACGAAACTATGACGAAATATATTCGTCAACGTAATTTTTTTCCCAATGACTAAGACGATGACGAGATGACACCGACGCCATTAAAGCTCTGTGTTTGTTTGACCCGTCCACCGCCCCTCCCTCCACCCCTTAGTGGACTTTCTCGCTCTTTATACTACGTCAGTTGCTCTGAGCGTCTAATAATGACGTGGATGGGTTTACACTGGAGTAAGTTGAAAGCCTGGTGCATCTCATAGGTTTTAAGATGCCAAGGGCCACTGACAAAGCGTTGGTATTTGATGCCCTGAGAATGAGACCAGGCTGCCAATGTTAATATAAAAATATCTCTTAATGCAGCTTTAAAATGTGAAAGCTGCTAGTAATTAATCAAAACCTCAGATACCCAGAACACATCTCTTTATAATAAGAGGTATATTAAAGGGGAGGCTGACAGTGACTGTAACGGTTCATTTTCCAAGATGTTTTGCGTTACGTTGAATGTCAAATGTGACGCGGCCCCACCGCTAAGATGTGAAGCTGCTACCAGCTGGGAACATTTATTCAAGGCTAAGTGTGTCAAAAGCTTCCAGTGGGAGTGGATCCATAGCCAACCATTACACTCAATTTACACTTTTACCTCAAACACACTTGTGGGTGTCCTAATAAGTGAGGCGGTCTTCCTTTGCGAGTTCAAAAGAGCGTCAATAAAAAAACAACTTCATAAACACACCGAGAGAAACGCCGGGGAAACTAAATGATAAGCATCTATTTTTACAGAAACCAAAATGTGTCATTATCGCTCACGTCATCCAAGTACTTGGATTGATTCAAACCATTGTCATAACTGAAATATGACAAACCCTCCACCACGCAACCCACTTTCTGGCTGGGATAGAAGAAGTGGTTACGGTATGACAAAGGCAGAGAAACAAACAAACCACCCAAAATGAGTCGATGTGAGTCTTTATTTTGGAAGTCTCCGCTGCGGATCTGTGGCCACATGCGCAGCTAGTGAGCTCATGGTGGGTTAAAAAGCCGGACGGTTCTACGCCGCTCCGTGCCGAGTCAATCTGGGCTGAGCTGAGCTGAGCAGAGCTGAGCTGGGGTTCTGGGCACCCGGGTGGTTTGCTGTGTCTGGCTTCCTCTGCCTTCTCTTGTGTTTTTAATAGACAAGCCTGGTCGGGGCGGTGCTCGACCGCAGCTAGAACACTGTGCTGCCATTTTGGCGCTTGGCCTCAAAAACGCAGTCCCCACAGCTCTGTCTGCAATTTCAAAATAGTTCAGCCCCACACCAACTACTTCCCTACCCCCCCAGCGAAGAGGGGAACTGGAGAGAAGGCAAGAAAAAAAAAAAACACAGTCTGTCAGTCGTTATTCTTCCAGGGCCCCTGTCAGACTCGGAGTGTGGAGGAAGCACCTGTCTCGACCCCTTGATCCTCCATTCTTTGTGCAGGTGGAAAGCAAATATCTTTCCCTCCCACTGATTTCTTTCTCTCTCAGTCTCTACGACGGATTCTCTTAGAGCGTGGGCTCCCTCTGATAATTACTGTGTCTGATATCTGAGGTTAATTAAGACTCGCTATAAACTAGGCAATTAGTAAAGTTGGCAGAGAAATGAAAAATAACTTCCAACATTTTTGCATTTAAAAGTGTAGACATAGAGAGAGGGTAAGGGCACTGAATGCAACAAAGGCCATATAATGCCGGGATTTGGGGACCGATTCGTTCCTCCCAAAAATCGTCAGCGAAGCCCTGATTTTTTGATGGTTCTAAAGATGATCTTTCCAGATATTCCTGTTGTGTGAGGTATGTTAAAAGCGTTTTTTACATCCACCAATCGGCTCGGAAGTCCATCCTGGCCGCAGCGATTTCAAATTGTAGACGTTAAACATGTTCAATATTTACGATCAGATAACCTGTTGTGTGTGGGGAACCCCGAGGATGACGCAGTCACGTGGGAAAGAACGATAGCCAATTGAGGACCAAGTTGACTGAAGAAGGAAGGACAACCACCTCCGTCATGGCGGCCACGGCTAAGGCATGATCTAATGCTAAACGCGAAGCATAAAGTAGTAGTAAGACGGAGCTCAGAAATGGAGATTTATATAATGTGTCTCCATGACTTCATCCATTATTTTTATTTTTTCTTCGGGAATTTTCAGTACAAAGTAGTGCAAAAACTAGCTAATTCTTTCTGCCCGTCGTCCGTCATGTTTGTTTAAAGTCACGTTTGATCACAAGATATTTTGCGAGATTTCCTGTTTGTTTTAGTCTCTTGTTGTTGATGAATAAATCTGTTAGTGTGTGGTGTTTTGCCAAATCGTTGCTCACCACACACTAAAGGAACAAAACTGTTAAATTGATCATAACATTTTTAAAATCTGTTAAGTGAAACAGGATGTTATGCGTACATGGAAAGTTAGTCACCTGAGCCACGAAGACAACAACATTTGTTTTTAAAGCAGCAGAAAGGCTTTTAAAATACTCTTTTTTTTTTTAGCCCTTTAGCCTTTTTGCTTTCCTGGGACATTTTTACAGCCGTGGAACAGGTGAACTCATCTAATTAGCGGTGCCATTTGTCCCCCTGGGGCTTAACAACAAAACAGGACAACAACAACAACTAAAACCTACCATGGGGTCCACATTCAGGATCTTTTTGTCCCTCTTGTTCTTAAAGAGGAGGCCGTTAGGGTCGTCGTAAATCACCTCAAAGTTGGGGCTGGAGTTGGACGTGGACACCTGTGTCTTCCAGTTGTAGTAGCTGTGGAGGAAAGGTAACAGTAACTGTCAGTTGACTGAGGTGAAGCCATTGTTTAAGCTTAAAGGTGCTTTCAAACAGTGCAATGCAACGGTACAGTGGAAGTCACACACAGTTGTTTGGGAAGAATCATTTGGAAAGATTTTGCTGTTTTTTAAATTCCTGGAAGTCGTACCAAGTATAGTAAGGTAACTACACGACTTACAGTAGTATTTTGCTGCCCGGCCATTTGGTTTGTTTTTGCTTTTGTGGGCCCACGCAGGCATGTTGCTTAAGAGAAACACATCTAAAAACCACGTATTTCAAGGAAAGGATGCCACCCATAGTATTCAGGCGGGCCAACTTTGGATGAGACTCTATGTAAAAAACAAATCTATACAGCCGCTTACGTTGCATTCTGTCTATCCTCTCTGTTGTGACGAACCTTCACTGCTCCTTGGGTTTCACAGTCTAAACAGGGCCTCACATACAGTCTGGATGTCGGATGAATGAAATAGACAATAACTCTACTTGCAGATGTTTGTGGCTAAAATGCTCCAAACACACAGTAAGTCAAAATGCTCAACAGTCGCTGTATTTCACTTGAATTTCAAAAGCATCAAAAGTTTTCATTTAGGTTGGGCTGTGGTTGGATGGTGGCATCGCTGCAACATAACACAGAATGAACAGATAGGACATGGCACTATTTTCCAGTTGTTGTTTGTCGATGGGTGACGATTGGTCTGCAATGTTTCAGCTCAGCCGATTAGACTGTTATCATGTCATTAAATGGGGGCGTTATCAGTGGTTATTACACAGCTTTTTTGAATACTCTGATTCTGATTGGTCAATCATGGCGTTCTACAGTTTGTTATTTCTTTATAACAGACCGTTGCTATGGGCACAGTTCTAATGTCGGACTCTGGAGGACTGTTTTTGTGTCAAGTTATTGATTTCTTAATTAAGTAGCCGTCGATCACAGAAAGAAGGAATAAAAGAAGACGACAGCGACCTCTAGTGGCCGTAGTAATTATGACAGGAGCAGAAGCAGAAGTCAGTGTAGTAGTGTAGACGGCGTTAAACTCTATATGGGGTGGAGGCTGCTTTTAACGCTTGATTTCTGCTTGCCGCATCCCTGAGGGTCTGTCCGCGCAGTCTGCAAAGTGACATCACACCATCAGACACGCCCATTCTCAGGGGTTCCATCTGCGCACATCTACATTTTTCTAACTACGTGGCGAAAAATGGAGAACTTTAAGGAGTTTTGAGAGTGTCGGTTTGCTGCGAGAAGAAATCCGCACAGACGTTAAAAGATTTAAACGTTTCCTTGTCACGATTCAATGTCAGCTCATGTCTGTGCGGCGTCCTTGCGGTAAGTATAACTGAAGCTTAAGCCAAAACACAATGTGTTTCCCTAAACTTAACTAAGTAGTTTTGTTGCCTAAACCTAGAGAAGTTTTGTTTGTGTTCAAAACGTAACGTTTCGTGCAGTTTTACGTGTTAGAACGGGTTGCTTTTAAGTTTTGCTTTCACTTTTACAACAATAATAGGCATAGTAGGCCCTTATGACCCACATCTATGAGGCTTATAGCGACAGATAATGCATATTTAATGTCTTGATAGCAGTGGAATCGGGTTTGACTATGCACACAGGATAACAGTGGATAGAAATGTTTTCTCCCTCTCTCTTCCTAAGATAAAAAAAGTATTAAAAACTCTTAGTAATAATACATACGTTTTGCATGTAAGATTTTATAAGACTGACACTCAGTGGTAGTGGTGTGTGCCAACCGACCATTTGGTATTCTGCTTTTCAGGAACATTTTCCTTTATAGGCTCTCACAGCAGGAGGGTTTAAAACAACACAAGCACCATATTGAGGTCATGACTTCGCCTGTTTCACGGAGGAAAGAAAACTTCACGGATTACAGAGCGCTACACAGCCATTGTTATCAAATCAATATTCAACAGCAGGTTTATAAAAGATCTTTGCTATGCAGAAAAGAAAGGAAAGCAACCTGCAGAGTCAAGTATCTTTTGTACGAGAGGCAGAAGTTAAAAAGTCTGTTTCCAATTTGATTGTGAGGGCGCTGTGTTGGAGTTCGCCAAGCCAGGCATTAAAGTAAAGCTGTGGCTAATAAGCAATTGAAACCAAAGAAAGGGTTGAATTCCAAAATAAATGACCGATTAATTTACAGCATCCGATTGGATCGCGCTCTGCTTTTAGGGTTTCTGTTATTTTTGATTCAGCGGAGCAATAGTGTGCAGCTCTCTGAGAGTCAAAAATTATTTATATAAATTAACACATTTAGCATGCGCATGAAGTTGAGGATGTGATTTATTACTCCTTGATGAGGTAGTGTTTATCCCCGTCAAATCATTCATCATCTAAAGCTTCTCCAGCGGTTTGATGGAGGCAACATGCTCGTCGAAGAAAAGAAAAACATCCAGAGCAGCTTGACATTTTTTAGCCATAAAATTGGCAGATCTTCTGTCTTTGTTGATATGAAATACGAGGCTGGTTGGAAGTTGAGACACCTCATTGAGGTAGTGTTGAATACTGCATTGTTCCCATGTTAAGTTTGGATTCAGCACAACGTTTCAGCTGAGAGGAGCCAGGCGTGGAAACAAAAGACACAAAGTCTTTGGTTTAACTTTGTTAAAAAAAAAAAAAAATGCAAAATCAATTTTAGTGCTCCATCTGTTTTTAAGTTATCAGATAAATTTGGGACATCTTTATCAAATCACTTTTTCTTTGTATTGTCCAAATTGTTATTCTTGTGCTATTGTTCGGGAATGTGTTATTTTTCTGTGAAACATTTATGATACCTTGTTTTGAAAATTGATATACAAATACAGTATTATTATTGTTATTACAGCATGACATGTTTGAAACCTTTATCCCTACTGATCATTTAAATTCAAGAAAAGTTCTTAGAATAAAAGGCAAACTGGCAAAAAGCCAACAAAAGCGTCAATAACACAACTGCGGTAACAGGTTTGTAAACGTCTTTTCACCTGTCATTTAATGCCATGTCATTACAGTGAGATGGTCGTGGTTGTTTAGGCAACAAACCCACTGAGGTCCTGTCTACATGTATACAGATATTCTTAAAAACTGACATTTTCTCCTGTTTAATAAAAAAAATATCTGTCAACATGACCTTCGCTTTGCAAAATATCGCCGTCCACACTCGACCGCAAAAACGGCTCCAAACGCTAGCCCTTTTGAGTGTTTCAAACCTTGCCTTCAATCACCCAAAAGTACATTCAATCACCATTCGGCCTCCACATGTTTAATGTGTTCCCTGCTCCCTGATCTTTGTTATTGTTTCTGGCGCATGCTCATTACACAAAGCAACAATGGGCATGCACGAAATGAGGAGAGGGCATCATCGTTTCCCAAACGCTCTGTTTTACACGTCCACACAGATACAAAGTAACCAGAGTTTTTAAACGTTAGAAGGTGTTTTCAAAAACATGCGATTTTGTGACTCAAAACTCTGTTTGCGTGTGGACGAGAGGCTGAAACGTAGAGGTAAATATCCGTTTAAAAAAAATATCTGTATACATATAGACAGGGCCTTAGTTACACTGAATTCACACCAGAGCAGCAGCAAAGTGCGACCTGCGGCGAGCTGCCGTGCATTGTCTATGCAAAGCTCCCAAGCTGCGGTCGTTTGATTCTGGGACGAAGTGCGGCCAAACTAAAAGTTGGCCAGTTGGGTCCAGAGAGTACCCGCAGCCAATTAGTAAACAGATCCTGGGACTCATGTGACATGTTGACCTATGTTACAAAGATTATATTCCCGTCTGAAACAGATGAATATGCCTCCCGGCCGCAGAAAAATTTAATTATTACGGCGAGCCGCACTTCGCCGCTGCCTGGTGTGAATTTGGCATTAGGTTAAGAAAAAACATCATGGTTGGGCTTAAAGTAAATACGTACATAAACAATGTAACATAAGTGAGGAAAACACGTCACAAACATCAATGAAGTAACTTCAAAATAACTCCACCTCCCCTTCCACCCGCCATAATCAGTCTTTCTCACTTTTTATTCTACGTCACTAGCTCTGAGCGTAGCATATTTACATGGACGTGTTTACACTGCAGTCAGTGAAGACTACCCAGCGTTGTTATTGAACGCAAAACGACTCACAAATTGCCGTGTCATTCATTACGCCATACACCATTTGGCGAGACCGGGCTGGCTGGCTGTTCATATCATAGTAACACAACTCCACATGTCATACTCTGAGGCGCTGAAGGTTGCTCTAGCGGGCCTCGGCTGCTCCCCAGCAGCAGTTTGTGGTCCAAGAACAAAGTTGGACCTCGGGGAGGAGGCTCAGTGTAAATCTGGGAAGAGGCACGTTATGTTGGGGGGGCTGAGTGGGCCGAAGCTGCAGCAGCAAGTTGTAAATATGGGACCAGAACACAATGGAGAGGTGCCAGCATGCTGCAGGTTATATTCCCCTTGCTGTGATGCTTTACTGGAGCCAATACATGACAAACAGCAGGTATAAAGTATTAATGACCTGCACTATGTAAAATACATCTCAAAATGTTTACATTTACATTGGGAGGCCTCTGCAATCTTTGAAATATTCTGGCTGTTTGGCCGGTTTCAAGATGTTTTCTGCAGGATGTGTTTCAGAGGTAATCTCTCGTGGCACATAAAACCCGTTTGCAAATACCCATTTGCATTCGAGCCATAAAAATATGTACTGACTGCAACATATTAAGCATGCCTGCTACAAATTACAAGCAAACATATAGTACAAGCAATATAAAAACTTACCCATGTGGCCTTTCCAAAACCCACAGACCCCTATGCAATTTTGGGAAATGTAAATACATATTTTTGCAGAATGGTCCGTTTTTGAATAGCTATGAAAAGGGCCAGCTATTCCAGCCAATAGGGAGAGTGACTGACTTCACTGCTGGTATCCTGGCAACATGGTTTTCCTGGATTGATCACTTGTCATATTTCCTAAGACAGTTATTCAAAGTAAGTGGAAAGGATTGATCTCCTTGTGAGCCTCTGGAGGCTCGCACCGAGACCCAGATCCAACTTTTGGGAGAAAGATTCAGTCTATTTGTAGACCTAAAAGACTTACATTTTGACTAGTAATTTGCTTATAAAGACTTGTGACTTGACTTGGACTTGCAATCAAGCACTTGAGACTTGAGACACTTCATACTTGCTCTGACAGACTTGGGGCTTGGACTTGTCTCGATGGACTTTAACTTGATCAAATGACAGACTTGAGGCTTGACTTGGACTGTCTCAAATGTCTTGATGCCTTCTCTGAAACACTTGAAAATTGACTCGATTGACCTTAACTTTAGACTTGACCTGTACTTGTTTTGACTTGGACTTTTCTTGATGGACTTTAACTTGGAAATTGACTTGGACTAGTTTCAACAGCCTTGAGACTTGACTAAGAGTCTCGATTTACTTTTCTTGGACTTGTCTTGATGAATCCAACTTGATATTTGACTTGGACTCGTCTCAAATGACTGACATAAGGCTCGATTTGGACTCGTCTCGAATGTCTTGATACTTTCTCTGAAACCCTTGAAAACCCTTTAACTTCACACTAAATTCAGACTTATCTCAAATTACTTGAGACTTGACTTGGGCTTGTCTCGGTGGACTTTAACTTGGGACTTGACTTGGATTTGTTTCAAATGACATGAAACTTGACTAATTGTCTCGAATTATCTTGGTTGATTTAAACTTGATACATGACTTGGACTTGTCTCAAGTGACTTGATACCTTATCTGAAACACTTGTGAGCTGACTTTAACTTGACAATAAATTTAGACTCAAATTAGTTGAGACTTGACTTGGGCTTATCTCAAAGGACTTTAACTTGGACTTGTTTCAAATGACCTGAGACTTGACAAAGACTTGTCTCGAATTCCTTGAAACTTTCCTTGGACTTGTCTTGATTGACTTCAACTTGAGACTTGATTTGGACTTGTCTCAAATGAACTGAGACTCGACAAAGACGTGTCTTGAATTACTTGAAACTTTCCTGGGCCTGGTTGTGATTGACTTCAACTCAAGATTTGACTTGGACTTGTCTTGATGGATTTAACTTGGGAATTGACTTGGACTTGTTTCAAATGACTTGAGATTTGGAAAAGACTTGTCAGGAATTACTTGAAGCTTTCCTTGGACTTGACTTGATTGACTTCAACTTGAGACTTGACCTGCACTTGTTTCCAATGACTCAAAACTTGAGAAAGACTTGTTTCGATTTACTTGAAACTTGCTTTGGACTTGTCTTGATTGACGTCAATTTGGAAATTGACTTAGATTCGTTTCAAATGACTTGAGACTTGACTAAGACTTGTCTCGAATCACTTAGAACTTTCCTTTGACTCGATTGACTTCAACTTGATACTAGACTTGGACTTGCCTCCAATGACTTGACTTGTGACTTAGCATTGTCTTGATTGACTTTGACTTAGATTTGCCTCGGACTTGAGGCTTGCCATGGACTTGAAACAGGACTTGGACTTGGTTCAAATGACTTGACTTGTACTTGGCTCAAACAATCTTAAAATCAGTATGGTAGAGAAACACATAAACCGTGTTAGAAGATTTTCTCCATATTGTCCACTTCCAGCAGGCTCTACTATATTTTGATGCAACGAACTTCTGAACACGTGACGCCATCTGATGTCTCAGATATGCGTCGACCGTGTCCTTCCAGCTTCCGGAGTAATCTTCCTCTCCAGTTAAACACATGCACTGGACGCCTCCGAACAGCCTGAACTGTGTGGGGAAATACACTGATGCATAAAATTATAAGGTATGATAGGACGAGAGGTCTGGCATTCTTTTTCAAGATGCCAACAGAGCTGAGTAGAGCAGGTTCAGAATAGACTGCTGCAATGCCCCAATTATGAAATACAAATTGAGGTTTTTCCCCTAAAACTCAGAGGAAAATTATATTGTCTGAGACTTGCTTTCAGACACATGCATACTTCTTCTCTTTGTAAATTAGATCCGACAGCGTTTCAGCGACTATTTATACCGAAATGCCATACGACAATTAACATTTTTTTGGTGGACCACTTTTATTCCATGGTGAACCGCTTACTTTTGCAAGAGAAACGGGACAGATGTGAGATATTTTAGCACTGAACATGAAAAAGACTGACGAAAGTGTAAGAAAAAAAAACAGTTTTGAAGCAATGCCGAGAATTTTGTTCATACGTTACTTGGATGTGTTTATTGGACCCACCTCCCTCACTGTCCCATATGAACTGTCACCGGGGCAACTAACTGCACGGTCGGTGCACATTTGGTCACAAAGAAAGCTCCGGCAGCTGGATGGCACCACACCCAGACACATGGACCAGTAAAAGTGTGAGAACCTGGATTTGGTGGAAACAATGACGGTGCTCTCCTGGTTCCCTATGCATTTAACCATGGCTGTTCGACACGTGCACTGTGTCCTTTCACTTTCCATAGTTACCGTGCTTAGCTCTATTGTTATCTCCAGGCGGTCATTTTCCAGGGTAATGTCAACAGTCTCATTATAGGGCTCGGAGGAGCTGGACTCTCTGCGCTGGATGATATATATCATAAAAGAGCAAATACCTTGCATGTGTATTCGTTCAGCTGTTTTTTTTTTCTGTAGTGGCTGAAGAATACAAGTCCAGTAAGTGTTTCTGAAGTTAATGTTTCCAGTGTAAATCACTAAAGGCCTCTTCAGCGTTGAGAGGCAGAGTGTAACGAGTTGAATTTACTGTTAAGCCTTCTGGGGGTGTCATGGGTCTGATTCAACGACAAATCACAGATGGGCCGCGTCCAGTTGGCAACCCCATTAACAAACCCTACATCTAACCACCCACCAACACACACCTTTGTTTTCTCATTATTTTTGGGTTTCATCTGGGAATTAAAATACAAGCAGCTTGTGAAAATTGGGTACTTCAGTGCTTTTGAGTTCACGTTTTGTCCCTTTTGTTGTTTGACAAAAAAGACTGATATGAAAAAATGGGGGGAAATCAGGTTCAAGTAGAAAATAATACAAACATTTCCCTGACTATCAGATTAAAATGAATAATTAATGCAGAAATCAGACTGTAAAAATAACATTTGCATTGCAAACACTATCCATCGGTACCAACCATGTCATACTAGCTTGTTGAGAAGGAGGTTAAATAGCGCTCCACACTTATGCTATATTTTGGTGAGGAAAAACTGTCATGGCCATTTTCGAAAGGGTCCCTTGACCTCTGACCTCCAGATATGTGAATGAAAATGGGTTCTATGGGTACCCACGAGTCTCCCCTTTACAGACATGCCCACTTTATGATAATCACATGCAGTTTGGGGCAAGTCATAGTCAAGTCAGCACACTGACACACTGACAGCTGTTATGATTTGAGCATATTTTATATGCTAAATGCAGTACCTGTGAGGGTTTCTGGACAATCTGTCATTATTTTGTGTTGTTGATTGATTTCCAATAATAAATATATACATACATTTGCATAAAGCAGCATATTTGCCCACTCCCATGTTGATAAGAGTATTAAATACTTGACAAATCTTCTTTTAAGGTACATTTTGAACAGATAAAAAAAATGTGAATGTGAATGCTGCTTGTTTATTTCAAATCATTGTCAACTGAAAACATCTGGATTAAAGACTGTTGGTCGGAGAAATGAAGAAACCTGAAGTTGTCTATCAGGCCTTCCATCAGATCTACACACACACACACACACACACACACACACACACACACACACACACACACACACACACACACACATAAGCCAGAGCCATTACATAACGCGGTGACACAACTGGGTGTTATCCCATATTCCATTTGACTGGAGCTCAAGAGGCTAATAGCGCCTTGTCTGAGGGAGGTCAGGGGTCAACCTCTGTTTGTAAAAAGGGCCTAGAAAAATACAAGCGACTGGCCCAATACCTTCACTCCTATTCTCACTAATGCTCACTAAAGCTGCTGTCCGATTTTAGAAATGTTATTGCTTAATTCCAACTCATACTGTAGGAGTAAATTGTCTGCGATGTGAAGCCAAAGCTCTTGATTTATGTGCTCACACTGTACGGTCCGATCGTCAAGCCACCATCTGTGTGCTCACACTGTAAAATAGAAAATAAAACGTCCTATGGGCTTCTGTGGACCGTTCTGGCTGTTGATAATTGCTTGCCGAAGTCTGTATGTTTGGGCCGTTACACACCGGGGGCGTGATAAATAAACAAGCAAAAATATGAAATATTCACCTGTGAATATTATATATCTAGGGCTTTTATTGTGAAAGGTAAGAACAGAAGGAGTGGATCTGGTCTGCGCTGGCTTTGTCAAAGTTGAAAGGAGTAATAAAGTTTGTCATCTTGGTTTGGACTACGGAGCCTCTGTGTTGTTTCATAAATATAGGCGCAACTCAACCTGTTTGGCACAATGTGATTGGTTGATACCTTTATTCTGC
This sequence comes from Sebastes fasciatus, assembly GCF_043250625.1. NCBI lineage: Eukaryota > Metazoa > Chordata > Actinopteri > Perciformes > Sebastidae > Sebastes > Sebastes fasciatus. The sequence goes on from NC_133800.1 coordinate 33,960,564, forward strand.
AAAAGCTCAGAAAAATCAACATTGTTCCGAAAAAAATTATGCTGCTTTTTCACCGCATAATATTCACGATCTAGTATTCTTTAATTTGCACGGAAAAAACAATGCTGGTGTATAAAGGACTTTACACCAGCGTGCTTCACAATAATGTTAAGAGGGCAACGTCTGCCAACGTTTCTCTCGTTCATATCGGTCGTGATAGGAGGAGGAAACATCAAAGAGTATGCTGTCGCCACAGCTCGCCCAACCTGGCCTCCATATTTTCCGTCCACATGACGTGTTATGTCACCATGGCAGTTTCAGACGCTCTGTTTGCCGTGCGGCAGGAGGCGCTTCGAAAATGTCAGTTTGCTGTAAAGAGAAACCCTCACGGAGTATAAAAAGATCCAAACATTTCAGCTCATGTCCGTGTGACCATCCTTGCGGAAAGTATTTCAGAGGCTTGAGACGGCCGAGCAAAATCCAAACGTCTGAAAGCCGGGAGCAGTTGATCGTGCCATGATCGGACCTCGCTCCCCTCTGTACACGGCATAGCAAACGACGCCCAACGAAGCGTACCGTATGAGAAACATGCTCAAATCGTTCAGCGTATGCTCATCAGTCCGGTATGATAACACTTTAACGAAAAAGATTTATGGTCACTGATGAGAGTTTGTGTAATATTACAGTCCTATTTTAAATGTGTGACATCCATCATTTCACAAGTTAAATCTTAAGTACACGGCCAGCAGCCCATCACACTTGGCAGGAGGTCTCTGGTGATCCTACTGCTGGTGGAACAACGAGTTAATCTATCAAACACAGTCCAAACAGTATCAGCACTGAGAACAAACAGCCTGACTGGATTTAACCCCGAGGATCCAGCCAATGAAGTATGTGTGCGCCATGTGTGAAGATCAACACACGTGACGCGGAATGTTCCGGCTTACCAGCAAATATTTATCAAGCTGGCAGACTCTACTACGATACGATATCCCCCCCCCTCGGACACAATGCTTTCAGGCCGAGCCGCCAAATCACCTTCGGAGCTGGAACAGTTTCTCTTTTGTATTAAAAGTTAATAAAATAGGACAGCAGTGCAAATATTTTCACAGCGGAAAATGAAGCCAGACACACAGGTGCATTGCAGAGGCTGAGCGCGGAGGCAATATGGTTTTGGCTTCGGAGGAGGCATGCGCTGTGTTTCCACCGAGCAGATCCTTCAACTTCAATCTTTCAGGCTGTCGCCAAACGCACGCAGGGCAGAGCGAGGAAACTTTATATGATCCAGCATTTCAAAAAAAGCTGTTTGAATTTGAACGATTCTATGAATAATAAATTATTTATATCGTATTGCTGACTTCAGACGTATTTGTATTGTAGTGTAACAGACTGCACCAATTTAAAGAGGAAAAGAATCAATTAGGACTACCATATATGTCAGATGTTGTCCAGCCTCTTAAAAGTCGACCAAACACAGCGACCGGAGAGGGAGAGAGAGAGAGATAGAGAGAGAGGAAGGAGGGGAACAGCCAGAGTGCATAAACAGATGGTCACTTTGCTGGGGGAACATTAAATAGACATCAGAGATGCTGTAGGCACATCTGGAGTGGCAGGAAGCTGGGTGCACGGAGCTGCAGATCTGTGGGATAATTAGATGAGGGTCAGGACTTTAGTGTGTGTATATTCATGTGTGTGTGTGTGTGTGTGTGCCTGCGCTGAAAGCTCAGAGTAAAAAGTAATGGAGAGACAATGAAGATTTAACCTGTAAACATGCGATAGTGTATATTTTAAACAGTTTCTTTACCCCACATGTGCAGTATCTGTGTCACATTTTGGTTAAATGTATTTAAAGGCTTCACTCAGTTTGCCCTGAAGATACAGGAACTAAAACAGACCAGATTCACATGTGTGTCTGAAAGCTATTGTCTCTGAGAAGCCAACCCGATTTCATGGGAAGATGTATAAATAGCAACAGCATTTTAAGGACAATTGGTGTGTCATGAGGATGCATTTTAGGCTTTTTGCACCTAATTCAATGCCACTTTGTTGCCATGGAATAGTAAAAACATTGCGACTTTCACCCGTGAGACCGGTGTTTGTGTCCCGTGTGCAACCAAAAGTAACATATCAGTATTCTTACGTACACGTATGTAGGAATACTGATATGAAACAACCCGATATAATAGACCCGCCTGTCCAGAGGATACAGTAGTGTGTCAGTGTCACGTTTTGCCTTGCCGAGGCGTGAATATTGCACGACTGTATAAAGGTGCGGTACCAGCAGAGGGCAACAAAACCACTAAGTTAGGTTTAGGAAACCATCATGGTTGGGCTTAAAATAACTACATAAACTAAGTAAAATATGTATGTAAACGATGTAACATGAGTATGGAAAACACGTCACAAATGTCACTAACGTAAGCAGTCTTGCTCGCTTTTTATTCTACATGACTAGCTCTGAATGTAGCATATTCACGCGAATGTGTTTGCATTGTAGTCCGAACAGACTACATGGCGTAAAATGACACGCCAAAAGCAATAACTGCGTTGTTATTGCACACAAAATGACTTATAAATGGCCGTGTCATTCGTGCGCCATTTGGTGAGACCGGGCTGCAAAGCAGTTCCATAGTCTAACTAGAAGGGCACTCAGAGAGCGCAAACCTTCGCCAAGGCTGTTACCATAAGTGAAAAGAATGCGTGTATCCGCCCTGTGATTCAAATGTAATGTGTCCTTCCTTGGTCCATGCTACATCTTTTCACCAAGTTTCATGAAAATCAGACCAGTAGTAATCCTGCTGGCAAACAGATAAACAAACTGAACCAAAAACACAACCTCCTTGACGGAGGTAATAAAGCTACAGTCATTCACACCTTTGTAATTTTTGCAAATTTGTGTCAATTATCACCACTTAAAGGTGCTAAATGCGAGATTGGGAGCATTTCTATTGCCTCCGCACGGCTCTCAACATGGTGAGCACTTCATTTCCTGTATTCTGGTGAATTTTTATACACCAATTTCTGCATTTTCTGCAAGTTAAGGTAGAAATGTCTTTATCTCTTGAGGTGAGAGGTCAAGGAGATCCCTTTGAAAATTGCCATGACAATCTTTCCTCGCAGAAATTTAGCCTAACTTTGGAGCCTTATTTAGCCTCCTACCCGACAAGCTAACATGTTTCATTTGATACCGATATCTTCACTCTAGCTCTAAAACTGAGCCCGCTACAACCTCTTAAAGACAGGAATGTCGGCCGGGATCGCAGAGGGTTTGATAATTATCTTTTAGGGGTGATGAGATGAAATGTAGGTATGCTTGAGCACTCCAAAAAGAATTTAAAATCGGCAATGAGAGCAGTGCAGAGCGGCAAGCCATGAGCTAGCTAGTGGGGCACACCCTCATGCACAAATATGAACTAAAAGCACTCACAGCCGGCCCGGCGACGTCAACAAAACACAGAGAAGCTCTGATTACAACACACTCAGACTGAGAGCGACTTCATTCTCTGCTCAGGTAGACATTACTCTACTATATCTTTACATAGACAATAGTTGTTTTCTACTATATTAATACTCTGAATATCATTGAGAAACTTTAATATTACAAACGTTTTTCACAAAAAGTGTATTAATATTATCACCAATTTTGCTTCTCTTGTTATGTGGTTTTGTGATATTAACTTAACGCCTACTTAGACGTAAACTTTCTACAGATGCAACAAGGAAAATGCTGTGCTTGATTTACTTTAACCAGGTTTCCCAGGAGGTCAGAGGCTTACAACATATGCCTTTACAAATGATGTTTATATGTCCCACCCACCCAGTGTGCCTGCTAAAATAAATCAAGTCCAGTGTTCAACTGATTTTGGCTCCTTGCTGCTCCCATAGAGTCGATGCAAAGATCCTGGAGGTGACGGAGAACGTATAAGGAAACTGAAAATATGTATTTTAAAAATATAAGAGCAGACGAGACGACCAAACACAGAGGTCCATTAATGACAAAAGTAATTTGCAATGGACGTAAAATTGCTGCAAACTGCATTTTCATATGATTAATAAGTACACGTATTTTAAGTTGGAGCAGAAGGTTGAGGTAGGAAATAACGGAGGGAAGAAAGGAGGGAAAAAGTTGAAAAGATCTTCTGCACATAACTTTGTGCTGTTAAAAAATGTAGAACTTAAAAAAGGGATGAATTGAAGGAAAAGGCTTGATATGTTTAGTCTTTAACATCCAGTTTGTCTCATTATTTTTGCAAAGGACTTTCAAACCAGTTACGGTAAGTACCGCTGTTTACATTTTACATTATCGATATTTTCCTCCATTAATTTTTCTTCTTCCCGTCTTTTAAATTCACATACTTCACTCCAGGGAGATACTCTGCTACTGCTTTTTTTTTGCTTTTTTCCTCGAGACGTTGCAGACTGTGTACGTGAACCTATCCACCCTTCCTTGCTGGAGGTGGGAGGTGGAGGCCGGAGCTGGCGCTGGTGTCGCCGCTCTGTGTTCTTTGTGGCTGTGGAGGAGGAGGAGGGACAGGATTCAGAGTCCTGCGGTGGGAGGTTTAGTGCACTGAGTGGGCAGCAGCTCCAGCATCTGCTCCCTCTTAGCGGCAACCACACTGGGTGTTATTGTTCCCGACAGAGATGAAAAAAAAAAGCAGGAGGGGGGTGACAGAGGAGGGGAGAGAGAGGGGGAGAGGTAGCAAAGCATGGAACGCGAGGTTAGAAAAGTAGAGAATAAAAAGACAGAGAGATGTGTAAATGTGATGTTTAGTGTGTGAAAGAAGAGACAGACAGAGGGAGGTGAGATGGAGGGAGGGCAGGGAGACCCGTGTAGGGGGGGGAAGCCTCATAAAAGCATCATTAGGGAGTAGTAGGCTGCACCTCCAGGCATGCTCGCCCAATGACTCACACCTACAGCTTGTTAGGGCTTCCACTCGGCAGAGACGAGGCCGGGTTCAAGGCCACAAGCCGAGTTTGTGTGTCAGAGCTCATGGTGAGAAATGGATAAATAAAACAACAAAGCTTTGCATGTCTGACACGTTGGTTTCAATGAAAAGGAAAACCACTTCCAAAAATAAAACACAGACTGGCATTCTTGTTGTCCCTTCAACTGCTGGAGCAAAAACACTTTTTCTATATCGCACTTAACACGGATGTTGCGCATAGGAAACTGAGGATCCCTGTGATATCCTTTAAAGTGCCAGTGAAACGGATGATAAAGAAGCTTGGCATCTCTAATGTGACGTAGTGAAACAGAATATTTGAGCAGTATACAATTACAAAAAGGATTTAAATCAAGTCCTTTGCATTCAACACAAAGCTACAGCAGCACACACCTCCCTTGTCGCTAAAAGTTGAAGATTGATTGATAGATGGATCTACCTTAAAGGACGATTTGTCAAGTATTTAATACTCCTATCAACATGGGAGTGAACAGATTTATTACTAGAAATCAATTAACAACATAAACAATGACAGATATTGTCCAGAAACCCTCACAGGTACTGCATTTAGCATAAAAAATATGCTCAAATCATAACATGGCAAACTGCAGCCCAACAGGCAACAACAGCTGTCAGTGTGCTGACTTGACTATGACTTGCCCCAAACTGCATGTGATTATCATAAAGTGGGCATGTCTGTAAAGGGGAGACTCGTGGGTACCCATAGAACCCATTTACATTCACATATCTGGAGGTCAGAGGTCAAGGGACCCCTTTGAAAATGGCCATGACGGTTTTTCCTCGCCAAAATTTAGCGTAAGTTTGAAGCGTTATTTAACCTCCTTTATCATAAAGCTAGTATGACATGGTTGGTACCGATGGATTTCTTAGGTTTTTTAGTTTCATATAATACCAATACTACCACTACTTCAGTATAGCTTTAAAACTGAGCCCACTACACAGCCCTAATAAAAACACAAAGAAGAATTTTTGCATATATTGTTAAATGTGTGGACAATATGACCGGGGAGGGGATCTAAAAGGGTTAAAAATGCATTTTATCTCGACTTTAATTATTGGCTTATAAAACTAGAGAACACTGTTATATTCTCAAAATGTTTGCAATCATTAGTGAAATATGGATGTTTTTCTTGTGACAATCCAAATACTGTTGTTGAATGACAGGACTTTGTATGTGTGTCATTATTTAAGAACGTGAATAATGGCAGTATGCAGTAAATCTTTTTTTACAACTTCAGTCTTACTTTTCTAGTTTTGGCCATTGTTCCAACAACAGTGAGCCATTCAGACAGTCTCTACATAAACCGCAAGTTTAACCATCATACCTAAACCACTGGTTTTCAAATTGGGGACCGGGGACCCCCAGGGGTCCTTGAGGAGGTTCCAGGGGGTCCCCAGCAGAAAGAGGAATAATTTATTTCCACTATAATTCCATCCATAAGTAACCCAGTGACATCAAATATGACTATTTTGGTCATGGGTTTCATACACTTCATGTAATAAAACATCTAAAAGCATAAATCTTATCAGATGTGGGTCCGTGGTCTAAGTTGTGTCGGTTTAGGGGTCCTTGATGAGGAACAGTTTGGGACCCACTGACCTAAACAACATATCTGGAAGTGAAAACAAAGCTTAAAGTTAGAAATCATTGTGCAAACTCTCCACTGAAATACCAATGGTATGGTTTTCAGAGCTTCTAGAGAGCTACTGTACCTCGTGGTTCAGCTGTGACCTTACTGTAGTGGCTCCGGCGAGCACTTTTACAATGCCATGAAAAATGATAACGGTCATTTCAGGTACGCTCTGTATCATTTTCACTTCCAAATACTCGGATATTATGGTCACACTGGGGATTTGTTTACAACCTCTGTGATCGTAATGTTCGCCCCAATGGCCTCTGCTGTAAAGAGTAACTCGTGATTTGGCTCTGATTCAAGCTGAGGAGTAGAAGTTCACGTCCTTAACAGCAGGAATGACGGTCAAAACTAAGAAGGTCCAGATCAGGGACGAAGGCCTGGTTTACCTTTCGACTCTGTCCGTGATCTGCCCAGTGTCAGTGAGGTTACACAGGGTGCATGTCATTTGGCTGAACTCTGAAAATAACCATGTAACACACACTCTCATTACTCCCCTTGTCTAGTCATGTTTGTCCTCATGGGATTTTTCGCACGTATCTGAAATGTTGGTAATATGTTACTATGCACGAGCATGTGGAATGTGGGAATGGTTTTGGCTCCGGTAATTTGCTGACAGCTCTCTGTGTACACATCTCCTGATAGACAACGAATTACAAAGAAAGACCAGATTTTAGCTTTCACCTGTAAGGTCAGCAGTTCACTTGTGGCTTGGCCTAAAATGTGTGATTGGCACAGATGCAGGTAGATGTTCGACATACAGTACATGATGTATCGTTGCTAAATGTGCCAGGTTTAAAGCACCTGAATCACTTGGGTTTTAAACTTAAAGCAGCTATGTGTAGAATTTATGAGATTACAGCATTTTTTAAAAAGTATTCCAATGTCTTTTTAGTATGATAGGGCCATTGTAGTTAAAAAAGAAAAAGATAATAATTACGGAGCCGGGGAAGGGGGTAATATTCTCAGAAAAAAAATCAGAATTTCCAAGATTAAAGTGGCAAATTTAAAAAAAAACAACTCACAAATTTGCGAGATTATAAAGTCATAAATTTACAAATTTGTAATTTTTTTTCTCATATATTTGTCACTTTAATCTCAGAGAATATCAAAGTTTCTTACTCGTAAATTTATGACTTTAATCTCAGAAATTCTGAGTTTTTTTCTCCCCCTCCCCCAGCTCCTTAATTATATATTTTTTTACCTGCAATGGCCTTAATATGCCGTTGTCCTAAAAAAACACTCATACTATTGGAATAATTTAAGAAAATGCTGTAATCATGTAACAAATCTACACATCGTTGCTTTAAATTTTAAAACCCAAATTTGCAGGTGCTTTAAACCTGGCACATTTAGCCACGATACTTTATGTACTGAACCTCAAATTACATCCATCAGTGCCATTCGCACAATCGATTAGTCAATTAAAGTGGCAAATTTACAAGGAATTGCAAGATTATTAAGTCATAAATTTATGCAAATTTACAAATATGTGAGTTTTTCTCTTGTGAATTTGCCACTTTAATTTCAAGATTCTTTCCCGTAAATTTACGGCTTTCATATCGGAAATTCTAAGTTTTTTCTCGGAATATTACTTATTATATATATAATTTAATTCTTTTTTAATTTTCTTAAATATAATGGCCCTAATATGCATTGTATTTTAGACACTACAACATTCATGCATTTTCTATTTCTACTATTTCTAGTGGCTTTAAACTGCTCTAACCAATATATTTTTCATTATCAATTGACTTGTAATTAAGTATAAATTGCTTCATCAGAATTGATTCACACTGGCAACAGCTGTCACTCTATCTCTGCATGGAAACACCTGACTAGTGCTGCAAAAAACAATTATTTTCATAATCGATTAACCCACCAATGACTTCCTCAATCAACCCTTTGGCCTATAAAATATCAGAGAATAGTAAAACATTTCCTTGAAACCCAGGTGACATTTTAAAAGGGCTTCTTTTGTTCGACTAACAATCAAAAAATCCAAAGATATTGACTTTAAAGTGATCTAAAACATTTCACCAAATCAGCAAGAAGAGCGTGGAGAAAAACACAATTCAGTTCAAAGATGTGAAATCACAAGCCTGGCACATAGTGTGTTTGTAGAGGACCCCGACATCAGAAGTCGATGAACTAAATACGTTTTCAGGGCTTCTAAAAGTAAATCAATTAGCTGATCTATCTAATCCCCATTGCCATTAAATCTACTACATTTATCTGTGATGACAAATTTACAGCACATTAAAAGACGATCACAATCTCATTGTGTAAGCCCGCTTTAATCCTTCATGTCTGTCTTGTTCGGACAGGTTCAGCACTTTGGCAGCTCCACTCAGCTTTACTTTAGATGTGTATATTTATTCCACGTCTATGCTGAGGCCACGAGGGCTGCTGCTGTACATGCTGACTATACCGGCCCTTTGCACAGCTCCTTCCAAGCCTATATTGGTCTCTCACGTCAACCTGAGTCTTTAATCCCGCATAATAAGATTTCCTTACCCTTCAAATCTTGTCAAATCCCACTCGAGTCAAGGCCTCCCCAACCAAGGTGGACATGTTACAATGGAAGGAGACTTACCATAAATCCGAGCGTCCTGGCATGAGCCTCTTCTTTCCGCTGAAATATGGTTCAAAATCGTGGGTCTTGAGTCTGTGGGCGTAGTCTATATAGCCAGATACTTCCTGTCCAAGAGTATTATGATCCCTTATGAAAATGACCGACTGTAAAAAAAGAGAGAAAAAGAAGGAAACCCTCTGTGTAAATAATCATGGCCATCAAGCCTCTCCTGAAGTAAAAGCCAGGAAGGCCAATGTCACTTGTTAAAAGTAGACAGATAGAGGGGATCCGTTACAAATCCTCCCACTTTGAAATACAAAGGCTCATGTTATACGGTTCAAATCAGAAACGACTCCAACTAATGTCGTCCTGCGCGATGGCCCGAGCTCGCCGAGGTGGGCCGTCTACAGAATATCCTGCTCAGATAGGTGCGTGGGACTCCAGCTGAGTCCTTCGACTTACAGTAACTAGAGTCTCAGTTCCGTTCCAGCACACCTACAGTCCCGGGCAAGAATGGAGCTTGAAATGACATGAAATGTGGAGTTAAAACGTTATACTGTACTGCACGTTGTGTGAATAATTAGGGACCTTTTTGGGTAAAAATAAGGGGGAAAGTCCAGTTAGACAAAAAAGGGGGCTTAAAAAGATGATGACAGGTGTGATTTTGGTATATGTTAATCAAATTGACTTGTCTTGACTAGAGCAGTACACTGTTTTTTGGGCTATACAAAAATAAATTGACAAATAAATTGACCGTTCGTAGCAAAATAATGCACTGTAATTCGTATATATCCCACAAAATCAATTTGTACGTAATCCACGTAATCATGAACCAGGAAATATAAAGAACGACAAACGCCATGTAGGGAAGAGGTCGGGGTGGATGGGTGGGTCAAAAAACACCGGATGATGATGTGATGTGACTCTGATGATGTGTCCAAGCCGCACCATCTACATGCAGATGGTGTTTCTTCAAACCGATATTTTTTTGGTTTGTTTTATTGAACACCATTTCCCACAAGCCGACTACCTATTTAATCATTAACATTTTGATAGACCAATCATTCATAGAGAACACATCACTGGGAGCAGCATGATGGTCCACCAATTACACTTGACAGTTAACACTTCCAAAAAGTCATGTTTATGTTGTAATGACTATGATGTACCAGATGTTCAGACCTGAGAGTGAGTCTTAAGTATTAGACTATAGAGAGCTACAGGAATGAGTCTTAAAACCCAGAGATGAGTTAGCATTTTAGCACTTGTTGTTCCCTCGTCTGGAAGTCAATGGGTTTTTAGTTAGATGCCTGAAATAAGGTCTGTGGTTAACACAAGCTGAAGATTGAGATTTTAAAATTTTGTTCTACGATATAAAATATAAATATCCCACTCTTGAATTTTGAAGCTTTTATATGTCTCAAAAAAGGCGTCATCACGCCGACTCGCCCGCCTTTACAGCCTCGTTGTGTGTACTCGCGCTCATGCGACCATGGTGTAGTTCATTTATAGTCTTTATAGTTAGCTTTTTTACTTCTGGTGACTGCATTCACACTTCAAAAATCATAAAAGCGGTGTTCACTTGTGAAGATTATATTACGGAACAAAACGTGTAAGTATCATAAACGTTTGTTTGCCACAGAGTTTATTTTCTGCAATAATCCAAAACACAATGGAAAAATCCCGTTGGGTTTTTGTCAAGGGATGCAATTTGAACTTCCGGGTTGGCCTACAAAAATACGTCATCCCTGTAGCGCTCTATTGACACTCAGACCCAAGACTCATGGTAATATCTTGTTGAATGCTACAAACAAATTAAATTGTATTGGCAAAAAGGCTCAGAATATGAACAGCCAAATCAAATCTTGTCAGAAAGATTGTTAAAACATAGCTACCGGGGAGCCCCTGTAGCTTAGAGGTTAAGACCTAAAAGAAAAAGGAACTACTGGATGTGAGGGCGACAGGTTGGCTCTCTATAATGCAAACACTGATTTGTGATTGGAACTCTATGAGTAAGAAGAAAAAAGGCTTGGATTCCCGTCTGCTCATCAGAGACCGGGTCTTTGAAGTGAGCCCAAACCAGACATAACCTGGAGAAAAAAAAAACATAGGATGACGAATGGCTTTGTCACCGGATTCAGACAAAGCAAATGAAAGGCAAGTTGTCCAAACCGCCTCAGGTGACGGCAGAACATGAAATGATCTTTTCATGTCGATTTGATGGTTTAGATAACACGTGATGACAATGGGTGGGAAGAACTCGGAACAGAGGACACACTCAGGTGTGAAGGGGTTGTTTTGTCTGGCTTCACAAAGATAAAAAGAAGCTTTTCTTTCTTTCTTCAGACTCTTTTTGTCTCTGACTTGTCTTGTTTACTCTGAGCATGAATGAGTCCCACTTGTGGGCCTACAGTAACACAGTAAGAGGATCCAAAGCGGAGCACCTCGGCTAGTGATATCACATTTGTATAACTGTCAGGACACGGGCCATCTGTGGATCCCTTTACTAAAAAGGCGTGAGATAACTAGCGCTCCAGAGCTCAGAAGAAAAGAGGGCTCCTTTCTCTCTGTCTCTCAAACGTTTAAAACAGATGCTATCAGGTTCACAGCTGGCTGGAGGCCTGGGCCAGATACCCTATCTACTGGCTTCTGTCCTGCTGCAGCCAGCCTTGAAAACACATCATCAGGTGGACCCGGCAAAGGCCAAGGAGGCGAGTAACATTTGGCTAGTGACGACAAAAATATCAGTTAAAGTTCAGTTTGTTAAATGAGTACAACAACAACGTCTTACTTCAGTACAGTCTTTGGTCCTGGGCTGTTTTCATTTTATAACGTATCCTTTCCAAATGTGAGCCAATTATATGAAGATAAAACAGTGGATTTATAGATAACAGGCTTCTGATTGGCTGCTTGTTATGCTTCTCTTCATAAAGTGCAGCATTTTAACTTAAACGTTGGTTCTCTGCTGCCCACATTTGCTAAAAAACAAGATTACACTTGTAATATGTCGCTGCTGTGTACCCCAAAAATAAAAGTGAGAACACAGACAAGTTAAACATTTTAAATCTGATCATATTTCTGTATTAAATGCTCATTTTCAGATGCATACTTATATTTGGGGTTTCTAGAACATGTTTACATGCTTTAATGTTCAAAAAACGCAGTGCAGTTACTTTGAGCAGTGTTTCTGTGAGGGGGAGTAACTCCTTTTGGGCTATATAACTTTGCAGACCTTTTACATGCACAAAGAACTATATAACACACTAAAGGAAAGGGAAAAAGCATAAAAGCATAATAGGTCTACTTTAAAAGTTATATTTATATATGTGTGTGTGTTGTAATCCGAGATTCTCTGTGCTTTGTTTATGTAGCTGGTCTGGCCGAATGTACGGTGCCTTAAACTTGCATTCTTTCTAACAGCCAGCAGGGGGCGACTCCTCTGGTTGTTAAAAGAAGTCTAATTGTATAGAAGTCTATGAGAAAATGAGACTACTTCTCACTTGATTTATTACCTCAGTAAACATTGTAAACATGAGTTTATGGTCTTAATCACTAGTTTCAAGTCTTCTTCAATACAGCATGATGTTCATTTAGTAAATTATGGTCCCATTTAGAGTCACATAGACCATAAAGCAGGGGATGCTTTAGGGCGGGGCTACCTTGTGATTGACAGGTCGCTACCACGGTTTTGTCCGATCTGGGAGTTGTCCGTTTTTCGTCTTACAACTTTAACCCTTTCACAGTGTGTTTTCACTTCATGAAAGTTAATTGTCACATTTTGGTCGCCAAAAAATGTCTTATTCAGCGTTTGGTTGTACTTAGCTCCACCCTCTCGTGTCACTTCTGGTTGGCGACGGCTAAAATGCCGAACTCCAGGCTTTAAAACAGCAGACCACAAACTAATGGTTGACGTCACGGTGACAACCACCACTTTTTATACAATCTATGGTTGAGAGCCGTATGGATACAATCCCTCAATCATAGGTATGCTTTGAATTTCGAATTTAACACCTTATAGTTTAAAGAAGTCATGGTACTTACCAGTATTTATTTAGGATATTAAAAAGGAGTATGAAAAGTAGAATAAAAAAGAATAAAAATTTAAAAAATCTCTGTGAAAGTCAGATAATAACGATCATCCACAGTATATGCAACATAATAAGGATAATCTTTGATGTCCAATGGGGCATTGATGGTTTCTGATTAGTAAATTGTTTGGAAATTCAATTGCAATGCGGCAAATTAAATACCGAACAAATAAACATTTCATCACACTAGTGCAAAATCTAATGTTGCCGCAAAGCAGCCCAAATGTATATATTGTCAGTGTATATCATCCTATGGCCCAACCCTAGTACTATGCTATCATAAATGATAAGCAAATGAACACCAAACACAAAAGTCAGATTCAACTTGCATTGAACCATGCTGTTAACATTTTTGCTCCATTTTTCTTTTGAGTTCCTGGAAGAGCTTTCTGAGCTGTGTTCGTCAGGAAACAACATGGGAGCATAAAATCAGGGTGGACAACCTTATACCTTAAACCTAAATAAAAAATTACGTTTATGTTCTCCTAAATGTCCTTTGACAGGTAAGCCAAAGTTCATTTCACTCTCAGGGAACCGGGGGAGAGAGTCCGACTCGCTTATTTGCTGCAAACAACCAACATGAGTTTCCAGCCTGGATGTCGGAGGGAGCCGGGGGACCCTCCACCTTACACCATGGAAAACAAGTGGAGGCCTTACGTCACCTGCCAGCAATTACCACGAACAGGTGCTGTGACCTCACAGGGCAGCGAGCGAGAGGCCCCGCTTTATGGCAAACATCAGGCTGGTTATGTGCCTGAGAAGCTGAGCGCTGCAGAGGTCTCAGGTACAGACTCTTTGTGATACTCAATATTCAGTTTGCTCCTCTTTGAAACTTTACGTGTACACAGTTGAAATTTCAGCTGGCTGGTAGAAAAACACCGGTGACCTTAAGATGAAGGTTACATAAACCGGTTAAGAACAGTAGATGAATCCACGATCCGTGCAGTTAATAAACACAACAAAGCATCTCAAATCCTCGTGGGTACCCCGCCCTCCAAAAAAATCCACTATGAACATGTTTATGTGCTCAGAAACAAACAGTGAAACTTGAACAGTGTTGACAATCGTAATTATTGTGGCCTGTGAAAACGGCGGAGGGATCCCCCTGCCTCTTGACAATAAGTAAAACCCACACAGATGTGAATTACCCCGCAAAACCTTTGGCTAATCTTTCAAAGCCCCACGGCTGAAAGAGAGGGATTTACAAATTCAAGTCAAACAGAAGCTGACAGCAGGCTGACACGTACTGTGCTCCCTCCTTTGTGCTTCGACAATGTCCTACAGGTGGGGACACAATGGCCGGACCACCTGACATCCTGTGGTCTGAATGTGTGTGTGTGACTGTAGGTGTTTGTTTGTGTGACACAGAGAGAGTGTGAAACGGCTAAAGACAGCTAACCAGAGCCAACTTCCACCAGGACTGGTTACTGAAGCTCTATGCCGTTTTGGTAACAAGCAGCCGAGTCAAACATCAGTTTGTGAAATAGTCATGAAATTGAATGTTTTAAAGTTAAAGTGAAGATACTGGTATCATATGAAGCTAGAAAACCTAAAGAATCCATTGGTACCAACCATGTCATACTAGCTTGTCATGAAGGAGGTTAAATAACGCTCCAAACTTACGCTAAATTTTGGTGAGGAAAAACCGTCATGACAATTTTCAAAGGGGTCCCTTGACCTCTGACCTCCAGATCAGTGAATGTAAATGGGTTCTATGGGTACCCACGAGTCTCCCCTTTACAGACATGCCCACTTTATGATAATCACATGCAGTTTGGGGCAAGTCATAGTCAAGTCAGCACACTGACACACTGACAGCTGTTGTTGCCTGTTGTGCTGCAGTTTGCCATGTTATGATTGGAGCATATTGTTTTATGCTAAATGCAGTACCTGTGAGGGTTTCTGGACAATATGTGTCATTGTTTTGTGTTGTTAATTGATTTCCAATAATAAATATATACATACATTTGCATAAAGCAGCATATTTGTCCACTCCCATGTTGATAAGAGTATTAAATACTCAAAATAATCAAATAAATTCAATTTGGTGACTATTTCACAAACTGCAGTGAGACTGTGTTGTAACAAGTGAAATGTGTCCTTAGCAGCAAGTAAAATCAAAAGCTGGGATCAGATTTATACTTTTATTCTTTGATTTAATAGTTCTTAATTCAAGTTTTTTAATATTTTAAGTTCTCGTAGAGCTGCTCGAGGTCAGACAAAACTTAACATTTGACAACTCTGGTGTCTTTTGTTTTAAAAGAGCTGTGTAGAAACCCCCCCAACACACATAAACACACACACCGACCACCAACCTGTGTGCCGGCCCCCATGGCCGCCTCCTCCCCCATCCTCCAGCCCACCTCTGCCCACACCGACTCTCCCCTCCCCCCCGGTCCCTGGGAACAATCCTGCAGTGTCAGGGAGCTGTGCAGGTGTCTTGCGGTGTCAGCTGCCATACTGTTTATTATTGGTGGGCAGTGCTTTAGGAGGAATCCCGGGCCATCACTAACAACTGTGTAAATTTGTTGGGGTAAGGAAAACATGGCCTGTACTACAGGAATGTTTTTAGGTGGGAGTCCTTTTTCTGGCAGGCTTTCCCCTCGTCCCCTCTCTGGATATACCTTGTGGAGTGTGTGTGTGTGTTTGTTTATTTAGATCCCCATTAGCTCCTGTAAAAACAACATCACTTCCTAGGATCCGCATAATCTATTTACAATACTTCAATAAAAAAAAAAATATTATTTTGTTAATGTCCCAGTAAAACGGATGTTGGCGCATCTTTAGCTTCTATAATGTGACGTATCTCACAGTGAAACAGAATATTCGATTGGTGTACAGGTAGACGAGGGATTTATATCAAATCATTTGCATTTGATTGGACCGCTAAAAAGTGGGCGGGCTTAGAGTTTAGTGTGATACGGAGCTACAGAGGACTTTTGGCTATGATGTCTATGTCTGAAAAAACAACAACGGGTGTTTACAAAATATCTCTGGAGATTTAGTCATGATAATATTTCATATAAAACAAAGTAAGGAGTGTCCGCTACCTGTAACCTGTTTAAATGACATTCTGTTGTGTTGGACCATGTTACTGAACAATAATCTAATTGTAATGAGACTAATGCTTAAACCAACTGTTAAATGACTTGGCATGAATTTCCAACAGTGTTCTTTTTGCCCATTTTCATCACAATCTGATCTACTGGCTTCCTAGCCGCGCTGTCTTTTCTTTCAGTTCATCGTTCTCTTTGCAGAGTAACTCTTTCGCTGCTTCCAGTTCAGTGATTCAACTCTCCGTATTGCACAATGCTCCTTCAACCTCCAATTTTCCTGTTACACACAGATAAATCTTCTTTTAGCTGCGGTTGTAGTTTATCACTTCATCACTGCAGTTATTTCCTCTCTAATTATAGTGCGATTCAGAGGAGACAAATCTTGATGAATGTCCTCTTTAAATGTCTTATCACCCTCGATCATTAAAATAGCAACTTTCCTCACGACTCTCCTTGAGTTTCTCCAGTGATTAATCCACATTATATTTTCCACATTTCAAACGGTGTGTTCTGCTCATGTTTGACGCAGTGCTCAGTGTGTGTGGATGTGTGTTAATGTGTGTGTGTGTGTATCAGAGAGTTTGGGGAGGGTTCAGGAGTAGGCTGAGGATGATTACTTATTTGACTTGGAAGTGACTTCACACAGCTGGCTTGTGTAATAGATGCGACGGTAGGAACCATGTGTGTCGAGGTGTTTAGCGTCCGTGGGGATCTAACCGAATTACACATCCTGCAGGAAATGTGATCCAGAGCCAGAACTTACTGACTGAAGAGAGTCTGTAGGACCAGGTCACAGTAGTCACTAACCTACACATGATTACATACAAATTATACTGCAATACCTTTCATAGGTATAAGTACAAACAGTGTATGAGAGAAGCCTGCTCAAACACACCTACTGAACGCACTCAGTCTTTGTAAAAATGTGTTGGAGGGTTGTGAGTTGTTTGCACGGCGCTGTGAGTCACCATAATGTGTTTGAGCAGCCTTTAACATACCCTCTCATCACAACCCTCCACATGGGCCGCTGATAGACTGCAGCCACCCTCCTCAGACCTCCCTACACTCTCTCCTGGCAAACGCTGCTGCTTTTCCATCCACTAAAATGTCTAAATCAAAGTTGAATTTTAAAACAAGTCTATATCTACGAACATGAATAAAGACTATAGGGCTTTCATGGTTTCCATCCTGGTCACTAGGACTTCAGATATTTGAGTGTTTACAATGCAAACAGTATTTTAAACCTGCTCATTTCTGTCACCGTCTGGCATCCCACTGTGCCAACATGCTACTGAGATAACTCACCATCACATCAAAGAAAAGAGGATTTCTAAAGCGTTTGGTTGTAAGGGCTGTAACAGGCCTCATTGTGTGTGCATGCAATAAGGATGGAAATAATCAAAAGACATTTCTTTTCCTTTCGTTTATAATTACAGGGTGTGTCACTAGACAGATGTCTTGGCACCGGATACAAAAATGCACAAGTTGACTGTTCAAAAGGACTTCTTGCCCTGCGTGGTGGTTTAATGTTATATCTGTATTCTCTTAAAGCGCTGCACAACGGCCGGCCAGGCCACACAAAACGGTGCAAAGAAACATTTTTCTTTATTCCAAGCAATGTATTATTGCATTAGAGGATTTTCTCTTTTTGTTCAATTATTTTTCTTACAGCCCCGTTTCAGCCGCAGGAACTTTCACCCAGAACTAGGAAGCTTTTGAGTAACTCATTGCGTTTCGACCGCAGGGACCAGAGTCTAGATTAGGTTCCAAGGACATTTCCGTGACCTTTTCCCCCCAAAACAGGCCCTGGTCCGGGGGTAGTACTTTCTGAAAGTACTGGAACTTTTGGGATGGAGTTTGCAGGGATGAGCCGCTGCTTCAACGGCTGCAACTCATTTACTGCTTCATTCATAAACAACGAAGTATTGGGGTGCCGTGGTAGCCTACATGGTGGAGCGCGCGCCCCATATATCAAGGCTGAATCCTTACCGCAGCGGCCCGGGTTCGAATCCGACCTGCGGCCCTTTGCTGCATGTCATCTCCTCTCTCTCCCCCTTTCACAACTATCACTATCCCTATCATTAAAAGGCATAAAAAAGCCCACAAAATAATCTTAAAAAAAACAAGGATGTATCTAGAACGAGGGAAGCACATGTTTTTTTGTTTGATTAGCCTACCGGGCATGCACACTGAACTGCAGGCTGCAGAGTGTGTTTACTGCTGCGACCACCAGTAGCCCTCGTCTCATGTCATGTTGCTTTTTCATATATCAGTAGACTAATTTGTCTAATCGTCGCAGGACTTTAGACCGATATGGAAACGCAGACAACAGTGGGCTGAAAGAACCTTTTAGTTCCTGGAAAAAGTTGTCCCAGGAACTAAAATAACCAGAAACAAAAAGCTCATCTCTGTCCATTCCTTATCAAATATTTGAATTCATTCTTTTTAAGTTTGTTAACGATCTACTACAATAAATGCATTTATTGTCAAATGTCTTGCAGCTTTATGTTGTTTCCCTTCTTCCTTGAGAACTGGGTTGTCAATGTTTATGACTGTGTGGTTCTGCACATATAAAATGTGTTAGTGCATGTGCTATGTAACAGTTTTTTGTTAATTTGTTTGTCTTTTTATGTCCTTGAAGATTACAGGAATTCACACAAGAATTTGGGAAATTCTGGGAAGTTGAAGCATGCAAAGGACTCAATGCCAAATAGTGCTGTGAGGATATTAGGTAATTCAACATACAGTGTACAGTATGTGTGGTGATGCATGGTAAATAAGGATGCTAGAATATGGGAATGTTTGGCTGTTGTTTAGACGTCAGTTTAGCAAAAAGGCAGATTTGTGCATGTGTTTACCCCATGTGCTCTCCATCTGCATCCATAAACAGACTGCATGGGTGTTTGTGCAAGAGACGGAATAAATAAATCCAGAAGCAGGTGTCCTCCTATTGGGCTTTCTAAACACCCAATGGTGGACAGCTACGCCCAGTGAGGTTAGCCATGAGGGCAGAACAACTGTGGCCAGATACCAAAGGGGAAGCGGCTCGGTCAATCAGTGAGGAAGGCAAGGCAGCTAGCTCAACCCTCGGCTGCGTTGGCCTCTGTCTTTTTGGAGAACTCGCCAGTAAAGCCGTCACCACAAAATAAGTGGCTTGAACCCACACGATTCAAATTACAGGGCACTCGGAATCAGAAAATGCTATCCTGCTTTTCGCAATTGGTGTTTTAGAAATTCTATTAAAACCTCCTTAGTTTGGCCCACGGTGCAGCGTCGCTGTTTTTCTCCGACTGCATCGGTTCACATCGACTGGAGGGACTGAGCTTTGTCTGGAGGATTTTCATTGTCCTCACCAACGATGCACGGCAACAACAACAGGCCAGCGTACTGCAGAGTAGACATGGCTGCATGGAAACATCGTAGTTTGACAGAAAAAGAAGCAGCAGCATGGTTTCTGATCTGGAAGCGATGTTGGACGTGCATATTAAACTCCAGAGCTCACTGGGGAAGAGTAACATAGTCGCACCATGCTCTTACTGTGGTAGTGCCAAAGCAACTTCCTGTTGCAGCATAAAGCAGTGATGGGAACATGAAAACACGACCTGGATCGGTTTCCTAAAACACAACCAATGTTGATTTTTGTCACCCCGAGTCTGAACAAAAAGTCAGATACTCCTTCGTATCATTTGTAAGTCAACTTTTTTCCAGTTAACTACAGTAAAGTATTACTTAAAACTCAAACCTAGAAGACAGAACAGCGGAAGGCAGAGTGTATGACAGGGATGTCAGACTAATTTTAGTTCATGGGCCACATACAGCCCAATTTGATCTCCAGTGGGCCGGACCAGTAAAACCATTGCATAATAACCTATAAAAACAACACCTCCAGTTTTTTTTCCCCTTTCTTTTAGCGTAAAGTAAGTAAGAAAGGCAAGTACATTTTGAAAAGTTCACAATTAATGTACAATCCATTTACAAAACAGATGAACACGATTAAAATCTGTTTCCTCAGACCTGCTAACAATCATTTATATTCTCTGTTCTCAGTTGTCCTTGAAAATGTTTGTAATTTTCGCCATGATGAGTCTGATAGTGGCGCTGAAAATTATATTCCTTGAGCACTGAAAGTTGCTGTGAACACACCAAGCACACTGGCTTCCCATTTACCCCTGTGAAGAAATAGGATTGGTCCATTTTTCTTGGAAAACCAGACACTCTGTGTCCACTTTTCTCCTTTTCCCGGTGAGCAAATAGGGATGGCTGTGCATTTTCTCTGCAATTTTCACACTTTTTAAAGTCATCCAGTGAGCCGGTTTGGACCCTTTGGCGAACCGGTTCTGGCCCTCGGGCCCCATATTTGACACCCCTGAGGCCTGTACTACGAAGCAGGATTTGGAGGTAACTTCAGGGTTTTCCGTCCTACGACGGTGGATCACTTCTTGCCGGGGTAGATCGCCATGGTAACTTATGCTGAACAGTTAACCTGCTCCGGAGCAGGAACGACAGCTGGATTTATGCTGTGGGTGTTTACCCCTTTGAATTATGTTTTTCTATTTATTTTTTTATTTGCTTTCAAGTCCGTTTCACACCGCCAGAGACGGGGACGCAGCTGAAAGAAGGCTGAAATAGTCACATACGTCACATCGTTGCCAAAGGGCGTAATGAAGTGTAATCTATTTATCCATTATACTCTGAAAGTTTTTTATGATACCACTGACCCATCTAGACGACTATATCTGACTTTTCAGGCCGTTAAATTAATAAATATGTTAATTTACTCATTCACACATCGACATTTTTTTGTTTTTCCAGCTGTCCTTCCTGCACACAACTGTGTTACTTTTAGTCTGGATTGTGTGTTTAACATCTTAATATTTGTCTAATATTATAGTGTACTCTTTGTTTATAAAATGTGCCGCTCTACTGACAGTAGACTTGTCCATGTTTGTGATTGGTCAGATGCTGCAGACACCGCCCCTTTCATGTGAATGCTGTCAGAGCCAGATTGAGAAACCCTGGGTTGATTTACCGAGTTGATAACCACCGTCATAGGACCGCTTAGCGGATATGTGGTTGTTAGGGTTAGTTAAGCCAGATAATGAGACGATACCCTGGGTATGTTGAACTCGCTTCATAGTTCAGGCCTTTCTGGTCTATGTGCAATAAATGCAGACCTGTGACGACAGAACCAGCACAGCGCTTTTGCAAGATTTGCATCGGTACACCATCTGCTGTGCAGTTCAACACACCAGGAAGAAGTTCATTTTTAAAGAGGCACTTCTTCTAGATATGCTTGCTTTTACTACCACAACAACTAACTTATAATGCCCAAAAGCCACTGCTCAATTACCAGACAAAAAGACAAAGTGAACAGTAAACTAATGGAATCACTCTAAATGTGTTAAAGAAGAGTTAAAGGTTTGAAATCCTTGGCAGGTGGCACACATTTTCCTGCTCCCTCCAACTGCAGCTGATAAAGGCCTTCCCCATATGGAGAATAAGCTGTCAGCCTGACAGGTGGCATCACTTACAGCGTTTGGTTCGGAGCCCTGTAACAGAAAAAGGGGGTAAAGTTTCTGCTCCCTGGAAGAAAAAAAAATCCTGCCCCTACAGTAAATTAGTCGCATGCCTGAATTCAGGGAGGAATTACGGGTTGAGAATAGCAGGCGGGTCTGGCACATGTGGTCAAAACACAAATCAGTCAAACGCCATCTCAGCTACGGATTTCAGACACCAAAGTGACCAAGCAAGGCATATCTGTTCCCTCCCCTTCACTCCTACAATCATTTTCCACATTCCACTGGCTTTTAAATTACCAGTGGGAAGAAGAATACAAGTTTAGCCTAAAATGCATGTGAAAGCAGCGAAGTCGCTTGTCCACTGGTGAGTTTGTGAAAGCTTGTCTAGAAAAACCAGTGTCATTAACTCTGTGGGCACTTTAATCCTTTCTGTTGCATTTCCTGTCCTGTTTAGGGGACCACGTCTTTTTATTTTAGAGTGCACGTCTGAGAGCTGGAACACTGCAGCAGCTGTCCACATGTACGGCCACTCTGGAAATATCACTAAGATTGACTTGTATGTCAAACATTGCAAGATGAAGAAATAAAGAAGCTATTCTGAGGATTCCTAGTTCCAAATAGCATCAGTGTCTGAGAGATCTGGACATCTAAATACGGAGAAAAACCTCTGTTTACTTAAATAATATACTTTTAAATAATAACTTTGGAAATGGGAATATGGGAAGGAGTAGCTACACAAGTTTACTGTACAAAGGGGGACTACAGTATTCTTGATATGCCTCATACCAACTGTTTGTAGAAGGTGTAACTGTGCAGAATAATGCTGATTTGCAGCTAGTGCTCGATCCATGTTCTCTTTAATTATTTATTCATTCAAGAGGAGCTGTCAGTATATGAAACATGTATTATCTTGACTGAAAGTACAAAAGATGAACACGTAACTAAACACTAAACTGCAGACACACAGAGATCTGCTTGTGCAGGTGCGTGAAACTGGTAACAGTTTGTGTGATTTGTAAAGCAAGCGTTTATCAGGATCTGAGTCCCTGAGAATTTGTCCATGAATGCCTGACACAAAGGTCTTGAGGTTTTCTGGTCTTTGTTTTTCAGTGGGGAGCTGCTCAGGATCTAAGCTACCGTGTTTTCTTGGGGGAACAAAGGCGAGACCTTGAGGTAATCGTAGCTGTGTTGAGGATTTTATTCCTCGTACATCTGTGTGAAACGGGGGCATGCAAACAGCGTTACCATCTGTGGTAGACGCCATATCATCTGTGACAACTGATTCAACACTGTGGAACAACAAGGTTGTTTTCACTGAAACTGATACGCTACAAAATCAACACGATGACGTTAAGACTGCCAATCATGTCTTTACTGGGATGTCAGGACAAATTATTTCCAACACAGATCTAGGTTTTTATATATCTATATAGAATGGAATATCATAAGAGATTTAGAATTTAAACCATGGTTGACCTGAGGATTACACTTCAGTCCTTTCTACATTTGTCCTGCATCTACTGTATCTTGCATTGGTAGTAGCTTTTTAAACATTTGACCAAAACCATGATCCTTCCCTAACCTTATACAAGTAGCCTCATTTTAGTTTTCAGTGACAAAGTCCAGTTCTTTGTGTGCCATACCCTCAAACCCATACGATGCAGTTTGAGCATTGTACATTTCAACAAACCACGGATACGTTGAACGTTGACATTTCTGAACCAAAAATACGTTGCATAAATATGTTTCATATCAGCCTTGTATCACGCTTGCAGAAACACACAATGCCACGTGGTTAACGTTGTGAAACGATTGTTTAGGTTTAGGCAACAAAACTACTTGGTTAAAGGCTGGGTGGGAGATCTTGAGAAACTAGTAAGAGTACACTACATTTTTAAAAATTATGAAAAATGATGGTTGCCAACTGTTTTCCAATAAAAGTAACAAGCAGCACTAGCTGCTAACCAGCTTCAAAAGTCACTAAATCTAGAGAGAAAGCCGGCAACACTGACAGTCCATCCCTTCAGGCCTCCAAAGTCACTCCCCCAAAATTAGCATTATGAAGATAAACATATCATAATGAATGTGAACAACGAACATGGCTATTGTTAGTACTCACAGCTGTCCAGCTAGCAGCTTGTGGAAGACTCCGGTGATGTGCAATGAGGCAGGTTGGCCGTCCAATCACTACATTCAGGTTGAATAAAATGATTGGGTGTTTTTTTTTACAGTCCTGTGAAAGCCACAGATTCCAGATTTTTTTCTTTTCTTTTTTTTGTCAGAGCATTTGATTTATTGATTTCTGTCGGGATGTAATGAAAATTTAAACTAACATAACGAAAATATTCCTAAAATCTTTACCAACCCTACCTTTAAGGTTAGAAAAAAGATCATCATGGTAACAACTGCCCTCAGCAGACTTTAAAATCAGCGTTTACACAATCGTGGGTGAAAGTCCTGTGTTTGTTTGACCCATCCACCATCCTTAGAAGACTTTCTCACTTGTTATACTTGTTATTATATCACATAACTTTCTGTATCAGTCACTCTATATGCTATGTCACTTGCTCTGACCGAATGCAAAAACATCATCATACGTATCCATGGTTTGCAGAAACGTACAATGCCAAAAAAAAATTCTGCCCACTGGGCTGGTGTAACGATGTCCCACTTCCTAGATTGGAAAAAAAATGTTTCCCTTGAATAAGGCATTTCTTAGAAAACACATGTGCAGAAGCAAATTAGTAGTAGCGAAATGTTTTTCCAAAATACCATAATATATTATTATTTTTCATATACTTGAGGAGTGTCACAATCATCTACAATGTATTTTTGCTGCTGATAGTTTCCCATTTTCTTTGTGCAATGCCCTGAGGAACAGTAGAGTCAAGCTAGAGCAAACTCAAAAATCAAGAGGATTTAGTATGCTGTGGACCCGAGTATACTTAATTTGATCACTTTTTCAGTGTGAACACCACAGACTCTAAATCAGGTTAGAATTAGTGTGTAGTATGAGTCACAGCTACAGTATGTGTTTGGTACGGAGCTTCAGCGGCTGCATCTGCACAACTGATTTAACACAGAGATGACGTGCAACATCTGATGCTAAACTGCACATGACAAACATCCTGCAAGTCACTGGACTGGAAACAGAAACAAATTCATCTTGGTGGGTCCGAATACTTGTCATTGTCACCTCGGAGACAAATCATTATGAAGTGGTTCAAATTATCGTACAGAGTTACCCGCAGCGCAGCTATGCAAAAATTACACAGTACCCTTTAGTTCTAAAGTGGGCACGAACAAGGCTGCCACAAACAACTTTATTTTTGAGAGCACTCCCTTCCTGTTATTTGAGGCGGATGTTTTAACAGATTTCTGAGAGGAGACATGTTACATTGGTCAGCTGCATCTGCAGCCCAACAGATACGGCAGCGCCCCGGGCTCACACACTTACTACTTTAGGCGCAGATGTTGGCTGCAGCGACCACATGATCCGGGAGTAGTAAACACATACCGATCTTTCACTCCGACACATGCTAGAATTTAAAGAGTGACCGGCACCGAGGACTGGAGTCTGAGGATCTACAGCTTACAGGATCATTCTCCTCTCACTGTCAGAGCTGCATGCAAGGTGCCGACATAAACTCACTACATTATAAATCTTATTGGGAAAGTCTTTGTTGAATCAACTCTTAGTAACTGTCACGGCACAATTTCAGCTTCTCAAACACGCTCAAAACACACACTTGCATAAATCAGTGGTCTTTAAGGCTACACAGGAGTAATAACAAATCCTGTAATGTGGCGAGGCAGCTGTGATTTGACTGTATCATACTGATGTACACCTGAAACTATGACAGTTTTCTATTACTTTAACGTAATCTGGTATAACAGCAGCTACTCTGTTACAACAGAGAGATAATGCAATTTATATATTAGCAGTTAGCACTGTGTTACTGTGAAAAAAACTCTTCCGATGAATTTGTTTAAAACACAATTTTTGCAGAATCATACTAAAGATGTAAACTTTGAGTTTAAGGTCCCATATCATGCTCATTTTCAGGTTCATACTTGTATTTTGTGTTTCTACTAAAACATGTTTACATGCTGTAATGTTAAAAAAACAACTTTATTTTCCTCATATTGTCTGTCTGAAACTCTCCGTTTTAGTGCATTTCAACGGAATTGCATTGCTAGGCAACAGTTTGGGTCCATGTTTACTTCCTGTCCAGCTGATGTTATTTACATACACTGAAACAGGAAATAAACTGGGACACATTTAGAATGTTTTTGTTTAAAACCGTGTAATGGTCTAAATATTGTATATTTGTGACATCACAAATGGACAGAAATCCTATCGGCGTTTTTCAACGCACAATTTCTGAATATGGGCTGTTTATATATTTCTCTGTATATTGAGCGTTTTGATTGTTTAACAGTATTTATAAAGCACTTAAACCTGCTTTATAATATAAAAGAAATGAAAATCGCATTTTTTACAACATGCTCTGACAACATTTGATAAAGTGAAAATGGTAACACTTTCTATGACGCCCAATTTTGAAGTATTATGATACTTGACCTTATAAGGTATTATAAAATGCTGTTATAAACATTATGAAATTCACGAGTGCTTCTAACTATAATCATGTAGTGCTATAAGCAGATTGTAACGCCTCTATAAGTATGTTTGTAATGCATTATAAACATGGGCGTCATAGAAAGTGTTACACTGAAAACTCAATTTATCAAACAGCATGTCACCACATGTAGTCTACAATGGGTTAAGGATTTAATTGCATTAGTGATCCATTAATTCACTGACAGTTTCAAAAAACACCCCTAATAACAACATTTCCAAGAACTGTGCAGGTGTTAGACCTGTCCGACATCCCTCCTCCTGTTTCTGTTACTCAAATCTACTCAAGCTTCACAAATTAAAAGCAAAGATCTCACTAATATAAAACAAATATGTTTCTTTGATCTGTTGCACTGAAACCAGACGCCCTGCCATGTTTGTGTGATCCTGTCAGTACAGGAGGTAATGTCCACTTACACAAAAGCTTGTCAAAGGGGGGTTTATATGAGAAATATTCAATAAATGTACTTAAGTAGGAAATCCTAGTGACTTTGATGAGCTCAGTCAGAAGCCAACACAGGTGTAACTTCAGCAGGTGTGGAACCTCGAAGTAAAGAACGAGGATGCTGAGAGGGAGTTGTCCTCTGAATTACCTCTGTGAAAACACACTCACCAGAAAGCCCCTGAGACTTTATTATTTTCCTTCCTTCTTTGTGTTGGACAAAGTTTGGTTGAGTTTTTGTCAGATGAAGTGAGACTAAGGGATTTAGTGTCTTTATTTCCCACGTTTTTTACTGACTACATGTCTGTGTTGGGACCCAGCCGTGGCGTAGATGTTCACTTGGAAAAGAACATAGTAGAAGTACATGCATTGGTTTGTTGAAGCAGATACGCGGAAACATTGTGAATCTAATACAACACTGATCTGGTTATTCTTTAATATCTCTACTTATCTACCACTTTTCGAGAGAATAAAAATGTTGGGCCTTTGAGTAAATAACAAGGTACCCGAGCTTCCAAATTTGTCCTAACTCCAAGATTTTCATTTTGGTGAGCTATTTGGGTAATTTAAACATTATCATAACTGCCATAGGATGTGTGAATACAATAACATTGTGTTTATTTCTGCCAGACTTTGTGGCCTTTTGTCTGATTGCTGCTGGTTCAGGATGTCGAAAGGCCACATTACTAAAGTCCACGACCGACCACATAAAGCTGTAAAAATGACTGAATCTCAAAGTAATTTCCTCAACATCTTGCATCTGATACTGGAAGACACATAGTAAAAGCTTAGAGAGGTTCATTGTGATTCTGTTTACCAGAATTTGCTTGAGTCTGACTCTTTGGCCCTGTTCACACCTGACATTAACATGCGTCTGGGGTGATCCGATCACAAGCGGACAGCTAAGTACGTCAGTTCACACTAGTTCTTATGAGTGGATCTCACTTTCCCGCTCTATATGCAAATAAACACATACATCATTTCCTTTTGCAAAGACCAAATACGTTGCTGTTTTTAACCGGCGGGAGGCAGCAGTGCACTTTCTGTGCCTGGTCTGCCAGAAATTAAAAGAAGAAGAAGAAGAAGAAGAAGAAGAAGAAATGAAAACAATACAGACTGGGTCTATTCTTTGGCGTGTTTCACGCAAACCAAATCGCCCAAGATGTTTGACGCACTCGTAATATATCTCTATGGGCTTTTTCAAAATTTTCAGACGTCTGAGAACCAACTGGAGAAAAAAGAAGGAACCAAAGGAGAGCATTACGCCTTGTTCACACTACACGACTTTAGCCCTGGGGTCGCCTGTAACAACAGGGACTTTACTGTATGCAACATAGGGGAAATAGAAAAGATGTGTGGAAACAGGCTATTATGTGAACCTGGTGCCAACGACAACATCAACAAGTACAACTACGCCCGCCACTTGTCGCATGTGTTTTCGTGACAATGCGTAGTGTGGGAGGGTGGGTTCCTCCTGGTGAAAGATCTTGTAGTGTGTGACCTCCTGTCACCGGTCAGTCATGTAGTTTGAAAACCACAATGACTTAGAGACTGCTGATTACAAGACAGCAAGTTGTGTAGTGTGAACAGTACAGAGATCTGAAGACTTTGGAAGTTGTGTAGTGTGAACTTGGCTTTAGCGTTAACACTACTAAAGATATGTGGTCAAATGTGTCCCATACCACCTCGGCAAGTGGTTTGAGTGATCAGATCACAATGCGTCTTGGTGGTCGTTTATACTTGTGTTTAGCGTTGTCACTTGTGATCTGATCGCCCAAGATGCATTTTAAAACCAAGAGTAAACAGGCTCTTAGATCGCCAAATAATAAGCAATCAGTAGCAGAGTGTGAAAAGGTCACACCCACTAAAAGGTTCACTGACAATACGTATCGTATAACTTTAGAATGATTATGAATCCACGACTTTGCTCCAGCTCACTCGTTCTCCCTCCATGAACTCCACTTGTTCCCACTGCTCATGCTTTAGCGTAAACTGTCAATCCTTTGACAGAAAACAGACTTCAAAGCCACTGGGTGGGGCACAATTTCCTCCTAAAATGTTTGGAGATTAGTCTGATCTTAGCAAATCTACCAAAACGTAATTTGCAGACATAATACAATTACCTTCCTGTTCAAAGCAAGTATGCCCATGCGTTAACCGTCTTCTGAGGCACTTCCACGTTTTACGTCTCCGGGACGAAAATGTTAACATTTGTGGTGCGTGTCTGTCGCAGTGGGCTTCTCTTTGAGGGTTTGAAGTGAACAAGCACTTTTCTAATTGTCAGCTCTTGCTCCCACTGCACATTAATCTGGGCAGCGCAGCCAGGGATTAGCCCCAAACAGAGGGGAAGTCCCTGCCCGTTGATCTCACATCAACCACAAGTACACACAACTGAATGTGCCCGTGCATGTGCATAAACAAGAATGCATACAGTACATGCATGTGTGAGTACAAACACACACACGCAATATTGATTCCAGTCCGTGAGCTAATGAGAAGCAGCCTTTCTAACCACTCACTGCATGTGACCTGATGGAGTTCCACTGTATTAAGTCTGTTAACATTTACGGATATAACTGAGTCAAGCCAGGAACCGCCGGTGTGCTACAGACGGCAGGGTGGCCTCATGGTTACAGCAACCACCTTGTAACTAAAAGGTCACAGGCGTGATCCCTGCAACGGCCCACATGTCCATCAAATTAAATTGAAGCCAAACCCTTTCATTCACAGTAACAGGCTCTAAATGTCAGCTGAACACCAAATGTGCAAATGATATGCTTCGGTTCTGGGCTACGGCCTCTAGAATACATATGAAGCTTTAAAATTCAGTGATCAGCACTTCTGTTCTTCACTTAAGTTCATATGAAATTGATTGTGAGTGAAGCTGACTTTACTTTACAACCATATGTTATATAAGTCTGCAACACATTACTGCATGCATTCTGCATGGTCAGGCTGGGTTTTGGGCCAAAACTGTACTTTTAACAACTTGACATTAAAGCTGCTATGTTCAATATTTCCACAACCTCCAAGGTCTGAGAAGTGAAGCCAATGCTGAAATGCCTTAAACCTGCATTCTTCCTAACAGCCAGCAGGGGGCGACTCCTCTGGTTGCTAAAAGAAGTCTATGAGAAAATGAGCCTACTTCTCACTTGATTTATTACCTCAGTAAACATTGTAAACATGAGTTTATGGTCTCAATCGCTAGTTTCAAGTCTTCTTCAATACAGCATGATGTTCATTTAGTAAATTATGGTTCCATTTAGAGTCAAATAGACCATAAAGCAGGGGATGCTTTAGGGCGTGGCTGCCTTGTGATGGTGACGGCCAAAAACTAAGATGACAACTGCCAAAAATCAAGATGGCGACGGCCAAAAGCCAAGATGGCGATGGCCAAGAACCAAGATGGCGATGGCCAAAAATCAAGATGGGGATGGCCAAAAACTAAGATTGCGACAGCCAACAACAAAGATGGTGACGACCAAAAAACAAGATGGCGACAACCAAAAAACAAGATCGTTATGGTCCGAAAACAAGATAGTGACGGAAAAATCCAGAGATGGCGATGGCCAAAAACCAACATGGCGACTGCCAAAACCCTATATAGCGACGGCCACAAACCAAGATGGCAATGGCAAAAAAAACAAGATGTTGACTGCCAAAAACCAAGATGGCGACGGCCAAAATGCCGAACTCGAGGATTCAAAACAGCAGTCCACAAACCAAAGGGTGACGTCACGGTGACTACATTATATACAATCTATGATGTGAACCCACAGAGAATTATCACTAGAATCTGCAGTTTCCCTCAGCTCTATGTTGCTTTTGAACGTCTATCAACTCATTATTTTGGTATCCGAGCCTGCAACTTCACTGTTTGGTTTACTTTCCTCGATTCCATCAGCATTGTTCTCAGCAGCAGCAGGTAGCCATTTTCTGCGAGCCAACAGGCTGAATCCATTGGGTCTAGAGCATGGGAATAAGACCGTTGGAGCCCTGAGCTATGATTTACACATGATTACACAGGTGTATTTTAACATAAAAATGCACTGAGGGAGGTTGATTGAGACCAAACTGTCTGAACTTTACTCTCTGTCCCTCTTTATAGAAAGATCACTATAATTTCTGTCTGTTTTGAAAGCCATACGAAGGCTTTTCACCGCTACACTCATTAATATGAAAAACCTGCAGAGTACAACTTCAAATAGAAACATCGGTTTTTGAGCTTTTGCAGCTGTATAAAGAATTATGTGCCTTTGAACTGAAACTAAGCGCTCTAATAGCCCCCGCTCATGGCATAATGATGAGTTGTTCCGTGATTATTGTTTACCCTGCTTAAAATAACTTATTAAACAGGTGCAGCGTTATCAGAGCCTCGTATTTGTGGACACATTCCCAGGCAGACAAAGCCACAGGTGTAAGGCTTTGAAAGGGAAAGTGTACATAGCACAATCAGCTCTTAAGACAGACAAATGACTGCTGGGGCACGGGCTGGGCAGAGATTAAGGGAAATGTTTGCACTAAATTCAATTACTTTTGTTCATGCAGTCCGTATCGGAGGTGTTTGTTAAAGGCAGATTCCTACAGAGCGTTATTAAGTTGACTATGAGAGCAATGTTCCTCATGGGTGGAAGGACTGGGTCAGTTCTCTTACATACAGCAAACTTCAAATAGGAAGATTTGCAGACATGCCTTGTAATTAAGTCTCATTTAATTTTAGGCAAACTATTTGAAGAAGTAAATGAGGTGACAGTATGACCAAACTCGCTGCAGACATTAATATGCTCCTATAATACCACTTTTCTGTCAGGAGGGTCAGTGGAGACAGCTCCCAATTATATCTACATCCATGTTCCCCTCTGAAAAATGTGGTGAGATTTTATTGGTGGCTAAATGCAGATAATAATTTCGGTGGTCAAACACTAACAAATGAAAGACCTGCAAGAGATTGATTCCCAGTTTGGTAATTAAAGGTTGAGCGGACAGAAATAAACACACAGCAGAGGAAGGTTATGATTAGGTCTTTGAAGATGCAGATAAGCTTCAGGATAAAGAAAACTATGTTTGGAAAACTGTATGCAGTAATAGAAGAGATATGCCTATAGAGCGCTGGAGAACTGTACATCAAAGTCTAGACCTCTATACAATTTGAGTGACTGAGCTGAACACATAGTCCTCTCAAGTGCTGTAATGGTTTAAGGATGTTCGGATTATGCATCAGGATGGGATGGAGGACTCAAAAATGAAGACCAAGTGGTTCAACTGTAGCCAACGGGTCCTCCAAGTCTTGCAAACCGTTGCAAAGGACTGTTAAAAAATTAATTATGTGACCGTTTCCTGATCTGCCATCTCTATGGTTAGGGTATGGTTAGGTTTAGGGGTAAAAACTACTTGGTTAAGTTTTAAAGATCATGGTTTGGGTTGCAAAAGTAGTTGGTTAATGGTTTGGGAAAGATCTTGATGGTGGTTAAAAGAAGAGCATCTTGGTTCAGGATCGGGAAAGAACCCTGTCATGGTTGAAAGAAACCAACACTGGTAGGAGACGGTATGTGAACAGAGGTTTTCAACATCACTTTGTTGATCCATCCATCCACCCCAGAGGGTTTAGTGGTTCTATAGCAACGTCACGCTACTGTCGCCACTAGAGGTCCTTGTTAGGTGAGTGTGACTATGTCATTATAGTCGTTAAGTCAGTTTTTTCACTATGCATGTTACAATTTGTATTTTTTTTTTTTGACTTTTGATGTAATTTGGTTTTACTGTTTGTCATTAACACTTCTGAGACTGTCCTCACTAGAGAGACACCAGTATTGGTTGTAATCATTATGCTAAATTTTTTAATAATGCCAGTCATGTGTCCGTAGCAGAGGTGGAAGTAGTGTGACATCGTTTTACTGGCAAAAAACGTCTGACAATGCATGCAGATATATGGATATACAGTATATAACAAAAAAGGGTCTTGGCTTGCAGCTTAGCCTTGCAACACTGAAAGAAATCTTGTTCAATTTCTTTATTTGCAGGTCTCAAAATTAAGGATTGTCCGCTTGCCTGGGGCAAGTAAAATGCCACGTCGGGCTAGTAAATCTAGCAACGCACGTGGTGAAATAAAATTAAACACATTGTTTTTTTCCGGAGCTTATGATGGAAGTAGGTAGCTAAAAAGTGAGCCATCTCGCTTCCTTCTCATCTCTGTTGAGAGTTGCACATGTGCAGTACTGAACGGGCACTTGCGAGAAAATGGTGGCGGGTAAAGACAAAGTTTACGAGCTGAAGCACAAGCGAGCATTTCAGTTATCCTGGAAACAGGAGTTTAGTTGGGTGGCATTAAAGGATGTGGGCGAAACACCCAAATATGTCTTGTGCAGTTGGCGGCATTTCATTTACTTAAATAAAGATTAAACATGACATTTAACTTTGGACTTTATTGTTATTTGATAACAGCTAATAAATAAAATAATCTGTATAGGGTCAAGTAAAAATTTACTATTTGGGCAAGTAGATTTCTGACCCACTTGCCCGAAAGAAAAAGAAAAAAACATTAACGTTGAACCCTGGCTTGGTGTTGCATTGCAGCAGTGCAGCTAGCTAAATACTGCTTCTACTGAAACAAAACTGTGTTGTTTTTTAAATCAAATCGTCATTCACGTTGAACACATCAGTTTGTGGCACGTTTCAGCCACAAATGTTGGCATGTAGTTAGAAAGAAACTTGCGCTAGAGTACAAAGTGTGAACACATTTTGTGGTTAATTGGCAGATTCAGATTAATAACACAAAATATTACCAATATGAATTATGATGAATTAAGATAAAGTAATATCTTATTGAGCAGAGTAAATTCACAAGCTACTCTGAAATTGGCCATTGCTGCATAATGAGTACTTTCACTTTTGGTGACATTTTGATGGTAATTCTTTTGTGCTTTTACTTAAATATATATTTAAATGCAGGATTTTTACTAGTAAGAGTATTTCTACACTGTGGTGTTGCTATTTTTACTTAAGTACAAGATCTGAGTACTTCTTACACCTCTGCAACCAACAGTTTTTAGCCATGACCACAATCTTTTCCTAGCCTTAAAAAAGTTAATCAAACCTTAACCATAAAGGTGAACTTATTCTTCATCCTTTTTTATTCCAAAGTTACAAAATACTAAATTATAATACAATCAAAATCAAGCATTATATAATAAAGCATACATAATACAGAGTGTGCCAAGACACAAGTTACTGCTTCTGAAATATCCCAAAGGCATGTCAGTGGCCTGTCCCTTTAAAATAGCAGAGTTAAGCCACCGAGTAACATCCCTAAGCTAACAAGGCAAACGTGTCCTGGTAGTGAAGCCACAATACCCCAAAGCCTCGGTTTCAGCTAATCTGAAAGTATGCTGAGTGTCCTTATGTGGGAACAATGAGGGTGTGTGGTGGGAAGAGGAGGAAATTTTACACATACCAAGCAGGCCGCGCAAAATTAACTGAAGTGTGTTTTTAAGAGTGGGAGGGACCTAAAATAAATCTTGAAAGACCTGACTATCATGCTCCTTGTCTGACTCTTATCCAAGTTTAGCCGCTCACACAACTGGAGGTTAATTCTTTTGACCTGGGACAAACTCTTTCCACGTTATTAGGCATTTCTGCCGTTGACAGAAGCTTTCAAAGCCTGTTCGTTACAGACCAAACATGTCAGAGAAAGTAGCAAGAATGCCAACCATCTCAATGAGGCAGCAGCCTCCCGTTTGGTGGTCGAGATGAGTGAACCGCTCACAGGACTGGGAGAGCAAGAGCTCACTTTATTTTAACTTCCAACCATAATGCCACAATTCCAACAAAACACACATATTCACATCAATATTTAGCATTTTCCTTCCTGTTAACAACAAAGTCAAAATATATTAAGATACTTTTATCATTCATTCATTTTTTAAATAGCCATGGTCTTTTGTCTAATTCAAAGGAAAATGGCGAATGTTGTTATGGTGACAACACGTCAGTAAAGTGTGTTACTCCGCCACTAAGCCGGCAATAGAGGTAGTCAAAGAGCCAGGTTTATACGCAAGTTAGTCAGCAATGGCATTGGTACACATAAAACTGCTGCTACATTGATTTGAATAGGAATGACCGTTCTACTCCTATTCTATTTCTGTGAGTCACAGTCGTCTGCTGTCAGCCACTGAAAGCTGCCCAGTACAGACCAGTCTTCTACTGCTGGACACTGAGGCTAAGCACCTTGCTCAAGGGCAATGCGGTACTGATTAAGAGGTGCCCTTGAGCATCGGTCATTCACAGATCTTTTTCATCCTTCTGCAGGGTTTAAACCCGCCGATCTCCTGGTCACAGCTAACCTTTAGGCTACCGCCGCAGTTATTCCTCAGCACCTTTTTATGCAAAGGCTCTGTGTTTATTTAGAGAAGCGGTTATTAGTCGTGTTTACTCTGGGCGAAGGTTAAAACGTTACATGCCTGGATGAACTCACTCTTAACACGGGCTTAAGTTCCAGCGAAAACATTTCCGTAACATTGTCCGGCTCTCAGAACTTCAGATGACTTGTTTATCTTATGAACGGTAAACAGCGAGGTGAAAGCTGTAAATCTAAACATCCAATGCACATGATGCCCAACAGCTGAAGCTTTAAAAACAGGGTCACACATGTTCACAAATATGTTTCAATTTAAATAGAAGAAAATCTATCTTCCTGCTGAACGGTAAACAAACATCACAGAGACATTCAGAAGCAATTCCAGGTGAAATTCTTCCACTTCTGAGTGACAAATTGCAACGAACATCCGTCATAAATATATAAAGCGTGGTTGAGCTGGCACAGCTAACGCTCGGTGATAATGGGGTCAAGTGCCACAGAGCTCTTTACCAAACAGCTCCCACCTGTGTACCTTCAAAGATGGCTGCACTGCAGTGACCACAACACTGTGACACAACCCAGAGCACCTCCACTCCTTGTAATTTGAAAGTTATTTCACAAACCATTATCGTAAATTTCTGTTTGCGAGCTCTTTCTTTAGTATCAGTTTATGATCCGTCAGTTGGCCCTGAGGGGGAAGGAAAAGGAGGTGGGCTGAACTAGCTCTATGTGGGCTAAGTGGCAGCTCAACGTGTCATGGGAAAGAAAACATGCCCCCCGTGGCTGGCCTGTTTAAGGTATCCCTTCAAAAGGTTATCGTCTCTCTTTAATGCCAACATCACAGGCCGGCCTGGCCCCCCGAGCTAGTCGCAAACAGGAAGTCTCTGCTAATCCTGGTCTTCCCTAATGACGCAGAGGAATTCTCTATATTCTCATTGTCTTCCTGGCTGCACTTCCTCCAGGTCTTCAACGGCATTGTTTGGCTCTGATTCTTTTCAAGAAAGATGAGCTGGGACAGTTGGGATTTCTTAAATCCATATTCACTGCTACAGGTCATGACTCACAATATGAAGCTGAAATAATGATGAATTCATCCTATTTTGTTCCACTTTTTTGACTGAAAGTGGTCATTGCTGTGGTGCATTTGCACTTCAGCAAAGCTCACCTAGCTGTGTTGCATTTTTCCTTGGAGTTCCCACTAATAAAGTTGTATTTTCTGGCTCTTTTTTCAGCTGTTCAGCTGTTGTGGCTTTAGCTGCTCATGCTAACTCACCAGTTCTTCTGTTTATTCCAAACAAACCACTTCTGCATCACTATAACATCATTTCCAGTATATGGGAGGTTTATTATCTGACACTGAACAAACCCTGTCTCTAACAAAATTACATTCCCAAACAACTAAAATCCATTCTCAATTATGTTTTGAGGGATTACGGTTGCAGTTTTAAACAGTTTTAAACATGTGGTTAACGTTGTAAATTGAAGAAAAAAAAAAAAAAAACGCAACAAAACTACTTGGATAGGTTTAGTAAAAAAACATCATGGTTAGGGTTAAAAGAACTATGTTTGTTACGTTAATTAAGCAGACAGTTCTACACCGTTTGTAGCTAACGAAAAGTAGTGCTTTATAATTCATATATATACCACAAAAAGCCATTAGTATACAGTATATAAAGAACGATAAACGCTGCATAGGGAAGAGGTCTGGGTGTATGGGTGGGTCCAAAAACACCGGACTTTAACCCAGGAGACCGCTGTTCGTGTCCAACCCTATTCTCACTCCCCACATCGGAGACCGACGCATGGGGTACCCATCATGCATTACTTTTGGACGGACCAGAGACGGCGTGTCAATATACGCTTGTTACATGCATAGTGTCCTTTCAAAATAAACTTCCGTTTTCACAGGAAGTTAGGTTTAGGCAACACAACCACTTAGTTAGGGTTAGTGGTTGACATTAACTTCACCGACTAACAACTCACGTGACTCACAAGGCTGACTATACTAAACGACTCACATGACTAGCGACTCTCGGGACTCATGAAACTGACGAGTCACATGACTAAAGGCAAAATACAAAATAAGTCAACGTTACTTTTAGTGTCACACGAGACACGAACAGCGGTCTCCTGGTTGAAAGAGTGAGTCCGGGTTGTTGATTTATTTGTAATGTAATTTCCGTACTTAAGTTACACCACTTCTGTAGTTATTTTAACCCAAACCACAAACTTTTCCTAAACCTAACCAAGTTGTTTCTTGTGAAGACGGAAGTCTATTTTGAAAAGACTGTATGCATGTAACGAGTGGAAATTGACACGTGTTGCTGGACATTCGTAGGAAAACAAACAGAAAATTAGGAATAATTTGTTGTTAGATATCATATGAACTGTTGTATGAGGAACCGTTGTATTAAGCTACGGATGTAAATTAAAATAAGTGAACGTTGACTTTTAGTTTCACACAGGACATGAACAGCTGTCTCCTGGGTGAAAGTCCTGTGTTTGTTGGACCCATCCAACACCTCAACTGTCATTTCAAATGTATTTGTTATACGTCAAAAACTTTAAAACTTGAACTTAAAGTTAAACAAAATACGTAGTTTATACGTAGTTTCGTTGTCTGGGAACGTAATTTTTAGGAGAAAGAGCAGCAACTGTAAACTTCCAGCAAGTAGGTGTCGCTTTGATTACCATTGTTTTAAATTGATCAGTCCGATTATTGATGTAAACGTAACTGTATGCAGAATAAGTGTCGTGCCACGGCCCTGCTGTGCTCTGAATGCTGATGCACGGATTAAAGCCGAGCCTGTCATGGGTATAGTCCGGTCTAGCTCAGCTCCTATCAGCATTATTCCAAAGCACTCAGGCATGACATCTGCCAAGAGGCCTGCTGCAGGGTTTGGCCTCATCACCAGGAACACGTCCAAGTCAAATATTGTTGCCCTCGCACATTGTGGGGCAGCACCCTGTCACAGCTCCTCTTTAACCAGGAGGTGATGTTTATGACAGCGCTCGGAAAATTAATGGCACCGTTTCCATACAGGACGAAAAAAAAAAAAAAGAAAAGCGTGGGAGGTACAACATACCACACACACACACACACACACACACACACACACACACACACACACACACACACACACACACTTCGGATGTGGTGTTGAGGAGGGGGGGGAGTTGGGGTCAGGGCTTTTTCCCTTTTTCTACATCACAACTTGACCAGTGTGTTATCGGCAGCAGAGATATGTCCGACACCGGGCTCCAAAAAAGTGGGATCAAAGTGGATGACATAAGCCAGCGCGGCCTTCAGAGGAATAAGATAAATGTACAGAGCAGTCTTTATCAAAGGCTCGCCTGTTTTAAGATCCTGATTAAAGCTTGCGGAGCTCCCCCCCTCCCCCCTTCCCAGTGGAAATAGGTGTTCAAACATGATTCTGTTTTAGTTGGCCTGCAGCTCCGCTGAGAAGCTCCCCCTTTGGGCTTGCCATGAGACTCCTGCAATCGCCGGCTGTCACACTGCAGCACAAGGAATTTACAGTGTTTTTCAAACCGTGAAATGCACTTCAGTTCAGCCCTGCGAGAGGAAAAGAATAATAGAGAGCGTGATTCCGTTTGATCTCTGCTTTCTGTGGCTCTGAAATAACAAAAAAAAAAAAGTGGGCTTGTGGTTTAAGACAACACTAACATTGTCCAAAGCAATAAGAGCAACGCTACACGTGTGGAAGTGCATACATGTTTATCTTTTTCACCCTTTTCCTGCTCTCTGCCGGCTGATATCAGACTATTCTCTGCTAAGACAAGATGAGTAGATTTTGTTTTGTTTTTTTGTCATAGGGGATAAGATAAACGGGGAGGATATCCATATTACAAGCAGGCCACCGCGGTGATATCAGCTGAGCCAGATGGTGGCTGGAAATACATAGCTGATAAATAAAGTGGAGCTGGAAGTACTGTAAGGGCAGGATGGAAAGTAAATACCAGCCCTCAGCTAAATACTGGGGAATTCTGGCTGTGGTTTGGAGGTTTATCTACTGTACCAGCCACTTTGGTAGGTAACTAAAGAAAATAGTTAAAGCAGCAGGTGAGTTCTGGCCAGCCGCTGTGGTGACTGTGGCCAAATGTTAGTTTGGATATGTGTGTGTGATTTGGAGAGGAGACAAAAAAATGTGCTTTAGTAAGCTCCTGTAATAAACAGTATCATTTAGTCATCTGTGAGACCAGTGGTTTCTGTGCTGGGCTTAAAACAGATTTCAAAATAAAAGGAGAGTAGTGGTGTGATTTTCTGATGATAAGTGTGACTTTCTTTAAGCAGATGTTCAGACTAAGTACCCATGCCACTGTCCAAGTCCTTCCTCTATTTATTCCAACCAAACCAGGGTCACTGCAGCAGGAAAATGTAGCACTTCCTGTTTGAGGATTCCTCCCAGGAAGGATCTTTCTGTGTTTAGAACAACATGTAAACAAAATGTAAAAGCATCTGGCCACGTGTAATTGACACAACTTAGTAAAATAATGGAAGTGCAACGTGGAGAGAAACAGTTAAGGAATTAGGCTGCTTTTCCTGAGTTCTCCAAAGGCCCCGAACCCAGCCTGAACCCAACCTGTACCCGCCGCTTTGAAGGTGCAATGTGTAAGATCTGGCCATAATTTTAGTTTAAAACATTAAAAAAATGGACTAACCTCATCAACAGAATGTGAAGAGGTTACAGTGTTGACGTCTATGTATTGTGTTGCAGAGATATCTACTGAAATGAGCATGCTAACCAGCTAGCTCCGGCCTGTCCTGTCTTGTAGAAGTAGCTAAAGCGGCCCCCTATCACGTTGAAGGTACAGCGTCCGTGTACGCTTTGATAGTTTGTTTATTGGATTAAATCCAAAGTGGCAGAAACAGAAAACAACTTGTGTTTTCGTTATGTCTTCCCCGGGAAACAGACCTGCTGTTAGTTAGGAGATGTTGGCTTTTTATAAATAACTGATGAGTGTAAATTTAGATTGGATGGACCCCGTAGTAGAGGTGAAATTCTGCCCCCTATTACTTTGTGGCCAAATCTTACATCCAACTTAGACCTGAACCTAACCCAAGACCTGAGATCTGTTTTTCCTTTATTTGATCCATTATTGACCATTAGCATACAAGGCTAATGCAATGGATTGGCAACACCTTGTCTTGTTCTCACTTCCCACTTGACTCTGCATACCTGTTTTTAACACATGACATGCAAGAAAGCAACCAGCTTACATGGTCAGAAGGAGAAGCAGAAACGTCTTGATAAATCACATTTGAAAATAACCAAACAGGTCAGGCCATTTTGGTCTACTACTTTACTGCTCTCAATAAAGGCTGAAATGAAAAAATCTAATCATTGAAAAACAAAAAAATAACCAAACAAAATCCTACAAAATGGCCTGCTGGGTAACAGAACTTTAAATCAACATGTGCAAAGTTGTTCCCCATAAATGTTGCATGTTCTGGCTCAGGGTACGAAACCAGAGGACTGTAGGTCAACTAGAAGCAAAAAGGAAAATTCCTTACAACGTATTTAAGAAAAAACGTGCCTCAGTATGAGACTACCTGACCATTTACTCATATACAACCACTCTGAAGCATTCAAAATACATCACAAACAGGTCTTCGGTGCTCACTATCTGACACAAGATAAATAGGTTACATATTGCTTTTTGGACAAATATGGGCGTGCACATTTTCACTCTTGTTTGCCCTCCGACACAAGCTCATTAAAGCCAAATCCTCTATCAGTTCCAACACCTATATGTGAAATATATCAGCTTTAAGTGCCAGATAAATTCTCTACATGATACAGAGGTTTTGATTAAATGTACGTGAACTGCAAACAATTTATGTTT
Source organism: Sebastes fasciatus (assembly GCF_043250625.1). Taxonomy (NCBI): domain Eukaryota; kingdom Metazoa; phylum Chordata; class Actinopteri; order Perciformes; family Sebastidae; genus Sebastes; species Sebastes fasciatus. The sequence goes on from NC_133800.1 coordinate 34,001,681, forward strand.
ACTCTTTCTCGTTTTACCACATCTCTGCATAAGGCCCTGTGTAAATAATGTTTTTGTGCTCTTTTTTAAGAACCCATATTTACACTTTTCTGCCTAATTTTGATACCCTCAAGGTTTTAAATGTCTAATAAAATGTGTTTTATAGCAGTACAATACTTAGATGACATCCATGAATAAGTTAACTTAATGAAAACCGACCCCAAATAAATGGATATCTTTTGTTTAATAGCAGGTAGTTCAAAAGTAAATGATTTAAAGTCCCTTGTATTTGTTAATAGACTCAAACCATCTGCAATTCTCTCTGGCAAGCACCTCATCTACGTGTTAATATGCATTACAATGACATGAAAGTATGCTGAGAATTTGGCCTGTCTAGATTTTAGAGGCTTGAAAGTTAAACCATGAGCTCAAATCTTTGGCATTTCAGTGGAACTGTGAGTGTAGGAAACCGGGAGACACACTGACATTGACCTGATGAGAAACTGTCCATCAATAGCAGCTGGTCTCTCAGGATACGAATCAAAAACACAAAGAGTCCTGGACTCGCTCTCATGGCAGGGGAGGGATGAGGCCGTTATCGGGCCAAAGACGAGGAGAGAACGTACAGGGGCCGAAGCCTTGACGCCTCTGGAAGACATGTGCACCGCTCTAAGCAGGAGAGATGCCGTCCAGTATTTACTCAGGTGGAATAATACACAGCCAAAGCAGTCCAGTGTGTAGTGATAAAACAAAGAAGATTCTGAAGAATGTGCTCCATATGTGGCTAAGAGCGGATAAGCATTAGCTGAATTCCCAGATTGGGTATCAATGTTTTGACCATAAATGGATTCCTTCACCACTCTTGGGGCTACCTTGTTAGCCAAAATGATTACCTAAACCTGGGTAGCGCTTAAAGAATATACCGTAACTTCTGCACAGTTCATTGTGAAGGGGTTTGCACACCGAGACTGGAGGGAGCATTTCACAGGTTGATAACTGGAGCTGCAGAATAGCTTCAAGCTCTACTGTAAGAGGTTGGAAGGCCAGTTTGATGCGTTCCTATTGGAAGAGTTGTAGGGAGTTGTAGAGTTGAGGAAGAAGAGGTTCAAAAATGAACTTTGTCTGCAAAGACTGTTTTTGAAAAGAGGCTTTTAGGTTGTTGTTACTTCGTACTACGGGTAGTTTTAACAACAGTTTGTATGATATTTTACGAAAAGTTATTCCTCATTTTCCATGCGTTATCCTACAAATTTCCAGCAACACGTGCCAATTTCTTCTCATAGCATGCATACAGTCTTTACAAAATTTGTTTTGTTGCATTTTCCACTGGTTTCGTTTCAATTAACAACGTTAATCACATGTTTAAAACTGTGACTGTAAACCGTGAGAAAATACGTTTCCCACAAAATGTATTTTGGTATTGCAGTTTAGTTGTACGGGAATGTAAGTTTGTGGGAGACAGGGTTGGTTTGAGTTCACTTCTATTTCAATTGGATCACAACTTACTCCTCATTGCCAATACACAGACCTTTCCTGCACTATTTGAATAATTTAGATATAAATTTACCCAATTAGGTAGTATTGATCAGTTGATGATTTCCTCCTTTAGATCTGTTATGTAGTCTCTTCTTTAAAATGGATACGGTAGTTACAAGTTGCTTAAAAGATAAATCTCACACAGACTGCACCTGCAGTCTCGCAGACCATGATGAGTCTCACAAGCTGAGTTCAGACTGTGAGTAATCCTTGGCTTCCCTCCCCGACAGGACGCCAGGAAGAAGATGGGTCCAGACACAAACTGGAACGGTCTAATCACATCCAAAGGGATGATGTAAGAAAGACGGGACGCAGGAGAATAAACAAAGCCATCAATGAATGGCTGCATCAATGCAACTATATCTTGTGTTATTTTAGATAACAAATTTGAAGAATAAATTAATAGACTGAGGGCATATGTTTTAAGTGTTTTTTGTGCACTGACATCTATTACTGTTGATTTAAAGGCATTTTAGTGACCATATTTCAGAGTGTAGCAGGTTTATTATAGGACCTGCTACACAAAGTGTTGATTTTGAGCCTAAGGAGTCTAAAAAAAACAACAACCCCTCCACATGGCAGGTGCACATTCCTCCAGGGACAAGCCAGAAACCTTTAGGTAGTATTTAACACTGATGTTCAATCCTCCCTAACATATAACAAGCACATGCACCCTGTTTCTTCCTAATACATGGATGGGAGTTGGGAGTGAAAACATGCTAAGGTTCACGTGTCCATGAAAAGTGCAAATGAAAGGAATGCAAAAGATAATATGGCTGTAAATAATGATTGATTACAGCAATGGATGATCTCAACCTCACCCAGTACAAGACTGCTCCGACTGGGAGAAGCCTGTGACCTTGATACGGAAATATTCAGGCCACAATAAGGCCGGCCTGAACTGCTACACTCAAGTGTTTAAATCGACTAAACCTGTATTATCAGTCCTACTACTAACTGAAATGGCCACGCGTGAAAACAAAAACAAACGTTGACTTTATGCTTTTTATGAAACGTTGTTTTGCGTAACATTGTTGTGCGTAACGTTGTTGTTCGTAACGTTGTTGTTCGTAACGTTGTTGTTCGTAACATTGTTGTGCGTACAGTGTTGTGCGTAACGTTGTTGTGCGTAACGTCGTTGTGCGTAACGTCGTTGTGCGTAACGTCGTTGTGCGTAACGTCGTTGTGCGTAACGCTGTTGTGCGTAACGCTGTTGTGCGTAACGCTGTTGTGCATAGCGCTGTTGTGCGTAACGCTGTTGTAAGTAACGTTGTTGTAAGTAAAATGTTGTAAGTAAAGTTGTTGTGCGTAAAGTTGTACGTAAAGTTATTGTGCGTACCGTACGTAAAGTTGCTGTGCATAACGTTGCTGTGCGTAACGTTGTTGTAAGTAAAGTTGTTGTAAGTAAAGTTGTTGTAAGTAAAGTTGTTGTGTGTAACGTTGTTTTGCGTAACGTTGTCGTAAGTAAAGTTGTCGTAAGTAAAGTTCCCGTAACGTTGTTTTCCGTAACGTTGTTTTCCGTAACGTTGTTTTCCGTAACGTTGTTTTCCGTAACGTGTCCGTAACGTTTTCCTGTAACGTTGTTTCCGTAACGTTTCACATAGTCCGCTAAAGGCTGTTGTTATTTATTTACGCTAGTTACATTGTTCCGGTTCTCAAGGTCCTTGGTAAACCCAAGGTTACAGGCTGTTAAATTCCTACAGTGCAAAAGGGCTGCAAGGATGTGAGCTTCTGTGTATCTGCCGTCTTTGTTGCCTGTGATTTAGGAGGTATTAATACAAGATATAGCACAAGAGACTGCCTTAATACCAAAAGAAAATAAAGTAATCCCTTCAATAATCTGCTTCACAATAAATCTTCAACTGTGTCCAAAGTGAGAGCTCTTAAGGACTGGTGACAAAGAGCAACTGTAGTTTATCCAGACTCCCAGATGGCCTCTACTTAATGCAAAACTTCCTTTGATACCAAGTTGACAGCTTAATATGATTCCCCATCTTCCCAGTGGCGAATCAGGCTGATGGATGTTTTGATGGTGATGGTCCACATGTGTTCCCAACATATTTGAAAAATCCACTAAACGCATTGAGTTAAAAAAAAAAATCCTGAGAGATTAGATTAAGTGTATCCGTTTTCATTTGCTCTGAAAATGGTCCAGGGGCCACATTTTTGGGGCGATGTCTCTGGACAATAGCAGCTGTTCACAGGAGGGAGGGGCGCCGAAGAAATCATTACGGTGGGGCTCATCCAGGCTTTCAGTGGCAAAAACAGTGAGTGGAGCAGTGCCACTTGCATTCTGGGATATGTGATGTTTGATTTCATGGGTAAACAAACCTTTCATCCGCCCTGAAACGGCTTCCAAATGGCCCACGGCATGTTCTCACTGGATTTGGCTTTTGTATCTCACCCAACTAATTATGCTTTCATTCACGAAAATATTGCATGTGAAAGCTGTGCTGTTGATAGCAGCTGCAGAGGAAACCCTGTCGAAATAATTCAAATATGTACACTATGAAATCAGATTAATCTCAGTCTATTATTATCTCTCAATTGCCATTTATTAAGAGCTCTAGACGGCAATTGTATAACATAACACGAGGGGCGGTTTAATCTTTCTTTTCCTCATTCCTTTCCAAATCCCTCAGTGGCAGATACGACGCATTGAGAGACGGGGCACAGCTGCCATGTTGGCAGTGTGGACTAACATAACACATAATGCTGTGGCTATCCATTTTCTTTTTATAGACTAAGACACTAGCCATGAAATCCACGTCTTGTAATCAGCCAAAAGTAATACTTCACTGTTAAATGTTATGGTTGTTTTTTTTCCTCAAGACCTGCAACTGTGAGAAAGTGCAGCCAAAGTATTACAGTTCAAACTAGCTCAGAGGAAAAGTGGTCACATGAATCAAGAGCCAAAATAACTGTTAGAACAACAACGTTATTTAGGTTATATTATGTAGGTTTTTCTTAGGGCTGGGACAATTCACAGATCTCCAGATTCGATACTATCACGATACTTGGGTGCCGATTCGATGTGTATTGCGATTCTATAAGTTTTGTGATTCGATATTGTGATTTATTGTAATTTTTGTTAACTTTTTTAACGCTACACCATGGGAAAAAGTTGAATCATTCACTTCTAGGGACATTCACTTTGGAAAATATCTAAATTAATACAGTACAGCAACTAAAAAATCAAAGAATAAAGACATTTCCCTCACAAATTAGTGGTATTTTCTTTTTAATTAATAAGGGACATGTAATGTTTTATACATTTGGTGAATATAATCCAATCAATCTTATTTCCATATATGTATTTTGTATAGACAGCTCCCTTTGTTAACACCTTATTTTGAAAACCAGACGTAGTCACACGTCAATACTTCCTCTAACTTCTCCAAGGAGGTCTCTAGCTCTCGCGTCAGCTCCGTTCTCTTTATCCATCCATGGTCAGCTCCATCGGGGCCGTTTTAATGCATTTAACATAAATGTCAGTATCTGGGTGCTCTACAGTTGTAGCGTCGGCCCATTTGACCATGGAGATGAGAACGACGCCCGGCTCGACCGCACGTTACCACGACACGATAACGTTTCCTGTCGATGACGGAGTTAGCATGCAGCTTTAGCCGTGATGTCTAGCTCTGAGTGTTTCCATACTTTACTGGAGGTGTAGTGTTTACCACGCTGAATTTAACATGTGAGGGTGCAGGTCGTATCCACGAGGACCCTCCGCCGTTTTCTACTTTTTCATTTCAGCTCGCGGTGGCCGACTGGTTTGTTTTGGAACGGATATGATGTCACGTTACTCAGACTACAACAATAAAAGCCATAACTTCCTTCTACCTCCGCATAGACTCAAATGAAGCAAATATATCGATTCTGGCATTAAAAAAAATTTAAATCGTAAAAAAAAAAGAATCGGGATACTTAGGAGAATCGATTGTTTTTCCCACCCCTAGTTTTTCTGTGTCTGTATCAAGTGAAATCAAGTCTTAGAACTAAAATAGATGCTGATCAGGTGATCTCCAATATCACAATGGTCGCTTCTCCAGACAAAAAGTCCTTTTTGTCCACTTGATAGATGGTTGCAAACTGTTGGGGCCTTATCCCCACCTCTCCACAACTCTGTGACACCATTCAAGTCAAGGTCATATGATAGCCCTGCAGGACTCTTTCCTTTCTAAAAGGCTGTCCACCTTGGTCCTGCTGCTTTGAAATCAAACTTGCCATTGTTGTTTTTACTGCCCATGACAAGGACAAAGGGACCGGGCAGCGGGGGGACACACACACGGCCTGTAATGCAATAGGGCTGGGAATTCCTCTTTAATTTCAATGCTATACTTGATCTCTGGGCTGCATGACTGACCACCTTATTATCTATAGCGACAGGAGCTTATCAATACAGAACTCGCTGGGTCCACAGACCAAAGACAAACACTTCCTTTATGCAGGATGTCCCCTCTGGGCATGAGACACGCAGCGCAGGCCAACCAGCTAAATTCCACAACTGAAAGGGTGGGAGACTGAAAATCATTTCAAAAACAGCCAAATTAGTTTAACTAAATAGGAGGAAAATGTTCAAATCTTCTACAGAGCTTTCCTTAGTGTCTTAACCCATTTATGCCCACAAATAAAATTTTTAATTTCCTTTGGTGGAAGTGTTCTCTGCTTATTTAAGCACAAATGAGAAGAAATTTTCAAATTTGGTGAAACCATTTGGCTGAAAAGAGAGTATTCCTTATCATACTATATCTAGTCTTTGGGCAAATGGAACTGTTTTTGTAATATACTCCCTTATATTTTAGTAAAAAACGTCCCATCTGCCTAAATACTAGTATGATAAGATAATGTCTGTATCTCAGAAACTACAAGGAGCAAAATCAAGTATTTGGTATCTATGAACTCATCACAAGTTGAATATCACAAATATGCACATACAAACAGTATATATAAAAAAAACAATCATAAGGAATACACTTAATAAACACAATGTTAGTGTTTTTCCTAATTTTTCAAAAATCCTGACTTTAACTATTAATAAAAGTGTGATGTTTCATGTGATCTAAAAATGTCAAAGTTGTACTGTTAGATACCTGCCAAAACTATGGCCGTGCCAAATTTCAAGACTTTTGACCTATCAAAACAAATGTTGTGTCATTTTTCCATATCATAATAAATATAGTATTTGGGCACAAATGGGTTAATTTAAAAAATCTTTATTCATATTGAACAAAATGTTGAGTATTGACTTAAGTGAGTTAGAAATCTCTGAAAATGAAAAAATATTGCTGTCAACAGTTCCAGAATAATATACAAGTTAAGACATTGGACAATGTCCCCTTAGTGAACTATGCAAGTTATCAAATAGTATTTATTGGCCAGGTAATTTATGGGCTGTGACTAATCACACCTATAAAGCCTGTCCCTGCATGTGATTGCAGAATATATTTGAAATACCAGACACATGTGTAATGCAATGATTAAAAACTGAACACAAACTGTGTCCTCAGCTGTCCTCCAGATTCCCTCCTCCCAACAGGATATTGGATAATAAATATTGAACATGTTTAATATTTGCTTCTGAATTAATTACGAGAGTGCAATGGATAGCGCTAACGGGGCTAATAAATGAATGATGTTAACAAGAAGCTATCGTTTAGCTGCCTAGAGCACAATCAGTACTGTCTAATCTTTAGTATGTCCTTTGTTTTGCAACCAAAAAAAACACAGAAAATCGATATCAGATAAAATCTCCGGAGTCGGTGTGTAAACGTGATTGATGCAACGTGAGGTTGTATTTATTCCTAAACATGCGACAATTTCGGAGGAAAAATACGGACTTGGTCTGCCAAGACGCGTGAATTTTACGCGGCATTCTTCTCCCCTTCCGCTATTCTCTGCTATCTATTTTGTAACGACACCGTCGCTGCATCCAGTGCTTAGCCCCGCCCAAGATGACTGTGATTGGTTTAATGACTATTCACTAACTTACAGGCCCTTCCCTCCTGCAGACAAAGCCTATACATTTTATTTTGTTGTTTGTTTTTGTTTTGATGATTGGTAACATACATTTCCATTGTTTCATGGTATTGTAAAGTTTCTCACATTATGTATGACACATGAATGAGTCCACCCTGAGACAATTGTTTAACGCTTATTTCAACCAAGTTTTCAGAACTCGTGAACTGAGAACCAAATCTTTCACAGGATAAAATCTTTGGAAAGGTGATTTATAATCAAGTTTTTCTCGTTCACGCAGTTTGACAGGTCGAATGTGACTCCCATCGGTTTGTTCTTTACTGATGACAAAACAAACCGACTTCTGTGATCGCCCTGCTGCTTGGGAATGAGCTGAGAGCAAACAGTCATTCACACTTCATGGTAAGGCTCTGTGCCAGCTGCATTGTTTTAATGAAGTCTCCTCTTGTTACTGAGTGACTGATGGCTTTACCGGTACAATAAGAAACATATTTATCTGCTTCTTAAGGGCAGTGAATATTTACTCTCAGGGTACATTATGTTCTTTAGTCAACAACATTTGACGAAGGTGAAATGCATTATCATCAATTATCATCATCAATCATCATGTCCGTCATTCAGTTTCTTTATAATGCACCATGAGTAACCACATGTTATTCACTGTTAATTAGAGCAGCTCATACTATTAATCTAATATAATTGGTTTAGTTGACAGGATACATGTTCAAATAATTAAAAAAAAACTTTTCAACCTGGGTCATATTTTGGTAGTTTCGGTCATCAGGTCAATATGACATTTTATCAACCTTCTTCACTTGAAAACATTTGGAAACTACCAGATACAACTTTAAATTAGAATTGGGAGTAAAATTGAGGGCAAATGTTATCCACGTTCCACCTTAATGGTCCATTGCATTGCAGCGCTACATGCAATGAAACAGTTCAGCAAACAGGTTGAATAGAACCTAAATTAAAGTAATGATCTCATAGCAGCAGCACCTACTCAACCAGGCCGAGTCCAGTCGTGATGTATTAACTGGATTTATCTCATATTAAAAGGTCCCATATTGTAGAAAGTGATATTTCCATGTTTTTTTTTTATTATAAAGCAGCTATATGTGCTTTATAAATACTGTGAAAGTATCAAAACGTTAAATGTACGTAGAAATGCACACAGCCCGTATTCAGAGACAGTGGCTTTTAAACGAGCCGTCAGGAAGGTTGTGATGTCACAACTATACAGTCACTGGTAGAGTGCCGCTTGACACAAACAGTGCAGCCGTTCGTATGAATGACTACAAGACAATAAGAACGCCCCTTCTTGCTTTTGGCCTCTCATTTGTGTGCCATGTAGTCTGTACTGACTGCAATGTAAATGCATCCGTATGAATATGCTACGCTCAGAGTTAGCGACGTAGAATAACAAATGAGAAAGACCGCTTCTGGCGCGAGGGGAGTTAGATGGGTCATTGTTTATTCTTTATATTGCATTAAACTGTTTTTAGTTAGCCGGATATCTCAAAAACAGGCTCAAGGATTTAAATAAAATTTGGTGGAGGGTTAGGCGATGGACTATTGAACAAGTAATTGGTGCAGATTTGATTACAAGTGTGGATGCAATAATTTCTAAAATGATACCTTTACATTACAAGACAGGGCATTTCTGAACATTTCCTGTATTTTCTCATGAACTGCTGCACTTACTTGGAAAAAAACAAAATTTGGCACATGCTTTTATTTATATAATTTATTTCAATCCCTTTTATTCTCTGCCATTGGCACAAAGTTTTGGCTCAAGAACCCAACAAGTGTCAGCACATTAGTGCTTCATGCATAACTGCTTTTAAATGTGCCCATTCATTATTTTAACATTAGTTTGATGTGTTGCAATGTCACATTGATTCCTCTCAACAAACAGCTGAAAACAAACAGCGAGCCGAGTGGGTGGTGGCAGCACACCTTCAGTTTCAGATGTGAACTTTCCAACAATGGACACCCTCAGGCATCCTACGCAGGTGTGACCTGGATTTGATAAAAAACTTAACTTCTTACCCAGAGCAAATAAAGCCAGAGCTGCCCAGGTGCAGCTTTTGTTTGTGTGTGACTTTTGGCAGTGAGGCAGCTTTCGCAACAGGGCCGGGGAAGTAAAGGCACAATGAAGGCAAGGCTCTGAAAGCTTTACAAGTTCAGCTGATCACAAAGATAGCAGAGGGCTCCTTCTACAGACCAAAAACTATAGGGAAAAAATGTGTCAAAGTCAATGCTTTGAATGCAAATTAGGCTTCATTTCCTATTATTCCTTTGCATTAATCCTAAAGAGAGGGAAACAGGGGGGTTGGAAGAGACCGCACACAAAGGGAAGATGAGCTCTGCTCATCAACAGTCATGTCTGCTATCAATCTTTTGTGAAGCCATTTGGGGTCTGGACAGACGAGACAGAAAAACCTGACAAGTGTATTAAGTGACAGGTGTAATTTCAACCTGACTTGAAAGGCTGAGCGTGACATGAAAGGAGGACAAAGGAGTGACCCCTCTGATGAATGAGACGAACCATGACAATGAATATGTCATCCATTTAAAGGAGAGACAATAACTCAGCTTTAACTATTTCCTTTTCCTCGTCCATTATGCGTCTAAAATGGATGATTTTCAGTGTCCTAACAGCCCTTCACAACAATGATGAAACTCTTTATGATAAATGAAGTGGCCGATACTTGAGACAGTGTCAGCAAACACTGGTAGAGTTTACAATAAGGCTGTCAAAGTTAACGTGATAATAACGCAAATTCATTTTAAGGTGCAATTTTTTTAGGTTGTAGCGGGCTCAGTTTTAAAGTGTAGAGTGAAGATACTGACATCATATGAAACTAAAAACCTAATGAATCCATTGGTACTTACCATGTCATGCTCGCTTGTAGCGAAGGAGGTTAAATAATGCTCCAAAGTTCGGTAATTTTGGTCCCTTGACCCCTAACCTCCAGATATGTGAATGTAAATGGGTTCTATGCGTACCCACGAGTCTCCCCTTTACAGACATGCCCACTTTATGATAATCACATGCAGTTTGGGTCAAGTCATAGTCAAGTCAGCACACTGACACACTGACAGCTGTTGTTGCCTGTTGGGCTGCAGTTTGTCATGTTATGATTGGAGCATATTGTTTTATGCTAAATGCAGTACCTGTGAGGGTTTCTGGACAATATGTGTCATTGTTTTGTGTTGTTAATTGATTTCCAAAAATGAATACATACATACATTTGCATAAAGCAGCATATTTGCCCACTCCCATGTTGATAAGAGTGTTAAATACTTGACAAATCTCCCTTTAAGGTGCATTTTGAACAGATAAAAAATGTGTGATTAATTTGCGATTAACTATGGACTATCATGCAATTAATTGTGATTAAATATTTGAATCGATTGACAGCCCTAGTTTACAACAAAGACAGTAAACGTTTAAAGTCAAATAAAATAAATTAGTCAATTTGTGTTTGTGTATTTTAAATGAGTTAAAAACCCACTTATACTTTTATGACAAAGTTGGTGGGTCTTCTAAAACATGCACGACAGAATGACTTAAATACTACTTCAAATATTAATGTGCAAACATAAAAATTAATGGAAAAAAAGGTGAAGAACACGTGTACTGTAGGAGACGGACTGCTTTGCATTAGTGTGCAGTAAAAGCGAGTGGACGTGAGGACCTGGAATGCGTTAGTGGGACTTGATCCTCAGGTCTGAGGAGGCTGGCAGATAGCAGCTCGAGTCATGTGTTTCAATAGAGCCTTTAGAAAAGCTCACGTTGAACAGTGTGAAAGATACTTCACGACGCTGGGTGGTCTTATTATTCAACCTTATCGAAGATTAACGTGGGTAATTTGACACTTTCATAAAGAGAGCAGAGGGAAGAAATCCAAACCGTGTCCAACTCCTTCATACCGCATAATTGTTAATTTTCAGCAGATGTTAATATTAAAAATACAGCATGTGTAACATGTGTATAAATACCACATGGATACCAGCAAATTAAGATATTAATTTTGAAAAATATACATACATGAATGTAAAGTATGTATGAGACACATGTTTTACTGTATGTCCACACATGTTGTCTGGAACACATCTGCGTAATGTAAATACACCGCTGAGGTCAAGCCTCGTCAAACTGTATAAAGATTACCTGTTACTTAAACAGTTTCAAAGAGAGAGGAGGTATTAAGCGCACAAATGTGGGTTCAATTTTAAACAGAGCGGGGTCTCAAAGGAAAATAAACATCGTCCTGATCCAATCCTTCAGCAGAGGAAGCTCTTAAGAGATGAAAAAAAGTAGGAAGAGGTGGGAAAATATCACGTCAGCAAAACAAACATGATATTTTGTTTGTTTTTTTATTCAGGAAGAGATACTTTAAATCACTTAATGTTTCACTAGAGGAAAGGAAAAAAAGCTGTATCTCTCCAATGGTTTAAGTTATGAAGGGCTTGTGCATGGTAGTGTTTACACAGTGAACATCCAGCGGGAAAACTTCTGGTGTTACTACCTCTACTCCCCTCCGTGCACTTCATGTGATCTCATAATTGCAAAGCCCACAGGGGCAGGTAAATGGAGGTCAAACAAAACTCCTTTTTTTTTTGTACTCCAGCATCTTGGAAGTGAATCATTTGAAACATCTATCAACACTAACACTCCCTGCAGAACAATGCCGAACGCAATCCCCCGAATGGTACACATTGCATTCATCGTATAGTGTTAGTAGAGACAGAGAACGGTGTTGAACGTAATGTTTGTAGTAAAAACAGTCGGTTAAAATCTCTCCCTGGTGCATCTAGGTTTAATTAAGCATGCAGGCTTTGTCCATGAATCAAGAACACCTCACTTCAGGGCTCACTTAACAGCTAAGCTTGACTTCACAGATGTGTCGAAGGCAAAGCTCCACCTTTACCATGGCATACAATACTATTTGATCTCGCACTCCGTCTCTTGAAACGAGACCTAAAGATAATTGTACTCCTTCACTTGACGCCGCAACTCACTCCAAACCCAAAAAGAGGCCTTTTTCGGACCATTTTCTGGCCGAGTACCTCAGACTTGGCGGTGTGGACTTTCATTCCAACCGCTGCCCCAGAGTGTGCTGGAGGTCACGGTCTGATGGAGCCAACCAGACTCTCTCTGCTCATCAGCTGCACCTGGAGAGTCTGTCGGTGGAAATCACAAACAGAATCTGCGACGAGGCCTCCGCGGAGCTCAGCTGCAACTGGCCAATTGTGGAGAATATGGACTCAGCTGCAAATAAACAAGGACCGGCCAGCCGGTAATGGCCCACGGCATCATATTTTCACACTGCCATTTCACACATTTCACACAGCCATTTCACACATTTTCCGCACTGCATCTGTGATCTCTGCCAGAGAGATAGGAAAGGGAATCCTCATCTCTCAGCACTTAGCCCGGCATCTACTTGGCACACCTCACACTTGGCACAACTATATCTAGTTAGTACTGCAGCTACTACAGCTCTGTCCTCATCTGAAAGGTGATGCTTCACATCCAACACATTCTCACTCCCAACTCCTCAAATACAGAGGCTTGGTCAGTGGCCCTAAGCTTCAAACTATGACGCTTTGGATACCCCTCTAGCGGCAGTTTTGGACGTATCAAGGACAGCGTGTTAATATACGCTCTTTACATGCATAGTGTCTTTTCGAAATAAACTCCCGTGTTCACAGGAAGTTAGGTTTTGGCAACAAAACTATTTAGTTAGGGTTAGGAAGTGAACGTGGTTGACGTTAACTTGACTAGCGACTCACGTGAAGGCCAAGACACACCAAGCCGACATCAGAGAACTAGCGGCGCTGAAGGCCACCTATTGCGTCGCCTCACGTCGCCTTTGTCTTGGCCGACAAGTTACATTTGAACACATTGCAAAGACTACAGCCAACGGCCAGTTAGCACGTACGTTGGGCTTGCTTTCCTCACTTCTGTTTCTCTTTTCATGCACTGATTCGTTTAAGCTCAACAGCCAATCAGAGTGATTTCTCTGCCTCCAACACGGCCAGACTAGAGTTAACAGTGCAGGGTACACTGCAAAAACTAGGCCGACAGATGCTCACCGACGGCCCCAAACTATTTGACGGTCGACCGTTAGCTTGGTGTGTCAGGGCCTTAACGACTGACTTGACAAAATAAGTCAACGTTGACTTTTATGTCACACGGGACACGAGCAGAGGTCTTCTGGTGTTTGACTCATCCACCACACCTCCTACCCACCATAAGCGGACTATCGCACACATTATACTACGTTCATAAATTGGAGTTAGTTGTAAGCTTGGTGCGTCTCATACAGACGCTAAAGGGTCGAGGGTCACTGACCAAGCGTCGGTATTTGATGAGTTGGGAGTGAGAATGGTTTGTTCACATCACAAAAGCCAGTTTTTTTTGTAGCCAAGTATGAGTTTACCAAGACCCCCACTTTCGCCTGTTATTCGACTGACAATACACCTGACCCTTACACCTCTTGCAGGTGATGAGATGAATTAAAAGTATAAAGGCTCGGGTATAGTCAGTCCAAAGTGCAAAGGCAGATGTGTTTATATATGTCTGTTGGTGTGTACGGGTCGTGCATACAGACCTTCACAGACATTGAATGTTCTAGAACAAAAAGAGAATATGGTTTCATAAAGTTAATCAAGCTCTTAACCGTTATCTGAGACTCATGTTATTGAGGCTGTGAAGAATAACAAGCACTCACAATTAAATCAAATACAAAATGTAGCTGTGCAAGGTTAAACCAACAGTGGAACACTGAGTCATGACGGCTCCTCAGACTGGGAATACCCCTTCAGGTTTGTACCCCGGCTCCTCAGGTGAGGCCCCTTTAGAAACAATGTGAAAGGCACACCTAGGAAGAGGTAGAGGAGTTTGGTAAAAGGGGTTTTATGGATGGGAGAGGGGCGGGCAGCTGGCTCTCATGGTATTTGGGGAGGGACGGTGGGGGGACAGGAGGAGGGAGGGGGGGCATTTCCACTCAACTTGACACAGTATGGATTTTGTTCCCATCCTAATGGAATTGCAGAAATATTTGAGGGGAATCCCATTACGTAGCAATTGGAGTGCTGTAATAATGTACTCACAGTCATTTTCCCACTGCGGTTGGCCTCCTCTCGCTCTGCCAGGGCTTTCAGGAAGTTATCTTTGAGTTCTTTTCCTCCACTTGCCAGTGTCCTGGAAAAGACAACACACAAACGGTTTGAAATGTTTCTCTTAACCTGAAAAAAAATGTCACAAGAAGCCTTAAAGGTTCTTTATGGAAGCTTTTCACCCTTTAACACACACAGCTTCAGAGTACTCTGGCCTATCTCTGCTGCAACATTAACAATAACTAAACAATACTGAAATGGATTGAGTAACTTTGTTAAAGACATTTCCTTTCCATGTCTCGTTGACTTTCCTGACTATTTGTAAGCACAATGAGGGGTGTCATGATATACCGGTATTGGCGATAACTGGGATTTCTAAAAATGAAATGTTGATATCATGTTAATAATACATATATGATAATATTGTGTAAATAATCCAGCAGCTCTTAAACCATTTTATGTATATAGTTATGGTTACAGACTCTTTCTACCTTCCTACACTCGTATTTTGAGTGTAATTCATTTGCCAAAAAAAGAGACAAAACGCACAATAAACTAAGTTAAAGATGAATTTCACTGATAGCATTATTACTTTTTTCAAATTTTCTATAGATATTGCGATAACATTGTTAAAGTGAATTCTTTTGGCAACGATAATCATGTAGTGAAAATCTGATATCATGACAGATCTAAGCACAAATACTTTATTAATCCCCGGGGGGAAATGAGGACATTACAGTTGCTCTTATATAAACGTAAAGAAATGTAAGAAAGTGGAAATAAAGGAGTAAATAACATGTAAATGATGTACATAATGCTACAATATACAACACAACACAATATATATAGAGAAATACAAGTAAATAGTAAAAAAAAATGAGAAATGAGAATATAAGGAATATGTACAAATATGTGCATTAAAGACATACAATACAGTATATAACATACATATGACCACAGTGCAAATAAATAAATACAAAATGCTGAGAAATGGGAGCTATTAAATATGTTAAATATAAATGCAATTATAGCATAAATTAGGGCTGTTAATTCATTAAAATATTTAATCGCAAATTAATCGCACATTTTTTATCCGTTCAAAATGTACCTTAAAGGGAGATTTGTCAAGTATTTAATACTCTTATCAACATGGGAGTGGACAAATATGCTGCTTTATGCAAATGTATGTATATATTCATTATTGGAAAATAATGAACAACACAAAACAATGACAGATATTGTCCAGAAACCCTCACAGGTTCTGGATTTAGCATAAAACAATATGCTCAAATCGTAACATGGCAAACTGCAGCCCAACAGGCAACAACAACTGTCAGTGTGTCAGTGTGCTGACTTGACTATGACTTGCTCCAAACTGCATGTGATTATCATAAAGTGGGCATGTCTGTAAAGGGGAGACTCGTTGGTACCCATAGAACCCATTTACATTCACATATCTGGAGGTTAGGGGTCAAGGGACCCCTTTGAAAATGGACATGACAGTTTTTCCTCGCCAAAATGTAGTGTATGTTTGGAGCGTTATTTAGAATCCTTCATGATAAGCTAGTATGACATGGTATGTATGACATATGATGTATGATAAATAACATTTAAATAAGTTTAAGCTATTAATTACTGTGCAAGAGGCAACAGAAATTGAGCATGACATGCAATCAAAGTCATGAGGTAGACTCAAGCCAACATCTAGTGTGTCAATACAGCTTCCACAAAGCTGCCAAGCTCCCAAGACACTCCCAAATACCATTTCTTAACAGAAATGATCATAAATGTTGTTGATAAGTCAACGTTTTTACTCTGAAAGAAATCTCTAAAGATGATGAAGAATGTCACAATGTCACAGCTGCCTTTCTTAATTTCAGCACGCAGAGCAATATTAATCATATCAGAGTTTAATGACTATATATGATACTGTGGCAGCTTTCTACACTTAGGCTGGCCTGTTTCCATGGAAACATGGTTTTGGCGCACACTAATGCATCCGCACCTGAAAAAACATTGGCACTAATATTTGAACAGTTAACACTGCAGTACGAGCAACAGAACTCTTGGCTCGCGTCCAGGATTGACTGTGCAAAACATTCATCAGGTCCACAGCGAGTTAACATGTTGGAGGCAGTAAACAGGTCATTGGGACGCTCTCAGTTGTGGTTAACAATGCAGAAGAAGAAAGGCAGTAAAAAAAGGTAGAGGCCATTCATTAAATCAGAGTTACAACACAGTACTACTGATTTCAGCTATCTGAAATGGTAATCTGCATTGAATATTTTGGATTTTCCACATGTGTGCTGTGGATTTATGCATCAAATCTTCTTTTCTCTTTTTCCAAGTATTTCAACCAAGACTCAGAGCTGACGTTTGTGAAAAATTAATCCATTTTCACATCATTTAAATCAGCAAGATTCAACTTTGTTGAAAGGTTCAAACCCTGCAATTTTTTTTAATCTGATGAAGCACTGGCGTATTTGCTGTTTAAGCCTGTCTCCTACTAAATGACGTTCCCATACAACTAAACTGCATTCTCAATTACGTTTCCAGAAAAACTTATTTTCTCCCGTATTACGGACGCACTTTTAAACAGTTTTTAACACGTGGTTCACGTTGTAAATTGAAACAACTCAAAGAATGCAACAAAACTTCTTCGGTAGGTTTAGGTAACAAAACTATTTGGTTATGTTTAGTAAAAAAAACATCATGGTTTGGCTTAAAATTACAACAAAACTGAAACAAAAAATGCAACAAAATGACTCGGTTAGTAAGAAAAAATATCACGATTAAAATAAAAAAACTTTGACTTTTTTTTTTAGGACACGGACACCAGTCTCCTGATCGAAAGTCCGGTTTTATTGACCCATCCACCACTCTGAGATCCTCCCTTGGCGGAAACTATCATTACAAACTTATTTGTGATACGTCAGAAGCAGACAACATATGTTTCACTCGAAACATATTTCGCAATACAGTTTCGTTGTATGGGAACGTAATTTTTTACGTATCGGAGTAAAAAAAAGTCACTATATGAAATGGTTACTATGGGGACCAACATCATCGGCTTTACAGTGCTTTACATTCACATATCTGGAGGTCAGAGATCAAGGGACCCCTTTGAAATGCCAGTTTTTCCCCGCCAAAATTTAGCGTAACTTTGGAGCGTTATTTAGCCTCCTTCACGACAAGCTAGTATGACATGGTCCAATGGATTCCTTAGATTATCTAGTTTTATATGACAGCAGTATCTTCACTCTAGCTTTAAAACTGAACCCACTACAACCTCCAAAAGACAGACTAGCATCTGGGTCCGAGATTCAGATTTTTAAGAGGTTAATTAAAGATCAATACAGCGTTTTAGAGAATCGATACCGTATCGCAAAACATAATATCGCGATACTAATGTGTATCGATATTTTCTTACACCCATACAACACATGGCAGCCGGCTCCGTGAAGAGGACTCGCTCCGTATGTAGATATAAATGGCTCATTCTGAGGTAACGACATCACAACAAATCTTATTTTCAGGTGATTATACACTATAGAAAACATACTTATTAATATTATATTCTATTGTCAGTAGATCCCCCTTAATGTTACACACTGTTCCTTTACCAAAAGAAGCCAACATGTAAAAGAAAGCTGCACAGCTTCAAAAGAACTTTGTCTAAATAAAAAACATATAACGTATAATTTAGAATAAGGAAATTAAATGTAAAAAAACAAAAGTCCGTTTTCAATAATTGCTGCTACGGACACATTTGCTCTGTACCTAAATAGTGTTGAGGTTCAACACTTCCCCCTTCACAGAAGTTGTGAGAGGAAGCAATAATCCCAAACCTCCCTGAAAAACACCTGTTAGTTTGAATCAGCGATCCCTGAGTCATAAATCTGTTTCTTTCATGCTGAATATTCAAAACTACTAAATCCAGTTGTGTCTGCTTCGCCGTCCAAAGAAAGTTCAGTTATATTCTACGTTAACGGCTCCTCGAATCCACTTTCCGTAACCAAAGCACTTTAAAAAGCCTCAACGGCCACAACAAGCGCGGACAAACGCCAAAGCCAACGTCTGCTCTTAGCCTAGCTTAACGTTACAGTGAAAGAGAACAGGATCTGAATGTTTAAATTGACTAGAATTTGGAAAAGGATTGTAATTTATACTAGTCGTTTGGCCCGTGCCCCATAATGAAAGTCTTAGAGGAATCACACGGTGGTAAAAGTGCACGGACAGCACATATTTGGAGGCTGGAACCTCACTCCATCTTGTGAGTGAGTGAAGGATTGCTGCTGGGTCATGGGGGCCGAGGCCCCAAAGTAAACACAGGTGTTGAGGAGGCAAGTGACTGGGGTTACCCCATCCAGTAGCTAAAGCAACACACACAGTCACGGAGAGTGAATAATACTTCAGCAAAACACATGGACCGCTGCAAGTTTGAGTTTCCCGTCAATTAACAAATTTCTTATCAAGCCTCATTTAGGAGGGATAACAAGAATTTCACTATTAAATGATGGTTATTAGCGGCTAATGACTGGGTATTAAGCTAACTGTGATCTAGCCATGTGTTTTAAGTGTCTTGTTTTTGGATTGTGGTCAAGGCAGGTGGGCTCTGGCATTAGTAGAAAAGAAGTGAGGAAGGGACGTGAGCAGTCAACATCTGGCTTGCTGGAAAAAAGTACATCTTTCTAAGAACATCTGTCCTATATGAAATTACTTTAACAAAGTAGGTATGTTGTTGTGCCAGTTAAAAGGAAGTAACACCACAAGACAGCATAAATCTAGAAGCTCTTTGAGTGTCAGTGGATCTGCTTCTTCTTTCCTAACTCTGGATTTCAAGATCTTTTGAGATCATCTTCACTAGAAAGACAGTTGGTTTGCACAAATGCTTCAGACAACTTATGTTTCCATTTTCCTGACAAGCAAATTCTTGCCGTCATGCGAAGAGAAAAACAGTATTAGTCTGTAATTATTGAGAAGATACAGATTTTTATGTAAACAGCAAACATTAGTTGAAAGGCAGAAGTAGCTTGACTGACACAAAAAGACTAAGGCTGTATTCGAAACCGCCTACTGCATACTACTGACGAACGCTCTCCTCTTCCCTCGCCACTTCCTGCTGCTCTGTAGCTGGTCTGTGAGCGTCACTGGCTGGCTGGCGAGTGAGCTACGCCCGCGGGCCATTGTGGAGCTTTTCAACTCCAAAAAGGCAGATAATCACATGTTCCTATTAATTTATAATGGACATTTGTGTTGTGATATTTAAACAAACTATCCATCAACAAGGATATAAAAGCCCCTCGTCTATGAGACCGGTCTCTAGAGAGAGCTCCAGCCAGCTCATGTGCTCGTATGCGGTTTCGAATACAGCCTAGGTGTAGATTCAGACTGAAAACAGGCCTGCGTTAAACAAAGCAAGGGGCTGTGTTGGTGGCGTCTTATTTGTTTAAGATAAAGGTGAGAAAACGAAATACAATCCAGGAAGTCCAGTCATGAGGACGTTTTTCACGCAGGGCTCTAGCCGGTGTAATCGTGGCCTTAGGGAGGAGGTTAGCATGGTTGGTCAGGAGTACAAATCATGTGACTTCAAAACCAGAGACTACAATTCATGACTACTAACAATGTGGGTTTCTTTTGAATATAATCATTTCTTCGTAGAAGTCAAACCTTAACCATAAATTGCATATCAGTGGAAGTATATACTACATACAATGTACGTTGTCAAGACACTCCTGTTCACTTGAGTTATAAACTGTCATTTATGTAAGGCTTTGTCCACCTCTGTCGGGGGTGAACAGCTGTTACTGCACATCAACTATCCTCCTAGCGTGTTTACACATGTATAAACAGCATTACAGTGAAATGTACTCAGCCATACCAAAACCCAGGGGCCTTCTTCCTGGGCCGCATGAACTGATGTTTTAACCTATTTATTCTCCGTATATCTCTTAGCCCTATCAGATATGTTTTTAAAGCCTAAAATGCGTTAAAGTTGACACGACTGTGTAAAACTTTGTCTGTATGTTCCCTCTTGCTTCCACTTTGATGCTTTTATAAGTGTCTGCTGTTCATGGGTTTCCTTCTGCATATATAATTCACATCAGTCACATTTGAATCTGTGTTAACCTGAAGTGTCATTGACCTACAACTGTGAATCATCTCTTTGCTGGACTCAAAGGCTATTCCATTATCTGTTTGCACAGCTGAAAGTAGGAACTATACGTATTACAGGGAATAGTAAAGAAATTCAATATACTGCAGCACGTTGCCCCGAGCCCCAACTTTGGTGCAATTTCATCACCCTTGCCAAACAAATTTGATCCGCATCAGGTTGTGTCCTCTTTCACGGCGTAATTAATTCAATGTCATTAAAAAGTTCTTTGAGGAACCAGGGAGGGCGTGGGGGGGGGGGTGGCATTCCTTAATTCGTAGCCTTTGTTTTGCCAATAAATATTCAGAAAATGGATGAGAGATTTTCATTTCATGACGCGTAGCAGATATGAAATAATTTCTTCTTTTATTCTGGAGACGGATTAACAGATTGAAGCTTTCATTAGCCCGCAGCTTTCGGCCGTATGGCAGATGGGAACTTTCAATAATACGAGCGATTTCTTAAGAAACAACACATACTGTACCAGAATATCTTTCCTCTGAGTGCTTGGGAAAATGAATCTTATGGAAAATATTATTTTGGGCCGGTGGACGTCAAGGGAAATTCCACACAGCATGACAATTTACTTTATTTTGGGGCTTTTTGTAAAATCCTCTGTCACCTCTGATTACAATGAGCTGAATGTATCAGTTACACATGTGCTACGCATGATATTCTACCTGAGCTCGCTTTGTGTGTTGTGGCCACCTTGGCTTTTTTGGGGGGGTTGGGGAGGTTGCACATTGTGCTTTGCCTGCCTGAGAAGTGCATGTTTTTGAAGGTGGATCAAAGGAATCATTGTCATCTTTTTCATACCGAGGCAAAATTAGATATATTGCAGTCGGGCAACATGCAGCGATGGAAACAGAGAAAGAAAGTAAGATTATTTTGAAGTGAAATCTGATGTGTGGATTAGAGCCGAAGGAAACTTTTACTCCAATGTTAAGTCCTACAATGAGAGAACAAGCTCTCATCTCTGAATGGCAGTCTGTCCTGCACATGTTAAAAGTGTGGTTTCTTCCTCATCAGTTTATTAGCTTACTTTGTAATGCAAAGCAACACATATGAAACCATTTACACGTATTTTTCAACTCATTTCAGCTGCTGATTAGTGAAGAATTTCCTTAGCAACACAATTCTTAGAGGTCTATTTCTTATTTCTGGTTATATACTGCTGGGACTATTCTTGGGGCTACTCTTGTCCAAAAATATGGAGTCTTACACTCCAAAAATCAATTAAAACAAGGCGGCAATAATGAAACTACATATTAGAGAGCTTGCCTCAGGGAGAGCCTTACAGACCACTCAATCCATCATACACATCCTCCATCTACAAGTACAAAGGAGAAGATGACAGTTCGGCCTGGTAGCCTGATGGGAAGAGCTATATGATGTGGAAACCACTTCCTTCCCTTCATCAGGGGCACTAAGCTCGAGTGTACTGGGGTGTAGGTCGAGGCAAGGTGGTTTCTATCATATATGATCAAACATCGGAGACCATGCTGAGTGCGAGGGTGCAGGATGGGAGAGGTAAAAGTGAAAACATTCTCAGTAAGTCACTGTCACATGGGGTCATTATAAGTGACAGTCACTAGGTCTATAGGATGTAAAGAAGACGATGATGATGGTAGCCAGAATCAACATTATATATAATATATTGCTGAGGGTATGTATTATTTGGACCTCCCTTAGCTCTCGCTGCACATTGTAGGAGAAGCAGGATGTAAACTGGGTTATAACAAACAAGGTTTAGTATCATTTCTCTTCTGGTGGATCTACTAGAGCAGTGGGTCATAACCAGTGGGCAAACTCCAGTTCAGAAAAGTGAAGCCAACGCTGAAGTGCCTTAAACTGTCATTCTTTTTAATATCCAGCAGGGGACGACTCCGCTGGTTTCAAAAAGAAGTCTGATTTTATAGAAGTCTATGTGAAAATTAACCTACTTCTCACTTGATCTATTACCTCAGTAAACAAATCAAATCAATCAATCAAATAGACCATAAAGCAGGGGATGCTTTAGGGCGGGGCTACCTTGTGATTGACAGGTCGGTACCACGGGGTTGTCCGGTGTGGGGCATTGCTCGACGCAGCGAGAAGCCGCTGTGGCGCCGCGCAAGCCATTGGAAATAAAGGGTTTCAGAGCACAGTGCTGCCGTTGTCACGTTCTGTGTGAAAGGCCTTATAGAACTTTAACCCTTTCACAGTGTGTTTTCAGTTCATGAAAGTGAATTGTAAAACGTCTTATTCAGCGTTCGGTTGCAATTAGCTCCACCCTCTCTTGTCACTTCTGGCAAAGAACGTATATATTGCCAAGAAGTGAAAGTCAATTGTTCATTCCATTGCAACATCAGCGCCCAGCAGCAGAGCTACGCTCCCGCCATTTTGGACTGAAAGCGACTACCGGACGCCAGTAAAACGTCCGCCTACTGTTATTCAGGCTTCTGGTTCCAGAAAACCAAGATGGCGACAACCAAAAGGCCAAAATACCGAACTCGAGGCTTCAGAATGGTAATCAACAAACCAATGGGTGACGTCACGGTGACTACGTCCACTTAAAACACAACTGTCAATTAGAAAGTTTGCACTTCTTGCAGGGACACATTTGGTCCTTTTGTGTCACAATTTTTACTGTAAGCAAGAAAAAGCAGCATGAATAAATATGAGAACAAATAATTTAAGGATTATTAAATGTTGCGGATTGTTTTGTATTGTGCGTATGCAACGGCACAAACATTCTCTGTAACTCTGTCACTCAATATCTCATTAGATAATGAATATAGAGATGTCCTGCCGAGCATATTTGAATGGATGAATATCAGCTAACATACGGCTGATAAAAATCTGATCCTTTCTTTACCATACGCAAAAAATAAATAAATAAATTATGGTGCTTCTTCTATGGATTTTCTTTGATTTTGCTTTTTATCTACAGTATACCTGTAAACCATTCTGTCCAGAGAGAAGAGATTTTTTCTTAAATATGTCAGTTTGGGTTAGCAGATTTACAGTTACACCTGGTACCATGCAATATGTATGTGGATAGCTTTTTTTGGTGTCTTACATCTAACCAGTGAGTGAGGGCAGAAGTTTCATTAATCAAGTCAAGACTTCTCAACTGTGGAAACATCCGGGTCTAACGACAGCTTGTTATTTATTACCTGCAGCACCAGCTGGTCCTAAACTGGTCTATATGTTGGTCTATGTGCCGCGTGGTGGGATGTGGTGGCGAGCCGAAGCCTGGCAGGATGTGCGTCTCTGGACGGAGCTTGCAGGGGAGCGCTCCAAAGTTACACACCCGTCCAAAATCACAAAGAGCAAGGGAGGCAATTGGCTTGACAGCACATGTAATAGAGACTGCAAAACCTCGTCGCCCGAGGGCCCTCGCCAGAGTAGCAGTCGTGGAGAGTGGCGGGGGTTTGGCTCGCTAAAAATGAGCCTGGGATCAGCTTTGTGAGGCTTCTCATGTCAGTCACATCCACAATCTTATTTTCGCTAAGCATCTGGAGGTTGGATCCGCAGTGAAATGTATTCACTGTGCGTGTTCGTGGCGCTGGTTTTACTTGGCACAGCAAGTGATAGCTCACTTTTAATATAGAGTAGAGAGTTAGGGAGCGGAGAATTCTTGAGGTGGACTGTAAAAACGCAGCAGCACAATGGACAATGAGCATGGCTGTGGTTTGGACTGTGGGGAGATCGCGGGGAGCCTGATGGAAACCTCGCAGGGCTGCCGTGAGCACGCGAGGTCAGGACATATGCTGACATGGACTTCTGGGCCCGAGCCAGAGCCGGAGAGGAGAGGAGAGGAAACGGAGGCCTCACGTCTGCTCAGCAGTGCTCCTCTTGTTTGTCTCTGACTTTACATCAAATGTTATCCTTTTACGAGATAAAACACAATGCTATCTAACTAGACTTCTAATATGGATGTCTTTTGTTTGCGTTGAACAGAACACAAGTTCCAACATCTGGCAGGTTGAGAAGTTCAAGTGGTTTGGAATATCTAATAAAAGAACAAGACAGTTATGTTCTGCTAAAAACAAAGTCCTGATGACCTGAAGTATGTGTGATATGACACTAGCAGCCCAAGTAGAAACACAAAATGTTCAATTTCTTGGTTGGTGTTTGATAATATTTAAGTAAATCTGAATCCTGTATAAAATCCACAAATCATTCAAATCATTTCAGGCACCAATTTAGGTTCAGCTTTCAACATTTCAAGTAGGGATTCACCAATCCGACTTTGTCAGTACTGGTACCAACACTCAAGCTCTGGGTATCGGCCGATACCGGGTTCCGATCCGATACCCCGATACCAGTGTTCAGTTAATAGGCTGTATGTATGTGACTGAGATCATTCTTTTATGTGTAAGGCAACATCTGGCTCAACTTAAAAGTGCCTTCCTAACTTTGTAAAACAAAATGTAACACAAAATACATAAATAAAAATGTACTGAATTGTTATTTATTATTAGAAAAATAAATCTTGCACCAGCAACTCATTAAAAAAATCTTTAAAATTAACAGAAATTGCAATTCAAGTGTAAATATTTTTAATGCAGCAACAAATTGGTCAAAGCTTAAACAGAAATTTAAATTCCAGTCTATAATGTATACAGTATATAAATATAGAATTGAATTGAATAGATCGGCCCCATTGTCACCGATATCTGATCTAGCTGTCTGAATCAGTATCGGCCAGATATCTGATGTCGGTATCAGTATCGGTGCATCCCTAATTTTAAGAAACAAAAGTAATAATTCAAATTTGTTTTTTATGCTTTTTTTTTTATGTTGAATGACTTACTTCCAAGAAACGTATGAGCACATCTCTGGTAAGCAGAAGATTTAAAGTAGTGCTTTTGTGAGTGATTCTTTGTGTCAATTAAATATTTGATCGATTAGTTGACAAAATCGTATGAGTGTTAGTCGACTAAGAATTTCGAGGACAGCCCTAAAATTTTGTAGAATAAAATCAAAGATTAATAATCAAAGAACTATTTTGCCAGATAAACTACATATTTGCTCGTTAGATAACAACTAAATAAATGTTTTATATTTCTAAAAACAGAGAAGATATAAGATTGGATAAATCCCAGCTTAAAAAAATCCAGATATTTCACCAACTTGAAATTGGATCCAAAATTGGAGCCGGCAATCAGAACCCAACCCTGTTCCTTTTTCCTATGTGTTGATTCTGACTACCCGTCCAGCTTCCCCCTAACCAAACAACCGCACAACTGACTAAGCATCCCATTCATTCAAGTATTGTATTTCACTTATGTCTGATGAGAGCACCAGGTCTTTTGTTTGGTCTTTTTGTGATGTGCTGGCAAAGCCCCCCCACCCCCACCCTGACCCCCCCTTTCACAGCCAAGCTGTCAGGAGGAGCGTGTTGTCCTTAAGAATGAGACAGGCCAACAACAGGCCAACATCTGATTAGCATTCACGGCACTATCTCCACTCCCTTGGTATTTTATTACCACAGGTGCAGGGGCATTCATTGATCAGATGCACGCTACAGGCGAAGGTTAGCCCTTAATTGAAAACAGCTCTATTTATACACCTGCAGGCACTAAAGGTCTCCAAGAGAGCACGGGGAGGTTGAAAAGAAGAGAAAGGAAAGGGGGGGGGGGCGGAAAAAACACAGAGCAGTGACAGAGCAGTGAAAAAAGACATGCCTTGGGAGACATAGGTTAAGGCCTACAGGGACGGCAAAATGCATTCCCAAAACAGCGAGGCTAGTGCCATGAGAGGATAAGTATGCAGGTGCAAAGGTCCTTAGGGAACATTTCTGAAACAAAGATTACCATTTGTTGAAAGGAGGCAAAAATAAATGCAAATCCAAATGATTATTCCTTACATGACTTTTTGGATGGATTTTTTTTCTTCATCGAGTTTGTTTACCGTAACAGCTGCCAGTTTCTGTGGCCACGCCACTCGCTCCGAAACAGTGTACTGATTGTGCTCGGCCACTTTGCAGGTGGTACATTGCATCCCGGGGCTCGTGTTTTCACAATGCGACCATAACAAGAGGTCAGGGGGTCAGTTTGGTGGAAGTCCAATCAGAAAAACCACAGAGGAAAGAGCAATCTGCATTTAGACAGAGTGGTGGTGGTGGTGGTGGTGGTGGTGTGGGGGGGGGGGACGCAGCTTAAACGTGCCACTTTTGATGGAAAAAGTCTGCGAATGCTGTTCAGTTTTTTTTTTCCTGTCTTGTCAAGGTCTGTGTGGGAGAGCAATGAAAGCTGTAAATTAGTTCAGAACGCATATATAAAACAATATGTCAGCTTATAGTCGCCTACAGGTTGTTGGCATTGAAGCACTAATCCAAACAGCAGGTGAAATGTATCTACACTTCACTCTCAGGTCACATAATGACTGACAAAAGTGTGAAAACCATAGCAGAAAAATCTGATAATTAAATCAATAAATAAGCTACAATTTACCTAGAACAGGATCACATTCAATGTAAAGTATTTTGCTTTTGAAAATAGCATAACCCCGCTGGTTAATTACCTCTGAGAGGATTCAAAAACCACGTGCTGCTGTCGGGCCAGCTTAGAACAACACTGTTAAACTGTTATGAGCGATGTCTTTTCCTGCCAATGTCCGATTATTAACGGAGCATTTTCAGCGCCGATGAAAAACAAGCTACTCTATAACTGATGATGGCAAAAGTCCCACACAAAAGTGAGTCAGGAAAGGCTATTCTGAGACCGTTCTGTATTTGAACCAAATATTTCCGTGTAATTAAAGTGACCTGGGCAGATGGATGGATGGAGAGCCAGGCGTGTTTTAAATCTGGCACAAAAATATCTCTTCTCGTTGTTTCAAAGTCATGCTTTTTGGTACATGGTTCCTGTCAAAGTCGATATAAAAAAGACCAAAGGGAAACAACCCTGCTCCCCTATTACACTTGTGGTGTTGACACTCATTAAACACGTGCGCCTGGTTAAGACAAAGTTCAACTGGTTTTGCATTCGTAGTCCAAATAATGTAATTTTAAAGGAACATTCTGCTGAAAATGTGTCTTTTGAATATCAAATATTCAATATATCTGTGAAAGATGCGAATGGAGCATTTTCCAATTTAAAGTCCCATATCGTGCTCATTTTCAGGTTCTAACTTGTATTTTGTGTTTCTAATAGAACATGTTTACATGCTGTAATGTTCAAAAAAAACTTTTTTTCCCTCATACTGTCTGCTTGAATATACCTGTATTCACCCTCTGTCTGAAACACTCCGTTTTAGTGCATTTCAACGGAATTGCGTTGCTAGGCAACAGTTTGGGTCCATGTCTACTTCCTGTCAGCTGATGTTATTTACATCCACTGCAACAGGAAATAAACTGGGACACATTTAGAATGTTTACTTTTAAAACCGTATAATGGTCTATATATTGTATATTTGTGACATCACAAATGGACAGAAATCCTAACGGCTTGTTTCAAATACACAATTTCTGAATACGGGCTGTGTGTATTTCTCCGTATATTCAGAGTTTTAATAGTTTAACAGTATTTATAAAGCACTTAAACCTGCTTTATAATATAAAAGACATGGAAATCTCACTTTTTACAATATGGGACCTTTAAGACGTGGGGTATGTTGATATTATTCAGGTTTTAGGAGCAGTCTTTGGACATGTATACAGCACATTCAGAATATGCGTCTCAATCGGGAGCAAATATCGCAACTCTGACTTTTAAGAGCTACCTTACCAGAGCTACCCCCTGTGGGGGTAAGGGTGTTAGAAAATATCGATACACGAGCATCAAGATATTATGATACTGTATCGATTCTCCGAAACATGATTTTTAATTAACCTCTTAAAAACAGCCTGCTGATGGGTCCGACCGCTATTCGATATTTTGGAGATTGTAGCGGGCTCGGTTTTAACGAATGAGTAGAGTGAAGATACTGGCATCATATGAAATGAGAAAACTTAAAGAATTAATTGATACCAACTATGTCATACTAGTTTGTCACAAAGGAAGCTAAATAACGCTCCAAATTTGTGCAAAAGTTTGGCGAGAAAAAACTGGCATGGCCATTTTCAAAGGGGTCCATTGACCTCTGACCTCCAGATATGTGAATGTAAATAGGTTATTTGGGTACCCACGAGTCTCCCCTTTACAGACATGCCCACGTTATGATAATCACATGCAGTTTTGAGCAAAAAACATGCAGTTTTTTGCATGCAGTATAAATGTGTTATTTTCGGATATTCTAAAAATGGTGTATCTCTGGAGTGTTCTTTATACTATGACAGTTTTCCTAAATTTATAATATAAATTATTATTTATTATTAGATTAAATTAAAAAAATCGCCTTGCTTACAGCATCACAATATATTGCAATATATTGAATTGTTCCCCCTGTATCACGGGCTGTGTATTGGCAGATTCTTGCCGATACACAGCCCTACATGGGGGTGAGTATTTGATACTCAAAAGATAGATTTTCTGTAGAGTATTCCTTTAAAATAAATCTGACTGGATGTTCCTGATCCTGTATTCCAAGCCGCCTCTGAAACAGTCTCTACATGGACGTCGATCTTGGAGAGGGAACAGACTACCGTGTATATAACATCCTAATGTTCCCGTACAACGTTCCCCTGGATCCTGTTGGGACAAGATAAAAGGCTTTGTGGCCTAATATCACTGTAACTGCAGGTGTGGAGGCTCCCATTTCACCAGTGTCACTGATGTTCACAGACGTTTGGAGGGAGGGAGGGAGGGAGGGGGGGGCAACGGCGAGACATCTGCACGTTTGGATAAGCATCTGAGGGTTCAATCAAATTCAACACCTAGCAGGTAAATGTTTGGATACCCTGTGTGTGTGTGTGTGTGTGTGTGTGTGTGTGTGTGTGCGGGGAATTATTTGGAGTCTGTTCTGGCTTGTCATCAAAGGAAACACCACAACCACATGGCTTTATCAAGAATGAGAACAATATCTGTGTGATCATTTTCCTCAGGAGGGGCAGTTTATACAGGACTCCAGTTTGTAGTTTTGTCATCCAGCTTGTTTATGTTAACCATTTTATTTGACTTTAGACAGATGGGCAGGCCTTGTTCAAATAAAAGCCGTGTTCGTGTAGGACACGGACTTGATGAATTACTCCCATTTATCCTGTCTTTTGTAAAATGCAATCATAAAGGATTATACAAGCTGCTCAAACCGCTACCGCACCGGATACAGCTATAAAAGATTCAGATTTTATGACCTGTCATGCCTTGATTAGCAGAGCAGAACTTCAGCCCAAAATGTGTTTTACATGTTCCTCTAGATGCTACTGCTGCTGCTGCTGCTGCTGCTCGCTGCAGGAAGACAGAAATCCTGTCTCAGAAAAACAGGAAGAAAAACATGTTGTGAACTATATTTGATATATTTAGCATTTAGCAACACTCTGTTGTGGGACTTAAACAGCAATTAGGTCAACAATTAGTCAAATAGTCAATAATTAGTCAATAAGTCAATACAATGAACAACAAGACACGAACATCAAGAAGCAGAGACGGCCGTATTAGAGTTATGTCTTAACTTGCAGATCCCATCTTAACTGGTAATTAGGGTTAGGAGCTGATTAAGGAAAAAAGCCATTACAGATGAACAGTTCCTAAGTTAATGTTCCTAACCTAACTTGCGTATTACACGAGCATCCTAACTTCCCAAAATCTTAAATAAACTCTCCTAACTTCAGGATAACCGTTAAGCTGTCCTATCTTCTTCTGCTCTTTGGACATTAGAGCTGCCGTCCTCTTCGTATTTTATTTTTTTACCTTTATTTACAATTGAGAACCAATTCTCATTTACAATGACGACCTGGCCAAGAGGCAGCGACAGAAGGCAAGTCACTATCAGAACATAAACTAGTGCACTAAAACAACATTAGACAAGATTAAAACATCACAATATATAGGGCATATACGGTATCACTTGTCAGAGTATTTACTTTTTTATTGATAGCATCAACTATGGTTGCCAGATACGACGGAGACTGTGTCTGCTCTTTTATCTACCGAGTTAGTGTTGTTGTAAATTTACCAAAAAGAACATCTTTGGATTTCTCTACAGATGTTACAAACACCTGTAACTCATCTCGTCTTATCCTGCCGTTGTTTTTGCTCCATTTTGTTTTATATGTAAACTTATGACTTTATTCTCAAAATCTCAGATTTTTTTTCCCTCAAAGTGGCCCTAGTACTCCGTCGTACATTTGCACTTGGGCCCTCACTGCATTAGACTTATATACTATATACTTAGACTATAAACTGTTAC
Source organism: Sebastes fasciatus (assembly GCF_043250625.1). Classification (NCBI taxonomy): domain Eukaryota; kingdom Metazoa; phylum Chordata; class Actinopteri; order Perciformes; family Sebastidae; genus Sebastes; species Sebastes fasciatus. The sequence continues at coordinate 34,032,741 of NC_133800.1, forward strand.
CTTCATCACAATGCTCAAATGTTTTGCGGCTCCAGACAGAATTCTTTTTTTGATAGTAAAGGTTGCCGACCCCTGGTCATGCAGATGACATCTCAGAGTGATCATTGTGGGTTGGGTGAGCATTTAACTCACATTAGCCGGCTCCTGCTGTAGAAAGTGTTGCTCTTCGTAGCCTCTGCAGCCTGTGCAGCTGCTTTCTTCTCCTCAAATTCCTCTCTGCTCAGGACGGTGCCCTTGTGGCCGTGCTCCACCAGCTTACGGGCCAACTCCCTGCTCTGCAAGAGAAAAGACACGGAGAGGGGATACGTTCCTATAGTCAGGGCTGGAGATCGTCAGAACTTGAATTTTGGCAGGGAGTGCTCTCTTTTATGACTATTAAATGTCAGAAAGTAGTGAAAATGCCTATCACAATTTCCCCGAACTCAAGGTGACGTCCTCTCGCTTGTTCTGTCTGCCAAACAGCCCGAAAACCTACAGATATTCAATTTACAATGATATAAAACAGAGAACAGCAGCATTTCCTCACACGTTAGAAGCTGGGACCAGAAAAGATTTGGTACATTTGCTTGACAAATGATTTAAACAGTTCAATTTCTTTTGATCCACACGTTCTCATCCCAACTCGTCACATACGCCCGCTTTGTCATGCCCCTTGGCGTCACTTAAATTACCTGTGGTGACCTCTAGGATAATCACAGCCTCATGAAACTTTACAGCCACAAACTAGAGACCTAGAGCATTCAGAGGATGGATGGCTTTCCTAGCTAGATTGACAGTAAGGGGGTTTCTGTGCAGTTTACACAACAGAAGTGCTCGCCATCCAATCACCGAAAAATGCAGATCTGCATTTATCACATTCCTGTAACATCCAGCATCAGAGCATGACTCTGAGAGGACACATCTCTTTGCAAATGAAACAAGGCAAAAGTGAGCATGGCTCACATACCCCCACTCACTGCTTGACCCCTACTAAAGTAGGGCCAAAGGTTTAGCCCTTTTGGAATTAATGGAATTAGTCTATTGAGCACGATCTAGCTTGTTATTAGCTGACCTTCCTCAAGACAAGGATGCACACAATTTTTGAAGTGTTGCGCACCCTGGACTTCTAACCCCCAAAAGGCACAACTAGACCACACTGTCAACCATCATACCAAATTTGAAGTTCCTAAGTTAAATAGTTTCCAAGTTCTGCTCCGGAAACGAAAGTGTGACACGCGAACTGAAGGACGGAAGGACAAAAACACGGTGCGCTATATACCCCCAACTACGTTGTCGCGGGGGTATAATGAATCATTTACCCAGTTCCTGCAACATCCTGGATTTGGGTCCAGCTCAGCAATCATTGAGTCCTGACAAATTAAATTTGAAATTCTGTCAGCCAGTTAGATTTAGGATTTACTCACCACTCTGGTCTTTAGTTTCAAACTGTTATTTCACCCCCTTCCCCAAAATATATAAGTGATATCGTTTAGTTTTGTGGGGTTGATGTGATTTCATGCCTACGCACAGGTCCATTCATTCTGTGTGTGTGTGTGTGTGTCAGTGCCTCTGCAGAGAGATTGTTAGCTACATTATTCCAATCACCGTCTTGCAGACCCGCCGTCATTAAAGCCAAGCCATAAAGTCATCATCTAAAAACCAAATCTTGCTGTCAAATCCTGTGGCTTGTCAGATCAAAGCTTCGGCCACATGTCCTCCTACCCAGAAATCCCAGCCTGCGTCCGCACCCCGAGAGGAAAAGTTATATTTTCCTTCAACTTTGATGTGGCTCACCAGAAATGAGTCTCAGACATTTGCCGGTCCCAAAATTGGCCTGAAAATCATTGTCTTCATTTTCAAGGCTCATTGAATAAGTCTATTTGAATGAGCTGCTTCTCGCAGTCGACACACCAGGACCTGGACTGATACTCCGCTACATCTATCCTGCAAAAGCCGTACGGACCTTGTAGTAAAACCTCTTTAACTATCTAACTTTACTTTTCCGAGTTCATAAAGTCCTAAATAACAGGAAAATTAGGTTTATAATTAGCTGCTTTATCAGAAACACAGGCCTTATCAGCATGGCTGCACAGGTTAGATGACCCGGGCCGACTGTGGTGTGTCACAACACGGGGGTGATTGAGTTTGATAGTGATTGACTGCAGCTGATTATCAGGTCAGATATGAGTTGTTCTCCTCTCTGTGTGGACACAGGTGTTCAAACAAAGTGGCCCACTGCAGCAGCTACACATATCACTCGCAAGTGTGCCATCTGCTGGGCAAAAGCAGGAGTGCCCCCCATTTCTGACAAGCAGGTTCAATTCAAGCCTATCTAGTAGCATACATTTAAAACCAGAAGAGAGCTGCATCAAGAACATCTAAATATGATTAAAAGTTCCTCTGTTGACATGAAGATATACATTTTAAAATAGACTCTTGAATTTCCTTCGGGATCAATAAAGTTTCTATCTATCTGTCTATCTGTCTATCTATCTATCTATCTATCTATCTATCTATCTATCTATCTATCTATCTATCTATCTGTCTGTCTGTCTGTCTATCTATCTATCTATCTATCTATCTACCTATCTACCTACCTATCTATCTATCTATCTATCTATCTATCTAACTATCTATCTATCTATCTATCTATCTATCTATCTATCTATCTATCTACTTACTCAAACAAATAAACATGATCTACATATCATATATACATTTCAGGTAATAACAGCATTTGCAAAAGTGATGATTAAGCCTTTTGAATCCTTTAAACTAAAGCTTTTTAAAGTGGCAGTAGGCGGTATATTTTTGGCATCACTGGGTAAAAATTGCATAATAACCTTTCAGCATATTGTAATTCAAGTGTTCTGAGAGAAAACTAAACTTCTGCTTCTCCTCATGGATCTGTTTTCAGGCTTTAGAACATCTATCCCGTGACAGGAGACTTTGACCAATCACAGGTCATAGGGACGCGCCCCACTCGCGGTGTGTGAAAGGGAGATACTGCAGGTCCTTCTGCTGCTGGAACACTTTACATCAACATATAATAAAGGATTATCTGACCCAACGTGGACAAAAGGTGAAAAATATTACTCCATTACCAAGGTTGGAACTGAAATTTAAAAAAAAAAAAAAGGTACAGATACAGATCTTGGACAAAAGTGTCCATATATTATTGGTCCTGTAGTGTATGTTGAAGGATTGTGTGTTCTGTGTAGGGCAGGGGTCAGCAACCTTTACTATCATAATATTACGAGAAAAAAGTAGTAACATTTCGAGAATAAAGTCATAATATTATAAAGTAGTAATTTTACGTGTTATTTTATTTTTTTCTCGTAAAGTTATGACTTTATTCTCGTAATATTACGACTTTTTCCCCTCAATGTGGCCCTAATACTCCGTAGTACATTTGCACTTTGGCCCTCACTGCATTAGACTTATATACTATATACTTAGACTATAAACTGTGTTAACTTCATCACAATGCTCAAATGTTTTGTGGCTCCAGACAGATTTTGTATTTATTTTTTTGCCTAAAATGGCTCTTTTGATAGTAAATGTTGCTGACCCCTTGTTTAAACCCACAATTTAAACCCTTTATCACCAAACCTGTGTGTGAATGCCACCTAGTGTGCAACCACAGGTACTACACCAACAAAACTTACCTCCATGGCAAAAGCCAGCATTTATACACTGCTTTAATACAGACAAAGTTAACTAATGCCTTATAGAAAATGTCAAAAACAACGACAAACAACTAAAACTTTAAAAAAAACTCGTACTTATGCACTTTAAATGCATTTAGAATAGGTAAAGCTGCCACTAAACACGTTTTGAGTAGCACCATACACCAGATTACATTCAATTATTTGGCAAGTGTGAGACATACCTCAAACAACTTCCATTAAATACATTTAACAATTTTAAAAATACAATAGTCAATACTGCAAATGCTTAGTTTAGTAAACGGCAAATAAATTACTAACAAGTCAACGTGTAAAATCGGTTTAAAGTTAGATAACGTTAGATAACAGCTGCAGGTTTTAGAAGCAACAGCTCTGAAACAAGTGATTTTGTGATATTAATAAGAACAGATTGGGGGATTTAGTACATGCCGAATTGAAGAAGAGGAGTAAGTGATTTTAAAAAAGTCAAAAGTTGTGTTTTTGTAACGTGAAGTGTTTGCATTAACGCAGAGATTACCTTAAATTGACAGTTTAGTGAATGCGGTTCTGCAGTGGTGTAACGTTGCAAAACAGAACGGGTTAAATAACTACCATTGGAGGAATAAAGTCAACAGTTTGTACTAAAGAGACTCACTTTTAAGTAAAACACATCCATCGGCGTGACTTTGGAGTCGAGGTAATCTTCGTAGACTTTAAACTGAGTCAAAGAGTCGTGGAAACGAGAGACGGTGCCGTTGTTGTTGTTCTCCATCTTCACTGCGCTGTGTGTTGTTAAAGGTTGCTACAGCAACCGCCTTACCTGTCAGGTTGCGTCACAGGAAGCGGAAGTCAACAAGTCAAGTCGCATGTGGGGGAAAACATTACTAACATGGTACAGATTCAGAAATAATTCATCCATAACATAGAAAACATTTAAGCATTGTGATGAAGGTAACACAGTTTATAGTGTAAGTACATAGTATATAAGTCTAATGCAGTGAGGGCCAAAGAGACAATGTTCTACGGAGTATTAGGGCCACATTGAGGGAAACAAATCTGAGATTTCAAGAATAAAGTCATAATATTACAAGAAAAGTCGTAATATTAAGTGAATAAAGTCATAACTTTGCGAGAAAAAAGTTGTTATATAACGAGAAGAAAGACATAACTTTACGAGAAAAAAGTTATAATATAACGAGAATAAAGTCATAACTTTACGAGAAAAAAGTCATAGCATTACGAGAATAAAGACATAATATTACGAGAATAAAGTCATAAACAAGAAAAAAAGAAAATAACACGTAAAATTACTTTATAATATTACGACTTTATTCTCGAAATCTCAGATTTATTTTTTTTCCTCAATGTGGCCCTAATACTCCGTCGTACCGTCATACCATAGACCTACAACAATGATAAATAAAAATTAAAATGTAAACAAAAAACAGTTATTCATTTCCAACGGGCTTCGGCGGTGCTGTTGCTGTTCTCCATCTTCACTGCGCTGTGTTGTAAAAGGTTGCTATAGCAACCAGCTTACCTGTCAGTTTGGCGCCACGTCACAGGAAGCGGAAGTCAACAAGTCAAGTCGCATGTGGGGGAAAACATTACTCAAAACATTACTAAAATGGTGCAATCAGATTCAGAAATAATTCATACATAAGAAAGGGTGAATTGCCGTAAAGTGAGACGCCTAATCTCCAGTGGGTGTAGGTCTTCCTCAAACAAATAAAAGTCAATAATACCATTGAAATTTAAAGGGGACTGTTTGTAAGATTCAGAAATGCTTGTTAACAGCCACCTGTGGCCGTTAAGTCAACGAAAGTCAGAGTGGTACTGGGTATGGATTTAATGTATTGGCTTAATATCATAATATATATAGTTTAGTCTCTTTGCTTCTAAACTCTTTGGTGAAACTGCGGTAACTTGAGCTGCAGAGTGCTAAACCGTGGTACCGCCGGCCGCCGTCTGACTTCCGTTGCTCCTAAAGTAGTGTTATTATGGTATGGATGACCTCTGTGCGAGGCCAACGGCTCATGTTACTGCAGTCTTGTAAAGGGAGGAGCGAGTGGAGGGGGTATTAAATGGTTGCAATCTGCAACCACACCACTAGATGCCGCCAAATCCTACATGCTGTACCCTTAAGTTCAAAGTAACCAACCCCTATATCACTGTCCTCAGTAACACTGTCTGTCTGTATGCATGGCTGATACACTGAACTCAATATACCCTTCATATTGAGCCTAAACTTGGAATAATGTACGAGATGACGAAGTCAATGCAGTCCCATGATGTCAGTCCCTAAATTCTGGCAAATCGACACCAGTTGGCACCTTCACTGACTGTAAAATACAGAATAAAATGTTCTCGGCTCCATTTACAGAAACACTGTGACTCTTGGCTGTCAGTATCATCTTTTACTATCATTTTGTTTAATTTTCTCATTCAGCATGACTTTTAACGGCTCTGCAATGACGTCTGCGGAAAGTGAGGTAATGATTTAAAATGTTGTTATTAGCGCGCTTTCATGTGTTGTAACTTACGGCCAATGTGAGCACACACAGACGGACAAATCAGACACAAAGAAGTGGAGGCAGATGGCAGGCAGGTTAACGAGGGGATCAACTTCAAGCAGAGACTGTCACGCAAGCTTCACGTCATTCCTGAGGTCACCAAGTGTTTTATACCTAGAAATAAAAACCCACTTCATTATTTAACACCAGTATGAATAATAAACGCAAAACTACTGTTGTTCTTATTCTGTGTTGAACATCTTTTTCATGGTGATTCTCTCTTTCCTCTTCTGACTCATGTCACCTGATTTTCTAATGAACATTTATAAAGGATCTTGGTCATATTTATGGTCATGGACTGAAATCTACAATTTACAGTATAGGCCTATATAATGTATTTTATAAATATGTATCCAGTACTATTTGATGAATTACAAAAATGTTTTACGAACTTCAAAGAATTTCAGTTCTGAGGAAACATCTGATCATGTTTAGCACCTTAATTTAAAAGAGAGAGGGAGAGAGAGAGAGAGAGAGAGAGAGAGAGAGAGAGAGAGAGAGAGAGAGAGAGAGAGAGAGAGATGGCAACTGCAGCCATGCTTGATAATGAATAATATAATACAACTTCCATAAAGTTGGGGGACTTGCCAAAAAAACAATCACAATTGATGCAGCAGAGGCCGAGATATTCTGAGTTTTAGTCCCTAGTACGGGTACTGACCTCAGACCTCGTCATGGAAGAGAGCCGAGAGAAGGAAAACAATCTCTTTTTGTGACGTAATGTTAATGAGGCTAAATGTTGAATCATCAGTGTCGGGGGAGGACGTTGGTCAGTAATCAGCGCTCAGGTCTGTTTTAGACTAAAGTAAAAACTGTCATGACCTCAGAGGATTTGGAGAACATCAACCAACACAGCCGTCAGTACGCACGCACGCACGCACGCACGCACGCACGCACGCACGCACGCACGCACGCACGCACACCTGTCTTTCATTAGTCGGCCACTGTGCTCCTCGTATCGTTGAAGTGTCATATACAACATAAAACATATGAATATCAACTGATATATTTAATTTTTTATTAGACATATTACATAAAAAGTCTTCTTCATACATACGTTTTTATAAAAACAAACAAAAAAACACTTCTGGTAGAAAAAATATTTCTTTGGGACGTGTTTGAGGATCACACAGCATAATGACATCCCAGATCATTAAAAAACAAACAGTTTAGAAGAAATCCAGAGCATATATATATAAATATATATACCTTTTCTCTGTATTAACCTGTGTATTAACCTTATAATAGAAGCATTTGACCCCTTTTGGTGTTTTTTTTGTTAGAAATTCTTTAAATTAATATTTAGTCTGGTAAATTAGGCAGATTTTCTTTTTTTTAACCATTTCCCTATGTTCTTATGAACTGGTACTCGTGTCCCATGATTGTCTGTCATTTTGCATATTTTTTGGCAGATGTGGTTCAAGATGCAGATTAACAACATGTCCTATTATAATGACAACACATTTAGATTATAATGCAGCCTTGATGGATGTTTGTGCACAAAGTAGAGTTCTGCACTGAGACGAGAACCTGGGCCATACCCGCATCTTTTAAGGACCAGTGTGTAACATTTAGTGGGATCTATTGGCAGAAGTGGAATATAATATGAATAAGCATGTTTTCTTTAGTGTATAATCACCTGAAAATAAGAATAGTTGTGTTTTTGTTACCTTAGAATGAGCCGTTTATATCTACATATGGAGCGGGTTCTCTTCACAGAGCCGGCCACCATGTTCCTACAGTAGCCCAGAACGAACAAACCAAGCACTGGCTCTAGAGAGAGACTTTTGCGTTTTCACGTCGGCCGCCATAGTTATCCGACACGCTTGGCACACTGGAGAAGTTTCAGTTGGTTGTAATCTGTAACCTCACTGCTAAATGACACCAAATCCTACACACTGCACCTTTAATACCCGACAACTGCACTGCCAAATTTGAGACCTGAACCCCTACCTGAGACACAAAGCTATATTTTTGTTTTATATCAACCACTTCTGAGTAATGGGCATTGCATACCTACTTGCAACACAGATTATTAGGACCGTCGGACAGAAAAAAGAAAAGATTATTGTGATAAATTATATCTGAAAATGACCAGACCTGCAGCTCAAGCATGCAGCTTTTAGTGGTGCAACGCCATGGTTTCGGTTTGTATTGCGGTTTCTGGGTCACGGTTTCAGTTCGATTTTATTTTGCACATTAAGGAGAAGAAAAACAAAACCATATCCGAAATATATAAATGAATTAATTGATAGTAATGAATGATATTTCTATATTATGAAGCCATAACACTGATTTTATACATGAAAATAAGGCAGGCTACTTAATGGTCAAGTAGGCCTGTGTTCAGTTAATTGCCTCTTTTATGTATCTGGCACCTCGGTGCGGTTCAGTTTGGTTGTATATGGTTCAGTTTTTACATCCCTTGTAGCTTTACGCAACAATACGACCTGAACCTGACATGAAAACCCAATACTTTATCGATTTCTGTGCCTTCTGGTTGCTTGTTTTCACTTTACCTTGCACCAATCTTAACCACATCTGTAGATCACTTGAGTTGCACTGTTCAATAAAAAGTTTGAATTTAAAAATGTACCATAATATTGCATAAAGATATGAGAAAATGCACCATATCCATAACCCTAAACAGCCTTTCTTACTCACAGTTCTTTAGATAGAGACATGTACTGTATACTCTTTGTTGTTACATGCAGAAATTAGACATTTGAGAGATTTTCATCTAAGTTGTCAAAACATAATGTGACATAAGTTGTGATATAATGTACTAGGAAAACTTTCTCATAGGTTAATACACAGGTTCTGACAGTGGAATAGTATTTTGACAGATTGTCCATTTGATTTTCTTTGAGTGCTTCTGCAAAACGTACCCCAAACTCAAAATGATTAAATTAAAGAGAGCGTTTGATTTATAGTTGAGGCTCTTGAGGAGGCCAAACGCTGCCTTCCTCCCCAGAGACGTCCGTGTGTTCCTGCATGGCCTTTCCACGGCTGTTTGCCATCTGATACACCTTCAGCTTGAACCTTTCCCAAAACAAGAGACCGCTCTTTCTCGGCGTCTTTATCCCCGCGGTGACGGCGTTGCTCGCTCCTCCTGAGGGGGAATGCCGTGAGGTCATGACTCTGGATTTTTCAGGGGGGGACAGCCGGTTGCTAAAATGATAGTTTTGATGGACAGTTTTCTCCCTGATCCCTCACAGCTGTCCAGGAGGAGGAGGTGGGGTGGAGGGGAGTCTCCAGAGATCCGGTCCTCGTTTTCATGTTGATTATCACAAATCTGGTGTTAGCGAAGGGACAGTTGGTCGCTGTGTATGTTCAGGCAGGAGACATGTTTGAAGCACTTTCCCAGCCAGGTTTGAGAGCTTTTCATGTCTGAAAGTAATTATATTTTATTGTTTAAAGCTGAAATCCACAACCTATTTTTTGTTTAACCATCATATTTTAGTCATCTGCGTGGTGGAGTGTTGTCAGATGGTAAAACATTGTTGGACTTGCTGTCTGTGTGCTGCTATTGCTCTGAGTAGTGACTTGTTAGCTTTCTTTTAGATGTATTCACATGTATTTATTATTATTATTTATGTAATAAGGTATTATTATATTATTTACGTGTTATTTTTCTAATAATCTATTCTTTTTATTGTTATATTTATTATTATTATTATTTATGTAATAATTCATTTCTATGTATTATTTGTATTTATGTATTATTTTTTATTTATTTTTTATTTATTTATTGTTTATTATTTATTATTCTCTTCAGTGTAACAAATTGAGCTGCATTTCTTGGGCCAATAAAATTGTGCAATTTTACACATGTTTTTTAGTTCCCGCCTCATTTTAGATGTATTTACACTTATTATTATAAATAATAATAATAATAATAATAATAATAATAATAATTTATATTCATCTATTATTTTGTTTTTATTTATAAATTATTTATTATTCATTTTGTGTTATTTAAATTGTTTTCAATGTAACAGAGTGAGCTGCATTTCTTGTGTTATATATAATTAAATTAAATGAATTAATAAAATAATAAATAATAAAGTCTATTCAACTCTGCCACAACTTTTATTTTACAAAATTTGTTATCCCATTCTACTTTGGTGTATAATTTCATCACTTTAGGGACTGTACAAAAATTGTTTCACTTTTTAAAAATGCAAAAGCATCCCCATCAATATCACCATCTTCTTTACACCGTCCCCTGAGTTAGAAAAGGAAGTTGTGTCTGTATTAGCTACTAATTGATCATAATGTGGCAAATAAAGCCTTGATACAAAGACGTGATTGTTGTTGTCTGCTTATGGCAAAATGCACATTCATTATTATTTATTTTTATTATTATTATTATTATTATTTGGATATCAAAAATAAATAAATATCACAAAAAATTGCGGAATTAAAATGTAAATCTGGGGTGAGAAACAACTTAAAATACCATTTCCTGCTATACCATAAAATTCAATGCATCCTCTTTTTAGCAAAAAGATACATACCCCTTACCCTTTTCTAGTCCCATAATAAATAGCGTACAGTCCCTTACTTACTGAAATAATGATGGAGAAATATGCAGAAAGTTATGGATTTCAGCTTTAACAGTATCTGATTTTAAATTAGATTAATTGCCTAAGTTCACCATGTACACAAAAGATAACATAAAACAGGACAGGAAACTCCCAACTATGATCATAGCTTCAGCAGAGTAAAGCTCAATAGTCGTACCTGGCAGCCCTTTGAGGTTTTTCACACGTAGATACCCGGAATGCTTCGAATGTCATAAATGACCAGTTTTTTGGGATCGTCCACCACTTCTATGTCCAGCGTCTATGAACTCTGTATCCCCCAGATGGAGCCAAACCCAATGACTTCTATCCAAACCGGTACTTGGGCCAGTACTTGATTGGTCTTGGTGGCGTTCCCGAGCGGACGGCCTTCGCCAGAGGTTTGGGCGGCGGTGGCGGCGGCGTTTTCCTCCTCTCTTTGCTCCTGTCCGTGATGGTGAAGCCTCGCTCGCCCTTGTCGTGCAGGTTGACCCTGGGCAGGAAGTGAGTGGAGACGTGCTGGGATTTGACCCTCGGGCTGGACCCCATTTTGGCTTTCCCTCTCTTGTTGAGGGCCACGTACCAGTCGCGACCGGTCCGGTGGTTCATGTGGATCACTGAGGCGTACGTGTTGTAGCTGTTCTCCTGGAAACGCTCCCTGAACTTACAGTCTTCTGTAAACCACTCCTGCAAAAGAAGGGAAATATCAGCTATTAACAGGTGTTGCCTTTAATCTCAGTCATAAAGCTGTCGTTCGTTGGTTTCAATCAGTCAATGAGACTATTTGTGATTAATATATGAACCTTTAAATCCACATGATATTGGATATGTCCACATGTAAACAAGGCTCAGCTGCGGACCATGTGGGAACTGTGTTTGCATGCTACCATGTAACCTAACCCCGTCTCTCTCTTGTTAGCTGCTGCTGAGATAATCGTTTTTAAATTGGGGAGAGTAAAAGTAATGGCTCCTTAACAAGAAAGCTTCCACCAACAAGCTCAGCCAGATCCTCCCCACTGATTACATTTTATTTCCTTGTTAATACTGATCTGACACAAAGGCACACATACACATTTACACATGTACTACTACTGTGAGAAACTTTTTGTGATCCTCTGAATAAATTGTCCTTCATCTGAAAAAAGGAGCAGGAAGGTCACATGCATATAGTCTTTTCAAAATTACCTTCCGTCTTCTCAGGAAACAACTTAGTTAGATTAAAGCTGCAGTAGGCAGTATATTTTTGGCATCATTGGGCAAAAAATCCATAATAACCTTTCAGCATATTGTAATTCAAGTGTTCTGAGAGAAAACTAGACTTCTCCTCCTCATTGGCTCTGTTTTCAGGCTTTAAAATATCTAGCCCGTGACGGGAGACTTTGACCAATCACAGGTCATTTCATTGAGAGAGCGTTCCTATTGGCTGTGCTCCGGTCATGTAACCGAACTTTCTCATTCTACAGCTAAACCGTGCACTACAAGATGATTCTGAGAACATCTGAGGAGAGAAATAGGCATTAACGTAACAGAATATTGATTCATATTTGATCAGCGCTGCCTAGTTTGACCGTTTGGTCGGAGTTCAGAGTGATTGACAGCCGGCTCTCATAAACGACAGCTGGACAGCAGACCTCAGATCAGCTCTGACTGCTTGTTTTCCTCCGGTCTGTGAAATCTTGCAAATGCCGTTAGGAGCACCGGAGGACACAGAGGAACATGATTTTTCATGTACTACTGTCACGATATAGCAACCCTTTTATAAAAATAACTTTTTTTAATCATATTTGCTCCGATCTCGTCTACTTCAGCTTTAAGGTGACAAAACTACTTGGTTAGGTTTAGCAAAAGATCGTGGTTTCGGTTCAAATAAGTGGCGTAACTGAAGTATGGAAGTTATGTGGCGTTCACTCTTTATACTTCTTGGTTCACTATTACGTGGATTACATATGAATTGATTTTGTGAGATATATATACGAATTACGGTGCATTTCTTTTTCGTAGGTATAGCTACAAACGGTGTATGAGAAGAGCTGGAATTAACACAGGTGATTGGATAATATAGTGTGTAAGTGTACAAGTCAGAGACTGTGTGCCTAAATCTCCTGTCATATTTGCAGCGGGCCGTAGAGTATCTGTATAAGGGACCTTTATTTCACTATGAATCAATCAATTCAATTAAATTGAAAATTATGTAGAAGAGTCACATTATGATTTCTCACACAGTAGATGATCAGAGAGGGCTACGAAATGAGAACGGAAAGGAAGGCTGATGTTCAACCTGTTGCTGTATGTAATGACCAAAATTGAAGGGAAAAATTAAAAATCTTGAATTTCTAGTGATAAAGAGCTGGATCATTTTTGTAATACTATGATTACAACAGAATTCAGAGTGGGAAAACATCAAACACTCATCCCATTGTGATCTGATTGTGTTAGCTGCTGTTAAACTGACACCGCTCCAAAATAACTAAAGGATAATAAAGGAGACTTGTCTTTCATCTCGGTGGAGGAATTCAGAGTCATCTAAAGGACTTTCCTTATCACAGAGATGCTTTGACTGACAGCAGCAGAGCCTCCTTTGTTCTGGTCAAACACTCATTATGGTCCGCAGTCTATCAGCTTCATCCAACAAGAACTCACTGATCATGTTGTTCATTACAATAACAACGGACTGATCAGCGGATTATTGCGTTTCACAGAACTGTGTCAACTGATAAACTGAATAAATGTGACATATTGAATAGATCAATTTGATATTTATGGAGAAATGTACCACTTAGGCGATGCTATAAGAAGGAATTAGCATATTTGATATATCTATTTCTGCAGATGCAACATTATGGATTCTGACTCGGGTTAAAAAGCATAACAGTTTTCATCTGACCACCAACTGCTCCTTGTGTTGCTATAATTTACTAAAAGATGTCAAACAGGGGCTGATATGTGAGGCTATTTCCAGCCCAGTCACCAGAAACAAATGTCAACATTTTTTAAACGTATTTAAGAAACATATTTTTAGTTTTCGTTGAGAAACATCGAACGTATCCCGTAGTTTGCAAAAACATGCAATGCCAACATTTTTCCCGGCGACTGGGTTGCTATTTCAGCTCTGGCTTCTCATTTGCGTGGGCAGTGCCGATGACGTTAGCTATATTTTAGCGATACAGACTGGTGAATTAAAATGCTTTTTATACATTAATGCATCAATAATTTTAATCTGAATGATGTAAATACTCCCCACATCACTGTTGGTGGTCTAAACTGTAATTAAACTGAAACTTTGGGTCACGTTGGGTAACTGAAATAAGTCAACCCGATCTCACGGGCGTATAAATATCACGACATTACACAGACATTCGGCGTGTCATGTGGACGCATTTTAGGCTTTTGTTGTATCATTTGTACGCCACGTAAAAAAAACTACGGTAACGTCCGGTAACATCATGGTTGGGCTTAAAATAAGAACATAAACTACACAAAACACGTAGGGAAACAATGCAACATAAGTATGGAAAACACACAAACTTAACTTATAAAACAAAACACAGGTCTCCTGATTAAAAGTCCTGTGTTTGTTGAACCCATCCACCTCCCCTCCTGCCCGCCATAAGTGGTCTTTCTTGCTTTATATTCTACGTCACTATCTCTGAACGTAGCATATATGTATACGCGGATACGTTTACATTGCAGTCAGTACAGACTACATGGCGTACACATGACAAGCCAAACGCAAGAACAGCGTTCTTATTGCACGCTAAATGTCTGGCTCATTATCGTGTCATTCATACGCCTTTTCATGCAAACAGGTTGAATAAGTTGTGTACCAAACTAAACATCCTCTACAAAAATGCTCTGGACGATGAACTATAGCATGCTTAGTAAAAATATAAAGACAACTCTGGCATATTACGCTCTGCTACAGCACATTTCAGAAATGAAAATATTCGTTGAATGTTCCCGTTTTGTGCCTAAAAATATCTCGGGTGGGAAACTCTGACATGTACCCAGGGATGCCTGCTTTCTTGCTTGCAGTACGACTTCCTTGTATAACCTCCTGCCATTCTGAAATAAAACAAACTGTTCTGCTTTGCTGAAGAGTGCAGCATAGCAGAAAATGATGCCATTACAGCGTTTGGTAAACATGCCAGTCACAGGAGAGAGCGCTGCGCCGCCGCGGCACAATAGTACCAACCTTTAAGTTATTCAAAGTGACCGACTGTTGTTTTTTAAAGATGATTAGAAAAGTGAACAGAGTCGCTGCTACGGGTGGATTGCAGTGATTTAACAGAACGCTGCATTTGAGCAACATACCGGCTCTGGTACCAGTCAGGGAATTACACATCTGGAAACAAATCCACTGGAGCATGTATGAATGTACTCTCTCTCTCTCTCTCTCTCACACACACACACACACACACAAACAGGAATACCAGGGAAAGCTTTGGCTCCTGCTGTGTTTCATAGGATTTAATGGCCGCGGCCAGATTCCAGAGATCTTATTGTTAAAATCATAATGCTTGTACAGCTGTTTAACCTGGCTCTTGCCCTGCTGCATTGGTCACACTCTTTTAAAAGGGACCTTTCCCATGATCCTCGGGGTTAGCTGTGCTGAGGGCAGAGGTAGAATGTTACAGATTTCACCCTACATAAATAATATGTCTTCACAAATGTGTCCTTTTTATTCCTACCACTGCTACAGACAGATGGATGGAGTACTTTATTATTTCCACTAAAATCTGAGACTACAAACTGAACTAAAGCTACACTTTAACTCTGCTCTGATATGCACAGACTTTAAAGACTGGGTTTGTAATTATCTGATTGAAAAACACTTCACAGTCTAACATAAACCTTAGACTTAGCTGGAAAAAAATGCTAAATATGACGGCGTATTAAGGCCATTGTAGGTTAGAAAATATGAATTACGGACTTCTCATACAAATGTACGTCATCACTGCATCAATGGTGGAATGTAACTAAGTACATTTACTCAAGTACTGTACTGTACTTATGTACAATTTTAAGGTACTTGTACTTTACATGAGTCAAGTATACTTCTACTCCACTACATCTCAGAGGGAAATATTGTACTTTTTACTCCACTACATTTGTCTGACACTTAGTTACTTTTTACACAAAACATATATGATGCAGTACTGTACTACAAATCTACAAAGTAGTATACAAAGTATCTAAAATTGGCTCCAGATTGATGAACTACAACATTAAAATGTATTCATTAGTGACAAAAACAGAATAATATAATATTTTATAACACACATTTGCATAACTTTTACTTTTCATACTTTCATAAGTATATTTTGCGGATTAAACTTAAATACTTTCACTTAAGTAATATTTTGAATGTAAGAATTGTACTTGTAACAGAGTATGTTTAGATTTTTGTATTTCTACTTTTACTTAGGTAAAAGATCTAAGTACTTCTTCCACCACTGCACACCACAGACTCCACCGGTAAACACCCTTTGCACTCGGCGGCTCACGTTACTGCAGTGTCTGAATTATTTTCTCGTAAATTTGCGACTTTAATCTCAGAGAATTTCCAAGTTTTTATTCGCAAATGTATGACTTTATAATCTCAGCGAATATTACATTTTTTTTCTGGTAATTTTTGCAATTTAAATCTCAGTGAATAGACAAGTTTTTTCTTGTAAACGTATGACTTTAATCTGTGAAATTCTGAGTTGTTTCTCTGAATATCACCTCCCTCCCCCGGCTCCGTATTTTTATGATGATTGTTTTTTGATGACAATGGTAAAGTCTGCTTTATTATAACTCTTATGTACACTGACTTAAGGAACTGGTCTTGTTGGGAAATGGAAACACCTAATGATCAGACATAAAATGTATCTTCAGTATGAATACATCGTAGGTGCAAAAGACTCTGTAGCTGAGACATATCTAAAAAAAAATGCCAGAGTTCAATCAAGTGGCTGCATTTCTCTCCCTCTCTCCTTCACTGTGTCACTGTGTTGTTGAACAGATGCAGGTGACCCTTTCACCTTCCTAAAGATTATGTTTGTGATGGCTTGCTGAGAAGGTCATGCAGAGCAATGTGCATCTGTCTCCTAGCCCGTTCTTCAGCCAATAAATTACCGCTGTGAAAACATCTAAATATGAGATATGACAGACGATGCAACAAGATAAGGTTCAGGGTGTCACCTGACACCGCGACGTGAGGCCCGAGCCCGTCTGTGGCCCCCGAGGTTTACATCCACCCCCGAATCATCAAGGCGGTTAAATAGCACGGTGCAGCTGTAGACACAGATTGGAGTTTTAGTTGTACAAATATTTCTCCGAGGCAGAGCTGCTCCGGAGGCAGAAATAAGCTCCGACTGCAACGGTTGGAGCCAGAGAGCGAGTCTCTCAGAGCGCTAGGTATCCACAGTAAAGCTGCAAAAAAGGAGCTCTGATTAAAATATCAAACTTAAATTTAATGCAAATAAAACAATTTATATAAAAAAATTAAAATGTCTAAAAACTTGTTATCTATGGCAGCATATTAGGACCATTGTAGGTAAAAATAAAAGTGACTTCGGAGCTGTGGGAGGGGGTGATATTCAGAGAAAAATTAAGATTAACGTTGTACATTTCTGAGAAGAAAATTCACAAATTTACGAGAAAAAAACTTGAATAATCTTTGAGCATATTAAATCATAAATTTGCGAGATAAACCTCAGAACTTTCTGAGATTGTACTCACAAATTTACGAGAAAAAGACTTGTATATTTTCTGAGATTATCAGTCATAAAATTGCGAGAAATAATTCAGAAAATCTTTGAGATTATCAAGTCACAAATTTTCTGAAAATCAACTCACAAATTTACGAGAAAAAAACTTGAATATTGAAGATTTTAAATTCTTAAATTAAGAAAAAAAGACATGACAAAAAAAACTGTTTATTTTTGTCAAAGAACCACGTTGCTTCACTTTCCAAGGTTGGATCAGCCTCATCACACCTCAGACGACACTTCAAATGTGTGTTTTATTTCTCATAAATTTACAAATTTAATCTTGAAAATCCTTTTTTAAACTTTTTGGCAAAAAATCTAAACTCAAACTAACGCAAACTTTATGCCGAGCTTTCAACTAGTCTTCCTCAACTAATGGCACTATAGTTGTCATGGAGCAAACTCCATCTGCCAAAAACAGGTCACGAGATCTAGTAATCTGGCAGCTCTGACACTGAGGATCACAGCAAACCAAAGATAATTCAACACAGAAAACATCTGTGAGGAAGACTCCATCCATCCATGCTGACTGAGGCGCCCTCGAGCAAGGCAGCTCCAGCAGTGTTGATCTGTGAGTAAACTTTCCTTTTGATCATGAGGATAAATAATGAGTTATGAAGCTTTTCAGCATTTTCTGTCCTTGACTGAGGGGCTCATGTTAATATTAATAACGCTGCTTCCTGCTTCCCTCCTGTCCCTTAATGAACCTGAAAACAGCTCCACTCTAACGGCATCAACTTCAGCCTGACGATACAAAACCAGACACAACCAACAGACGAACGACCTCTGAGCTGGTGCAGAAGGAGTCTCATTTCTGACATTTGGACAGTTGGGAGATGAGGCACAGATGAGGGCGGATTGCAGACATGTTGGTCCACAAGAAAGAACCGCGGTTACATGACAGACTTCCAGCAGAACAGAAAAGATGATCAGGTTTTAGTTTGAGTCTCCTTTCTTGCATTATTTTCTCTTATTATCCACGTCTGCCCAGTTTCTATTTAAATCTTGTTTGGATGTGCTCTGACCCCGACAAGGTTTGTAATCTGCTGGTGGACGGCTCACAGTCGCATTAGTACAGTTCTAGAAAGCCGTGGCTGAGAATGCACTTTGAGGAAAGACGCCACATCACTCCCCGCTGACGGGGTTTCATGAAACAATACCAGGAGCTGAGGGGAGCATAAATCGCCGCTGCTCAGCGTGCACGCCCGCAGCAGCTCACAGACTCTCCGTCTCTCTCCGACTGGCTGATTGTTTACTCCATATATTGATCGTCACTTTGTGGCTCACTACTCTGTATATTATCAGCCGTCCCAGACAGGATTTAATCTGCTCTTCCCATTAACACATGCTAATAGGGAGCTGCTTCTATCTATACGCCTGCCAAGGCTCCCGCAGATGACTCGTCGGCGCGGCCGGCTGCCGGCTGGCCGGCCGGGCCCGCTGACGGCGGCGAGGCCAAGCTGCTGTGGGCAGATTTGGGCTTACTGTGTGTTTGGGGGGATTTGAGAGTCTTGGAAACTTGTGGCTAAAGATTACAGCAGTATGCCATGACATGCTGATGTCAGATTTGGGGGATTTTGTCATGCAGCACAGATGCAAAGCTGCACAAACTAATAAATAAGACAAATATAGCTGCACTAGGCAGCGTTTTAATGGAGAAATACACCCGTTACATGAGACCACAAGAAGCAGCAGAGACGGGCATCACATCAGCAGATTCACAGTATTCAGCCAAGTTAAATTCTGGTCTGGTAGGTATGGACACTGAGTCTGCTCAGAACACAAGAAATGGTTAATCAAAACAGAAGTAAACAATATGCACCCGACTCAACAGTTATCGGGCCATTAAATAGGCGTTATCAGTCGCTATAAGCCTCATAGATGTGGGTCAGTACGGGCCTACTACACCTACTACGTTGTTAAAGTGAAAGTGAAACAACATTTTGATCCCAAACAAAAAGGCTTCTTTAGGTTTAGGCAACAAAACTTCAAGTTCTTTAGGTTTAAACAATAAAACTACAACTTCTTTAGGTTTAGGCAACAAAAACACTTAGTCAAGTTTAGGGAAAAATATTGTGTTTTGGGTTAAAATAACTACAAATACAATTACATGTTGTTAGTTTCACACCAGATGTGAACCCCAGTCTCCTAGGTGAAAACCCTGTGAAACACGACTCCAGTGGAATGATTATGTTGCTTTGTGTCTGCCGGATATGGAAATGGGCGACTGTTTGCTAACGTTTTAGCAACGCCAACTTTATAAAGTTGTAATATATCAGGATATGTGTCTGATTAGTCTCACATAGCCAGACCTACAGTATCTCCACCCTTCTTTTTAGCGCTGGAGAAAGGTCTGACTGAACCCCATATTTCTGCACTAATGTGAGTTCTTCTGCTCAGCTCTGACTGCTTGTTTTCCTCTTGTCTGTGAAATCTTGCATATACCATTAGGAGCACCAGAGGACACAGAGGAATATGATTTTTTTCACAGATTATCTGTCTCATGCACTACTGCCAGGATATAGTGACAGTTTAATCAAAGTTATTTTTATTAAAGTTGCCAAATGTAGCTTTAACTTAACTGTGAGAGTTTAAACATTAGCACGATGCCACAAATCCAAACCCGTCATAGCTAGTTAAACATTTGAAGAGCCATGCCAGCTGTATGATTGGACAACAACATTGCAATCAACACTTGTCATCTACACATAGTCTACAGTAACTCTGCACAGTCAGCAGTGTTTATGTGCTGAGAGAGAGTTCAGGGTGACCACCAGAAGCAGTGTGTGGGGCGTGTTGGATACTCACGGTGGCGTAGAGACGTCCTCTTTTATTCATGGCCAGGAATCTGTTACTGTAGACTCCTTTGATGCCGATGACCCCCTGAGACACCGCAAAGAGCTCCAGGACACCTGGGAGGACAAACAACATGCTCTGATGATTGATGGGCGACAGGGTGTATTTTTACTCCTCTTGTCGTTTTCTGCATCTCGTCGCTCCTCCAGCAGTCTGAATAACAGAGTGATCTGCTCTACCGTCCAGTCGGCTCACTTATCCAGTTCACTGTATGTCTTTATCAACCTTCTCTGGCAGTCAGAGTGAATATCAATAACACACAGAAATAATTGCTTAATTGCATTTTGCTTTTTACCAGAAATGCCAGTTGCACGCAGCGACATCTTCTGGTGTTAAAAAGTTGAATGTGTCAGTTTCCTACTGTGCTTTCAACCGTTGTTTTTGGTCGTCACGTTTTATCTGTTATGTCAAAATCAAACCAAAGTCATGCAAGTGCAATGGAGCGTTGCAGCAGTAATGAGAGCTGAGGGACTCTCTGAGTAGCTGTTGTCTTTTAGACGATCCCGGGACAGTCTGCACCGTGCACACAGACATTTACTCTACATGCACTGCAGGCTGTTAATGTGGTCTGCAATATATATATAGTAAGAAGTGGATGTAGTCACCGTGACGTCACTCATTGGTTTGAGGGCTACGGTTTTGAAGCCTCGAGTTCGGCATTTTGGCCGTAGCCATCTTGGTTTTTTGCAACCAGCAGGAGAAGGTAGAGTTAAGTACAACCGAACGCATTTGAACTGAAAACAAACTGTGAAAGAGTTTAGTTGTAAGACAAAAACACAAACGACTCCCAGACCGGACAACACCGTGGTAGCGACCTGTCAATCACAAGGTAGCCCTGCCCTAAAGCATCCCCTGCTTTATGGTCTACTTGACTCTAAATGGGATCATAATTTACTAAATGAACATCATGCTGTATTGAAGAAGACTTGAAACTAGCGATTGAGACCATAAACTCATGTTTATAATGTTTACTGAGGTAATAAATCAAGTGAGAAGTAGGCTCATTTTCTCATAGACTTCTATACAATCAGACTTCTTTTAGCAACCAGAGGAGTCGCCCCCTGCTGGCTGTTAGAAAGAATGCAGGTTTAAGACACTTCAGCATTGGCTTCACTTTTCAGAGTTTCAGTTGTTCTTCCATGCAGAATAACAACATACTGGTTCAAAGAAAAAACTCGTCATGGGCACAGAAATCTCACAACAAAATGCTGATATTGACACGATATTGTCAAACCATTATATATCCATCCGAGTTCAGTTAAGTGTCACAGAATGAAAATAAAAGGTGTTATCCTAGACGAACATTGTCTGTGCAGTAACTGTAACTGTGTATTAAGTACTAGTCTCTGAGGTATTCAGTGATATGAAACGTAATGCAGTGTGATGGTAAAAGAATCTTCATGTTACACATCTAAGACGGCCCGTCTCCTGCTCGTCTCCAGCGCTGTCATGCAGGATTCAAAACCACATGGCTGTCGTGTTGAAATCCATGTAACCTGACAACTCTTCTGAAGGGGACCATGAAATGGAGGCACAAGTGCACTTTCACAGTGAGCGGGAGCAGCGATGAGGGATCTGATGGTGCAGTAAAAACTTAAAAATCAGATTTATGACTTCAGTCTTCTGGCCTAAATGACTCAGGACGGGATTCACATACGGGACGGTCGGAGCTCTGGCATTTAAAAACTGATGTATTAACAATGTGCTTTAAGTTTAACATAAATGTTTCCAGTCAAAACTCAAGCTAATAGTCTTAATGTCCTTCGTCTGGATGCAGCTGTGTTGAATAATATTCACTGTTCTTATTCGTCTGAGTTTGAGTGTTGATATCTTGTGTTTTATTTGAGTTCAGAGATGTTTTCAAATGGAGAGAAATCATTTTGTGCAATCTTGATGATCATCTTCCTTATTTGAAGATAGTGTCCCTTGTTGTAAGAAAAGTCTCAAAACTGATTTATTTGGATTCAATAAAAAAGGAAATGATCTTGCTACACTGATATTTATATATATATATCTTTCTTATTCACAAGTTATATTAGAATTTTCCCACTTTTTACAGGAGGTAGACTGATAAATTGGCCGATAAATCTGGACCAATATTGCTCTTGTGTGTTTATGTACAAAAATTCACGTCATATATTGTTATTTGATTTTTTTTTTTAACTTTCGATTATCATTATTGGTATCAGCTTGAGCGAAAAAAACATCTTGTAAATTTTCAGCATAAAATCTTCCACGATAACGATGATGAATTTATGAGATTTGTTTTCAATAAAGTTATTTATGAATCCACTTTCCTCTGTCTACAAAAACACTAGATGAACAGTCGATACGTCGTAGCCTCCACCATCGCTACTGTAGCTGCTGTAAAACGGGATAAACTGTTTTGATTGTCACAACCAGGGTTATTATAGTAAACTAATACTGAAAAGAAAAAACTAAAACTAAAAAATAAGCAGTGAAAAATATATTTAGTAAACTGAAACTAAATAAAAACTATATCCTTTAAAAAAAACTCAAACTAAACTGAAATGACTTCGCCTGAATAAAAATATTATTCAAATAAAATAAAAATTAATGTAAAATTTCAGTTTTAGCTCTAATATATCACTACTGAAAAAAAGGAGACAGCATGAATTTCTGTCAACTTTCGTGACCTTGATCCACAGAAACTAAACAGACTTGACCTTCCAGGAGACGGAGCTGCAATAGCTTCACTAGCACAAAGATTAAACATTAAACATTATGTCCATTTCTACACAGTTCTCCAACCATGTATTCTGTATGTGTAGGTAGCTACATACTTCTGAGACATTATAAAAACTAAAACTAACCCTTTCTGAAAACTAACTAAAACTAAACTAAACAACAACAGTTAAAATTAAATAAAATAAAAACTAATTGAACATTTAAAACTATTATAACCTTGGTCACAACCCCCCTCGAAATGACAACTCTGTTCGTTAACATTTGAAAAGTCCAGAAGAGCTGCTGAGTTTAACTATTTTATCCTCATTCAAGTTAGCCTACTCGGCCAGCGGAAGTCTCTGGTGCGCATGCTCAAAAGCAGCAGCCCTGTTCTGATTATAAATAAATATATATTATAAACCATTATTAACTTCCTGGTTTTGTTGAGGCTAATCTGTCCTATATAAGGAGAATATTCTTAAAACTGTAAACACCATGTATTTATGTATTCCATCCCATGTCACTATGTGCATGTAAATTTATGTACATGTATAATGCAAACTGTATGCGATTACCTTAGTGAATAGATGTAAATGTGTTATGTCAACACAACTTACTTGATTTTCATATGTAATGTCTCCTCAATAATGAATACAAAAGGGGGGGGAAATAACTGTAAATTGAGCATTATTTATAATTATTGTTATTATTATTATTAAATATATATTGTGATAATTGTCGACATCAATAAATAAATAAAAAAACATACCATGATAATAATATCGTCCATATCAACCTCAAAAATCCAGTATGCTTTGGGCTGCTGAAATTACTGGACAAATAACCTGCTTATATCCCTGCAAAGTAACTCAATGTAGTTATTAATTACAACAATCCAATGTCTCTTAAATCAACTGGCACAATAATGTGCTTGTATGACAACTTCTTATTGCTCTTTATTTCTTCTTTTGTGACTTATTTCATTATTAAAAAAAAGTCAAATCTTTGAATTTGCCTCTAAAACAAACAATACTTGAACTAGTTTTGAAGGTAAACAGTCTGAAGGTTCAATAATAGACCACAACACTAATAATAGACTGTTTTTAAAGCAGGATATTTTTTGCAGTGTAACATACTAACATTGTTGTGATGACAATCATGCTGATTGTGGATCCAACACATCCTCACTGCTGCACCTGTTACTTCCACATATAGTCTACCTGCCGACACCAACACCAACCAGGCTGCTCAGCCAGATGCTGCTCAGATATGTCACAGGAGGTCAGACAGCAGACTAAGTTTAGGTGCGCGCTCCTCTCACTCCTCCTGTGTAAATCATTATCATTTGATGACATCTAATGACAGTCCTTCATGCTGGTAGGCATCAGGCTCCACAACCAAGGCTGACCCCCATATGAGAACTATTAGGACTTTAAGAACTTTAAACATGCACTATCTGCCTTTAAACATGTACTATCTGCCTTTAAACATGCACTATCTGCTTTTAAACATGCACTATCTACCTTTAAACATGCACTATCTGCCTTTAAACATGCACTATCTTCCTTTAAATATGCACTATCTGCTTTTAAACATGCACTATCTGCCTTTAAACATGCACTATCTGCAACCATCTTGGACTCTAACCACTGGCGCACTTTACACTTACTTTACACTATACATCCTATATACCACTTTATAGACTGCACATATGTACATATTACATTTATTTATTGACGGACTGCACACACTATGTTCACCCATTCACTCTGTATCTTTTATATCTCTATTATTGTTTTTATAATTTTTGTATACCTTTATCTCTCCTGTGTTTCACTCTGTTTGCTGATGTTGCTGCTTTGGCACCTGAATTTGACTGTTTTGTTGCCTAAACATAAAGAAGTGGTAGTTTTGTTGCCTAAACCCAAAGAAGTTGTAGTTTTGTTGTCAAAAACGTAAAGAAGTTGTAGTTTTGTTGCCTAAACCCAAAGAAGTTGTAGTTTTGTTGCCTAAACATAAAGAAGTTGTAGTTTTGTTGCCTAGACCCAAAGAAGTTGTAGTTTTGTTGCCTAAACATAAATAAGTTGTAGTTCTGTTGCCTAAACCTAAAGAAGTTGTAGTTTTGTTGTCTAAACCTAAAGAAGTTGTAGTTTTGTTGTCTAAACCTAAAGAAGTTGTAGTTTTGTTGTCTAAACCTAAAGAAGTTGTAGTTTTAAACTACATAAACTTGATTTAAGACTTGATTTTCAGAATAAAAGGAGGTATTTTGTGGTCTCTGGTCGTGTTGGAGGATATCATAGAGCCGGTATTTACTGAATATATACAGTTTATTATTTATAATGATGTGCTTTCACTCTTTAATGGCCTGTGGTCCCAATTTGTGCAATTGGCATTTATCCAGGAGACCAAAGCTGTCACATCAAATAATATCTCTCTTAATGTTTTTATAATTTTTGTATACCTTTATACCTCTCCTGTGTTTCACTCTGTTTTCTGATGTTGCTGCTTTGACACCTGAATTTCCCTCCAGGGATTAATAAAGGTTCATCTTATCTTATCTTGATATTTAAAGGGGACATATCGTGCTCATTTTCAGTTTCATACTTGTATTTTGGGTTTGTACTAGAACATGTTTACATGCTTAATGTTCAAACAACACATTAGTTTCCTCATACTGTCTGTCTGAATATACCCGTATTCACGCTCTGTCTGAAACGCTCTGTTTTAGTGCATTTCAACAGAATGGCAAAGGAATTGTGTTGCTAGGAAACAGCTTGGGTCCATGTTTACATCCTGTCAGCTGATGTCATTCACATACACTGCTACAGGAAATAAACTGGGACACATTTAGAATGTTAACATTTAAAACTGTGAAATGGTCTAAATATTGTATATTTGTGACATCACAAATGGACAGAAATCCTATAACGGCTTGTTTCAAATGCAGAGTTTCTGAATGTGTGTATTTCTCTGTGGATTGATACTTTCACAGTATTTATAAAGCACTTAAACCTGCTTTATAATATAAAAGACATGGCAATCTCACTTTTTACAATATGGGACCTTTAATGTCTTTATTCTTTATTTATTTATTATTATTCATAGTCTTATCTTATCTTATCTTATCTTATCTTATCTTAAAATAGAAAACAACTGCAAACCAATTAAGAGTGAATGCATGAATGCAGATCTAAGTGCGCATTCTCAGCGAGACGCACATGGATCCATCTGCGCGTCAGACCTTTATTATAATGGAGTAGTTGGGTTCTCCTCCATGCACCGAGAGACAGAAAGACTTACTCAGCTGGTTGGGCTCATGGCTGCCGTTCACTCTGCCGTCGGGATGAATCTGGAGATGGAAGCCGATGCCAACCCGACAGTAGAGCCTGCACGTCCTGCGTCCAGACCTCATCTCCTCCTCCACAAGTTGGCGCTCCAAAGAGACAGAGACGCGCTCTGCTCCGGCGGCTGCAGCGCAAACCAAGTGAGCAGCGACGGTCAGAAGGTAGAGAGGAACATGCATTCTTCAAAAAAAGGAGACACTAGAGCATTTTTGGTGTCGCTCCTCATGAGGTCTGAGCCGTGCGCACAGACGCGTGCAGCAGCGCTCCTGGGCATTAGCCCGGCTGCAGTAGCTGGAGCTCTTCTGGGATATTTATAACGCCAATGATCTCACTACTACTCGATGCATGCCTGAGCTCTAAAGAGCGCTCTTTCATGCAGATTTTGTCGCCGAGATGCCACTCCTGCCTCCTGCTCAGCACCACAGACCCACAGCAGCAGCAGCAGCAGGGCGTGAAGGAAGCGCGTCTGACACCAAACATTATCCAAGGAACCGTCCGCGCCAGGACTCACCGAGCGCGGCATTTTACGCACAGAGAGACATGGTGTTAATAGAACGAGGATGCGGTTAAATCACACATGATAAGACGTGAAAAAGCGTCTTTTCTGCAGGTGTTTCTTTCCATTTAAGAAGAGTTGAATGCAGGAGGTTCAGACGGAGGTTCAGACAGCAGATCATCAGGTGGAGCAGCAGAGAGTTGAAACACTGGGAGACTCAGGCAGCAGTATTTATAGGCTTTAGTCCACCTTATCATCTGATACGTCCACATGCTTACAGGACAAGCGTCTGTCAAGCTGCCTGATGTATTGTGAGCAGTGCACAGTGGCAGATTGTTATTATCAGATTGTTGATTATTGCAAAAAACAAAACACACAATTATTATTTTTTTCTGGCGTTTTGAATGAATGAATGAATGAAAGACTTTATTTCGAACATAAAATAAATAAAAACAGATTCAAAATAATAACAAACAAAACAAGTTATAGTGTCCGAAAAGGAGTAGGTAGAAGTAAAACTTATATTTCCCTATACCCTTTCTCACTTCTCCTCTAATAACTCATATGTCATAGAAT
The DNA here is from genome assembly GCF_043250625.1 of Sebastes fasciatus. NCBI lineage: Eukaryota > Metazoa > Chordata > Actinopteri > Perciformes > Sebastidae > Sebastes > Sebastes fasciatus. Next base: position 34,060,238 of record NC_133800.1, read on the forward strand.
GATAATATAATATAATATATAAACTATCCCAAATTTATTTACATCCTAAATTAAATATATGAACAGCATCCCAAGTTTATTTACAACCCACATATCCATCCGGAGTTAAATATAAACCAACCCTTAACACAACTCTTCCTCAACCATATAGCTCCCAAAAATATCTTTTTTGTATAGCTTTTTAAATTGATTTATATTTGTGCTCCGCTTCAACCCATCACCTAACCCACCCCACAGACTGAAATACACATACTCTTCTTTGTTGTACGAACACAATGCTTTTGTAATTCAATTTTCTTCTTAAATTATAACCCCCCTCCCTGTCACAAATTTTGTTTTGATTATTGCCCGGAGGTGAATTATTTCTTGCTTTGAACATAATTATTGCCGTTTTAAATTTGACCAAATCCATGAATTTCAATGCAGTGTGTTCGTGTGTTCCCTATATCCCACATTATTAACTATCCTGATTGCTCTCTTTTGTAGTATGCATAATGGTAGTAAGTTGCTTTTATAAGTGTTACCCCAAACTTCCACACAGTAATTCAGATATGGTGTTACAAGTATGTGCAGTGATTTATGGTCCAGTATGTGTCTTGTTTTCCCTAAAACTGCTATGCTCTTTGCCAGCTTTGTTCTTACATTATTTGTTTTATTTTCTCTCAAAAGGATTCTACTCCTTTTACTCAAATGAGTTATATCCTCTCAAAACCATCTGAATTAATATTTAGGATGGTGTTTTTTTGCAGTTGGTGTCCCAGCAACAGTCATGTGACCTGTAGAAGTGATCTTGAGTAAAACACCGGATGTCCCAGATAAGAATTTCACTTATAATAGTGACCAATAACACAAAGATGTAATTTAAACTGATTAGTCCAGTCACCTCCATTGATTTGTGTCATTTACCAGTTTAATATTTAACATTATGATGCTATATATTTTATATAAAGTCAGAACAGCTGATGATGATGTCAAACAAACACGTGAATCACAGAAATACGTAAAATGTCTAAAAAGGTATTCAGGTGAAAGTTCTCCCACAGTGCAGCAGCTCAGGAGTGAGAAGTGAGAAATAAGAATTGTCACCTTAGAGAAAAAAGATGTTATTTGTAAAATGCTCAAAAAGTTTCATTCACTGAGACATTTTGCTTATAAAATATAGTCTTTGGTGACTTTCCTGGTTCCAAGACAGGTCAAAGTAAAGAGCAGCAAGGTGATAGAAGGTCACAGGTTCGATCCTTTATGTGCCTTTGAGCAAGCTGATCTTTCATTGCCTGTTGCTCTGAACTGGCCAAAAACATAAATCATCTAGTCAGCGTTATTGTTTCTGATCGTCATTCTGACAATTAACATTATATGAAACCAAAACCTGCAGAGAAACAACAAAAATCTGCAGGTCAGAACTTTTTGAATAAAAAATGCATTAAACAAAATACCCTTTGACATGTCACAGAAGAAAAGGCACAGGTGTAAATAAATACTAGTTTCAGGGTCAGAGTATTGTTCATGCTGGCTCACTGGGACACTTGAATACAACGGAGCATCTTTAATGTGATTATTAACACCTGAGCTTTTCCGGACAAGTCAAAATGTCTGCTGACAAAATAAAACCATCTAAAAAAATGTTTTTTGTAACTTTCCAAAACAGAAATTCCTACAGTATACTCAGCTATTAGTCAGGTGTACAGAGCTGAGAAAGTAAAGGCAGCATTTTAACTTCTCTCTCTTTATTTATTCTTCACACAATTATTTCTGTCACTCGTCATGTGAGTGCAACACCATGAATTTCTTTGAGCAGAGACTGTCTGAAAGTGTTTCCTCTTTATCACTATTCGAATGATTCATCACTTGTCACCTCTCTTTATGACATCTTATTTTCACCTCACCTTTCAGTGTTGTGTCATTCAGAACAGTTATAATCAGTTTGCCTTTAGGTATGATGTCGAACAAACACATTTAGTTTCAAGCATATTGAACCCTTTAACACAAAAAGGGAATGTTGCACGAAAGACACACACACTTCTAAATTCTGCTGAAAACTCAAATTAGCTTTTATACTTTTTTCCCCGATCACTTACAGTAGAGTCACAATAGAGTCCAACAAACACAGGACTGTCAACGAGGAGACCGATGTTTGTGTCCCAAAGTGTTGATGACTTATCTTGAAATTGCGTTACTGAAGTTTGTGACATGTTTTCCACATTTATGTTACTTAGTTTACGTACTTATTTTAAGCCCAACCATGATGTTTTCCTAAACCTAAGGGGTTTTGTCGCCTAAAGATAACCGTGACCATTTCACGGTAACGACATGGCGTTAAATGAAACACGAAAAGCCTAAAATGTCATGACACACGGAATGTCCTTAAAATGCTATTTAAATGCACTCCACGATATGAAGTTGGTCATGCAGTGTTCCTCGTGTTAACGCCAAATTCACAGCAGACATTGGCAAAGCGCGGCTCGTCAAAATCATATTTTTTTTCTGCAGACAGGAGGCGTGTTCATGTGTTTCAGGCAGGAAGAAATTCTTTGTAACACAGGTCAACATGTCACAGGAGTCACAGGACTCTCTTTACTGATTGTCTTTTTCCCAACTTTTAGTTTGTTCGCACTTTGCCGCAGAATCAGACGGCCGCAGCTCGCTGAGCTCGGAGCTTTTCTTACACATTGCATGGCAGCTCGCCACAGGCCGCACTTCACCGCTGCTCTGGTGTGAATATGGTGTAAAAGTAAAATAGCAAGATGTACATTTTTTCTATACTGGGATCTCCTTATGGAACAACCTGCTCCTGCATATTAAACAAAGCCAAACAAAAGCCCTGCTGATGGTTCACTTTTAAGGGAGGGAGTTTGAAACATGGCGTCTGCCTCCAGAAATACAGTACAGGTGCTTAATCAGAGTTAAGATTTAAAAACCACACAAATAAAATAATTAACACCTACTCATACCTTACTTGCATTGTTTCAGTTCACAAGTTATACATGTTGACCAAAACACATGTGATGCTGTGAGTGTTGTAGCACATGTTCAGTGTTAAGCTCACTAATTTTCTATCTTCACATGCGTTCTCTGTAATCCCGCCCCTCATTGTTTTCGGGGGCCAGCTATGTTTGAATTCGATTAGCTCGCGCCCGGCGGTGGATTACGGTCCTGCTTCGGGGCCTAATTGTCTCTGGCACACAGAGCCGGGCCGGGCCCACATTACCTTTTATGTAAACAGCAGGCCAGTGTTTAGTCCCACTGTTCTAATGGCCAGTCATTCCAGTAACAGTGAGGTAATCCTCCTGAGTCGTATAAACACGGATGATCCTGATTGATTCCCCCGCCCCATTGATCCCGGCTTTTAGCAGCTTTTTAGTCTAAGCAAACAGCAGACAGCAGATTCTGCTGCGGCCCTGACCCGTCTGAGCCCGGAGACGGTGATCAATCTGACCGGCCGAGGCCTCCGTCATCAACATGATGACAACAAATACTCTTCTGATGTCAAGCGGTGCTTAAATAGTCGGCATACTCATCATGGTAGAAAGTCCTTTGTGTTGTATGTTTAATAAATGTGCACGTCTCATTTCAGCTTTGCAAATACTCTGGATCAAAGTTTGCGCAGAAAATCACACTAGACATTAATTATATTTGTAGTATAAATGTAATGTAGAGATGCCAGCAGTGGTCAGAGAAGTTTCACTGAACATTAAAAAAGAGGAGAAGAAGCGGAGTTCAAGTATCTAGAGGTTATGTTCATGAGTGTGGGGAAGAAGATAGTTATTAGTTGAGAGCAAAGAATGAAGAAGTGTGATACTATTATAGAGATACACAAACAAATACACAATGTCGACCGCTGTTTGTTTCTCATTTCCTACTGACAGTCAACGTTGGGTTCTTTTAACCATGACCACGGCCGTTCCCGATCCTTTACCACACGGTTAACGTGTGGATGACAAAGGTTCCCTAACCTTAACAAGGTAGGCATTTTGACCCAAACCTTCATGTTTCCCTAAAGTTATCCAAGTCATATTCATGCAAAAACAAAAAAAAGTAATGCACTGTAATTCGTATACATCCCACAAAATAAATTGTGAACCAGGTTGTATAAAGAGCGACAAACGTTGTATAGGGAGGGGGCCGGGATGGATGGGTGGCTCCACACGGGACCAACGTCGTGAAGTCAACGTTGATTTGTTTGTAACGTAACTTCCGTATTTAAGTTACTACACTTCCGGAGGTATTTTAACCCAAACCACAATCTTTTCCTAAACCTAACTATCAGTTTTGCTTCCTAAACCTAATCAAGTAGTTGCTGGACATTTGTAGGAAAACGCACGAAAAATGAGGAATAACTTTTTGTAAGATATCATACGAACCGTTGTATGAGGATACGTTGTATATTTAAACAAACAGTAATTGTTGGTCTGTATCATAGACTGTATATAAAGACGGACGACATGACAGCTCCCTAATTGTGAAACCAAACCGTCTGGATCGCCCCCTGGTGGCTGGCCGCAGAATACGTCATAAATCCCGCCTCCTCCATGTTAGCGGATGGGACATGGGCCAAACCAAAAAGTCAAAGTACACGTCAAATACGTTTTTCCCAAAGATGGTTTCTGTCATTCTGAGTAGTTATTTTTTAGCTTTTTTATGCCTTTATTAGTGACAGAGATATTACTGAAAGGAGGAGAGAGAGAGGGCAGATGACATGCAGCAAAGGGCCACAGGTCTGATTCCAACCCTGGGCCACTGCGGTGAGGACTCAGCCTTCGTACATGGGACGCCTGCTGTACCAGGTGAGCTACAGCGGTGCCCCTTTCACTCTAGGTAGTTCTTATCACGCTGATGTATCTTCAAGTGTTCATTTTTCTTTTAAGTTTGGTTTTAATTAGTTATTTGATGCTATAAAAAGGGGATGAAACCTCACGACTGACAGCTGTGAGTCTCTCTCACTTCCATGCTTGGTTTGCAGTTGCTTTGGCCAGGTATGTGGGCGGGACCTCGATACCTCTGTCTCCAAATGACATCAAAATCTCAAGATGGCAGCTCCTGTATCCGGGATATTTTGGCTTCACTTTCATACAGTTGGAGGAAGTGGAGACACGTCGTCCGTCTTTATATACAGTCTATGGTCTGTAGCCGGTCATGAACAAGTTACAAGTTGTAAATCGTGTTTCAGAATAGTTTCTTGAATACTTGGCTGGTCCTTGATGCTCTAATCCCAGGCAGGTGTACAGTAGAGAATTATTTTACAAATTTACAATTTAAAGATGTTCTAAATGATGTTTCAGAGGCTCCTCTAGTCTAACAACAAAAATCTGGTGGAAATAACTGAGTTGAAAGCTGCACACAAGAGTCCCCTAAAGTTCATCTTTGACAGTGAGCAGGTCTTCCAGTTTCATACTTGCACTGATGCAGACAAATGAATTAGTTGTAGCATTTGCTTGTCCTGCATGTTGGGGTCAGGATTAATGAGCTGTGCCTCAGATCGCTGTTTATTATTTTGCTCTTTCGTGGGAGTCGAATTACTCGAGCACATTTAGTTTGTGTGTACATGTTCGTTGGCCACCCAATATTTTAAGATGGTTGGTCTGCGGCGGCTCGGCTGAGTCTCCTGCTGCGACTACAGAGGTCAGCCAAGTTCCCGTCATGTCCCTCAGCCCTGTTCTTATATGATTTACAGTGTTTACACTAATGCTTTGTGCAAGAATGAAGACATGCCCTGCAGCGTGAAGAGGTCATTTTCATCTACACACACAAACAAATTACTGCCAGCTGATTGTACCGACTCTAAGGAGCGTTACGTCACTGAAGTGTCACTGAATCCACAAACACACGGTGGGACGTCCCCGTCAGCGCTTCCCACCATCAGCAGCCCCTCGCCGACGTGCCGTCTGCTGCGTCCAACGTTTCCCGTCTGCCGTGTTGTTCCCACTCTACCGGTGACCTCTTTGAGCTACAGCAGATCCTCATTTCTCTGAACCTTCCTTCTTTCAAAGATCAAGGCCCTGCTCTTAAAGACAGCTCTGAGAAATGAGAAGGTAAAGAAGGAAAGTCTCAGGGGGAAATGAGTTCTGCATCTGAAGAGCAAAGACCTTTAAGGGCCTTTAACTAAACTAAACTTCAGACTGAGGTGATCAACGAGGAGCTCTCTCAGTAATTAGCAGGACAACGATGCTGCTGCTTGTTTGTTGGGTTTGTTTTCAGCTTGCTGTTTCTTGGCGGAGCCACAAAGCAACACCTGTTTACTTGTTACAGACAAACCACCTGTCAGCATGGAGAGGAAGGGAGGGTGTGTGTGTGTGTGTGTGTGTGTGTGTGTGTGTGTGTTGGAGGGTTTGATCCACCAACACGTTCTCATCCCAACTCGTCACATACTGATGCTTTGTCAGACCCCTTGGCGTCACTTTTCAGTCGCAGTAAACACATGGTTAACGTTGTGAATTAAATAAAAACACTTGTTTAAGTTTAGGTAACAAAACCACTTAGTTAGGTTTAGGAAAATACATCACGGTTGGGCTTAAAATGACTATGTTTGTAAAGTGTAAATGTGACTGGACGTTGTGAACATGGGACACGAACGAACAGATGATTGTAACATGAAAGTGAAACGTAACACACGGGACACTAACAGCGGTCGAAAGTCTTGTGTTTGTTGAACCCATCCACCTCCCCTTTCGCTCTTCAAACTACGTCTCCACAGCACTTTCCATGTGCATTTACTGTTGCCGCGGATGGATTTACCTTGTAGTTAATGGAAAGCCTGGTGTGTCTCATACCGACGCTAAAGGGCGGTATTGAACGCCGACTGCCGTGACAAAGTCTCGGTATTTGACGCCCTGGGAATGAGAACATTCTGCCTAGGCTGATGTCCGGACCGTGTGTATCAAGAATAAAAGGACAGGAATTTGTCCTGGTGACATTTCAGCAGGAACTACTGCTGTCAGGAGAAAACCCTGTATCTCCAAATGCTCAAGAATTCAAACTTTTTAAAGAGAATCAAATCCTTGAATGTAATTATTTGTAAACAGGAAAAAATAGATGATGTAAGGCATCATTGTTTCCACTGGATGGACACACTATTTTACTTGTTGTGATTTAGGTTGTTGTAATAAAAAGCGTGATGAAAAAAAACAAAAAAAAACTTTGTGCAACACAGACATCTTATTTGAAGTTCAATGGATTCTTATTTTGCACATTTTGCTCTTTTCCTGTTCTCTCAGTCCTCTGAACCCACCCAGGTGTTTTCAGTTAATCTGGCTGATTAGAGCTCTCTCTGTGGGCGTGTACTGACTGATTGATTGACATCCTCCTGAGTCTCCTGTTGGCGTTGTTGAACCTGTTAGGGTGGGACAAATCACACCTTTATCAGTTCCCATCAAAGCTCGTCCCACCTTAAACCTGAGCAGAGGTCTAATCAGCCAGAAGAACTGAAAACACCTGTGTGTGATTTCAGGTCATGTTCAGATACCTGCCGGTCCACACCTGCTCCGTAGCCCAACCATCACCTGACCCCCTCGCCCACCAGCACCTGTTCCCCATTCACTCATTAGCTCCCCTACTTTATACATACCAGCACTCTTTCCACACTCATTTGCCTGTATGTACGACCAAGTCTTACTGCCCTTTCCTGCTTCGTTTGTCCTCTCTGACTGATTACCTGTTGCTAAATCCTGTTTTTGAGTCCACATCTCTGTGTTCAGAACCATTATAATGAAACCAGCCCTGCAAACTTAAAGGGACTGTTTGTAACTTTTTAAGCGTATAAATGTAGCGGGTCGCCACACATGCGCGTTCGCATATGCGCGCTCGCGTGTGGCCGGAGCCTTGTCTCCACTGCCTGCTCTCCTTCACTCAGACAGAGCGCGCGTTCTCGCGTACTCGCTCCACCTCTATTAGATGTGAACGCGCGCTCACTACACACTGCAGAAGAGTTAGTTTAGCTCTGAGAATATCTAGTGAATGTACAGGGGACGTTTGTGCAGAAATAAATGCTGCAGCTCCTCCAGACCAACAGAGGTTTTCCGTGTCTTGAAGTGACGGGGCTCCTCCACGTGTTACGTTGACGTCTCGTTACCGACCGGGTGCCGGTGTCTCCCTGTGGCTGCCGGTTGCGGTCGGGAGGCGATAACGTAACTCGTTGAGTAGCCCCGCTGCCTGAGCCTGCGCTGAGGCAGGAAAAGCCAACACTAGGATCAGCAGTGATTCATGGAGAGACCTTCGTCTGGTCAGCTAACATTACTGCCAAGCAGCTGAAATATAGAGTGATATTGTGCTTTTAGCTGACGTGTGTCGCCTCACTGTTTTGAGCGATGCTCGTCCATGTCTATTTAGAGCGAGCAAGCGCGAGCTCGGCGCTGACTTTCGTTGATTTCACGGCCACAGGTGTCGCTGTTAACAAGCATTTCTGGAAGTTACAAATAGTCCCTTTAAAGTTAATGAAAAGAAAGTAGAAAGCAGTGCATCACTCCACACATGTACACTCACATTGCTCAGAGTTTTGGTGATGAGTGAATGAGTGAACACAGCAGCAGTAACAGTCCTGGACCAGGTTCTGGGTCCTGCAGGGCTCCGTTGGTGTGCTGGGTGGATTTCAGGTGATGACATGCTCCCTGTGGAGGCTTATTGGAGGTCCTCAGCTCCCGGTGAAAACAGCTGAGAGCAGCTGATGGCAATCCTAAACTTGGAGCTGGTCCAGCAGAGAGGAATGGAGCTGCAGCTCCGGCCTCATACTTCACTTGTTGTGTTTGTGTGTTTGAGAGCTTCTGCTGGTATTTGACTTTGTGACGTTCCTGCTGGAGAATATCTGAAATCCTTGAAATACCATTCTTTCATAAATATGTAAAACACTTCATTCTAATTGATTTAATTTACAGTGACACGTTATGTACGAGCAGACACATGCACATCCAAACCAATAATACCATAAAAGAGTTTTGTACAGCTCTCTGGAATATTAGAAAACCTGCTGTGTGACGGTGATGAGGAGACAACCTGTGTGTCTTGAGAAACAATTATGTGTCTGGATTTTAATCAGAAAATTTGTATTTTCATTTTGTTTCAACCTTTAAACTTTCATCTGGAAATGTTTTAATTAATGAGGGAAAGAAGCCACAGAAATATTCTGTAGTAATTTAGGAAATGTAGGAACGTTTTTTAACTTCTTGTTGTTGTGGCCGGATGGAAGTTGTCTGTCAACGTCATTACACAGACATACCGCGTGTCACGACTACGCATTTTAGCCTTTTTGCTTGTCATTTGTACACCACACAACAGAACAACGGAAACGTCTGCAGTTACGTTGAGGCAACAAAACCACTTAGGGAAACATCACGGTTGGGCTTAAAATACGTACAGAAACAACGTAACATAAGTACAGAAAAGCGTCACAAATGTCACTAAAAAACGTAACAGCGGTCTCCTGGTTGAAAGCCCTGTGTTTGTTGGACCAATCCACCTCCCCTCCTGCCCAGTCATTCTAACTGTTTATTCTACGTCACTATAGCTCTGAGCGTAGCATATTCAGGCAGATGCATTTACATCGCAGTCAGTACAGACTACACGGCGTACAAATGACACGCCAAAAGCAAAAGGCTTTTGTATTGCACGCTAAATGCCTTACGCCTTATCGTGGCATTCACATGCCTTTTCGTGCGAACGGGCTGTGTCTGTAGTTGTCTCTATTCACACAGTTGATCTGACTCTTACAGTACAGCCTGACATGTACTGTTCAGTCAACCTGGTCTCCTAAAATTTCGTTCCCATACAACTAAACTGCTTTGTGAATTCGTTTAGAGGGAAACTCATGATTTGTTTTTACTAAATCTAACGAAGTAGTTTGTTGGATTTTTTAACTCTTGCAGTGGACAGATGTTAAACACATATTTTTGCTAAAATTAGCTCACAGATCCACAACAGAACTGGATTATGCCACCTGGTTCGAATGTTCTCAACCCATGAAATGGCTTCCAACATTTTTACAGCAACCTTTCAAGCCTACAAAGATTGAGCGGTTCATACTCAAATGACTCTACGTATCACCTTTGGCTTTTTAAAGTCTCACTGGATAGACTTGAAGTTGCATGGTCGTCAATGAGATATCAAGGCCTGATTTTTCAACATTTTAAAATACTTGAATAAACCATTTGCAGATATGAGAATACAAATGTTCTTACATTTCCGAGCCATGAATACTGATCCTTCTTTCTTGTTGGCAAACAGGTTTCCAGAACCTAAGAGGTAGATGCAGACATCCCCAAACAGGATGTATTTAGTGAAGAAGTTGATGCTTTTGTTCAGTACTTCCCAAGATTGCTTTATTAAATCTAAATGTGTTGTTGCTGCAGCTGGAAACGAATGAGTGTATCATAACACACGAGTCAGTGTCTCTGAGCCAACTTGCTTCCCTTTACCTAAAGATTTATTTTGAGAGGAATTACTTTTCCAAACTGGATCCAAAGTGTAACGAGAGTAAGAGGAACTTCTGTGCAGATTTGATCTTTTTTTTGCGTCTCCTGAAACTCCAGAAACTTTCGTGACAGACCTGCAGGTCATAGCTTTACAAAGACTCGTCTTCTCTTTGTTGTGTTCTGGTCGACTCATGATGGTACATCCATTTTTTCTCCTTCTGAAGATATTTACACATCAGACTCAGATCTTTTTCCTTTAAGTGGTCCCTGGGTGGCCGCGGGACGGAGGACCAGAAGATAAATCTGGTCTGCTTTTCCTCACAGGAAGCAGCCAGACTGATCTTCACTAATCCATTATCCACCTCTGCATCTGGCCCACCCCTGGGTCGCCATACGTCTTCATTTGGACCTTTCACTGGACTCAGATCACACACGGGAACTCCCGAGCATGCTTGTAGCACGCACACAATCAGAGATTAACATATGTCCTCACGGAGCCGTTCATTTTCTTTTATCTTGATTCATTTCTGATTTTGACAAGAAGAAAACACTAAGCTGGAGCAGACCGTAGGGCTTTCACTTTTTAAAAAATGGGAGGACTTTTGAATAACTAACACGTCATTTGTTCAAATTTTCAAACAAATTATAGCTGCTACGAAGAACTTCACTTTTTGTGTTGATTTTGGCGGTCCCTGTGAACAAAAGTGTTTCCTAGCACCAGAGTCCCTTTAAAAAAAACGAATTTTATTGCAGCAGGGTCTGACAGTCTGCCCTGCTCAGTCCTGGTTCCGGTTCTCCCGTGCCTCCCTTCCCTCCAGCGAGCCCAGCAATACGGCCTGGGTCTCCAGCAGCGTGGTGTTAGTGTTGGCTCCCAGCGGGGACCGGTGGAGCAGTGAGGCGAAGCTCTGTTCCTGGCTGGAGGAGGAGCTGCTGCTGCCGAAGGTCCGACTGCAGGTCAAAGGCGGCAGCGAAGCCGGATCTGTGTCTGTCCGTGGCGGGCTGGTCGCTGCTGGAGGCTCCTCTGAAGTCTGAGCTGAAGGATTTTCTGGTGAACCTGCAGGATTTTATCGGATTAGCACCGATGACAAGCATTAAGAATAACTATATAGAAATAGCCAGTCTTCTCTCTGATGGTCTTGTTTCCTTATGTAGGTCATATAGAGGCATCAGTATTAAATTGAGACTGTTTCACAATCAGTTAAAAGTTCCTCACAGTATTTTTAAGTTGAATGACTGTAAAGTGTTTGTTAGCTTTTTAGGTACTTTTTTACACGCAGTATTTCCATTTTGTGCTACTGTCTGCGTCTACTTCACTACATTTCAAAGGGAATATTGTACCTGTTCCAGCACACCATCTGACAGCTTCAGATGAAGTTTACATATAAAAGTAGTTGAACTGTTTTACTCCATCTCATACAGCGTGACACACCCTAACCCTGTAGTGACGCCTGGTGAAGCACTAAATAAAAGACATATTGCTCGTGCGGTTGCTACCACACTTGTGGTTTATTTTCTTTCATCCATCCAGTAAAGTATATGTTTTGCTGATAATACTTCTGTACTTTAATTTAAGTAAAATCTTTAAGGCAGGACTGGTGTTGCAGCTGTCACTGAAGTAAATGATCTGAATACGTCCTCCACCACTGACTGCCTCTGTCTGTGTAATTAAATCAGATTTGAAACGGCATGTGCTCTCAGCGGTGCAAATATTATATATGTATCAGTTCCGTCTAGTTTTACCATGAATTTCCTCTGCGGTCTCTGAGGAGATGGTTGTGTGTGTGTGTGTGTGTGTGTGTGTGTGTACGTGTGTGCGTGTGTGTGTGTGTGTGTGTGTGTGTGTGTGTGTGTGTGTGTGTGTGTGTGTGTGTGTGTTGTTGTTGGGATCTTAAAGTTGACGGCTGCCGGTTGTAAATAAGTGAGATGTCCTCTGCTGTCGGTCCGGAAAGAGGGGCACACGTCGGGCCAACTCTCAACCCGAGCTCTGCCTCGCGCTCCGGTCATTACTGTGACTGATGGAGCTGTTAGGGGGGCGGGGGTGTGGGGGTGTGGGGGGGGGGGGCAGCATGCCTACCCGGCCTCCAAGAAAACCGTACGCTGTTATAGAGATGTACTTCAAAAGCACCACTGGAATGTGAAACAAAGTAATACGACCATATTAAGAGAAACACAGTCATTACATCAGCAGCTGACCTCCTGTATGTACAGAGAGAGAGAAGACTGATGAAGACTGATGAAGACTGACAGTCAACACGTGGAAAACTGTTTCCTTTAATTGATATGAGTGCAAAACTAGAGAAAATATATTGTATGTTGGAATTTGAATGGATTGAATGTACTATATACAGTATAACTTAAGTGTTTTGGTACAAATGTATGAGCTGATTGAGGAACTTTGAGATTTATCTTCTTTAAAATACTGCATATATTTGACTTCGTTCTATTGTTCTTATTCAGTCTGTTTATTTATTAGTTAGTCTAATTTACATCAGTAATCGTTTTAGGTCCTGTGTTATATTTTTAGCTTACATATATTGTTGTTGTGTGTCACTGTGTTTTATCTGTTTTTATGTTTTTATGTACAAGCTGCTCCAAACCAATTGCCCCTAGAGGGTTTAATAAAGTTGTTTGAATTGAATTGACACAATTAAAAACAAAAGGCAGCTTAATTGCGTTGACATAAATTCTGTCTTTTCACTTTTAGATAACTTTATAACAAAATAATCCAAATATTTGTTGCTGAAAAGTTGCATCATTAGTTATGATTTGTTTAAATTTTACTTTATAATTACATGCATAGTTGTTATTTTACAATTTTTTTATTGCACACACACATGTGCAGTTACTGTATCTTCATTCAGATCTGTATTGATTTTTTATTTTTTAAAAATGGGGTTTCAATCATCATTTTTATTAAAACAAAACATTGATTAAAAAGTAAAAGTTATGCTCTTGTTTGACTAAAAAAATTCAATATTTTTTTGTTAAATTTGTTGCCGCAATTCTTAATTTGAAACCTATGTTTTTTCAGTTTATTTGAGAAGGGACAAATTAATAAATATTTTTAATCTGGCAATTAAAAAATCTGTAATTCATCTGTACTCCCCGGCCAATGTGTGAGGCATGTTAGCCCATGTATCTTTAAAAATTAGTTTTAATAATGTGCTGTAAATGCATTGAGAAGTCATGCATTAGATATTACAATAATAAAACAGAATAATAATAATAATAATAATAACTTTATTAATCATCGATTGATTCATGAAAGATTTAGCTTTTTAATACTTTATAAACTTGCAAAATAACCCTACATCTGCCCTTGTTGATATAAATGAGGTCAACAAAAACATTAAATGTTCATAAATGATTTATTGGCTGTTTCAGTTATAGCTAGCTGTACCTAATAAACTGGCTACCCATGTATATATTTATATATATATATGAAGACACAGTATATATACACATACCCTTGGAGGGGCTCATGAAAATGTCACACCCTAAAAGATTTTTTCTTTTAGGGTGTGACATTTTCAGAGGCAACGAACCCCTGAACAGACGTTAAACGACACTAAATTTGACAGAGAAACTGAAACTATATAGTACATAGTACATAGTATGTGAAGGTCAGAGGACAAAACTAAAAATGATTCCAGGGGCACACGATGATAACATGGACGACATCGGTTTTAGTAACGTTTTCAGTGAACTGAGTCCGTTCTGTAGAAGGCAGCGAGGCGTTAGAAGCCGTGAAACAGGTGTAACCTAAATATCCAACCTCGGCAGTCTTCACCATCTCCACCACGTGAAGAATCCGGGACTCAGATGTGGCCTGAAGACAGGTAGAGCCCCAGAGGGACTGACCCTCTGTCTCAGGCATGTGGACCCACAGGGGGATCATCTCCGGGAGGACATGATGTGTAAATTTGTCCCTGTCAGCGGACCTGCAGATGGAGTGCATTGTGGGTCAGAAATAGTGCCGGCGAGGACGACGCTTGTTTGTGTATATTTAGGTCTCCAAAAAAAATAATGATGTGACAGCGATATCCTAATGAGACAGCAGCGGCCCTGTGTAAACCCTGGATCGCGTGTGAGCGGTGCTGCAGGCCAGGACGCCGATGCTGTGTGACATCAATACTTCTGATCTGAACTTCTCTCTCACAGCCTCGTTAGCTCGCTGTTTGAACCCTCAGCGTGCACGGGGCGCCTCTGGTTCCCTTTAAGAAGATGCTTAAAGGGTACCTTTGGTCTTTTTCTACCTGGAAGAAACTGCTCTCTAATTGGTCAGAACTTCCATGCTGGAAAACTCCCGGAAGTAAACAAAGAAGAGCAGACTTCCAGAACGCAACATTTTTCACTCAAGGCAAGGCAACGGTACGGTTTGAAAATGAGGCGACTGCAAAAAATGTATAGATGCACTGGAGTCACCGAAGGCGCATATCAAGACGTACGGAGGACAGAGGAGGAGGCGTGCATTAACCCTCCTGAATTGTGACATGCTCATCGGCCCGTGGTCTTCAACACAGCCTGACATTACACCTATTTAGTACTGATGTGATGGGAAAGTGAAACTTAACGCACGGGACATGAACAGCGGTCTCCTGGATGAAAGCCTTTGTGTTTATAAGACCCATCCAGCTCCCTTCCAACCCGCCATGTGTGCCTCTTTTGCTCTTTAAACTACATCACTACAGCACTTTCTCTGAGCATTTACTGTTGCCGCGGATGGGTTTACATTGCAGTTAATGGAAAGCCCGGTGCGTTTTCATACTGTCACTCAAGGGTGCTTGCACAGCGATATCGAACACCGACGGCTGTGACAAAGCATCTGTGTTTGACGCCCTGCTGATACGTGTCTACAGGAGGCGTTTTTCACCGTGAGGGATCACCTCCCTTCCCAGCATTGGACGCTTGATGGGCTGCCACTAGACACAAGGCACTCAGCACCTGATTGGATGAACGCTTTCTCTCATGGGCTGCTACTGGAAACTTTCTTCTCTTATATCTGAAAACATTTTATGCGAGACATAAGCCGTGCAGTTGCTGAATCTGTCTTTATTTTCGATCGACAACGGTTAGTTTAAAGGTTTCTTGGGAGATTCAAGAGGCAGCGAGTCGCGCCGGACGCCCGTGATTTGCATAAAATAGCCTAGACCTCAACCTTATGCAAATGAGGAGTGGCCAACATGACGCCCCGTCTCTCGAATTGCGCCGCCACACTACCAGAATGCATCGACAATGAATGGGAAGCGTGGAAAGGACGGAGGCTGTGGACGTGTACCATTAGACTGAGAACGGGTTGGACCAAGAGGCAATATTTGATGAGTTGGGAGTGAGAACGTGTTGGTCGCTAACCCTCAATGCAGAACCATAAATCCAACTTAGAGCCTCTCAGTTGGCTCCAAACAAAGTTCTTGAGCCTTTACCGAAACCAAAAAAGGTCACTGGTTCGAATCCAGCTACCGCCAACCCCGTCTGAGGTTTCCCTACCTGCTTGCTCACTTCCCCGCTAGCGCTCTCGCTCGCCGCGGATGACGGCATCAGCTCGATGCCTGAAATGTAAAAATGTAGTGTGACTGGAGCGCAGGCCAACTGGAAGTGCCAGTTTAGCAGAGATATAAACTGTCCCACGCCGCTCGGCGCTGAGTGATGCAGTGACAAATGTGTCGGGGTGGGTCGGGGGGGGGAGTCGCGGCACAAAAGGGACGATGACACAAGCAGCAAAGCATGAGGCCACTAAATATCACTGCAGTGTGTGTGTGTGCGTGTGTGCGTGTGTGATAGTTAGCCATGCCTACCTCTCTGGTTGATCACATGCCTCGGTGGTGAGATTGACCTGTTTGGATTGCTGACACGGGAGGCGTGTGTTGATGTGAGATGAGGTGTAACGTGCAGACATGTGCACCGCTGCTGTAATTCATCATCATGTGAGCGACGTGTGCTGAATCTACTCCTCTCAACCTCGACCTCTTTTTGTGGGTTTTATCTGCTGCTAGCATGTCTCACTAGACGTCCTCAGTCGTCCACCATTATTTCCTGTCCTGTGTGACACAGATCACATTAATTAATACAGAGATATCTGTCTCTAAGATTTCTGCTGCCAACACAACAGAGCTGCAGATTCAAGAAGTAATTTCAGAGATATACTCAGTGGAAGAAAAAAGCAAATCTTATTAGATCTATCATGTAAAGGGACCAAGTATTAGTAAACGGCTAAAAGAACAGTCTGCATATATATACTAGAATAAAATACCTATTTTATTAAGGGGAAAACAAGAACTATTTAAAACAGTATGGGGACCTTTTATTAATTGGTGATTTTATGTATCCTTATTTCTTTTCTTTGACTTGTGTACATTTGTATACTGATATAGTGACTGTGTACCGTTCATGTTTCATGAAAATCTAATAAAGAATGTGTAAAAAAAAATCTTAACAAAGAAACACAAATCTACTATAAGTTTAAGTTGTGGCCCTCATTTTGAATTATTTTAACTTTTGTTTCTTTAAAAAAAAACAAAAAAAAACTTTTATTGCAGTCAACTCATAAATTAGTACATCCACAAAAACATGTATTTGCAAAGATATTTTTTTACACCCAGTGATACAAACAGAACAAAACATAACTAAAGAAAAATAATAAATAAATTAAAAAAGTAATGTCTTAACAAAAAGAGAGAGAGTGAACTGAGTGATCACAGCTTTTAAATGACCTTTCAAAGCCTCGACTACAACTGTGACCTTTGACCTCTTGGTTGCTTTTGAAATTGATGATCCAGGAATCGCAGTTTATTTTCTATATTTCCACTTGTCCTCCCAGTACCGACCCCAACCCAGCATGCAACATGCATTGTAGAGCCCGTGTTTCACCTTATTTATAAATATTTCAATAAAAATAGTATATTTCAGCATCTGTGGAGCTTTAAGATGAGTTTAAATCAACTTTATCTTAACTAATGGCATTACTCACATTATAATTCTAATGACTAATTGATATAAAAATATCCTCCTGAAATTATATCATATTATAAATACACTAAAGCCTTTTTTCATTAAATAACAACAGTATTTCCAACAGTAAAATCTGAGCTGTAGTTCTCATGTTGACCACTTGATGGCGCTGTTGAGCTATTTTACAGGTTTGGTTTCTGCTCTCTGACCTGAGATGTTCTCCTCCCGCTGCTAGTGATTCTTTTATTTATTTATAAACCAAATAATGATATTTATCAGCAGTAAATGGTTTATAATTATTGATCCACAGACACACTTTTATCAGTCTGTGTTTATATTTATAGAGACTATCTTAAATAACTGATTGTTCTCTTTATCTGAAAGCTTTTACACATGAAGGTCACAGACTGCTGCTAGATTATTGATATTTATATTAATAACAGCTCCAAACAGGTCAGACTGATCACTACAGGTGAGAGGAGGGTTTTTTTTAAATTAGAAAAATTAAACTATATTCATTAATTGATTTCGTGTCTCTGGTGTAACTGCACATACAGCTTTCTGTCTGTGCTTTTTCTACAAAAGGAAAACGAATCCTATATATTGCTTCTAAGTATATGTAGGCCTAAATCTCAAATGCAGACGCACTGTAGGTGTTTTATTCCGCATCAGGAGCTGACTCAATCATTTCTCTATTTTCTGTTTTGCGACAGAAACTGAAGATTTGAGCGAATCAGAAATTATTCTCTCCTCATTTTAAAGCTTTTATTCCGAAAAATACATTATAAATAATTTATATATACAGTCCGATATTCAGTATTTTAAACATGAAACCGTGTGAAATATTAAATTGTGTATGTATGGGAATGTTATTCTCTTTTCCTAACACTCTAATTGAAGCGACCTCTCTCAGGGGAAAACTACAATAGCAATTAATGAAGACGTCAATAATGATGACGATATCAATAATAATAGTAGTAATAATAACGATGATAATAATAATACTAATATTAACCATAGTAATAATAATAATAATAATGATGATAATAATAATAATAGTAGTAGGAGTAATAATAATAATAATAATAATAATAATAATAATAATGGTAATAATAAATGGTGACATCAAGTGTTTGTGCTCGTGTTTTCAATAGAAACAAATAATAATAAATATTAACTATAAATTTACTTTATACTATATGAAGTTTGTATTGTATTTCATTTTATTTGGACTGTGCATAAAATGTGGTTATTGTATTTTATTAATATTAAAGGTTGGCACTATATGACTTTTTTTTTCATAAAAAATTAAAACATAGAATTAGCTAAAAAAATATGCAATGCTTTATACACATTTTATATGAATAAAAATATAATGTTTCTCTTGTTTTATAAATGAAAAATGAAGACTGATGTATCAGTACTAAATAAATGATATATTTCAGTTGCAGTTAATAAATAAAAACAATGCAGGAAGGCCACAGTTGAAAATAAAGCTATTTTATTGTCAATGCATTCAACGTGATTAGATAAACTATCAAGTAGTAAATTTCCGCAAAAGGAAGAAACACTGAAACTATTCCCCACTGACACAAAATATTACACTTTGTATTTCAAATCAAACAAATTATTTACACGGTAATGTATAGACTGCATCTTAAATCAATATCATTTTTAATATTACATGCACTCTGAAATATAGTCTGACATAATATCCCCAATTTGTGTCCATATTCATCGTAGACATGGAAAAAAAAAAGAAACTTGTTGTAAACCATGACGTGTGACTACATTTCTTCTCTATATTTGCATTTATATGATATAAAATACAACTTACTGTACATTTACACATATTTAAATCTTCCCTTATTCTCAAACGTTTAAGTGCTTCATAAATAGATCCGTTTTTTGAAGTCAAAAATGCATTTGCATACACCCAAAACATGACATTTTGTACACGGGGAGAAAAAGTAAACAGACCGAACAGGAACTAGAAGATCATAGTCCAAAGTGAAAACAAGTGCAAGGGGTGGTTTTGTATTTTTAAGGTGGCCGATGTCCAGTCGGACGGCTTAAATCCAGGCGGGGTCACAGTTAGAAAAAAGTCCCTCCTTTAATTAGTCTTTAAAAGTCAGTTGTGGGAGGTCATGTGACGTGACAGGTGATGCCGCTCCCGGAAGGACTCGTTGCAAATGGGGCACTTGAGTTTCTCCTCGCGCCGCCGCTTGACCAGAGGCTCCATGGCGAACTCCTTTTTGTGGTGGGAGCGCATGTGGTAAACCAAGTCCGAGGTCATGCGGAAGGAGGCGTTGCACTTTGCGCACCAGTTCTGCGCCGGCAGGCAGAGGGAGGTGAAGGAGGGCGGCAGGAGGGTGAGCGCCGAGGGCATCTGGAGCTGGATGGCCCCAGAGTTCTTGGGCCAGAAGGTGGTGGCGTACACGAACGGGTTCTGCTTGGCCATGCCGCCCGGCACGGGGCAGTTGGTACCCAGCTCCGCACCCTGCAGTTTGGCGGCGAGGTGGTCGGCCTGGTAGAGCCTGCTGGAGGAGATGGTGTCGCCCACCGTTGGGTGGCAGTCCAGCAGCTTGGTCGGCATCACCAGCGGCGAGATCTGGGAGAAGGAGCGAGACGGCTGGCTGAAGGCGCTCTTCCTCTCGCCGTTGCCCCCTTGGGTGACAGAGGTGAAAGCGCTGCCCATGGGTGAGGTTTGGGGCTGCTGCGTCTCCGACAGCACCTGCCTGATGTTGAGGTGCTTGTCTGACGGGTTGCTGCTGGGGCGACCGCCATCTTTGTTTTCAGAGTTGGAGCTCTGGAGGTTTTTGCTGCCGCCGTGGTGTTTGAGGTTCTGGGGAGTCTTCTTGACCTCGGTGAAGGCGCTGCGCTTGCCCTGACCGAGTTCTGCGGCGCCCGGCGGGGAGAAGGTCTTGTGGTTCTCCTCCAGGCCGTACGCCCCTCTGTAGTTCTGCGCAGACGTGGCGAGCTCGTCTTTAGACTTGGACTGCAGGAGGCTGGGCCCTCGGCACTCCCTGTCCTCGATATCCGCGAACTTCCTCTTCCCCGAGCTCTCGCTGCAGATCTCCGCCTCCTTGTCGCTCGGCGGGCTGGTCCGGTTGTTCTCTAGATCTCTGGCCAGGTTGTGAAAGTCTGTGGAGGGTTTGCTGGCGTCCGGGGGGCTGCTGAAGCCCTCGGAGCGGCCCAGCTTTGGGCTGGTCCTGGTCGGGGTGGTGTTTGGTCGCTCGGCGGTACTCTCCTTGCTGCTGGACTCCTCGTCGGCCCCCGTGATGCTCTGCAATCTTTTGGTGCAGCGGAACCGGAGATGGGCCAAGAACGGGAACTCAAACTGGAACCTCTGGCTGCAGTCTGGACACGAGTAGTGGGACGAACCTGCCAATACAAGAGACGGAAATCAGTTCTGACCTAAAGAGACCATCCTAAAGATTCCCACAGATTGTTGAAGTGAAATAAAGACTGTTGAGAACAACTGATAATGTCCAACGAGGACATGACCTCCTCACCTTTGCTCTTGGCGGGCGCTCTGCTGGAGCTGAGCAGCAGCAGGTCGATGAGGTCTTTGCCGTACCAGACCAGCAGCTCCTCGTCCTTCTCGATCCGGCGCAGCGAGCGGTACAGGAGCTGGCCGTTCTTCACGTAGGCCTCCAGGTTCTGCTCCTCTTTGTCCCGGGCCGACTGGACCAGCCGCAGCCACATCAAACCCTCCGAGGTGCTGTTGGCCGCCGACGTGTCCACCTAGACAAAAAAAACATTGACTTATTACTCCAGTGCAATAAGTTAAAGTCATTTTCAGGCAAATATTTTGCCTCAAAATCTTATTATTTTAATTAAAACACATGCAAATAGGTTAATTTAAGCTCACCTAACCCTTTCACACTAAATATTTATTTCTATAAACAAGTTTTGAAACACATTTTACTATTATTATTGACAATGATTGACAATTTGAAGCATTTAAAAAAAAAAAAAAAAACAGCTTTCCACTTGAGCAAAATGATCTGAAATGCATTGGCAGATTCTTCCCTTCTTGTAGAAATAATAAAAAATGGATTTTCATGACTCAATAAAGGATTGAATGACTTGTTTAGGTGGGATTTTGTTGCAGTGTAGTGTGACTGGTTTATTTTATATTTGAATAACTGCAAAGATCTACCAACATGACATTTTTGCTGCTCACACCAAATATAAGTTTCCACACCTTAAAACAAGACGCATTTCACTATTATTATTGACAATTTGAAGCATTATTTTTTTAAATAAATAGCTTTTCACTTGAACAAAATGATGTCAAATGCATTGGCAGATTCTTCCCTTCTTGTAGAAATAATAAAACAGGATTTTCATGACTCAATAAAGGATTGAATGACTTGTTTAGATGGGATTTTGTTGCAGTGTAGAGTGAAAGGCTTATTTTATATTTGAATAAGATAGCTTATTAAAAAACGTAAATAAGACTGCAAAAATCCACAAAAATGACATTTTTGCTGCTCATGCATGGGGATATTTTTTCCAATTGCAGCTTCTTGCTCCACTTATGCAATGCATGGACAAAAGGCCTGAATCTGTAATAATATATTATATTTTGCAGCTGCACAACAAGAAAATTATACATAAAAGAGATGTTGACAGGTTTTTTAAGATGCTAGAATTTAAATTTGAAAATTACATATATAAAATAAAATAGTGGGCTAATTAAAAAAAAGATAAAACATGCAGAAGCTTGAATTAAAATAAATGAATGAAGACTCACTCACCCTGAAGATGTAAGGTGCTGTGCGTTTGTCGGTGGACTTCAGTGCGATGAAGGCGATGCTGTCGTACAGCGACGTGTGGCTCAACACACAAGGCCCGAAGATTGCGTTTTCTGGGATGTCGCACGTCGTGAAGACGCTCGTGAAGATGTCCGTCAGACACTGCTGCACCGCTTTGGCGTCCCCATCCCACACCAACTTCTGAGAGCTGGACTCCTCCATGTCACACTGCAGAGAGGACACACACACTCTGTTACATTTGTCCCATTTCCTCTTCATTTGATCAAATGAAAACTGTGTGTTTGTTGTGTTTCTCTGTTTCAGCCTCCTCTGCTGCTGCTGAGAGGGAATAAATCTCTTCCTGGACAGATTGGCTATCCCAGCTGTCAGGGCGTCGTTTGGGGGCTTTTTCTTTCTTTCTTCCTCTCTCTTTTTTTGGCCAGGCTTTCTAATTAATTCAGACCTCGTAATAAGTTCATCACCTCCTGCATCCTGATGATGTGCTCTCCAAATGTTGTCAATTATACATATATAAAAGAAAATTCAAAAAATTCAAATTCGCCAAATAATTATAACAGACCGAACGTAATAATAATCATCCAAATCACATTATTATTTTTATTGGTATTATTCTTTTTAATATTATGTGTTATTATTAATGCAACAATTTAGGAAAATCTCCAATTTTACCACATATCTGATACAATTATTATCGTTATTTTTGTGTTGTTTTAATTACTATTATTTTGTGTTATTATAAATATTATTGTAACAATTTAAGAAAATCTAAATTTTTTCCACATATCTGATAAAAATGTTATATTATTATTATTATTAATATTATTATTTGGTGTTATTATAATAATTATTATAACAATGAAAACATTTCTCCGATTTTACCACATATCTGATTACAATATTATATTATTATTATTATTATTATTATTAACAATAATATTAATAACTTAAATAGTAATATCTCTTTTTATTTATTATATTATTTTAGATAAACGGTTTATGATGATATAATTTACCTGTCTCTCTTTATTATTATAATAATATATATTTCATAAAAGCATTAGTATTAATATTATTATTTATATTGGCATTAGTAGACCTCTGTCTGGTCAGCTGTAATTGTTATGATTGGAGGCATTCAAAACGAAAAAAAATATATTCAATATTATTTATTTAAATATTTCTATAATATCCCTTATCGTGCTTTATATTATGGTTTTATTATCATATATTCTATAAATGCAATACTTATGTAATATTAAGGCTTTTCATATTTTTGTTTATTTGTTAAAACTAACACCAGGATCGTTATTCCTTATGAAATAAATAAATAAATGAATGCATGTAAAGCTGCTCTCCTCTCAGTGGGAGCTGCTGAGGTCCGTGCATGTCCAATGCAGAGAGAGAGAGAGAGCATGTCCAATGCAGAGAGCATGTCCAATGGGTTTCAAGTGGACTGTCAAAGTCACTGATTTCATGTCAGCCAACCTTTCTCTCCTTTTCTACCAGCAGCAGCGTATGCACCGCCTTCATTACTTCATTACCATAATCCTCCACGTTCCCCTCTGAGACTCTCATTAAAGCAGCACGAACACTTCATTAGTTCTTTTCTCCAGGTTCGAACCGTTCGAACTCTGCGTGTGCGCGTTTCGAACCCTCCGTGTGCGTGTTCAGACGGCTGCGGCTCTGCGCGCGACGTTCCAAATTCTATTATAGAATTTAAAAAAATAACAATGTTTCAACGCTGTCAGAAATATCTGCTCTAATCGCGCGTATTTCCAGTCTGTGCTGTGATTATTATGATGCTGCACAAAAATATATCTGACATTGAAGATTACAAAATTATTTATTTTATTTATTTTATTTATTTTATTTATTTTATTTATTTTATTTATTTTATTTATTTTATTTATTTTATTTATTTTATTTAATCAGGTAGTACTCATTGAGATTAAGAATCTCTTTTGCAAGAGAGACCTGGCCAAGACAGCAGCATTTAAACATACATTAAAGTTTCAGACGCCACAAAATAATAATTCATAGCTCTTTATAATGTTGCTTTTTGGGGCCTTTTGTGCATTATTATAGTCACTGCTTGATTTATTTTTATGTTTAATTCTTCTATTACCGCTTTATAACACGTAATAAATCACTGGACAACCACTCAAACAACTTCCACCGTCACACAGCTTGTGCACTATAAAGTAAAATGATAATTAGATTCATAAAATACAATACATTGGAGCAAAAGTTAGTTTTGCGCAAAGCAAGGCTGACATTTGCGCATCTAAGCGATTCAATTCAGTAATAAACAGGCTGATATGAACAACTGATAACAGTGATGACTATAGTGAGAACAGATGAGATGTCCATCCACAAATATCGGCTGTTGTTTAGCGACTGTACGCGCAGAGAAAGCGAAGCTCCTCTGATTTTAATCTCTGATTTGATAAATAAAAACTGTGCAATCTGATTAAATAACCCTGGAGAGTTTTAAATACATGTTTTTTCTTAATCCTGCTGATTTTGGAGCATTTGATATCTTCCTAAAGAGGCTCAACAGCAACAGAAAGGAACATTCTGCGCACGATGCAGAGGAGAGGCTTTCCAAAGTGTCTCTCAGCGCTGCGAGCATAAATGATTTATTTCTGGTACCAAACAGAACCTCGTTATGTTCAGAGGAACACAAGAAATTAAATATCTGACAATGACAGTCTATGTAGTCAAGTTCAAATAAGAGAGAAGAGATAAAGAGCGGAGTGTTTGCACATCAATATCTGTTTATATATAATGTTTATTTTTGTTTATAGCTTATTTTGTATATTGGTAGAAATTCAATTTTTTTATTCTTATTTTATTCTAACGTTTTTATCTATTCTTTTGTTATTATACTGTTTAACTTGCACCAACAATACCAAAGCAAATTCCTAGTGTATATACCTCTTACACCTGGCAATAAACACCATTCTGATTCTGATTCTGATTCTAATCCAGAAGCTGGAGGAGAGCAGTCATTCAGCCTCAGTGCTGGGTGGTGGTAGATGGGTAGACTGGAGGAGGGGAGGGGGGGTGTTTAACCCATCTGCTAAAACCGTGCCAGGATGAAAACTGAACTAAATCAGAGCTGTGTGGCAGCTGAAACATCTGCGTTTTTCTTTCTCTCTTTCACAGGATGTGTAGCTGCAAAAATAACCCATCTCTCTCTGTCCTGCTCTTAAAAACTCTCCAAACCACACACTCTTACAGCTTTGCATTGCACAAAACCTACCTTTCTGTCGATGAGGAGGAACAATAATCCACAAACGAACAGCGAGCGATGCTGCGAATCAGAAAAACCCTGGTTGCAACCTCCAGAGGAAGAAAAAAAGCCCCGAAAAGCAGCAGCAGCAGCAGCAGCAGCAGCAGGAGGATGCGGTGATGGAGAGATGATGGAGGTGATGGAGATGGAGATGCGCTCCTGGTCTCTGCTCCGTATAGTGTCAGTACATTTCCCAGTGGTTTTTGACAGTGCTGCTGCTGCAGATAGAGGCGACACTGGGAGCTGCTCGGATAAAGGCAGACAGACACAGAGAGAGAGAGAGATGGAGAGATGGAGAGAGAGAGAGAGAGAGATGGAGGCGTGCAGATGGGGCTCGATGCTCTCTGGCTGACTGGAACACACCGACACACACTTTTTGTTTGCGGCACATAATCTACCCAATGAGGCGTGTCACTCTGCGTCTCCTCCCTTTAACTCTTCACTCACCGACTGTCTGTCATTTCATGCGATTTATGGGACGAGCAGAGAGAGGGATAAAGACCCCCCTCCCCACCATAAAACCCCCTCTCCCATTATTATTGTAATTCTAATCACAATAGTTGCTGGTTGTGTTAGAATAAAGTGGCATTTAAGGAGGAAATGGAGGGAAAAAAGTCACGTTTTTATAAGCACAATTCCATGCATGAGAATAAAAAAAACACAACATTATTATTATTATTATGAGCCTATTATTATCATCAGCATTATCATTATTATTATATTATAAAAACAAACAAAAAAATCAGGGGTGACACTCATGCATATTTAAATATATGCTAATTAAATGGACTTCCATTGTGGTTTTATGTGAAGTGCTTTCTGGACTCAAACATCATCATCATGCAGCACCGGAGCACCAGGGTTTATACCCTCACCCAGCCGGCTCTCCACGCCGCCAGAGCGGCTCTGCATCCCGGGTAGAGTCGCCGCGGAGCTCCGCTGCTGCTGCTACTGCTGCTGCTGTCTGTACTGTGTTCAGGCTCATTTAGGGGGCGCCAGTGTATAATCTGCATTGAGTGAGTGAGTGAAGGCTCATAGTTAGATGGAGGGAAGAGCTGCAGGTCAGGTGCAGCTCAACAATGATGATGATGATGATGGCAGGCTTTTACTTGTCTTTGCAAGAAATTTGTGAGTTCTGCACACTGAAGTGTTCTTAAAACTATACTTACCTCTTAATACTTAAACAATTAATTTTTGCATTGAGTGAAGGCTCCTATTTAGATGGAGGAAGAGCTGCAGGTCAGGTGCAGCACTGATGATGATGATGATGATGATGGCAGGTTTTTACTTGTCTTTGCAAGAAATGTGTGATTTCTGCACAGTGAAGTGTAGTTAAAACTATACTCATCTCTTAATACTTAACCAATTTATTAACATAATTAAATGTATGTTAAGCTTTTTATTTTTTTTTACTTTCATGTATTTGTTTTTGTAACTCACATTTGTTTTTTAAATTACATCACTTTACTGTACCTTTAAAACCAGGATAAGACAACAATTATTGCCATATCGCGATATTACGATATACAAAATCTAAGACGATATATAGTCTCATATCTTGATATCGATATGGTATTGATATTTTTCCCAGCCCTAATGTACTTTAATGGGAATTTGTTGGTTCTCTGTAAATAATAATATAAAGAGTACAGTCTAAATGAAAAGTGCACGGAAATAACTTCTGTTATGATTTAGCGCTACATAAATAAAATTGAATTGAATTAATGTTTTCATAGTACAGGTGTTGCAAGACTTAAATGATGGTGTTTAAAGAATATATTTACAGGTTTTCACAATATTATAGGCCTACTGGAATAAGAACATTTTTCTAGCTTTTTAATGGATATAATAACTGACCACACATATTTTTCTTTAGTCAAGTAACAATAAGAAGACAAATTATTTACACCTGATTTGGTGTTATATGCATGCATTTTTTTTTAACAATAAATGCAACCATGGGCAATCGAGGCCTTTTTAATTCATATAAAAAATAAAAATCAATTATATCATCCACATACTATTCTCGGTCTAAGAATAAAAGAAAAATTAATAACAGTTAATGTAGTTTTCACATTCCCATTAATGCACTTGGAGCTGTTTATTTCTGAAAAGTGTTTTTGAACTGCGAGGAAAACCAAAACACTGAATAAATTACATCCAAATTACATTTATCAATTATTATTTTATATTCAACTAAACACCACTGGTCAACATGACATGACACATTCATATTAATCTTATGTGTCAAGTGTATTTTGCTCAACTGAAAAACAAATAATCTGTGATATTATTTCACTATAATTTCTGACAAATTCTGCAATTTAGAGACATAAAAGACACTTTTGTTATTTTTAAGAAAAAAAAGGCAACTGGCAGAAAAAGAGGAGTTTTGATTTCTTAATTTTTGGTGGAGAAGTCCAGCTTCAAAAGATACCTGTTAATTTGACATAAGACTTGTGATGTAATACGTGACCATGGAGGTCAAAGGTCAACAGCAACATTAAAACAGAGGTGCAGCCAGCGACCTGCTGCTTGAAGGTGTCTCAGCAGGGAAGAAATGAAAGAAAGGGAAGTGTTGTTGGTCAAACTGCTGCTCTTCAAATTAAACTGCTGATCTGTTTCTACTATCACTCGATCGTAGCTGTAAGTCTCCAACTGTAGCAGCAGCAGACGGCACTGAACCTGAACTCATTAACAGTCTTAAAACAGGGAAACATGAGGGGAAAGTAGTCGGAATCAAACAAATCAATTCCTCCTCGCTTCCCTCCGCTGAGAGTAAAAACATGACAAATGACAACCTCGTGACAGTAAGTGATGAAGTATTTCACAACCAAATGATTTTATGTCCCACAAGACAAAAAAATGAAGATAAAATATTTAATATTTGTGTGTGTGTATTATATTTGGATTCTGATTCAGTAAGCGCTCTCCTTGTTTTGACACTTTTCAGTGTTATTTTGAAAATTCTTTGTCTTCTGCTTCTTTTGTGTTGCCTTTATTGTGAAACTGTGGTTACAAAAGAAAAAAGAGAGAAAGAATAACACATTTTTGCAGATGAGCTGAAGCATCCTGTCGAGGACTGAATGATCCGTAGTGCATCAAACATTTTCTTGCAGAAAAATTCACACGGATGCACTCGCAGTACAAAAACCATGAGTGATAAAATAAAGTCGTCACAGCTCGCTGAGAGCTGCCGGGATCTGGCCTGAAAAAATCACACACTCTGACTTGTTCAGGGTTTTCAGTCTAGTTTGATGAAATCATTTTCATTGTTAAAGAATGTGTATGTGCAGACACGTCCATGCAAAAATAAGGTAGTCATAAGATGATAAAATAAAAGCAGCATTGGCTCCCTAAGCCCTTAGTCGCCTGTGAAAATTGTTAAAATGAAGAAATTGAAATAGAATTTTGTTTTACTTTTCAAGTAATTTTCGTGATTAATTATTGAAAGAGGCCTGATTTCATGTAAAGTGAAACACGAAGAAGTGTGCAGCAGAAATACATTTCACAAGAAAATATAATAAATTATAGTAAAATCATCAAAATCACCATCATGTATCCCATTTGATCACATCTCTATCGTGTGACGTGATTCTCTGATCTTTTTAGATTTTGTATTAAAGTTTAGTTTCTGCTCTGAAATCTTGAGAAAGAAGAGAAGAAATACTATCTGTGTTTCAACAGTTTAAATATCTCGCATGGTAGAAATGTAGGAAACGAGAGGATAGATGTGTGTGTGAGAGTGTGTGTTTGCAGAGAGAGAGGGTGTGTGTGTGTGTGTGTGTGTGTGTGTGTGTGTCATCTGGATCATCTGACAGCTGTATTGTTTGCTCCCTTCAGTCCAGCAGACTCCATGAAGTCGACACTCACATTTCATTACTGGAGAATTTAATTAGTTCAGATAAAGATGAGAAACAGCAGAGAGAGAGAGAGAGAGAGAGAAAAGAGAGAGAGAGAGAAATAGAGAGAAGGAGAGAGAGAGAGAGAGAGAGGGGGAGAGAGAGATAGAGAGGGGGACTAAGAGCTGAGCAGAAAGAGAGAGAAGGACGTTGTTTTTAGGTATGACACAAAAGAGGTGGTTTGTGATGATTAGGATTAATAAATAAAGAGATTAAAAAAGAGATATTCAAAAATGGAAAGTGACTCCGACACTGAGAAATAAACCCTGCAGTTACAAAATTATTGATAGCTATATTTCAAAGGGTTTAATAGTCTTTATGTTGCCCATTTTGGTATATGTCAGGCTCAGCGTTTTAGACTCAGCTCTACACAGTCAGACTGAGAAAAGGTCTGAAATTCCACACTAACATGCTATTTAGTACGCTAAAACAGTATGTGAGATTTATTAGTATGTCCGGAACCTTAGTATGAACTAGTAGTACATGAATTGCATACTATTTCTGGTGAAATATTACAGTATGCAACGCCGGACATTATGGCGGCATAAATATCTCACAATGCAAATGCAGTAGTGACGACAACGTTCATAACAGATGTTGACGGACAACTCTGTAACTTCCATAACGCTTCAATTTAACTATAAGATTTCATTTTGCTACAGGATTAATACAGTTTTTAAATTAATTCAGACTTTGATTTTCACAAATCATCATTTGGTCACATGAGGTTGGTACGGGTTACCATGGTTACGCATCTCCAACCAGCAAGGAGGCTCTCAGGAAGTGACAACGTTAATTACTGCTCAGTGCGACAAAAAGGATGCATACTACTTCACACAAAAGTATGCTGAACGATAGTACTCATGAGTAGTCCATAGTATGTGATTTCGGACGCAGCCTTAGTGTTAGCTGTATACCCACAGCTGCAGCTATTTAGCCTGTCCTTAGAATCACTGAAACATCTCCACTTTATCATCAATTCAAACTGTGCTGTTTTCTTAGTTGGAAGAAGAACCAAGAGATTTGTAGGGAGGATCAAGAACATGAACATCGCTGTCCTGTGCTAGAGCCACAAGACACGTCTGACTTTCACGCATCCCGTTGCAAATTTGTAATCAATGTTCACCTTTCTTTAAATCAACACAAACTTTCCCTAACCTTAACTAAATGTTTGAACTGGCTAAAGGCCAGTCCGTATTTTACGTATGCGCACAGAAACGTTGCACACTGAGTCTGATGCGTTTTATTACTCTCTTTATTGCGAAACTGAATAAAATACATGGGTGCCGTGCAACGGATAGCGCTAGTCCCCAACAGTGAATAACACGATTAATGACATTAGCAAGAAGCTATCGTTTAGCTTCTTTACGGTTGCACGGACGGTGGCTCTGAGTGGTCAAACAACCCTCTTTTGACTGTTGACGGATGAGAAAAAAATGCAGAAAATCAAACCTGTTCCGAAAACTTTATTGTCAGACGAAAGTTTCGGAGTCGGTGTATAAACGTGATTGACACATCTATGTATTTATTTTAACAGGTGTGACAATTTTGGATGAAAAATGCGGAGTTGGTGTGCAGAGGCCTTAACCCTAACCATACCTCGACGATGCAGTGGTTTATTTACCATGACCAGGATCTTTCTGTAACCTTAATCATCTGTAACCATGCGCAGATATTGTAGAAAGTAAGAATTAAAAAAAAATATTGACATTACACGCACAAAAAAAACCTCATTATAGAACGAAATCACTGCGTTTATAAAAATGTTTCTAAAATAAATGTCAAAATCATGTCTGGTGATAGATATGGCTGTAGCCCGGTTCAACTCCTCTGAATCGCTCTGATTTCTTCTGTGATTCAAACTGTAACCAGAGAACGTATATTAGCCAAGAAGTGAAAGTCAATTCATTGTTCCATTGCAACATCAGCGCCCAACAGCAAAGCTACGCTTCCGCCATTTTGGACTGAAAGCGACTACCAGACGCCAGTGAAACGTCCGCTTAAAAAGTGTTGAACAACAGTAAAACAAAATAATTTTGATTCTTTTGTCATATTCTACCAACATGGCCTGTGTTGAACAATAAAATGTTATAAATATAATATGTGTTTTCAGTCCAAAATGGCGGCTGTTGTAAAAAAACAAAACACCGTAGTTTCGTCTCTTTGCTTCTTCACTATTTGCTGAAAGTGCATG
The DNA here is from genome assembly GCF_043250625.1 of Sebastes fasciatus. Taxonomy (NCBI): domain Eukaryota; kingdom Metazoa; phylum Chordata; class Actinopteri; order Perciformes; family Sebastidae; genus Sebastes; species Sebastes fasciatus. The sequence continues at coordinate 34,091,758 of NC_133800.1, forward strand.
GGAATGAGATCGGCAAAGCTATTCAGGGTGTTGTAAGTCAAATTACAGAAACAACAACTGAACTTAAATTGTCATATCTCATCCATCGGCATGGTAAAAATGATGTTAACGGCTCCGAGCTCCTTGGAACAACTGTTTCTGTGTAAACTGGAACTGACTGAACCAGCAGGAGCAATGGAGAGACGAAGTCCAACCAGGACAATTAGCACAAAACTGACCAAAATGAACACTGACATTATGAACCTTGACCTTTTCCTATCAGGTAACATTACCTGTTGAGTAAATACTGCATGAGGAAGGAAAGCAGGTTGATGCCCACGCCATCATTAATTCACCGTCATCATGCAACATCTTGTGGGAACAATCTTGTGATTACAAATGCCAACGCCATCCATTATAGAGAGACTTCCTGACAGGATCATATTTTTATCATGGATCAACAATATTCCCTCACACTAAACTTCTAAACTAAACTTTATCTTTAATCTTTAGTCCTTGTGATGCTAAACTCTGTGGTGATGATAAGTTAATCCCCCCTCCTTTCATTCAACATATCACCAGAATGACAACAGAAGCTTCTGCAAATGGATTTCAGCAGACAGACACGCTGCGTTCCCGGACGTACTGTCTTCCTGTCACCGCGTCTCATCAAATATTAGGCGTGTTTTTTTGTGCAGCTCGGGAGACTAATGCATTGATCTTCGATGGGTAAACACATCAGAGGAAAAAACACAGTTATTCACCCAGATGCCAGAGTCCTCAGCTGTGGACGTGTTGACAGTTATTGTTTCCAACAAAGCTGTTTAATAAATCTCCCTCCTCTTTGATACGGGGAGCCGAATATGTTTTTTTTAATGGTCCAACACTCACACACATAAATAAAATAAAAGGGAGATGGGACACTTTGTTCCTTTATAATCACACTCTGGTTTCCACCTGTAAATGTTGCTGGTTCCGGTGCTAAAGATCTTCCTGATCTGCTATTACTGAGGTGCCTTTTAGCAAGGCAATTAACCCCCAGGTGGTTCATGCATGTAAAGGATTATATTGCAGGATATTATCTTCAGTTCGGGACATTTCTATAAAGTAGACATGACACTCATTACACTCAACTTTAAATGAAATATCCTGTGACATCTATTAGTGGTGCAACAAGCCCACGGTTCGGTTTGTTTTGTGGTTTTTGGGTCACGGTTTCGGTTCAGTTTGTTTTGCACGTAAGGGAGAAGAAATCATTCCTTATTTGCCACAAAGTGTATTATATTTATGTTCCACCATTTTATTTTAATTGCATTAGATTAATTGTAAAATCTATGCACTATAGTGCCCTCATACATTCTCACAAGAAGAGAATCCATGTACTCTTCTTTTTGCTAATGCAATGCCTGCACAGCTTATTCTCATCAGTAGTGGACGTGCTCTTTAATACTTGTGCACAGATAACTGTGGTTCATTCTCAGCTTGGCTACATGGCTACTGTAAAGCACCAGGGGCAGAGTGTTCATGTTAAGTGTCTCAAGTAGCCAGAAGATCCTTTTTTATTTTTTACGCTAGTGCCATGTTGTGGAAGAGTGTACGGTTAAATATTAAGTTGTCAATAAAAAGTTCAGTCAGTTTATCTGTGGATTAGGTGAGATTATTAATGACATCTTACGTGAGCCTTGTTTTCTTTTTGCATTTAGCTTTTTGGTGTGATATTTATTTTTTTGGGTCCATGTACAAAGTTTATTTGTCTTTTCTTTTTTTATATTATTGGTACAAAAACAAAACAGCAGCGACTTTACAGGTGGTAGAACAATGATAAGAACAGGGGAGAAATACCCAAGAAAAGACTAAGAAAACAAGGTGACACACAGAGCTTGACATGATACATAACAAAACTAAAAAAACTAAAAAACAATGAAATAATTGTCTTAAAAATTCTAGTGTCTTTTCAAAACGTAGTCGCATAAAGATAATATGCATGTTTGTTTTCTAATTGTCTGAGTGAAGGACACTAAACGCACCATCACTGACCATGGTACGAATTTAGTCTTATCTTGGGATCATGTTGGAAGTATGTGGAGGTAAATAAAATGATGTGTTTTCTCCATCCATAAATAAACAAATCAAAACGTTACCAACCCAACCCCAAAGGTCAGAAGATGAATTTGAGAGGTTGCAAGACGATTAACAAAATAAACATATATCTTATGTGTTCATTTTGTCAGACTTTTCTCAAATCTTTGCTTCCTTGTTGAATATTGGATAGTAGATCTAAGTGCCTCTAAAATGATGACGGGTCACTTTAATTTAACGTGTAGAAGTTGGGAACACACTGCAAACTGACTTGTTATGAAGTGATGAGCGATCAGGAGAGTGATTTTGGACCCAGTGCCTTCATCTTCTGATTATCGTCATCATTGTTCAGATGAATCAACAAGAGGACCCTGGCTCTGAGTGGAGTTGTTGTAAACACGGTCCAGATGTAATGAAGAGGAGTTACAGAATAAGAAAACTAGATCCAAATCCCTAACTGACACGATGATGGACGAGCAGCAGCACTGAGACAGGACTGAGTCAGTGTAGACCTTCCAGTCTCTTTCCAATGGAGGGCAGAAGAGGAGAGGGAAGAGATAGAGAGAGGCAAAAAGCAAAGAGGAAGTGTGGGATGTTTGTGTGTGAGTGTGTGTCAAAGAAAGACAGAAAGACACACACACACGAGGAGACAATTCCTGTGACAGAGGAAGAGGAATGTGAAAGCTGTTCATGTGAGACAGAGGAGGAAGAGCAGGCAGCGGCAAAAGGCCTCTCCGTGTCCAACAGCTTTTGGCTCATTGAATCACGTTTATAAAAATAAATGTCAATGATATAACACAACAGTGAGTCAACCTGCAGCCAGTTCAGGAGAGCTCTTAAAATGAGCTGCTTAAATCCTCCTCTGTCACACAGGAAGTGATGCCTTTTTATTTATTTTTTTTGGGGCTCCTGTGGAATAAACATGAAGAACTGGGTGGTTCAAATAAATTACAGTTTTCAAAAAAGAAAATAACATTATGTCCACATCAGAGGAAAACACCATTTAAAATGTAAAAGTCAGATAAAGGTGATTTCTAAAGTACAAGACTGATAATATATAGAAACTATATTTGTCTTTTTTTATCAACAAATCCACATGAAGAGCCTGATATATATCCTCTTCCTCTCCTTCCAACAATGGAGCTGTATGGCTCCAGCTCCATTGTTGTCCAAAAACTATTAAAACACATCAACGAGCCACACTGTTGCACTGGCTATCATGTTCCTTCATTACCATAAACACACACACTCTGTAGTACCAAATTTGCCAGAGACACTCACCAGAGAACCAAGTGTGTTTTAATCCGCTGCTGAAATAATTCTCAGTAAATGCACATTTCCTCCTGTTTGAGTAGCCTAACTTCTAAAAACTACATTGACCAGCTGTTTTAGGAAATTACTGAGCCTTTTTTAAAGTAGCAATAGACACGTTTTTTGCTTTAACTTACCATTATGATGTAATTGTTGATTGCACAATGTAATGGCTATAGAATAATGACACCATCTGCGTTTAGATTGGTTCCCGATAAGCCTCATTTTCACTATACAATCCTGTCTGCCACCGGGTCGATATCTCCTCGGGTCTCAGGTCGGAAAAGAAACATCTACGTTTGTTTCTGGAACAAGAGAAGCAAACATCTATGTTTTTTTTCTGGCTGCTAGCATTCGCTATGTTGCTAATGCTAATTTCAACACTAGCAGCCAGAAACAAACATGATTCATGGTTGCGTCTAGAAGGAAACGCTAAAGTTGCAAAACTCTCGCAATATGGTATTGGCCTTGAATAGTTATGCTATAGACAGTATAAAAAGAAGTGGACGTAGTCACCGTGATGTCACCCATTGGTTTGTGGACTACAGTGTTGAAGCTTCGAGTTTGACATTTTGGCCGTCGTCATCTTGTTTTTGGAACCAGCAGTGACACAGAGGGTAGAGCTAAGTACAACACTGAATAAGACATTTTTCGGACAACGCCGTGGTAGCAACCTGTCAATCACAAGGTAGCCCCGCCCTAAAGCATCCCCTGCTTTATGGTCTATGTGACTCTAAATGGGACCATCATTTACTAAATGAACATCATGCTGTATTGAAGAAGACTTGAAACTAGAGATTTAGACCATAAACTCATGTTTACAATGTTTACTGAGGTAATAAATCAAGTGAGAAGTAGGCTCATTTTCTCATAGACTTCTACACAATCAGACTTCTTTTAGCAACCAGAGGAGTCGCCCCCTGCTGGCTTCACTTCTCAGACCCCGGAGGTAGCCCACTAGTATAAGGTTAGGATAGGTTGTTGGTCAGCGAGTCTCGCAAGAGTTTTTGCAAGTTATCGCAATTTGAGGGTTACCTTGTAGACACGACCATGATTCATTGTCCATTTGATAACAGAAACACACATCATTGTCCGTTTGATGATCTAATCAAGGAACACGTTTTCTTTTGGTGGCCAAACTTACTATATTCTGTTATATCCGATCCGGTCATTTTCCTACTTTGACAAGTCAAAATGTCTGCCATGCTTTATTTCCAGCCATTGAATGTCACAGGAGTTGGGTTTGTTGTTACGATAAACCAATTTAGTTCTGATGTAAAGCATTTAAACCCTAATTTGTGTTAAATTAGTGCAGAATACAAACAACATCAATGCACGAAGATGGACTTCCTGCATTGGCAGTAATCCCCACATTTAGCTTTGAATTAACCAAATGCTTTAATCCCCACGCTGCACGTTAAATGAACTTGTCGTTCCTGTCCTCGTAGACATCAAATGGATCTGGAAAAAAAAAAATTAAGGAAATTGAGGAAAAAAAAAAACACACAGAGGGGAACTGAAACGGAAAAAAACTGGGAAGGAATGAATTAATAATGAGCCACTTTTATACCGGATCCAGCGATTATACAAATGGGGGAAACGGCCAAAAAATATTCTGTATGGCATATGGCACTTCAGCTGCCATATGTGCCAGTTTTCACAAAAATTGGCAATGACGTTCATGATGGTCAGTAGTAACTGCCAAAAACACAGCAAGGCCTGAACAGAGGGAGAGAGAGAGAGACAGAGAGAGAGAGGGATGGATGGAGAGAGAGAGAGAGAGGGAGGGAGGGGAGTAATGCTTCAATAGCTTTGTTGGCTGGCTTGGACTCTTCTCTCCACAGCTTCTGGTGCTCTAACTACAAAGAGAAGAGACAGAGAAAGAAAAGAGGGGAAGAAAGAGGGAGGGAGAGAGACAAAGAGAAACTGGCTGTGTTCAGATCAAGTAACATTTTCTACCTCAGTTCGGTTTGTTTGGTCAAGTGAGAACAATACCACCCGGACTAGTGTACATACATGTCTGATGGACATCTGAGACACAATTGTCCCTTTTGGACCAAATATCTGCAGGTACATGAATCAGGAACTCAAATTCCATTTTGTATATATGCGTTTCACCACACCTGTAGAGCAGTGAAAAATTATGCACGATGGGTTAAAAAAGTGACGGCGGTGTTTGAGGTGCAATTTTCACACATAAGGAAACAATAATAGAGAGCTCTTTGTATTTATGTTTGAATGGTTGAATTGAGAGTTTTTGGCAGATATATGAAATATCCCCCCCCCCCACCTGGTCATTACTGACGGCAGTGACACCTTGAAATGAATGGACGGGGTTTCCTCTCCATTTCAATTTGGCGCAAAACAGCACATGTCGCTGATGCCAACTTGAATTGACGACTTTGTGCGGCCACTAAATAGACAATATCACACAGCATTGTAAACAATACAGACTAATAAGTACATGTCTCACTGCTTGTAGCGGCTTAATGGAAAAATGAAAAAGATACTGTACTATTGCTTACAAAAATACAATTAAAGTTTACCTCCCTGTTGCTGTTTGATAATTAGTTGATAGAGATCCAATGTCATACCTGCTGCCTAAAGGCCCTGACGCACCAAGCCGACAGTCCGCCATCAGCCAGTTTGGGGCCATCGGTGAGCATCTGTCGGCCTAGTTTTTGCAGTGTGTCCCGCACCGTTGGCTCTAGTCTGCCCGTGTCTGAGGTTTTCCACCACGGTTTTCCGCCCACGATTCAACATGCTGAATCGTCGGTGAGAGAAATCACTCTGATTGGCGGTTCAGTTTAAACGAATCAGTGCACGAGAAGAGAAACGCACGTGAGGAAAGCAAACCAACGAGTAAAGTCAAGATGGAAAACACAGAAGGTTCTTCTCATGTTTCATCTTCATCTCATCTGATCACCCCAACACACGCTAAGTGGTGGGTGACAGTGGTGTGAAAATGGTCGGTAAACACCGCTTGTTTTCATGTACGTATCATAAAAACCTCTTTTATGTAATATACGTGGTAGTTGGCCGTTGGCTGTAGTCTTTTGATGTGTTCAAGTGCAACTTTTTGGCCGAGACCGTCGCTGTTAGTTCTCTGATGTCTGTTTTGTTTGTCTGGGCCTTTATATGTCACCTGCATTGCATTTAAGCAGCTTTCCCTGCACTTGCTGCTAAGTAGTGAACGCCACGCCAGTACAGCCACCCAGTGCCAAGGCGAGTAAGTCCAGGAATTTCCATTGGAAAGGACTACCACTAGAAAAGGGTATTTTTGGCTAAAGAGCTAAATGTAAACCCTGGTTCCTCTGGTCAAAACACAGGTAAAGGTCTTGAGGTCTTAAAATAGTTCCTGGGTCATTGCCAGACTACATTATGTTGGCAATGACATTGACGAATAACGATCACACCATTTATTATTTCAATTGACAAATCCTGACATTTGCAGGTATGTTTTTCAACTGTTAAATGTGCTACAGCTGCAGCTAATTAGTGATCCAGCCTGCAAAAGGTCTCGCACCAATAGATGTTTGTTTGGTAACTCATGTTCCAAACCAAGATGCAACACAAGACTATTCTCCATGCGTGTAGATAACAAAGAGACATTAGCTAAAGAGCTAAAGTTGGTTTCAGTTCAAAGTCTGAGGCTCTTGTTGTGTCTTATAGGTAACTGCCAGCCAATGATTGAGCGTTGATCATCTATCCTCGTGGAACAAACTCTTATTGGTCTCTAAATTACTTTGTTCCGGTGAGCTTGTGAGAACATAAACGAGTCAGATACACAAAGTCATCTCTTCCAAGAAAATAAAGTGTAGGTGTGATGGCTCTCTAAGGGCGTTTTCACACTCGGGCTGACTGAACCCGAGGCTGTTCGTCCCGAGAATTTGGTACAATTGTTTAAGTGTGAAAGCTGCTGTCACACCTGGGTGGGGTCCAGAACAATGGTCTTGGGTCCGTCGCAGTTTTCACACTTGGTCTAGATACTTGAATCCGTACCCAGGATCTTCAAATGTTTGCTGCATTATCTACATTCTGTAAACATACAAATTAGTAGATGTTTTTCTTTTCAGTTGCTCTCTGATATGTATGAATATGAATATATTTTAATGACTTGTGATCATTTATGTTGTAGTATTTTCTTCACTGGAAATTCCAAGTATACCACATCCCCTCCCTGTCTGCCATGTGTGAAACAGGTTGGCTTTCACGTTTGGTGCAGACTCTGTTCAGCTGTGACCCTCAGACCACCATTGTGTGGCGGACCCAAATCAGATTCTTTGGACCACACCCAAAGTTCAAACACCTTTTACACTTTTACACAACCCTTGTTGAGACCGGTTGAACCAAACCCTGGAGCGCTAACCCCCTTGGTGCAGTTTGTTTGGGTTGGTGTGAACGCCAGACTCGAACTCTGGTGCGGACCAAACATCTGGTCCACCTCAAAGGGGAGGTCTCGGACCGCTCTCAAGGGAACTCTGGAGTGATTCATTTCTGGTGTGAACACCATTGGAACCAATCACAGGAAGCGTATTTATGTGTCATTCCATTGGTTAAAAAAAACATTTTCTTTTCCTGTTTTGGTGACTGGTGAACTAGTAGCCTATCTGCGTGTTTGCTTCCACTGAATTTGATGAATTTATTGTTTATCAGACCACAAATGAGACAATAGACCTTTTCAAACTTGACAACAGAAACATTCTAAATGGGCCCCTTTGTATTTCCTGTTGCAATATTTGTTAATGCAGTATACTAGCTGACAGGAAGTAAACTTGGACCAAAGCTGGCAGTGCAAAGGTGTATAATTAGCTAGCTAGCGCACCCTGTGGTCCCTCCATCTCGCTCCCTGCCGCTGGGACTGGCGTAACCGGTGTAGCATGAAAGCATGGTGGAATTAGCAAGCTAATAGCCAACTAGCCAGCCGCTAAATCAGTAAAAAACTCAAACCAGACCAGTTGCAAAATTCAAACAATGCATTATCCTCGCCTTGGTTCAAATCAGGAGCTGGACTTTTAGGTGTGAACCCGCCCTTAAACAAACATACTGGATTCTCAGGGAAAACGGCCTTGGATCGCTCCAATAGGCCCAAAATGACAAAATGCAGTCAAAAATGTGGGTCTATGGTTAGCTTCAAGTAAATGGGGGACTAAAGGGGGTTGCTATAACGACTAAACCTGCAAATGCTTGGTAAAAACAGATGTTGGATCTTTACAGACAACCATGACAACACCTGACGGAAGGCTGAGACATGAAGGCTTGTTGGCCACGGCTGAGATGAAATAATAAAGCTGGACATCAGATCTGCGTCTCCTGTTCAGACAAAGTGACGATTCTTTCAAAGCGGCTGATGTGATGTGGACGGGAAACTTCGAAATCTTTAGAAATTACTTTCTCGTGATCTCTCCTGATTCTGTAATCGCATACAACTCCAGTTTGTACTGACCACGAAGCACTCAAACACGGCGCTGACCAGCTTCCTTTTGAAGATTTAATCCTGTTTGTTTGTTGATTTTCAACTCAACTCCCTGGAGCCGAGAACAACCTGGCGTCTGCTCCACCGGTGATAACTGTGGGATGTTTTCAAAGGCACGGTGTCACATTTTCTGTCTGCATCACACAGATTGTCCAGCCGCTGAACACGACCTGGTCATTTGCATCCATCTTCCAAAAATGTTTTCATTCTTGCCGCTCTGTGTTCTGGACCAACGCAGTCAAACAAAGGCCACAAAGGCCAATCTCCCCTTCTGTGGCGTACGTGATCCCAAAAATAAAGTGACAAAAGCATCTCCCTGGCCTCGGACAGGGAGTGGGGTTGTGTGTCCTAGAAGAGTGAAGAGGAGCGAGCTGAGGGGCCTTTTCCAAACCTGTGCCACCCCCCCGCTGCCACCTCCACCCCAGGCAAGCTGCCAGAGCTGCTCAAGGCTCAGAGCTGTGCTGAGCCGCCATGGCAAGGCCTAATGTTCCAGGTTCCTCTGCCCTCGGGGCATCCTCCCATACACAACCCAACACACAAAAACACACTTTGGGAGGAGAGCTGCACGTCTGCCTCTGTCTGGGAACGGCGACGTCCTCCAAACTCTTCAAATGCTCCACTTGGCTTTGCTCTCACGCTCTCACATAACCGGGATCATTCAAACAGACTGAATTCTTCTATTTAAAAAGTTTGTTAATAAGTCACTAATTTCATCCTTGTCAGATGTGATGTGAGTGTAAATTCATAACAATAAAGGAAAATGTTACATAAATATTAGGGCTGTCAATTGATTAAAATAGTTAATCGCAAATTAATCGCACATTTTTTATCTGTTCAAAATGTTCCTTAAAGGGAGATTTGTCAAGTATTTAATACTCTTATCAACATGGGAGTGCACAAATATGCTGCTTTATGCAAATTAATGTATATATTTATTATTGGAAATCAATTAACAACACAAAACAATGACAGATATTGTCCAGAAACCCTCACAGGTACTGCATTAAGCATAAAACAATATGCTAAAATCATAACATGGCAAACTGCAGCCCAACAGACAACAACAGCTGTCAGTGTGTCAGTGTGCTGACTTGACTATGACTTGGCCCAATGTGCATGTGATTATCATAAAGTGGTCATGTCTGTAAAGGGGAGACTCGTGGGTACCCACAGAACCCATTTACATTCACATATCTGGAGGTCAGAGGTCAAGGGACCCCTTTGAAAAGTTTGGAGTGTTATTTAGCCTCCTTCTCGACAAGCTAGCATGACATGGTACCAATGGATTCATTAGGTTTTCTAGTTTCATATGAGGCCAGTGTCTACACTCTAGCTTTTAAAAAAAAATGAATTTGCGTTAACACATTATTATCGCGTTAACTTTGACAGCCCTAATTAAGACAATTATCTTTTATATTACATGTGTTCTGGGATTTTATATATCTCTTTGTATCACTCTGTAAATCAGAAGATACTGTCAACAGACTTAAAAAAAATTTAATTCTCAATTCAATTTTCACCATATTTTTAGGAATAAAATATTCAATAAATCAGGCTATGTATGATATACGACTAAACCCCTTTGTAAAAACCTTCAGAATATAGAGAGGATTGAAACTGGAAAGTTTGGTGGATGTAAGAGCTGCTCAAGTGAAGATTTCTGACTCACAGTGAGAAAAGAACTCGGCCTTTACAGATATAGTTTATAAAATTACAGATATTTAAAAGACACTAGAGGTGAATAATTCTGACTTTTTAATATAGCCCCAGCATTGTTTCGTATAGCCTAAACACTTTAGAGTGCTGCAGGGATGATGTATTTTTTGGATTTAGTTTTGGATTATTGCAGAAAATAAGCAAGATAATCTCCACAAATGAACACCACTTTTATGATTATCGAAGGGTGAATGCAATCGCCAGAAGTAAAAAGCTAACGTTAGGCTATAAACGAACTACACCAAGGTAACCAGAGTAAACACAACGAGTCGGCGTGATGACGTTTAGTAGTCTCATTTAGCCTCTTGTTAGCAACCGCCTTTTTTAAAGACACGTAAAAGCTTCAAAATAAAAATGCATAAAACAAAATGTTCAAATCTCTTCAGCTTGTGTTAACCACAGACCTTATTTCAGGCATCTAAACTAAAAACTTAATGACTTCAAGACGAGGGAACAGGAAGCGCTAAAATGAAAACTCATTTCCGGGTATTAGGACTCATTCCTGCAGCTCTCCGAGGACGTCCTTGTATGATCAGAATTTAAATCACATATTATTTTGTGCTTCTTCTTCTCCTGTAGTGATGATTGGAGGCAGCAGTGGAAACAACACTAAAAATCCAAACCAGAAAACAAACTGTAAAAGGCTCTCACATTTCAGTGAATGTCATTAATCTGAGTTTGCAGGCCTGAATTTCATGCATTTCATTCATACCCGTCCTGAGTGACTAAAGCTCATGTCACCAATTTTAATGTTAAACTTCTGTTTGAAACTGTGTCGTGAGGGGACAGACGGGGGCTGGTTTGATGTAGCACAGAGGAGGAAAATAAAAACTTGTGAGATGAAGATGACAAATGAAGTGGAATGCCTTGAGGAGGGGCTGTCAGCACCACCACCACCACTACCAACCCCCCCTACATACCCCAATCTCCACCCCCCCTTCAGAACCTGCGGTGGCCCGGGCCGGCTGCAGGACCGCCGCACTAAACAGCAAATCAAAGCCAGCAGCAGCAAACACACAGCCGGGCCCCGACGGGCAGCGAGCAGAGCGGGGGGTGTGGGGTGGGCTTCCTTTAAAGCAAACAGTGGGACACAGCTGCTGAGTGGAGGGCATTGGAAGTGTGTGTTTGGGGGTGTGTGTGGCCCCTCTCAGACTCCCTGCACGGGGAGAGCTCTGCGCTCCATAAGTGCATCAAAGTTTCATCTCAAAGAGACAAAAACACACAGAGACAGAACAGAGAGGGAGAATTCAGGGGGGTGGGAGAGAGGGTTCGCTGACAGACTAATAAACTGAATAAAAACAGAAAATTGAAAACCCCACGCAGACTCCGAAGACAGTCGACAACCGCGGGAAGGTTTTGTCGGAGAGAAATATTCAAGTGTCTGTTTTCTGAGAGCTAACGAGGAGTTTTGACAGCGACATGAAAGAGGCCTCAGTGAGGACGAGGAGGACCTCCATCATGGACGCTCATGAGTACTTGGCAGTGAAAACTACACGTGGCCACAGAGATGTGCAGCACAGATGCAGCCGTGGCGGAAGTGACACATTTTCGCCACATTGCTGTTCTGGCTCCGGTCCGAACAGGAAGTCAGGCAGGAATTCATCTGATTTGGAAAAAAATGTAATAAGATTTTCTTGTTTTTTAAGCTGCTGAGAGAAAAATTAAAAGAATTTAGCTCAGTTGTTTTAACACACGTGTCCTCAAAATGTACTTGTCTGCAGGATGAATGATGGATAATATGGGGTGTCTTATTATTTACTAGAGCGTTAATGCAAATTCGTTTTAAATTTCACTTTTAATTAATTGATTATTACATTTACAGAGGTTGTAGCAGGCTCAGTTTTAAAGTTAGAGTGAAGATACTGGTATCATATTAAAACAACAAATCTAAAGAATCCATTGGTACCAACCATGTCATACTAGCTTGTAGTGAAGGAGGTTAAATAACGCTCCAAACTTGCGCTAAATGTTGGCAAGGAAAAACTGTCATGGCCATTTTCAAAGGGGTCCCTTGACCTCTGACCTCAAGATATGTGAATGTAAATGGGTTCTATGGGTACCCACGAGTCTCCCCTTTACAGACATGCCCACTTTATGATAATCACATGTAGTTTGGAGCAAGTCATAATCAAGTCAGCACACTGACACACTGACAGCTGTTGTTGCCTGTTGGGCTGCAGTTTGCCATGTTATGATTTGAGCATATTGTTTTATGCTGAATGCAGTACCTGTGAGGGTTTCTGGATCAATATCTGTCATTGTTTTGTGTTGTTAATTGATTTCCAATAATAAATATATACATACACTTGCATAAAGCAGCATATTTGCCCACTCCCATGTTGATAAGAGTATTAAATACTTGACAAATCTCCCTTTAAGGTGCATTTTGAACAGATAAAAAATGTGTGATTAATTTGCGATTAATTGGCAGCCCTATTTATTTACTTATTATTTCTTTAAAAAGCAGCCATTGCACCCTGATACTCTTCATGATGAAATGATAATGTTTTGTGTTCTCTTTAAACACAAATCATGATTTTTAGTTTTCTTTCTGGCCATTTAACTTGAAGCTTTAATGCTGCAAATATGTTTGATCACACAATAAAAAGGTTTTTATTGCTTTATTTGAGCACAATATTTGTATGTAAATATTTCCCCATGTCTTATATTAATTTTATAACTCTGGAATATTTGAGGGATCTTAAAGTCCAGGATGAGAGAATAAAAAACTCCTTTCTTACAAATTGTTTTAGTACCATATGGCTTGCAGGATTTGAGTGGTGGCATTAATTAATAAGAAAATAAATCCCTTAGGACTTCCAGTGATGCCTCGCAGGGAGCTAAAGGGGGGTTGGGGGGGGACACCATCCCGGGACATGCCGGCAGTCACCAGGGATCCTTTAACTTCTGACCCTGGTTGACATGGATAACCATGTCTGACCATAATCGCTTTGAAGCCCCCCTCTCCTTCAAGACGTTTAAGCCGAGGGAAGGACCGTGGCCTTAATGAGTGACCCCTGGTTTTAACGAAGCCCCTGCACCGCCCCCGGGCACCTTATTCCCGCTGGACTCACTCAGGGGTCACCGACCTCATTCTTGTCACGTCAGGGCTAAGCAGACGGCGTCGTCCTGCACACTTTCTACATGGGGGAGATTTCACAGCAGATTTACCTCATATAACCACCACCATCCTCCACCCTCCTCCTCTCTGCTCTCTGGGGAATCCCCCCTTAATTCCCACTGTGATCTCCTTTGTCTTTGCTGTTGTCTGAGCCTGGCACGCACCCCGAGCCGCCACCAGTCCCCCTGTTTGTCTTATGTGGTTTTTGTGGGGGGTGAGAGGGATGGGGCGGCGAGCGCAAAAGAGCTTTCTGGAGCAAAGAATGTGCAACGTGTTACCAGGACGGCTGCCAGGAGGGAGGACGGCTGTATAGGACGCTGCTCCCACTTTTAATTGGTCTCATATTCTTGGCCTCAAGTGTGCCGAGATTGAAAGAGAGTGTGCGAAAGAAAAAAAAAAAAAGTGTGGAAAGGGATGTGACAATTTAAAATAAGAGAAACTCGGTTTGCAAAAAGAGTTTAAACCCAACAGATTAAAACAATTACACAATGCTGACAAATGTCAAAATCAGAGAGGGAGTCCGTCTCACAATACAGTGCATAAAACGTCCTGTTAGGCACAAGAGGCTTCCTAATTTCATGTGCAAGTGAAGCAGTCTGCTGTAATTGCAGCGGGGATGAATGAGTCCCTGGTTATTCAACTCCAGAGTTTGTTAAACTGAAGCGTCACTCAGGTGTATCCACTCAAACCGCCCGGGGAAGTTGGAGCGAAAGACTTTGGGAAGCAGCAAATGTTTCTCCACTAAGCCAAGAATGTGACCCATTGAGATGTTTGGCCTCGGTTCGAGCTTGCAACGAAGCGTTACATATACACACATACACATCCCCACCCCCTGTACTTGAGTGGCGTTTGGTGTTAAGCTAACATGACTTGAGGCTCAGGCACTGCAGCTCAACGTCCGGCTAAATATTGCTGAGATTGGCCCGAGTTTACTGGTATTGTAAGTGCGCTCATTTAATCCCGCAGCCTCGGACCAACACATCCGCAGCGCTCATTACTGTCACAGCCCTTTAATATTAGATTAGTGACCCTTTGGAAATTAGAGGACGGTCCAGAGAAGGAGGCTGGAGTGATTTGCCAGGAGGGTATATTTGTCCACCATCTATCCAAACCTCTTATGTTCGCTCTGGGAAAACGGACGCCGTGGCCTGGACTCGTGTCATCCTATGTGGCCCGTAATCGCATTAAAAGTTCACACAGTGGTCCGAGATGAAAGAACTGCGCTGTGCTGTGGCTGTCCTCGAAGGAAGCCCATGTGAAGGGAGACGACACGGCTCTCCGGTGTACATTACAGGGACATGACTCCAGGCTTGAGAGGGAGCTTGTTAGCTGATGGTCCTATGGATGCTCTGTAGAGACTCTGAGGGGACTTTAACAGAAGATACGACCGCCCGCTGAACTGAAAACTGACAGAGTCAAACTTTGAATATAGGTTTCACTTTCTCACAAATGGTTCTTGATCTCAGTTCATAGAAGGCTGATAAACCAAAACTCGATACCACATCAAGAACTTTAAATTGTCATGGTCCTGGGATTCTTCATCTGTTGTCTGTTTTATTTTGTGAGTTCACTCTCCCCATGTGTCATGTCTGGTTTTGTTTCCCCTCTTTGTGATTGACTGCCCCGCCCTGATCAGTTTCACCTGTTCCTGTTGCCGTCACCTGTCCCTCGTTATCTCCATCCTTTCTTTGTGTATTTAGTCTCTTGTGGTCAGTTCGTCTTTGTTGCCTTCGTTGCTACACGGAGTTTTGTTTGTTTGTGATCTGCCAGCTGTGTCTATACCCAAGGCATAACCTGCTTGTTTAAAAGTATCCTAATTGAATCTGCCAGTCTCGGACTCTGCAGGTTCCTCCCTGCTTGTGCTGCTCCCTGCACAACCCAGTCTCCAGAGACAAATGTTGGCATTGTACATTTCTGCAAACCACCGGATACGTTGAATGTTGACGTTTCTGAACCAAAACTATGTTTGTCTCGTATCAGTGTCTTGCTTGCAGAAACACAATGCCATGTGGGGTGGTTAACATTCTGAAACAATTGGTTAGGCCTAGGCAACATACAGCCCAGTCGCACAGCAGTTTGTGAAATAGTCACGATATTGAATATGTTGATTCGTGAATTGTAATTGTGAAAGAGGAAGTATAAAGAGCGGCGAACACCACGTAGGGAGGAGGTCAGGGTGGATGAGTGGGGTCAAAAAACGTTCACCCAGGAGTTCATGTCCCGTGTGAAACCAAAATCAAAGTTGATTTATTTGCCACGTAACTTTTGTACTTAAGTTATGTGACTTCCAGAGTTATTTTAACCCAAACCACGATCTTTTCATAAACCTAACTAAGTAGTTTGGAGCAGAAATTAACAAGTGCTTCACGTGTTGTTGAAAGTCGTGCTGAGCATCAAGAGAAAAAAAAAGGGAAATTCGTGTCTATGTACACGAATCAAATAGATTCAATTTCGTGACTATTCACAAACTATCGTGAGACTGTGTTGTATCGGTTTGAACTTGAGGGATGCCTTCAAGTTCAACATCATACCCTGACCTACGCCGTCCCTGACACATCCAAAAGTAACGCAAGAGGGGTACCTAGAGCGTTGGCCAAATTGCCATTACATTTGAGAAACTGGCCAGAGGAAGCATCCTCTGAGAAACCATCCACACAGGATGTTTTCTAATGATTTTGGTGACCCCTGATCTTCCATATGGCACCACTGTCAAGTTAGAATTTCAACTTGCCCATCTTTTTGGTCAAAGGGAAAGTATCTTTAAAACTATTAGCCTAATTACCATGAAATTCTGATATTTTAGATATTCATGGTCCCCAGAAGAGTAACTATGTCTTTGTGACACATAGCATAGAAGATAAACACGAAAAGAATTTCAACAACGGCTAGAACGTTATAAACAAGAAGAGCCCAATAAACTGTCCAGAGAGGACAAACAATTTCATGCCAATGTAGCGAAAGTTAAACAAAAAGTTCCCAGCAGAAACAAACAGGATGGTTCCCGTCATGCTGCCTCCTCCTAAACGAAAGAATGTGAAATAGGGAAGGTGACGTTTGTCATCGTGTTTTCTGTTTGTTTCTGGGTTAAAAGAGTTCATGATGGAAGAATCTTTCTGTTTTCTGTCCTCTAAACAAAAAGTTCCCACCACAACGGCTGAGTTCATTCCTGGCCAGGAATGACTCTTCATGAATGATCTGATACTTCTACTAAATAAAAACATGTGTTTTCTCTCACCCGGGCTTGGCGAAGAGGGAATTCTGCACTGAGGTTATTGATTAGACTTGTGAGAGCTGCAGGGAGCACAGATCCACTTGTGTCTCAGCCAGAGTATCTTAGCTCATATGAGCGCTGACTTTCCTAATCAACACTGTCAGTTTGTCACAGCGGGGGGAGTTTTCTGTCAATTTTTGTCCAATATTACACTCAATTCTTGGCTCGGTCTTTTACTTTAGAGCCTCATTTTTCCTTTCAAAATGGTATGTTTCCAGCACATTTATCAATGAGACACATTTGTTGCATCACTTTTTGTTCCATGAGTAGTTCCTCTGCCTTCTTACCAGTCAGGAGAAGACCTTTGAATACCACAGATTATATAAATTAAACAATTTCAACATGAAAGTATTGTTTTATAGTTACCTCCGCCAAGGAGGTTATGTTTTTGGTTTGTTTGTTTGTCTGTCTGTCAGCAGGATTACAGAAAAACTGCAGGCCCAATTTTCATGAAACTTGGTGGAAGGGTGTAGCATGGACTAAGGAAGACCCCAGTACATTTTGGAGCAGATCTGAATCACGGGGCAGACACGCATTATTTTTCACTTATGGAAACAGCCTTGGTGGAAGTGCCCTTCTAGTTTTCCTGTGTTATAGTTTACTTTATTAAACAAGTCTAGAGACTACAGCCATGCTAGCGGCTTTGTGAGGCTACGACCGTACTTTGAGCTAAATGTTAACATCAGCATGTAACATGTAACATGCTGATGTTCGCCATCTTAGTTTCGCATGCATGCTCATATTTGCTAATTAATACCAAGCACAAAGTACAGCTGATGTCCTTTTGCAGGTAAGCTATTTGGTCATAAGCCAAGTATGGGACAAATGAAGACTTTCACCTGACGATGACACAATATGAAAAGTCATTACTCTACAGTATGTTCAGACAACACAAAACTAATTTTAGAGATGACACTAGTCAATGGAAAGACACGATTACACACAAATTTGCCCAGGGTTGCTCGAACTGATGCTAAGACGTGAAAAAGCATTTGCGCGTATTCCGTGGCTTTATGAATCTGCTTCATAAACGTACAGAGACAAGAGGAAAAAGGAGAGAGACTGGAGGGACAGAAAGAAGAAAGAAGAGAAAATAGTTTGTGGTGAGTTCAGTCAGAGGCTGAGTTGAACACAAACATACTGACACATGCGTCACAAGTTGCTGGACCTAACCAAGTCGATCTTTTCCAAAGCCTAACTATGTAGTTTTATTTTGAAAAGACTGGAGTGGATATGGACACGTGCGTCCTGTTGCTGGACATTCAGAGGAAAACGCACAAAAAATACGTTGTTGAAAGTCGTGCTGAGCGTCACGAAAAAAAGGTAAATCGTGTCTATGTGCACGTATCAAATTAAATTTCGGGACTATTTCACAAACTACCGTGAGACTGTGTTATATCGGTTTGAACTTGAGGAGGGACGTCTTCAAGTTCAACATCATCATACCCTGGCCCTGAAATGGTACATACATGCATGATCAAAATTCATATTAAAACTTTGAAGATTGTTCTGCAGTAATGTCAGGGTTAGATTTGACAAAAGATGCACAGTAGTGTCTATTCTATTTCGGTTCTTGGTGGCAGCAGTCATATCAGCATCAGGCAGAACATCCTCTCCACCTCAGCCTCATTTCTGACTCTGCAGTAAGTTCAGGATGTTTTTCACTTAATCTTTCTGTCTTCTGCAGCCATCACTCAGGCTCGGCTGGAGGCCCGCTGGCCCTCAAGGCCCCGTGTTGCTAATCTCTGGCGACACCGCGGCAACTGCCTCCGCTGTCTCCAGTCGGCGCTCTGGAAACCTGAGCGGGAAAAGGCGGCGAGAAAGCAAAGTTGATGGGGACTTGGCGGTCGACTGGCTACGAGGGCGAAGCACGGTACTGAAAATGGCAGCTGTCAAGAGATGTGACTCTGAGGGGGGAGCAGGCGAGGTCCGACCCCCCTCCACCTCCACCACCATCACCACCACCACCACTCTCCTGGTCTGTCTGAGGACTTTGTCACATGCGTTAGATACTCCTGGTCGTCAGAGTAAATGCGGAGCGGCAAGCTTGTCAAGTTGAGTGAGGAGGTATGTCGGTGCATGAACTCAAGTGTGACTGCTTAGGTAAATCCATTAAAGCGCTGAGAACAGGGGGGATTTCTTCATTTACTCAGCCAAGGCCAGGAGAGCAGATGATACACATATCTCATCATATTTAACATCACATTGCATCCAAGATATGGAATACAAATAAATATGGAACAGTAGAGTAAACTCTGAAACACCTTTAACTTAAGGTGGTTTTTGAGGAAGTGGATGGGTAACTGAGGTATGAACAATACAAGCAAAATAAAATAAAAGTGCTAGAGATGAGTGATAGAGCAACGGATCCTCATACGACAGTTCATATGATATCTTACGAAAAGTTATTCCTCGTTTTTTGTGCGTTTTCCTACAAATGTCCAGCATTTCCTCTCCAGTCTTTTCAAAATAAACTTCCATCTTCACAGGAAACTACTTGGTTAGGTTTAGGCAACAAAACTACTTGGTTAGGTTTAGGAAAAGATGGTGATCTGGGTTAAAATAACTCTGGAAGTGGCGTAACTTCAGTACAGAAGTTACATGACAAATACATCAATGTTGACTTCTGGTTTCATATGGGACATGAAGAGTGGTCTCCGGTGGTTTTTGACCCACCCATCCACCCTGACCTCCACCCTTTGCGGCATTTGTATATGTTGAAGGCATTTTTGAACAGTTTTTTCGTGACCTACTACACTTACTACTTATTTTAAATCACTCTATCCCGGCTGGTCTCATATAACTATACCTATGAAAAGTAATGCACCTTAATTCGTATCAACACATTCTTGACGCAACTCGTCACATACCGCCGCTTTGTCACGCCCCTTGGCTTCACTTTAGGTTTAGGCATCAAAACCACTATAGTTCCACCTCCCCTCCTCGCCCAGTGTGTCTCTTTCGTTCTTTAAACTACGTCACCACACTCCCCGCAGACTTTACTGTTCGTAGGTATAGTTATATGAAACCAGCCAGGATAGAGCGATTTAAAACAAGTAGTAAGTGTAATAGGTCACGAGAAAACTGTTCAAAAAATGCCTTCAACATATAAAAATCTTTGGGAAACTCCTGGATCGGCACCAATCACTTGCTCGCTGGCAAATGGTCGAACACTCAGTCAAATTTAACTAAAATCTGTTATTGTAATTCTGCTGCTGCCAAACAAACAAATAGAATTGAAGATATAATCTCTTTGCAAAGAGGGAAAATGCATGATAATATTACATTTCTAACTTAGCAACAACCAAGCAAACCATTGAAAGAAAAAGGATCATCAGATACAATATGGCACAAGAAATAAAAACCAGCAGGAGAACCAGAGAGGTGAAGATAATTCACCGCCCACAGGTGTTAAAACAGAAAGGTTATGCCTGATCAAAAGGCCTACAGTTTATACTTCAGACATGTATGTGATCCTTATTGTACATGCATTACGTTAAAGTTTAATGCAACCCTTTTACACAGCGTGTTGTGCTGTGATACGTTCACCGGAGCACCTCTCCCGCTGCGAGGTCATGTGAGGTCGAACCCTCTCCTGAGAAAACAACAATGTGCCAGCAAGTTTTCTTCTAACGCTGGAAAAGTGCAAAGACTCCCATGACAGGCTGGAAAAAACATCGGCAAGATGAACTGTGAACACGGCAATTGTTCCTCGCTATCTTGCTCGGAGCGCCCGGGGCATGTTTGAACCGGGGCTGGTGGAAGGAGGCGCGGCGAGGGAGAGGGGGAGAGGGTTGTGGGTTGCAACTGGAGGTGACGAGGTTGGACGGATTATCTGCTGCCAACTTAAGCGACAGCAAGGCTCATGCACTTCCTTCTTCTTTAAAAAAAGTGTTTTTCCCCCCCGAGGGGACAGGGCGCTGTGGGACAGTCATTAAGCTGTGAAGGGGATGGCGCCCACCAATCAGCCCCCGTCAGTGTTCAGCAGCGCCGCAGCCTGACACGTGAAGCAACAGCTACTGGAGAGCCTCGTCCACTTTGGTTTCACATCAGCGGCTGCGCTCTGGCTGTTCGTTCTCTTTGTCTTTCTTTGTTCCGCTTCACTGCTTCTCGGCCTCTTATGTACTCATTCAGTCAAACACACGCACTCGGATTGTTTGTGAAGTAACCCTAATCTACCATTGACTACTTTGTCTGAACTCGCAGAGCAACATTTTAACTCCAAACAGCACATTTATAGCATGAACCTTCAATTCAATCACAATTTTGTCTTTGAATCTAAACCTAAAGAAGCAGCTAACAACATATTTGCTTCCTTATAGCAAGAGAATATTGTAGCATTGACAAATCTGCATTGGGACTATTTTATGGCTTTCAGTGGTGATTCTCCAGCCTGTACTCTCCTTTGGAAGATCCTGCCAGTGGCAGCGTGAGAAGACTTCAAGTCATGAAGTTTCTCTTGTTGTTGCAATGGCAACTGTTTGCCAATAGAGGTTGATAAAGGTCGTATATATTGCTTAATGCCCCTCTAACTCATTTTCCTGTGACCTCATCCCATTGATTTGTATAATACGTTGTTTCTCATCATTTGAAGAAGTGAAGCAGACAAACACACAGTCCCCATCTACGTATGTCTGTCACCAGTATGAGCCATTTTCCACCAAAATATCCTGGAAATAGAGGAACTTAAAAGTTCAAGTCACACAAAGCTGAAGAACTAAACATTCTGATTGAGTGGATTTCGTGTGTTTTTTCCCACCATGATGTTGTAATGTTTAGGTCCAGGTACAGTAGGAGGAAGTGCAACTCATCATTGTGGTCTTTGCTTTATGATTCTTTCTGTTTTTGCAACACATTTTCACTCCCAACTTGTTAAATACGTCAGCTCGGTCAGCGGCCCTACGCTTCAAAGTACAACCCTCTAGCGTCAGTGTTGGATGTGTCATGGACGGCGTGTCAGTTTTTCTCTCATTACATGCATACAGTCTCTTTTCAAAATAAACTTCCAACTTAGTTTTTAAGTTTATTTACGCAACAAAACTACCTGGTTAGGGTTAGGAAAAGATCGTGATTTGGGTTATAAGTCCGTTGTTTGCGTAACCGCCGTTACTTAAAGGTCCCATATTGTAAAAAGTAAGATTCTTTCATGTATTTTATATTTATAAAGCAGGTTTAAGTGCTATATAAATACTGTTAAACTATCAAAACGCTCAACATACGGAGAAATACACAGCCCATATTCAGAGTTTCTTCTTCTAGATGTTCCAGCCGTTTCAACTGGCACTCACGTTTGACCAGTCAGGGATGTTCAGCACTGATAACTCCACTTGTTCATATCCCACTAAAAGAACTAGATCTATTATTAGCTCTAGACCTTGATCACAAACACTTGTTTTGGAGCAGGAATGGGGTGACTGAGTTCTTGAAAAAGAACCTTTTGCTTTAGATGACAAACAGAGCTGCTAAAGACAACGTGCCTGAGGACATGTAAGGAGAGCTTGTGTCAACATGTGTTTCTGTGCAACATCCTCATCCATTGGGCCAATATTCTTACCACTGAAATAAAAAGCAGTGTCTTGTACCTGGAAGTTGACAGGTTCAGCTCTGAGATAATAAGCAGTGTGTCAATCAACAGTCATACATGATGTAATGTCCTTGAGCAAGACTCTGAATTCCCAACTTACACACTCACGCTGAGAGTCTCAACAAAAATACTCCTCCAAAGAAATGTGTTAAACGTAACGCAGTGATGAAATTCGGTGACTTCTCCAGAGACGAGCACGCCTCGGGACGCCGCGCTGACCTGATGTTTGCACAGGCGGGCCCGTCAGCCCAGAAGACATTTCATCAGAGTGGAGGAGAAAAAACAAAAAGGTGGTGAGAGCGAAACATTGCTGACACTCATGTGCAGCGCTCTGGACAGGAAGGTGAGCAAACAATCACCAGGAGCAGGTGCCTTTTGATGGACAAGGCTGCCAGCGCGAAGGCTGCATGTCAGCCAAGTAAATAAAACACAGAGAGGGGAGTGGGGGGGTAGGAAGCCGGTGGGAGTGCGAGACGGAGCAGCGAGATGGATGCAAACTGATGGTTGTGTTTTTACAGACTAGCGGCGGTGTGTGAACTCAGAGAAGAAGCAGGTATTCAGTTTGTCAGTTTTTAGGAAAGCAGGTGTTGAGGGTAATATTATCTATCTATCAAAATGGAAACAGGAACAATCTAAAGTGTTACAATTAAATAAAATCTACATAGAGGATGGCAGTTAGTCGTTATCTTGGGATAAACAATACAGTACAATGTATTCAAACAGCGATTTCACTGTTTTTCAGTAGTTTTAAAGCTCTCATTTGTCACTAGTGGTCAGCTGGTTACATTTAGCTGTTAGCTTCTTAAGTTAGCCACAAATAGAAGCTATGTTTTGAGCCAAATCGCCAGAAATGTTTTTGGCATTGTACGTTTCTGCAAACCACAGATAGGTTGAATGTTGACATTTCTGAACCAAAAATGTGTTTCATATTTGATCTGATATATATGGCACATTGCCATGTGGTTAACGTTGAGTTAGGTTTAGTCAACAAAACTAGGCCTACTTGGTTAAGGCTAGAAAATATCACGTAATCACGTAAATAAACAACAACTGCCCTTAGCGGACTTTCTTACGTAATGTTACGTTAACAAGTGTAAAGTCAACTACGTAACTTTCAATACCGGCCCTTCAATATACTACATCACTTGCTCAACATATCCGTGGTTTGCAGAAACGTACAAAGCCAACATGTTTTACTGCCGATTGCTCTCAGCTGTCAGTAAACCATCTCAATCTGTGACAGGAACCAGGAGCATCATTGTATTGTATGACAGTTAAACTGTGTCTGGTGTGTTCGGTGTGACTCCGACAATGAATCCCACTGAGTATTCTGTTATGAACTTTGGAAACACTTTGTGGAAATCTGCTGCCCAACTGTTTTGATGACTCCACTGAGGACACAACTCAACGCTTTTGTTCTTGTGCCACAACAATCAAACTATAATAAATATTTTTGAATTCATTGTTTACTTTTTCCTTCCAAAATTATGACAAATATTCATTTCCACCAAGAAACCTTTCAGGAATGAATTTGTTTATGAATACAAATGTAAGTGATGACTTGAATGTTGGTGACAATCCCATGAACCCAGGAAGAATGACGTCTACAGAAAGCAACGATGTTCACTTAAACCTTTCTTTCATCTTCTTTTAACCCAAACAGAAAGAGACAGTAAAGACTAGAGACTAGACTGTCACTCCATATTGTCCTTAATGAAGCCTGGATTTCATCCATCGTCTTTCAAGCGTTTAATTAGTTATTTGATGCTATAAAAAGGGGGTGAGACGTCCTGATTGACAAGCTGCAGCCGTGCTCAGCTCGCCATTGGTTCGGGCGTGTGACCTCGATACCACAGAGCCACCGCCCGATCGCCACTGCGCAGACTCTGGCTCAAAATGACGCCTTCACTGAAAATGATGGCAAATGATGGCTTCACTTCTGCACATTGGGGGGAAGTGGAGACGCGTCGTCCATCTTCATACAGTCTATGGCTGAAACTGTCATGCCGGTCTTGATGCTAGAGGACTACCTAGACCTGGTTTGAAGCGTAGGGCCACTGACCAAGTGTCAGTATTTGATGAGTTAGGAGTGAGAATGGGGAACAGGAATATGTACCACATTTAAATCCATCCAATACTTGTCGAGGCATTAAACTCAAAACCACCAATGTAAACCTCACAATGGCATGAGATGAAAAGTGAAAGGATCATCAAAATTAGTAGGATTTATTGTTTGGAAACCACCAATATCTGTTTGAAATGTCATGGCAATTGATTAAAAAGTTGCTGAGATATTTTAGTCTGGACTACAGTGATGGACCGACAAACAGCCTAAAAACATAGAACCTTCATCGCATAGCAACATGAAAATAGTCAGATTATAAAGATGTGAAACAACAGTGCAAACTATCCCGTCATGTTCAGTCTTGGACTAACTAATCTAGAGACTTTAATAGAAGCTTGCACTGCCCCATCCCCACTGCTGAACATCAGCAGAGTGTTCCTACTTTGACGTTAATCTGTTCAGCCTAATGTTTCCCGAAATTAATCCATACGTCCTCACGCAGGCTTTCACTTCCTCCCATGATACTCCACGCCAAAGAAATCCTTGATGTCTCAACAGCGCGGTGAAAGAAGTTGAAAAGGTAATTCTGAGACGACTTCATCACCTGCTCTCCCCTCATCCAGCCCTCCCCGATGCCCCGTCTGAGAGTGTATTTATCCCGATTTCCCTCTAATCCAATTAAACATGGGAGCAGAGGTGCTGTCACTGCCAAACATGTTTCTGCAGGGAGCCAGCTGAATAAAAGCCTCGAGACAGATTAAGGCAAAGAAGATCCTTAATTTGTTAATCACTGAACTCTGCTGTCACTGATAGGGGGAACGAGCACGTCTTCATACGCGGGCCCTGATATGAGTGGGGAGTCAAGCGTGAAACACAAAGGGGGAATCAAGAACAATTACCGGGAGACGCTGAGAGGATCAAACGTGGATTCATTTCATTATCTGGATGATGCCTGGCTGCCTGTCCGTCTCTAAATGCTAACGTCTGCCTCCGAGGAGCACGGAGTCGGTGAAGATGTGTGCTTGAGCTGAGGCCTGCCGTGCAGGGATGGAGTGGAGGAAGAACCCACAAGAAGTCAGCTCAAACATACATCTTCATAGTGTGAATTTACAGTTTGACACATTCTCAAACTGTTGTTAACTGTGATGGCTCGGGCTTCTAAGGGGAACAAACGTCAAGGCAGAAAGTCTTGAAAGTGTTGCAGCTCGGATTGGAAGAGTGCTTCATGGTACGTGTCCACAGGATCCGTCCTTTCCAGGCTTCCCATTCATTGTGCACACAACAGCCGTGCAATGCATTCTGGTAGCGTGGTGGCACGATTTGAGAGACGGACCGTTCCTCATTTGCATAAAGTTGAGGTCTTGGCTACTTTATGCAAATCGGGGGCGTCCAGCATGACTCATTGCCTCTGGAAACTCTCGAAAAACTTCTAACAACAATTAACCATTGTCGATCTCAAATGAAGACAGATCCAGCAACTGCATGGCTTATTTGTCGTCTAAAAAGTTTTCAGAAACACATTTCAGTAAACTATTTTCGTAATATATTAGAAAGTTTCCAAAAGAGCCGCCATGTTGGTTCTGGTATGAAAGCTGGGAGCAGCAGCCCACAGGTGAAAACGTTCGTCCAATCAGATGCCTAGTGCCTAGTAGCAGCCCATCAAGCGTCCAATGCTGCGAAGCGCAGCAATTCCTCGCGACCAAAAATGCCCATGTGGACACGTACCATAAGGCCAATTCATACTTTCCGCGTTTGCATCTGCGAGATGTAAATGTCGTCATCGTCCATGTCCGCTTGCCGCACAAAAATTGTGACCACGTGGACTGTATGCATGCTCTAGTTTTGTTCCACACTCCAGTCCAGTTGGTGGCGTATGCACCTTTAACTGGTTTGCCAAGAAGAAGCAGAAGATAACAAAATGGAAGCTTGTTTTGAAGAGAGGTTGTGTGAGGAGATCCGCCATTACCCACATTGTTTAATTTCTATTTAAAGGAAAATAAAGACAGCCAAATGGCGTTGAACTCCTGGCAAACAACGTTATGGTGCATTACCATTACCAACTGGACTGGAGCGTGGATCGGAAAATGCGCATACGTGGAAAACTAGACCGATGCGGACCATCAATTGTAGTATGAATGGAACCGCAAGGCCGGCTCTAGCCCTTTTGGTGACCTAGGCAAAATTCGGATTTGGAGCCCATCCCACCGCCGCCGGCGGCCAATATCATACCTCTATACTGGGCTTTCTTTTCCTCCTCCTCTTTTCTCCGTTTTCCTGAAGGCTTGGACCTTTTCATTTTGAAGAAATAAAATGTGAAAATACTAGATACCAGCATTTTTCTTTTTAATTTATTTATTTTTTTAGAGGGTGCCCTAGGCAACCGCCTATATGGCCTATGCCTTCAGCCGGCCCTGTGGAACCGCATGCGTCCATGTGACCGGTACAGGTTCACAGCTGTCTTGTTGATTTATGAAGACTTTAACACAATTCTAAAATACTATCTCTACCACTCCATCTAGCCATATATCTGTCCTTAATGTCCGGACAGATTCATATAACCTCTGACCTTGTTTTCCTCATGTCTGGTTAAACGACATCTAGGTATGACAGTTCAATTTACAGTTTTCTCTCACATTTACCATGCTTTTAAATATAACTAACCTTTGTTCATAATGGGTTTTATTTACTTGCTAATGGTGTTGGGATTCATTTTGCTCCCAAATTATTTAATCAATCAATCAATCAAGAACTTTATTGTCATTATGCAAGCACAACAAAATTGCAGTTGCTCAGATGGTGCATTGTTTCAAAAGACTTCACACGTATTTACAAGCAATAAATGAGGCACGAATGAGAAAAAACATAATAAATATCAGCGATTAAAAGTACAGAAGGATTGTGCAAAGCAGCAGCAGCAAACACTACTACATCACTGTCATGAAGAATTGCAATGGACAAACCACCATGCTGAAAGAATAACAAATCCAATCCCTTATAGCACAATATGAACACCACATTAAGATCTTCCAACATGGCGGCGTGTCTTCTGTAACACCAGTAACTGATGAAGCTGATGGGGGGAGCAGCTGATGAGTTCACATGTTAAAAACAAGAAAAGATGGTCACTGTGTGCAATCACCATTTACACATATCAGGCAGGAGTAGGAGCTGTCGACACACTCATTACACACTTCTTAAACACACACTTTTGGCTTTTGTGTGTTTTGACACTTGGCCTCAAGTCATGATTGATAGATGCTGTTTACTTGTGGGCAAGGCACTCAATTTCAACTTAAGATGCCATTAGTGACAAACAATGCTTTCTCAAAGGAGGAAAAACAAGCTAAAATAACAGTTATTAAGGTAATTATGAGTTATAGATGCCATTAGGGCTCCATGGATCTTTGTTATCATGACTAATATTTCTTTGGTTGGTTTTCTTTGAGGGTGCCTTGATTTTCTGACGCCTCTCATATTATTGATAACGAGGTTTACTCCTGATGAAGCATCATCAACATGCTGCAGCTCTGAACTTCAAGGACCTTCAGAGGACAAAGCAGTAAAGTGTCCGTCCCACAGAAATATTTACTATGCACTAAATCACACTGAGTAACAGAGGAAGGTGATTCAGTAATTATTGTTGTTGTTCATCAGTTGTTACAGTACAGTGATCAGCACATTAAAGATATCACCAAGATCGCCTCCTTTCACCTACGTAACATCGCTAAAATCAGGTCTTCTTTATCCATGGCTGATGCAGAGATCCTAGTTCACGTCTTTGTATCATCCAGACTGGATTATTGGAATGTTTTTGAAACTTGACCTCACTGTATAAAATGACCTGTTGTGACCTCTAGGATAATCACATCCTCATGAAACTTTACAGCAACAAACTAGAGACCTAGAGCATTCAGAGGATGGATGGATCAAACTAGAGACCTAGAGCATTCAGAGGATGGATGGATCAAACTAGAGACCTAGAGCATTCAGAGGATGGATGGATCAGACTAGGGACCTAGAGCATTCAGAGGATGGATGGATCAGACTAGAGACCTAGAGCATTCAGAGGATGGATGGATCAGACTAGAGACCTAGAGCATTCAGAGGATGGATGGATCAAACTAGAGACCTAGAGCATTCAGAGGATGGATGGATCAAACTAGAGACCTAGAGCATTCAGAGGATGGATGGATCAAACTAGAGACCTAGAGCATTCAGAGGATGGATGGATCAGACTAGAGACCTAGAGCATTCAGAGGATGGATGGATCAAACTAGAGACCTAGAGCATTCAGA